>NW_027252646.1:190000-857035 GCF_044704955.1 Pristiophorus japonicus | reverse complement strand
CTCTCTCAACTCCTTCCTCTCTCTCACTTCCTTAATCCCACTCTCTCTCCCTTCCCCTCCTCTCTCACTCCTACCCCCACTCTCTCACTCCTTCCCCCACTCTCTCCCCTTCCCCTCTCTCTCACTCCTTCCCCCTCTCTCTCACTCCTCCACCTCTCTCTCACTCCTTCCCCCACTCTCCCCCTTCCCCCTCTCTCTCACTCCTTCCGCCTCTCTCACTCCTCCCCTCTCTCTCACTCCTTCCTCCTCTCTCTCACTCCATCCCCTCTCCTCTCATCCTTCCCCCCTCTCTCTCCTCCCCTCCTCCTCCCCTCCCCTCTCTCACTCCATCCTCCTCTCTCTCACTCCTTCCCCTCTCTCTCCCCTTCCCCTCTCCTCTCTCACTCCTTCCCCACTTTCTCACTCCTTCCCACTCTCTCTCACTCCTTCCTCCTCTCTCTCACTCCTTCGCCTCTCTCTCACTCCTTCCCCCACTCTCTCACTCCTTCCCTCTCACTCTCTCCCCATTCCCCCTCTCTCTCACTCCTTCCCCCTCTCTCTCCCCTCCCCCTCTCTCTCACTCCTTCCTCCTCTCTCTCACTCCTTCCCCACTCTCTCTCCCCTTCCCCTCCCTCTCTCACTCCTTCCCCCACTCTCTCACTCCTTCCCCACTCTCTCCCATTCCCCCTCTCTCTCACTCCTTCCCCCTCTCCTCCCCTCCCCCTCTCTCTCACTCCATCCTCCACTCTCTCACTCCTTCCCCCACTCTCTCCCCCCTACCCCTCCCTCTCTCACTCCTTCCCCCACTCTCTCACTCCTTCCACCACTCTCTCCCCTTCCCCCTCTCTCTCACTCCTTCCCCCACTCTCTCTCCCCTTCCCCTCCCTCTCTCACTCCTTCCCTCTCTCTCTCACTCCTTCCACTCTCTCTTTTCCCTTTCCTGCTCCTTCTCCTGTCTTTCCCAAAGCAGTTGGCTCCATAGCTCAGGGGTTAGAGCACTGATCTCATTAAACCAGAGGTCATAAGTTCAAATCTCAGTGAGGCCTATTCAAAATTAGTGCTGTATTTAAATTCGTGGTCAATTAATAAGGGTTTTAATTCTAAATATTAAAAAGCTCCGAGACCGACCCTGGAACCACAGGTTCTCATCTCTCTTTCTCCCTTCCCCATCAAGACCCGTTCTGCATCTTTTTCCCCCCTCACTCCCTGTCCTGCTATCTCGCTTTCCCCGTCTCTCACTCATTCCCCTCTCTCCCGTTCCACGACCCCCTCTCTCTCTCTCTCCTTCCCCCCTCTCTCTCCTTCCCCTCTCTCTCTTCCCTTTCTCGCTCTCCCCTTCCCCACTCACTCTCCCTCTTTCCCCTCTCTCTCCTCTCTCCCCTTCCCTCTCTACTTTCATTCTCTCCCCACTCCTTCCCCCCCTCTTCTCTCCCCTTCCCTCTCTACTTTCATTCTCTCCCCTCTCCTTCCCCCCCTCTCCCCTTCCCTTTCCTCGCTCTCCCTTCCCCACTCACTCTCCCTCTTTCCCCTCTCTCTCCTCTCTCCCCTTCCCTCTCTACTTTCATTCTCTCCCCACTCCTTCCCCCCCTCTCTCCCCTTCCCTCTCTACTTTCATTCTCTCCCTCTCCTTCCCCCCCTCTCCCCTTCCCTCTCCACTTTCATTCTCTCCCCACTCCTTCCCCTTCTCTCCCCTTCCCCTCTCTCCCTTTCCCCCTCGAGAGACACACAGGGAGAAAGTGAGAGTGTGTGAGAGAGACAGAGAGAGTGAGAAAGTGTTGTGTGTGCAATAACTCAACAGACAGATTACTGTAAACTCCGAACAGGTACACACCTGGCTCGACTTTATTCGGGCCCAAAGTGATTACATTACAAGATGGCTGGCCTTTTATACCTAGGCCGTACACACGTGTGCACAGTCCACTGACCTCCGACAGTGGCCCCACCTGGTGGCTAGTAACCCCAAGCACACATACATGACAGAAGGAGAGAGACGGAGAGACAGAGAGACAGAGAGACAGAGCCAGAGTGTGACTGAGTTGCCTTGGGATGTTTTACTACGTGAAAGACCCGATATATCGATGTTGAGAAGTGAATATTGAAGAGACGGAGGCAGGAGTCTGGGGGATGAGACACCATCTGAGCATTTCACTGACCCCTCCTCATTCTTCAAACACACAGCACTAACTGGGGAATGACCCACAGCCCAGGGCAGGTGGTTCCATAGCTCAGGGGTTAGAGCACTGGTCTAGTAAACCATGGGTTGTTGGTTCAAATCTCACTGGGGCCTACTCAAAATTAGTTCGGTATTTAAATTCACTGTCAATTGACCAGAGCTTAAATTATAAATATTAAACAGCTCTGAGACCGACCCCAGAAAGGCAGGTTTCCCTGTCTCTTTGCTTTCCAGATCACGACCCGTTCTACATTTTTTTTTAACTCCTCTCTCACTTTCCCGCGATCTCATTTTCTCCATCTCTCTCTCCCCTTCCCCTCTCTCTCTCCCCTTCCCCTCTCTCTCCTTCCGCTCCCTCCCCTCACTCCTCTCTCTCCCGCTTTTGCCTTTCTCTTCAGATTCTCCCCTGCTCTCTCCCTCTCCCCTTCCTTTCTCTCTCCCCTGCCTCCTCCCTCTCTCGACTTCCCATCTCGCTCCCCTCCCCCTCTCGCGCTCTCCCATTCGCTCTCTCCCATTCCCCTCTGGCTGACTCCTTCCCCCTCTCTCTCCCATTCCCTCTCCCACTCATTCCCCTCTCTCCCTCCTTTTACAACTTCCAAGCACTAATCTCTCTCACAGAGCCGACACAAACACGATGGGCCGAATGGCCCTCCTTGTGTGCTGTAAGATTCTGTCAATGTTCAGGGATGAATCACCGAGAATGATTATTCGGGCCCCACCTCCTTGTTAACAATAGTAAGGTGCAAACAGGAGCTGGTGTTACAGGTGGCTCCATAGCTCAGGGGTTAGAGCATTGGTCTTGTAAACCAGGGGTCGTGGGTTCAAATCTCACTGGGGCCTACTCAATTTTGGCTTCTGTTTCTGAATTGACCGTCAATCGGCGACAGGCCGACACCATCAACAGGAACCACTCACTCCGCACTTTACAATCTGCCCACAGCACTTTCACTTCCCACCCCCAGTCTGTATCCCACCTTTTCCACATCCAGTCTCAGAGACACCGGTATATCATCGACTCATAGAAACGTACAGCAGGGAAGGAGACCATTTCGGCCCATCGTGTCTGCACCAGCCGACCAAGAGCTATCTGCTGGGCAGGGCCACATAGTCCGCATGTTCCAGACACGAGACTCCCAAAGCAAGCGCTCTACTCGGAACTCCTTCACGGTAAGCGAGCCAAAGGTGGGCAGAGGAAACGTTACAGGGGACACCCCTCAAAGCCTCCCTGATAAAGTGCAACATCCCCACCGACACCTGGGAGTCCCTGGCCAAAGACCAGTCCGCCCGGAGTGGAGGAAGTGCATCTGGGAGGGCGCTGAGCACCTCGAGTCTCGTCGCCGAGAGCGTGCAGAGACCAAGCGCAGGTAGCGGAAGGAGCATGCGGCAAACCAGTCCCACCCTCCCCTTCCCTCAACGTCTGTCTGTCCCACCCTCCCCTTCCCTCAACGTCTGTCTGTCCCACCTGTGACAGGGACTGTGGTTCCCCTATTGGACTGTTCAGTCACCTAAGGCCTCACTTTTAGAGTGGAAGCAAGTCTTCCTCGATTCCGAGGGACTGCCTGTGATGATGATATGATCCCAGCCTGATCCCACTTTCCAGCTCTCAGTCCGTAGCCCTGTAGCTTACGACACTTCAAGTGCACATCCAAGTGCCTTTTAAATGTGGTGAGGGTTTCTGCCTCTACCACCCTTTCAGGCCGTGAGTTCCAGACCCCCACCACCCTCTGGGTGAAGGAATGGAGGTCTCCCCTCAGCCTCCTCTGTTCCAAAGAAAACAACCCCAGCCGATCCAATCTTTCCTCGTGGCTAAAATTCTCCAGTCCCGCCAACATCCTGGTAAATCTCCTCTGCACCCTCTCCAGTGCAATCACATCCTTCCTGTGATATCCTGACATTTTAGGGAGAAAAAAATCTGAGAAACATAGAAACGTAGAAAATAGGTGCAGGAGTAGGCCATTCAGCCCTTCGAGCCTGCACCACCATTCAATAAGATCATGGCTGATCATTCACCTCAGTACCCCTTTCCTGCTTTCTCTCCATACCCCTTGATTCCTTTAGCTATAAGGGCCATATCTAACTCCCCCTTCAATATATCCAATGAACTGACCTCAACAACTCTCTGCGGCAGGGAATTCCACAGGTTAACAACTCTCTGAGTGAAGAAGTTTCTCCTCATCTCAGTCCTAAATGGCCTACCCCTTATCCTTAGACTGTGTCCCCTGGTTCTGGACTTCCCCAACATCGGGAACATTCTTCCCGCATCTAACCTGTCCCGTCCCGTCCCGTCAGAATCTTATACGTTTCATCCTTCGAAACTTCAGTGTATAAAGGCCCAGTTGATCCAGTCTCTCCTCATATATCAGTCCAGCCATCCCGGGAATCAGTCTGGTGAACCTTCACTGCACTCCCTCAATAGCAAGAATGTCCTTCCTCAGATTAGGAGACCAAAACTGAACACAATATTCCAGGTGAGGCCTCACCAAGACCCTGTACAACTGCAGTAAGACCTCCCTGCTCCTATACTCAAATCCTCTCGCTATGAAGGCTCACATACCATTTGCCTTCTTCACTGCCTGCTGTACCTGCATGCCAACTTTCAATGACTGATGTACCATGACACCCAGGTCTCGTTGCACCTCCCCTTTTCCTAATCTGTCACCATTCAGATAATATTCTGCCTCCCTGTTTTTGCCCCCAAAGTGGATAACCTCACATTTATCCACATTATTCTGCATCTGCCATGTATTTGCCCACTCACCTAACCTGTCCAAGTCACCCTGCAGCCTTTTAGCATCCTCCTCACAGCTCACACCGCCACCCAGTTTAGTGTCATCTGCAAACTTGGAGATATTACACTCAATTCCAGCATCTAAATCATTGATGTATATTGTAAATAGCTGGGGTCCCAGCACTGAGCCCTGCGGTACCCCACTAGTCACTGCCTCCCATTCCGAAAAGGACCCGTTTATCCCGGGATCCGGCAGACAGCAGCTTGCGAAGGATGACCTCGTGACCGATTCCGAGCACGAAACCGTTCGGCAACATTTCCCGCAAAGATCCCGCAAAAACCGTACTGCCCCGCAAGGAATCTTCTGGCCCTGGGAGCGCCGGTGGGTGTAAAAGTGATACCTGGCCTTTAAGGTGCTCTCCTTCGGCTTGAGGCGTTCCCACACCAGCACACACAGCTCTGTGTAAGTCTTCTCCTCTGGTTTGACCGGTGCCAGCAGGTTTTTGAGCAGGCCGTATATCGGAGACCCACATACGGTGAGGAGAATCGCCCTGGTCTTGATCGCCCTCTCTCAGCCTCGTCCTGTTCATTGGCGACGTAGTACCGGTCGGGACGCTCAACGAAGGCTTCCCAAATCATCACCCTCAACAAATCCCTCAACAAGACCAACGGCAGCCATTACCGTGTGAAGGTTGGTGATCCGTTACTCGTCGCCAGTGAGTGATGTTCAGAATAAATCCACAGGACTGTATTGCAAGCTCAAACTGTGGTGACCTTGTGCTCTTTATTCAGACTCCAGGGTGGGGAAGCAGTATGGTGAGTCACCTTATATACCTGCTTGTCCCAGGGTGTACAGGTGACCATTGGGTCTCCCACAGGTGTGCCCCCTAGTGGCAAGTCTTACATATTGGTGACGTTTACATGTGTACACAACAATCACGACCCGTTCCACATCTTTTTATTCCTCTCTCACTTTCCCGCTATCTCGCTTTCCCCGTCTCTCACTCATTCCCCTCTCCCCCTTTCCCCTCCCTCGCCTCACCCTCTTCCCGTCCCACTCTCTCCCCTTCTGACTCTGCCTTTCCACTCTCCCTCTCCCTCCTCCTTCTCCGCTCCCTTTCCTCCCCTCCCTCCTCTCTCTCTCCTTTCCCTTTCCTTTCAGATTCTCCCCTTCTCCCTCTCTCCCCTTCCCCTTTCTCTCTTCCCTTCCTCACTCTCTCACTCCTTCCCCTCTCTCTCTCACTCCTTCCCCATCACTCCTCTTAACATCTCTTTCACCTTCCCACCCTCTCTCTCCCCTTCCCTCTCTTTCCCCTCCCCTCTCTCACTCTTGCCTTCCCTCTCTCTCTCCCATTCCCCTCTCGCTCACTCCTTCCCCTCTCCCTTTTCATTTTCTCCACTCCTCTCTCTCTCCCCTCCCTGTCCTTCTCCCTCCCCTCCCCAGTCTCCACTCCCCTCCATCCTCCCTTTCATTCCCTCGCTCTCGCTCTCCCCTTTCCCATCAGACTCTCCCCCTCACCATCTCTCCCATCCTCCCCCTCTCTCCCCTTCTCCCTCTCTCTCCCCTTCCCCCGCTCTAGTCTCCCCGCTCGAGGGACAAAGTGAGAAGGTGAGAGACAGAAAGAAAGAGAGAGAGACAGAGAGAAAGAGAGACAGAGCCAGAGTGTGACTGAGTTGCCTTGGGATGTTTTATTCCGTGAAAGACCCGATATATCGATGTTGAGAAGTGAATATTGAAGAGACGGAGGCAGGAGTCTGGGGGATGAGACACAATCTGAGTGTTTCACTGACCCCTCCTCATTCTTCAAACAGTATTTAGTAAACCAGGTATCGTGGGTTCAAATCTCACTGCAACCGACTCAAAATTAGCTCAGTATTTAAATTCACCGTCAATTCACAAAGGCATTGATTATAAATATTAAACAGCTCTGAGATTGACCCTGGAACTACAGGCTCCCCTCACACCTTTCCCTGTCTCTCTGCTTTCCAGATCACGACCCGTTGGACTTTTTTTTTTAACTCCTCTCTCACTTTCCCGCAATCTCACTTTCTCCATCTCTCTCTCCCCTTTCCCTCTCTCTCTCCCCTTCTACTCTCTCTCCTTCCGCTCCCTCCCCTCACTCCTCTCTCTCCCTCTTTTGCCTTTCTTTTCAGATTCTCCCCTGCTCCCTCTCTCTCCCCTTCCTTTCACTCTCCCCTTCCCCTCCCTCCCCTCCCTCCTCTCTCTCCCTCTTTTCCCTTTCTTTTCAGATTCTCTCCTGCTCCCTCCTTCTCTCTTCCCTTCCTTTCTCTCTCCCCTGCCTCCTCTCTCTCTCGACGTCCCATCTTGCTCCCCTCCCCCTCTCGCTCTCTCCCATTATGCTCGCTCCCATTCCCCTCTGGCTGACTCCTTCCCCCTCTCTCTCCCATTCCCTCTCCCACTCATTCCCCTCTCTCCCTCCTTTTACAACTTCCAAGCACGAATCTCTCTCACAGAGCCGACACAGACACGATGGGCCGAATGGCCCTCCTTGTGTGCTGTAAGATTCTGTCAATGTTCAGGGATGAATCACCGAGAATGATTATTCGGGCCCCATCTCCTTGTTAACAATAGTAAGATGCAAACAGGAGCTGGTGTTACAGGTGGCTCCATAGCTCAGGGGTTAGAGCACTGGTCTTGTAAACCACGGGTCGTGGGTGCAAATCTCACTGGGGCCTAATTATAAATATTAAACTGCTCCAAGACTGTTCCTGAAACAACAGGCTCCCCTCTCCTCCTCCTTGTGTCCTTTACACTCTCTCTCCCTGACCCATTCTACATCTTATTCTTGCTTTCCCCGTCTCTCACTCATTTCCCTCTCCCCTCACTCGCCACACTCTCGATCCCTTCCCCTCTCTCACATTTCTTTCCACATTCTGCCCAATATAAACGAGAAGTGATCCAAAACTCGGCTGCCCCGTGTCCTAACTCACACCCAGTCCCGCTCACCCATCACCCCCTGTGCTCACTGCCCCGTGTCCTAACTCACACCCAGTCCCACTCACCCATCACCCCCTGTGCTCACTGCCCCGTGTCTTAACTCGCACCCAGTCCCACTCACCCATCACACCCTGTGCTCACTGCCCCGTGTCCTAACTCACACCCAGTCCCGCTCACCCATCACCCCCTGTGCTCACTGCCCTGTGTCCTAACTCGCACCCAGTCCCACTCACCCATCACCCCCTGTGCTCACTGCCCCGTGTCCAAACTCGCACCGAGTCCCACTCACCTATCACCCACTGTGCTCACTGACCCGTGTCCTAACTCGCACCCAGTCCCGCTCACCCATCACCCCCTGTGCTCACTGCCCCGTGTCCGAACTCGCACCCAGTCCCGCTCACCCATCACCCCCTCTGCTCACTGCCCCATGTCCTAACTCGCACCGAGTCCCGCTCACCCATCACCCCCTGTGCTCACTGACCCCGTGTCCTAACTTGCACCGAGTCCCACTCACCCATCACCCCCTGTGCTCGTTGCCCCCGTGTCCGAACTTGCAACGAGTCCCACTCACCCATCACCCCCTGTGCTCACTGACCCCGTGTCCTAACTCGCACCGAGTCCCGCTCACCCATCACCCCCTGTGCTCACTGACCCCGTGTCCTAACTTGCACCGAGTCCCACTCACCCATCACCCCCTGTGCTCGTTGCCCCCATGTCCTAACTCACACCCAGTCCCACTCACCCATCACCCCCTGTGCTTACTGCCCCGTGTCCTAACTCGCACGGAGTCCCGCTTACCCATCACCCCCTGTGCTCACTGACCCCGTGTCCTAACTCGCACGGAGTCCCGCTCACCCATCACCCCCTGTGCTCACTGCCCCGTGTCCGAACTCACACCCAGTCCCACTCACCCATCACCCACTGTGCTCACTGACCCCGTGTCCTAACTCGCACCGAGTCCCGCTCACCCATCACCCCCTGTGCTCACTGACCCCGTGTCCTAACTCGCACCGAGTCCCGCTCACCCATCACCCCCTGTGCTCACTGCCCCGTGTCCTAACTCGCACCCAGTCCCGCTCACCCATCACCCCCTGTGCTCACTGCCCCGTGTCCTAACTCGCACGGAGTCCCGCTCACCCATCACCCGCTGTGCTCACTGCCCCGTGTCCTAACTCGCACCCAGTCCCGCTCACCCATCACCCTCTGTGCTCACTGCCCCCGTGTCCTAACTCGCACACAGTCCCGCTCACCCATCACCCCCTGTGCTCACTGACCTCGTGTCCTAACTCACACCCAGTCCCGCTCACCCATCACCCCCTGTGCTCGCTGACCCCGTGTCCTAACTCGCACCGAGTTCCACTCACCCATCACCCACTGTGCTCACTGCCCCGTGTCCTAACTCGCACCGAGTCCCGCTCACCCATCACCCACTGTGCTCACTGCCCCGTGTCCTAACTCGAACCCAGTCCCACTCACCCATCACCCCCTGTGCTCACTGCCCCGTGTCCTAACTCGCACCCAGTCCCGCTCACCCATCACCCCCTGTGCTCACTGACCCCGTGTCCTTACTAGCACCGAGTCCCGTTCACCCATCACCCCCTGTGCTCGCTGACCCCGTGTCCTAACTCGCACCGAGTCCCGCTCATCCATCACCCACTGTGCTCGCTGACCCCGTGTACTAACTCGCACCGAGTCCCACTCACCCATCACCCGCTGTGCTCACTGCCCCGTGTCCTAACTCGCACCGAGTCCCACTCACCCATCACCCACTGTGCTCACTGCCCCGTGTCCTAACTCGCACCCAGTCCCACTCACCCATCACCCGCTGTGCTCACTGCCCCGTGTCCTAACTCGCACCGAGTCCCACTCACCCATCACCCCCTGTGCTCGCTGACCCCGTGTACTAACTCGCACCGAGTCCCGCTCACCCATCACCCCCTGTGCTCACTGCCCCGTGTCCTAACTCGCATCGAGTCCCGCTCACCCATCACCCCCTGTGTTCGCTGCCCCGTGTCCTAACTCGCACCGAGTCCCACTCACCCATCACCCCCTGTGCTCACTGACCCCGTGTCCAAACTTACACCCAGTCCCACTCACCCATCACCCCCTGTGCTCGCTGCCCCGTGTCCTAACTCGCACCGAGTCCCGCTCACCCATCACCCCCTGTGCTCACTGACCCGTGTCGTAACTCACACCGAGTCCCACTCACCCATCACCCCCTGTGCTCGCTGCCCCGTGTCCTAACTCACACCCAGTCCCGCTCACCCATCACCCCCTGTGCTCGCTGCCCCCGTGTCCTAACTCACACCCAGTCCCACTCACCCATCACCCCCTGTGCTCACTGCCCCGTGTCCTAACTCGCACCGAGTCTCGCTCACCCATCACCCACTGTGCTCACTGCCCCCATGTCCTAACTCGCACCCAGTCCCGCTCACCCATCACCCCCTGTGCTCACTGCCCCCATGTCCTAACTCGCACCCAGTCCCGCTCACCCATCACCCCCTGTGCTCACTGCCCCGTGTCCTAACTCGCACCCAGTCCCGCTCACCCATCACCCCCTGTGCTCACTGACCCCGTGTCCTAACTCGCACCGAGTCCCGCTCACCCATCACCCCCTGTGCTCGCTGACCCCGTGTCCTAACTCGCACCGAGTCCCGCTCACCCATCACCCCTGTGCTCACTGACCCGTGTCCTAACTCACACCCAGTCCCGCTCACCCATCACCCGCTGTGCTCACTGCCCCGTGTCCTAACTCGCACCGAGTCCCACTCACCTATCACCCCCTGTGCTCGCTGACCCCGTGTCCTAACTCGCACCGAGTTCCACTCACCCATCACCCCCTGTGCTCACTGCCCCGTGTCCTAACTCGCACCCAGTCCCGCTCACCCATCACCCCCTGTGCTCACTGCCCCGTGTCCTAACTCGCACCGAGTCCCGCTCACCCATCACCCCCTGTGCTCGCTGACCCCGTGTCCTAACTCGCACCCAGTCCCACTCACCCATCACCCCCTGTGCTCACTGCCCCGTGTCCTAACTCGCACCGAGTCCCACTCACCCATCACCCCCTGTGCTCACTGCCCCGTGTCCTAACTCGCACCCAGTCCCGCTCACCCATCACCCCCTGTGCTCACTGCCCCGTGTCCTAACTCGCACCGAGTCCCACTCACCCATCACCCCCTGTGCTCACTGCCCCGTGTCCTAACTCGCACCCAGTCCCGCTCACCCATCACCCCCTGTGCTCACTGCCCCGTGTCCTAACTCACACCCAGTCCCGCTCACCCATCACCCCCTGTGCTCACTGCCCCGTGTCCTAACTCGCACCCAGTCCCGCTCACCCATCACCTCCTGTGCTCACTGACCCGTGTCCTAACTCGTACCAAGTACCGCTCACCTATCACCCCCTGTGCTCGCTGACCCCGTGTCCTAACTCGCACCGAGTTCCACTCACCCATCACACCCTGTGCTCGCTGCCCCCGTGTCCTAACTCGCATCCAGTCCCGCTCACCCATCACTCCCTGTGCTCGCTGCCCCCATGTCCTAACTCGCACCCAGTCCCGCTCACCCATCACCCCCTGTGCTCGCCAACCAACATTGGCTCCCGGTTAAGCAACGCCTCGATTTCAAAATTCTCATCCTTATTTACAAATCCCTCCTAGGCCCTCGCCCCTCCCTATCTCTGTAACTTCCTCCAGCCCCTACACCCCTCCTTATCTCTGTAACTTTCTCCAGCACTACACCCCTCCCTATCTCTGCACCCTCCTCCTGCCCCGACACCCCTCCCTATCTCTGTAACCTCCCCCAGCCCCAACACCCCTCCCTATCTCTGTAACCTCCTCCAGACCCCACACCCCTCCCTATCTCTGTAACCTTCTCCAGCCCCTACACCCCTCCCTATCTCTGTAATCTCCCTGAGGCCCACAACCCCCCGAGGTGTCTGCACTTCTCTAATTCTGCCCTCCTGAGCATCCCTGATTATAATCGCTCCACCATCGGTGGCCGTGCCTTCTGTTTCTTGCGCCCCAAGGTCTGGAACTCCCTCCCGAAATCTCTCCGCCTCTCGACCTCTCTTTCCCCTCTCTCCCCTTCCCCTCTCTCTCACTCCTTCCCCCTCTCTCTCATTTCTTCCCCCTCTCTCCACTTCCACTTCCTCTCTCCCCTTCCCCCTCTCACTCCCCTTCCCCCCTGTCACTCCCCTTCCCCCCTGTCACTCCCCTTCTCCCCTTTATCTCCCCTTCCCCCCTTTATCTCCCCTTCCCCACTCTCCCCCGTTCCCCTCTCTCTCCCCTTCGCCACTCTCTCCCCTTCCCCTCTCTCTCCCCTTCCCCTCTCTCTCACCTTCCCCACTCTCTCCACTTCCCCTCTCTCTCCCCTTCCCCACTCTCTCCCGTTCCCCTCTCTCTCCTCTTCCCCACTCTCTCCCCTTGCCCTCTCTCTCCCCTTCCCCACTCTCTCCCCTTCTCCACTCTCTCCCCTTCCCCACTCTCTCCCATTCCCCACTCTCTCCCCTTCCCCACTCTCTCCCCTTCCCCTCTCTCTCCCCTTCCCCACTCTCTCCCATTCCCCTCTCTCTCCCCTTACCCACTTTCTCCCCTTCCCCTCTCTCCCCTTCCCCACTCTCCCCCCTTCCCCTCTCTCCCCTTCCCCACTCTCTCCCCTCCCTCTCTCTCACTCCTTCCCCACTCTCTCTCTCCCCTTCCCCTCCCTCTCTCTCCCCTTCCCCCTCTCTCTCACTCCTTCCACTCTCTCTTTTCCCTTCCCCTCTCTTTCCTGCTCCTTCCCGTATTTTTCCAAAAGCAGGTGGCTCCATAGCTCAGGGGGTTTGAGAGCTGGTCTTGTAAACCAGCGGTCGTGAGTTCAAATCTCACTAGAACGTAATCAAAATTAGCTCAGTCTTTAAATTCACTGTCAATTAACAAGGGCTGTAATATAAAAAATGGGTGCAGGAGTAAGCCATTCGGCCCTTCTAACCTGCACCACCATTCAATGAGGTCATGGCTGAACATGCAACTTCAGTACCCCATTCCTGCTTTCTCACCATTCCCCTAGCAGTAAGGACTTCATCTAACTCCTTTTTGAATATATTCAGTGAACTTGCCTCAACAACTTTCTGTGGTGGAGAATTCCACAGGTTCACCATTCTCTGGGTGAAGAAGTTTCTCCTCATCTCGGTCCTAAATGGCTTACCCCTTATCCTTCGACTGTGTCCCCTGGTTCTGGACTTCCCCAACATCAGGAACATTCTTTCTGCATCTAACCTGTCTAACCCGTCAGAATTTTAAACGTTTCTCTGAGATCCCCTCTCATTCTTCTGAACTCCAGTGAATACAAGCCCAGTTGATCCAGTCTTTCTTGATAGGTCAGTCCCGCCATCCCGGGAATCAGTCTGGTGAACCTTCGCTGCACTCCCTCAATAGCAAGAATGTCCTTCCTCAGGTTAGGAGACCAAAACTGTACACAATACTCCAGGTGTGGCCTCACCAAGGTCCTGTACAACTGTAGCAACACCTCCCTGCCCCTGTACTCAAATCCCCTCGCTATGAAGGCCAACATGCCATTTGCTTTCTTAACCGCCTGCTGTACCTGCATGCCAACCTTCAATGACTGATGTACCATGACACCCAGGTCTCTTTGCACCTCCCCTTTTCCTAATCTGTCACCATTCAGATAATAGTTTGTTTCTCTGTTTTTACCACCAAAGTGGATAACCTCACATTTATCCACATTATACTTCATCTGCCATGCATTTGCCCACTCACCTAACCTATCCAAGTCACTCTGCTGCCTCATAGCATCCTCCTCGCAGCTCACACTGCCACCCAACTTAGTGTCATCTGCAAATTTGGAGATATTTCATTTAATCCCCTCGTCTAAATCATTAATGTACAGTGTAAACAGCTGGGGCCCCAGCACAGAACCTTGCGGTACCCCACTAGTCACTGCCTGCCTTTCTGAAAAGTACCCATTTACTCCTACTCTTTGCTTCCTGTCTGACAACCAGTTCTCAATCCACGTCAGCACACTACCCCCAATCCCATGTGCTTTAACTTTGCACATGAATCTCTTGTGTGGGACCTTGTCGAAAGCCTTCTGAAAGTCCAAATATACCACATCAACTGGTTCTCCCTTGTCCACTCTACTGGAAACATCCTCAAAAAATTCCAGAAGATTTGTCAAGCATGATTTCCCTTTCACAAATCCATGCTGACTTGGACCTATCGTATCAACTCTTTCCAAATGCACGGCTATGACATCCTTCATAATTGATTCCATCATCTTACCCACTACCGATGTCAGGCTGACCGGTCTATAATTCCCTGTTTTCTCTCTCCCTCCTTTTTTAAAAAGTGGGGTTACATTGGCTACCCTCCACTCCATAGGAACTGATCCAGAGTCAATGGAATGTTGGAAAATGACTGTCAATGCATCCACTATTTCCAAGGCCACCTCCTGAAGTACTCTGGGATGCAGTCCATCAGGCCCTGGGGATTTATCGGCCTTCAATCCCATCAGTTTCCCCAACACAATTTCCCGACTAATAAGGATTTCCCTCAGTTCCTCCTCCTTACTAGACCCTCCGACCCCTTTTATATCCGGAAGATTGTTTGTGTCCTCCTCAGTGAATACCAAACCAAAGTACTTGTTCAATTGGTCCGCCATTTCTTTGTTCCCCGTAATGACTTCCCCTGATTCTGACTGCAGGGGACCTACGTTTGTCTTTACTAACCTTTTTCTCTTTACATATCTATAGAAACTTTTGCAATCCGTCTTAATGTTCCCTGCAAGCTTCTTCTCGTATTCCATTTTCCCTGCCCTAATCAAACCCTTTGTCCTCCTCTGCTGAGTTCTAAATCTCTCCCAGTCCCCGGGTTCGCTGCTATTTCTGGCCAATTTGTATGCCACTTCCTTGGCTTTAATACTATCCCTGATTTCCCTTGATAGCCACGGTTGAGCCACCTTCCCTTTTTTATTATTACGCCAGACAGGAATGTACAATTGTTGTAGTTCATCCATGCGGTCTCTAAATGTCTGCCATTGCCCATCCACAGTCAACCCCCTAAGTATCATTCGCCAATCCATCCCAGCCAATTCACGCCTCATACCTTCAAAGTTACCCTTCTTTAAGTTCTGGACCATGGTCTCTGAATTAACTGTTTCATTCTCCATCCTAATGCAGAATTCCACCATATTATGGTCACTCTTCCCCAACGGGCCTCGCACAACGAGATTTCTAATTAATCCTCTCTCATTACACAACACCCAGTCTAAGATGGCCTCCCCGCTAGTTGGTTCCTCGACATATTGGTCTAAAAAACCATCCCTTATGCACTCCAGGAAATCCTCCTCCACCGTATTGCTTCCAGTTTGGTTAACCCAATCTATGTGCATATTAAAGTCACCCATTATAACTACTGCACCTTTATTGCACGCACCCCTAATTTCATGTTTGATGCCCTCTCCAACATCACTACTACTGTTTGGAGGTCTGTACACAACTCCCACTAACGTTTTTTGCCCTTTGATGTTCTGCAGCTCTACCCATATAGATTCCACATCATCCAAGCTAATGTCCTTCTGAACTATTGCCTTAATTTGCTCCTTAACCAGCAATGCTACCCCACCTCCTTTTCCTTTTATTCTATCCTTCCTGAATGTTGAATACCCCTGGATGTTGAGTTCCCAGCCCTGATCATCCTGGAGCCACGTCTCCGTAATCCCAATCACATCATATTTGTTAACATCTATTTGCACAGTTAATTCATCCACCTTATTGCGGATACTCCTTGCATTAAGACACAAAGCCTTCAGGCTTGTTTTTTTAACACCCTTTGTCCTTTTAGAATTTTGCTGTACAGTGGCCCTTTTTGTTCTTTGCCTTGGGTTTCTCTGCCCTCCACTTTTCCTCATCTCCTTTCTGTCTTTTGCTTTTGCCTCCTTTTTGATTCCCTCTGTCTCCCTGCATTGGTTCCCATCCCCCTGCCATATTAGTTTAACTCCTCCCCAACAGCACTAGCAAACACTCCCCCTAGGACATTGGTTCCGGTAATTATAAATATTAAACAGCTCTGAGACCGACCCTGGAATTACAGCTCCCCTCTCCTCTTCTCATCCTGGTTTACTCTCTCTCCCACATTAAAAATCTCTCTTTCCCTTCCCCATCATGACCCATTCTGCATCTGTTTTTCACTCATTCTTCTTTCTTATCCTCTCTCCTTCCCATCTCTCCCTCCTTCCCCTCCCTGTTCTCACCACCCCTCTCTCTCCTTCCCCTCCCTCTCTTTCCCCTTCCCCTCTCTCTTTTTCCCTTTCCTCGCTCTCCCCTTCCCCTCTCACTCTCCCTCTTTCCCCTCTCTCTCCTCTCTCCCCTTCCCTCTCGACTTTCATTCTCTCCCCACTCCTTCCCCTCCTCTCTCCCCTTCCCCTCTCTCCCCTTCCCTCTCTACTTTCATTCTCTCCCCACTCCTTCCCCTTCTCTCCCCTTCCCCTCTCTCCCTTTCCCCCTCGAGAGACACACAGAGAGAAAGTGAGCGTGTGTGAGAGAGACAGAGAGAGTGAGAAAGTGTTGTGTGTGCAATAACTCAACAGACAGATTACTGTCAACTCCGAACAGGTACACACCTGGCTCTACTTTATTAGGGCCCAAAGTGATTACATTACAAGATGGCTGGCCTTTTATACCTGGGCCACACACGCGTGTGTACAGCCCAATGACCTCCGACAGTGGCCCCACCTGGTGGCTCGTAACCCCAAGCACACATACATGACAGAAAGAGAGAGACAGAGAGACAGAGAGACAGAGAGATTGGGACAGAGTGTGACTGAGTTGCCTTGCGATGTTTTACTCTGTGAAAGACCCGATATATCGATGTTGAGAAGTGAATATTGAAGAGACGGAGGCAGGAGTCTGGGGGATGAGACACAATCTGAGCGTTTCACTGACCCTTCCTCATTCTTCAAATACACAGCACTAACTGGGGAATGACCCACAGCCCAGGGCAGGTGGTTCCATAGCTCAGGCGTTAGAGCACTGGTCTAGTAAACCAGGGGTCGTGGGTTCAAATCTCACTGGGGCCTACTCAAAATTAGCTCAGTATTTAAATTCACTGTCAATTAACAAGGGCTTCAATTATAAATATTAACAACTCTGAGACTGACCCTCAAACACTCTCTCTCACTTTCCCAATCTCTCTCTGCTTTCCAGGTCATGACCTGTTCTGCATTTTTTTTTCCTGCAATCTCACTTTCTCCATCTCTCTCCCCTTTCCATCTCTCTCCCCTTTCCCTCTCTCTCCCCTTCCGCTCCCTCCCCTCTCTCCTCTCTCTCCCTCTTTTGCCTTTCTTTTCAGATTCTCCCCTGCTCCCTCTCTCTTCCCTTCCTTTCTCTCTCCCCTGCCTCCTCCCTCTCTCGACTTCCAATCTCTCTCCCCTCCCCCACTCGCTCTCTCCCAATCCGCTCTCTCCCATTCCCCTCTGGCTGACTCCTTCCCCCTCTCTCTCGCATTCCCTCTCCCACTCATTCCCCTCTCCCCCCTTCCCCCTCCCTCGCCTTGTCCTCTTTCCTTCCCCTCTCTCTCACTTCTTCCCCTCTCTCTCACTCCTTCCCCTCTCTCGCCCCTTCCCCTCCCTCTCACTCCTTCCCCCTCTCTCTCCCCTTCCACTCCCTCTCACTCCTTCCCCCTCTCTCCCCTTCCCCTCTCTCTCCCTCCTTCCACTCTCTCTTTTCCCTTCCCATCTCTTTCCTGCTCCTTCCCCTGTCTAGTTCCAAGCAGGTCGCTCCATAGCTCAGGGGTTTGAGCACTGGTCTAAATAAGCCAGGGGTCGTGAGTTCAAATCTCACGACAGCCTACTCAATATGAGCTCAATATTTAAGCTCACTGTCAATTAACAAGGGCTTCAATTATAAATATTAAACAGCTCTGAGACCGACCCTTGAAGGACAGGCTTCTCTCTCCCCTTCCAAAACTCTCTCTTCCTTCCCCATCACATTCCGTTCTGCATCTTTTTCCCCTCTCTCCCGCTATCTCTCTTTCCCTGTCTCTCACTCCTTCCCCTCTCTCCCCTCACTCTCTATCCTTTCACCTATCTCGCCCCTTCTGCTCTCTCCTTGCTGATCTTTCTCCTCTTCCCCCTCTCTCTCAGCTTCCCCCCTCTCTCCCTCTCCTTCCCCCCTCGCTCCCCATTCTGCTCTCTCTCCCCTTCCCCTCTCGCTCACTCCTTCCTCTCTCCCTTTTCATTTTCTCCCCTCCTCGCTCTATCTTCCCTCTCCTTCTCCCTCCCCTCACCTGTCTCCACTCCCCTCCCTCCTGACTTGCTCTCCTTCCCTCACTCTCAATCTCGCTCTCCCCTTTCCCATCAGACTCTCCCCCTCCCCATCTCTACAATTCTCCCCTTCTCCCTCTCTCCTCTTCCTCCGCTCTGCACAGAAAGAGAGAGACAGTGAGAGAGAGAGAGAGAGAGATCGAGAGACTGAGAGACAGAGAGAAAGAGAGAGAGACAGAGAGATTGAGGCAGAGTGTGACTGAGTTGTTTCGGGATGTTTTACTGCGTGAAAGACCCGATATATCGATGTTGAGATGCGAATATTGAAGAGACGGAGGCAGGAGTCTGGGGGATGAGACACAATCTGAGCGTTTCACTGACCCCTCCTCATTCTTCAAACACACAGCACTAACTGGGGAATGACCCACACCCCAGAGCAGGTGGCTCCATAGCTCAGGGGTTAGAGCACTGGTCTAGTAAACCAGGGGTCGTGGGTTCAAATCTCACTGGGGCCAACTCAAAATTAGCTCAGTATTTAAATTAGCAAGGGCTTTAATTGTAAATATGGGTCAAATACTTTATTTAGATGGAGAGTGACAGAGTTAATTCAGAGATGAGGGCCTTGAAGTTCAGGAAAGATAACTTTGATGGTGTGAGATGTGAATGGACTGGCCAGTGATCCTTAAAGGGTTGATGTTGGATTGACAATGGCAAACATTTAAAGATCACATGGATGAACTCCAACAATTACACATCCCTGTCTGGAGTAAAAATAAAATGGGGAATGTGCCTTACAAGGGAAATGAAGGATAGTGTTAAATCCAAGGAAGAGGTATATAAATTGGCCAGAAAAAGCAGCAAACCTGAGGACTGGGAGAATTTTGTAATACAGCAGAGGAGGACAAAGGGTTTAACCAGGAGGGGGGAAAATAGAGTATGAGAGGAAGCTTGCAGGCAACATAAAAACTGACTGCAAAAGCTTCTAAAAAGATTAGTGACGACAAACATAGATCCCTTGCAGTCAGATTCAGGTGAATTTATAATGGGGAACAAAGAAATGGCGGACCAGTTAAACAAATACTTTGGTTCTGTCTTCACGAAGGAAGACACAAATAAGTTTCCGGAAGTACTAGGGGACTGGGGGGCGAGTCTTGTGAGAAGGGGGAACTGAAGGATATCCGTATTAGGTGGGAACTTGTGTTCGGGAAATTGATGGGATTGAAGGCTGATAAATCCCCAGGGCATGATAGCCTGCATCCCAGAGTACTTAAGGAAGTGGCCCTCAAAATAGTGGATGCATTGGTGATCATTTTCCAACAGTCTATCGACTCTGGATCAGTTCCTATGGACTGGAGGGGTAACTAATGTTATGCCGCTGTTTAAAAAAGGAGGGAGAGAAAAAGCGGGTAATTATAGACCAGTTATCCTGACATCGGTAGTGGGGAAAATGATGGAATCAATTATTAAACATGAAATAGCAGCACATTTGGAAAGCAGTGACAGGATCGGTCCAAGTCAGCATGGATTTATGAAAGGGAAATCATGCCAGACAAATCTTCTCGAATTTTTCGAGGATGTAACTCGTAGAGTGGACAAGGGAGAACCAGTGGATGTGGTGTATTTGGACTTTCAAAAGGCTTTTGACAAGGTCCCACACAAGAGATTGTGTGCAAAATTAAAGCACATGGTATTGGGGGTAATGTATTGACGTGGATAGAGAACTGGTTGGCAGACAGGAAGCAAAGAATCGGGATAAACGGGTCGTTTTCAGAATGGCAGGCAGTGACTAGTGGGGTGCCGCAGGGCTCAGTGCTGGGACCCCAGCTATTTACAATATACATCAATGATTTGGATGAGGGAATTGAGTGTAATATCTCCAACTGGGTGGAAGTGTGAGCTGTGGGAAGGACACTAAAAGTGTGTAGGGTGACTTGGACAGGTTAGGTGAGTGGGCAAATGCATGGCAGATGCAGTATAATGTGGATAAATGTGAGGTTATCCACTTTGGTTGCAAAAACATGAAGGCAGAATATTATCTGAATGGCGGCAGATTAGGAAAAGAGGAGGTGCAACAAGACCTGGGTGTCATGGTACATCAGTCATTGAAAGTTGGCATGCAGGTACAGCATTTTTCTCTGCCCTCCCCATCACTGTTATGTTCAGAATAAATCCACGGGACCGTATCGTAAGCTGAAACTATTGTGACCTTGGTCTCTTTATTGAGACCCCAGAGTGGGGAAGCAGCATGGTGGATCACCTTATGTACCTGCTTGTCCCAGGGTGCACAAGTGACCCTTAGGCCTCCCACAGGTGTGCCCCCTAGTGGCAAGTCTGACATATTGGTGAGGTTTAGGTGCATACATAACATCACTCCCCCCCCGCCCCCTCCAAAGGCTGATGTACCAGTTATGTGCAAGTTGAGACGATATGACGCCCTGTGTCCCCGGGTCGATCACCTGATTTGAATTCCTGGCCTGGGTGAGTTGGTCGGAACGTTGCTGCCCGGCCGAGTGCCTGGTGTGATGGGACAGACGTGGCCAGGTCCTTTCACAATGGTGGCCTGCTTATCGATAGTTTGCAGTCTGGTCTGGTCCAAACGCTTTCTGCGTTTGCTCAGTACATGGTTTCACAACCAAACACTCCATTTTCATCACACACACACACACACTCCATTCCCCTCTTTGTCTCACACAGTGCTCTCGGCCCCATCTGGGGGCCCTGAATATTGTCCACGTCACTTATTCTGATGTGGCGTGGAGGGGGGCCGTACGATCGTGGTGCATTCTCTGCTGATAGCAGACGGAAGGCTCGGTCCTGAGCGACTCTGTCCGGTGACTGCGTAGCAACCCGGGACAGCCGGGGTCTGTAGGGAGTCTACCGCGACACGTGTGGTGCTCGGCTTGGTGATCTGGGCTGCCCGCTGCGGACTATTGTCGCTGACCCTAAGGCCTGGAGAGCCCAGGATGGGCCGATACGGCCCTGAGACTTTCAGTGGTAGCGGGAGGCCGTGTGGTCCCCCGTGGATCCTGGGACGTAGTACGGAGGTTCCCGCACCACCGACTGTGTGTAGCCTCCCTGCCTTTCTTTGTAACACGTTGCAGGGTTTGTCCCACCGGGGGGGGGCAATCTGATGGGATGAGCATTACGTCTTTGCGACGGATAAGCTGCAACACTCCCGTCTGGCGGTTCGCCGTGAGCAGGCGGTAATGTGATAACACATCACTTGCTACAAGTACTTTGTCAGATACATATACGACCGGTTGTTGTTTGCCCGCTACTTTGGCTTGTTTTAACGTACCCCCGATCCCATATGATAGTACATCATTGGCCGTGAAAGAACGCTCACATGGGTTCCACAGTGCAAACAACTTATTGGGACATAGTGGGTTCCTGGCCTTCTCAGCGGCCCCCCCCTTTACCTTTGCCCCAAACCCAGTGGCCTTCCTCGCTGGCCAACACATGCCTCTGTTCCGTTGCGGCCACATCCCGTGGTCTGGACGTTTCTCTCGACCCGTGGTCTGGACGCTTCTCTCGACTGCCGCCATCTTCCTCCCCAGGGATTTCCGCCTCTGGCGTCGGGAAGACACATTCGGATGGTTTCGGCCGGAGCCCCACTCCGCTTGGTCGACCTGGAGCCTCTTCCGTCGCCGCCAAGAGGTCGTCGGCTTCGGGTGCTGGGTACCCTCCGTCTGTAACCGCTGCTCGGTTGGTCTTCGCCTCCTGGTGGTCGCGATGAGCGGCCTGTGCCTCGCGGCTCTGCAAATGGATCTGCACTTCGACGCCTGGTTCAGCTGAAGGTGGGGGGCTTGCTCAGCCTTTGAGCAAGGGGAGAGGTTGTTCGCCAGAGAAGGTACGCAGAGGCCTTCCCAGTTCCATCGAATCTTCCCCATCCACCTTCTACCAAGCAGCATTGGCCCATCACCTGAAACAATCCACAGAGGTAAATCGTGCACCGCTCCCTCATGGGATACCCTTATGCCCGCACTACCAATAACTGGTCTCAGTTCCTTGGTGTAGGTGCCCAGCTTTGCCTGAATCGGGATCAGCTTGGGTCATTGTGCTCTGTCGCCCCCCCCCACAGCCTCTCGAATGCCTTCTGGCTCATTATTGATTGACCCGCCCCCGTGTCTAGTTCCATGGAGACTGGAGTGCCGTTAGGTCCAACTTTTCACATTATCGGAGGGCTTTTGGTGGTGAAGGTGTGTACCCCATGTACTTCCCCTTCAGCCTCAGGTTGAGTTGCCTCTCCTGCTCGTTCAGCGTGACCCTCGCTGGATCGATGGTCCTCTCCTGACTCTGCCACGTGGTGAGTCACAGACCGTTTGCACATTCGCTGGAGGTGCCCCATTGTTCCACGGCCCTTGCACACACAGGGCTTGAATCGACATTGATGGGCTCGATGGCTGACCCCAGCAGCGCCAACATGGTGCTAATGGATACGCGTTCACGGCCCACGGCGGACTCTGAGTCACTCGAGGCCTAGGTCTGGCCTCTGCGGTCATGTGGGCCCTGTCCTGTGCCGTTCTGCCTGCTGAATACATTATTTTATGCACAGTACTTGCCGGTGAGCTTCGAATCTGTTTCGTGTTATCGCTCGTGGATATGAAGGCCTGGGCTGTCGTGATGGCCTTGCTCAGATAGAAACATAGAAACAGAGAAAATAGGTGCAGGAGTAGGCCATTCGGCCCTTCGAGCCTGCACCACCATTCAATAAGATCATGGCTGATCATTCACCTCAGTACCCCTTTCCTGCTTTCTCTCCATACCCCTTGATCCCTTTCGCCGTAAGGGCCACATCTAACTCCCTCTTGAATATATCCAATGAACTGGCCTCAACAACTCTCTGCGGCAGGGAATTCCACAGGTTAACAACTCTCTGAGAGAAGAAGTTTCTCCTCATCTCAGTCCTAAATGGCTTACCCCTTATCCTTAGACTGTGTCCCCTGGTTCTGGACTTCCCCAACATCGGGAACATTCTTCCCGTCCCGTCAGAATCTTATACGTTTCTGTGAGATCCCCTCTCATCCTTCTAAACTCCAGTGTTTAATGGTCCAGTTTATCCAGTCTATCCTCATATATCAGTCCAGCCATCCCGGGAATCAGTCTGGTGAACCTTCGCTGCACTCCCTCAATAGCAAGAACGTCCTCAGATTAGGAGACCAAAACTGAACACAATATTCCAGGTGTGGCCTCACCAAGGCCCTGTACAACTGCAGTAAGACCTCCCTGCTCCTATACTCAAATCCCCTCGCTATGTCGGCCAACATACCATTTGCCTTCTTCACCGCCTGCTGTACCTGCATGCCAACTTTCAATGACTGATGTACCATGACACCCAGGTCTCGTTGCACCTCCCCTTTCCTAATCTGTCACCATTCAGATAATATTCTGCCTTCCTGTTTTTGCCTCCAAAGTGGATAACCTCACATTTATCCACATTATTCTGCATCTGCCATGCATTTGCCCACTCACCTAACCTGTCCAAGTCACCCTGCAGCCTCTTAGCGTCCCCCTCACAGCTCACACCGCCACCCAGCTTAGTGTCATCTGCAAACTTGGAGATATTACACTCAATTCCTTTATCTAAATCATTGATGTATATTGTAAATAGCTGGGGTCCCAGCACTGAGCCCTGCGGCACCCCACTAGTCACTGCCTCCCATTCCGAAAAGGACCCGTTTATCCCGGGATCCGGCAGACAGCAGCTTGCGAAGGATGACCTCGTGACCGATTCCGAGCACGAAACCGTTCGGCAACATTTCCCGCAAAGATCCCGCAAAAACCGTACTGCCCCGCAAGGAATCTTCTGGCCCTGGGAGCGCCGGTGGGTGTAAAAGTGATACCTGGCCTTTAAGGTGCTCTCCTTCGGCTTGAGGCGTTCCCACACCAGCACACACAGCTCTGTGTAAGTCTTCTCCTCTGGTTTGACCGGTGCCAGCAGGTTTTTGAGCAGGCCGTATATCGGAGACCCACATACGGTGAGGAGAATCGCCCTGGTCTTGATCGCCCTCTCTCAGCCTCGTCCTGTTCATTGGCGACGTAGTACCGGTCGGGACGCTCAACGAAGGCTTCCCAAATCATCACCCTCAACAAATCCCTCAACAAGACCAACGGCAGCCATTACCGTGTGAAGGTTGGTGATCCGTTACTCGTCGCCAGTGAGTGATGTTCAGAATAAATCCACAGGACTGTATTGCAAGCTCAAACTGTGGTGACCTTGTGCTCTTTATTCAGACTCCAGGGTGGGGAAGCAGTATGGTGAGTCACCTTATATACCTGCTTGTCCCAGGGTGTACAGGTGACCATTGGGTCTCCCACAGGTGTGCCCCCTAGTGGCAAGTCTTACATATTGGTGACGTTTACATGTGTACACAACAATCACGACCCGTTCCACATCTTTTTATTCCTCTCTCACTTTCCCGCTATCTCGCTTTCCCCGTCTCTCACTCGTTCCCCTCTCCCCCTTTCCCCTCCCTCGCCTCACCCTCTTCCCGTCCCACTCTCTCCCCTTCCGACTCTGCCTTTCCACTCTCCCTCTCCCTCCTCCTTCTCCGCTCCCTTTCCTCCCCTCCCTCCTCTCTCTCTCTCTTTTCCCTTTCCTTTCAGATTCTCCCCTTCTCCCTCTCACCCCTTCCCCTTTCTCTCTCCCCTTCCTCGCTCTCTCACTCCTTCCTCTCTCTCTCTCACTCCTTCCCCATCACTCCTCTTAACATCACTTTCACCTTCCACCCGCTCTCTCTCCCCTTCCCTCTCTTTCCCCTCCCGTCTCTCGCTCTCGCCTTACCCCTCTCTCTCCCATTACCCTCTCGCTCACTCCTTCCCCTCTCCCTTTTCATTTTCTCCCCTCCTCTCTCTCTCCCCACCCTCTCCTTCTCCCTCCCCTCCCCAGTGTCCATCCCCTCCATCCTCCCTTTCATTCCCTAGCTCTCGCTCTCCCCATTCCCTTCAGACTCTCCCCTCCCCATCTCTCCCATCCCCCCCCTCTCTCCCCTTCTCCCTCTCTCTCCCCTTCCCCCGCTCTAGTCTCCCCGCTCGAGGGACAAAGTGAGAAGGTGAGAGACAGAAAGAAAGAGAGAGAGACAGAGAGAAAGAGAGACAGAGCCAGAGTGTGACTGAGTTGCCTTGGGATGTTTTACTTCGTGAAAGACCCGATATATCGATGTTGAGAAGTGAATATTGAAGAGACGGAGGCAGGAGTCTGGGGGATGAGACACAATCTGAGTGTTTCACTGACCCCCTCCTCATTCTTCAAACAGTATTTAGTAAACCAGGTATCGTGGGTTCAAATCTCACTGCAACCTACTCAAAATTAGTTCAGTAGTTAAATTCACCGTCAATTCACAAAGGCATTGATTATAAATATTAAACAGCTCTGAGATTGACCCTGGAACTATAGGCTCCCCTCACACCTTTCCCTGTCTCTCTGCTTTCCAGATCACGACCCGTTGGACATTTTTTTTTTTAACTCCTCTCACTTTCCCGCAATCTCACTTTCTCCATCTCTCTCTCCCCTTTCCCTCTCTCTCTCCCCTTCCCCTCTCTCTCCTTCCGCTCCCTCCCCTCACTCCTCTCTCTCCCTCTTTTGCCTTTCTTTTCAGATTCTCCCCTGCTCCCTCTCTCTCCCCTTCCTTTCTCTCTCACCTGCCTCCTCCCTCTCTCGACTTCCCATCTTGCTCCCCTCCCCCACTCACTCTCTCCCATTACGCTCTCTCCCATTACCCTCTGGCTGACTCCTTCCCCCTCTCTCTCCCATTCCCTCTCCCACTCATTCCCCTCTCTCCCTCCTTTTACAACTTCCAAGCACTAATCTCTCTCACAGAGCCGACACAGACACGATGGGCCGAATGGCCCTCCTTGTGTGCTGTAAGATTCTGTCAATGTTCAGGGATGAATCACCGAGAATGATTATTCGGGCCCCACCTCCTTGTTAACAATAGTAAGATGTAAACAGGAGCTGGTGTTACAGGTGGCTCCATAGCTCAGGGGTTAGAGCACTGCTCTTGTAAACCAGGGGTCGTGGGTTCAAATCTCAGTGGGGCCTACTCAATTTTGGCTTCTGTTACTGAATTGACCGTTAATCGATGACAGGCCGACACCATCAACAGGAACCACTCACTCCGCACTTTACAATCTCCCCACAGCACTTTCACTTCCCACTCCCAGTCTGTATCCCACCTTTTCCACATCCAGGCTCAGAGACACCGATATATCATCGACTCATCGAAACTTACAGCAGGGAAGGAGACCATTTCGGCCCATCGTGTCTGCACCAGCCGACCAAGAGCTATCTGCTGGGCAGGGCCACATAGTCCGCATGTCCCAGACACGAGACTCCCAAAGCAAGCGCTCTACTCGGAACTCCTTCACGGCAAGCGAGCCAAAGGTGGGCAGAGGAAACGTTACAAGGGACACCCTCAAAGCCTCCCTGATAAAGTGCAACATCCCCACCGACACCTGGGAGTCCCTGGCCAAAGACCAGTCTCCCCTTCCAACTCTCTCACTCCTTCCCCACTCTCTCCCATTCCCATCCCTCTCTTTCTCCTTCCCCACTCTCTCTCCTTCCCCTCTCTCTCCCTCCTTCCACTCTCTCTTTTCCCTTCCCCTCTCTTTCCTGCTCCTTCCCGTGTCTTTCTCAGAGCAGGTGGCTCCATAGCTCAGGGGTTAGAGCACTGGTCTTGTAAACCAGGGGTTGTGGGTTCAAATCTCACTGGGCCCTACTCAATTTTGGCTTCTGTTACTGAATTGACCGTCAATCAGCGACAGGCTGACACCATCAACAGGAACCACTCACTCCGCACTTTACAATCTGCCCACAGTACTTTCACTTCCCACCCCCAGTCTGTATCCCACCTTTTCCACATCCAGTCTCAGAGACACCGATATATCATCGACTCATAGAAACTTACAGCAGGGAAGGAGACCATTTCGGCCCATCGTGTCCGCACCAGCCGACCAAGAGCTATCTGCTGGGCGGTCCGCATGCCCCGACACGAGACTCCCAAAGCAAGCGCTCTACTCGGAACTCCTTCACGGCAAGCGAGCCAAAGGTGGGCAGAGGAAACGTTACAAGGGACACCCTCAAAGCCTTCCTGATAAAGTGCAACATCCCCACCGACACCTGGGAGTCCCTGGCCAAAGACCAGTCTCCCCTTCCATCTCTCTCACTCCTTCCCCACTCTCTCCCATTCCCATCCCTCTCTTTCTCCTTCCCCACTCTCTCTCCTTCCCCTCTCTCTCCCTCCTTCCACTCTCTCTTTTCCCTTCCCCTCTCTTTCCTGCTCCTTCCCGTGTCTTTCTCAGAGTAGGTGGCTCCATAGCTCAGGGGTTAGAGCACTGGTCTTATCAACCAGGCGTCGTGAGTTCAAATCTCACTGCAGCCTAATTTTAGTATTGAGACACCTGTCTCTCATTCCTCCCACTCTCTTCCCCCTTGAAAGGATGCAACATTCAGATGAACCCCCTCACAGTGTTTGGGCTCATTCAAAAGGATATTTAATTTGGGACTATCGATCGGAAAGCTTGGAACCCTAAAGTGCTTATGGAAGAAACTACAAACTTGGAATAGAATTTTGGAATTTTTAAAGACATATTCAAGGCTGTGTGCGGGCCTAAAGAACTGACAGGAGACAACTTGATTATTGAGGCTGTCTGGGTGTTGGGACTAACATAACTTGTCTGGAGAAATGGGTATTCGAGAATCCTTCTCCACAAGAGACATTAACATTACAACAAATAACCCAGAGATAGCCAACCATCAACCTGAATCTGGAAAACCATTTCAGCATATACATCACCAAGAGGCCCAATCCAGCCTGTATGCGAACAACTAAGCACAAAAGGACATTGCGATTACCAAACTAATATTTCCATCAGGAAACAGTTTATCGAACATCAACCCACACAAAACATATTAACTTTGAACGAGCCCGCCAAAATATTACAAAGAAGAGTCAAGCCCGCCAAATTCAATCAAAGAATCCTGGACTGATTTGGTGCGAAGATTAGAACCACTCAAACCGTATAACTGGCCCCTGTTTTAACAGAGGGTGTGACATACTTTGCCAAACAACCGAGACCACGCTTGTGTCATCAAGAAGGGAGAGAAACCAACGCGACCGTTGTAAACTAACTTCTCCAGCCTCGAAGTCCTGAAGTCCTGAAGGAAGAACATCACCATCGCGGCAACAAATGACCACAGCCAACGTGGTATCAATAAAAAACCACCGCGATCGACCAAACTGCAAATAAACTCCAACTGGAAGAAACCGAAGAATCGAAAGTTTCCAGTCTACAATCTAAGGCCTGACTACCAACAGGTGAAAACATTACCCAAAGAGACTTTGAACCTATTTCTAACGAAGAAAACCGGGTACTTACCCCATAGATCCAAAACGTGCCTTACCGCATCAGTGGACTCAACCCAACTGAAGATTGTGCAGCTAGAAGTCTTCTCCGACGTTCGGGGTACGGCAAGCAGAACCTACACAATTCAAGGAACCCCGAAACCGTGAACTACCGCTAACTGACCAGAAAGGATTGGTAAGCATAGTCCCTGCCTGCCCTGGAGTCTAACCTAGCTAGGATTAGGTATGGGGAGGTGGGAGGTGTCATTTTACTGTACACCCCCTTTGAATGTGTAATGTATTGTTCTTTATCAGAGTGATTATAAGTTTTGACATTGTATTTTCTTGTCTTTAATAAAATCAAAGTTGTTTTGCACCAAACCATTGACCTTTGCACTTTGTCACACCCCCCCAAATAAATCCAGAGTCGAGAACCCAAGGGAGTGGGGGCGATTTGAACCGCTCAAGTAGGTCAGAGGTGAACCTGACCCCCGGGACCACCACCACACCCTTACACTCCCGTCTCTCTCTTTTCCCTTTCCTTTCAGGTTCTCCCCCTCTCTGCACTCCCCCCTCTCTCTCACTCCTTTCCCCTTTCTCCCCTAAACATCTCTCTCCCCTGCCCCCCCTCTCTCCCACTCCTTCCCTTCTCTCTCCCCCCATTCCACACTCTCTCTCTCCATCCCCTCCCTCTCTTTCCCCAACTCCCTCTCTTCCTCGCTGTCTCCTCTTCCCACTCTCTCACTCCTTCCCCACTCTCTCTCCTTCCCCTCCCTCCGCACTCCTTTTCCCTTCCCCTCTCTTTCCTGATCCTTCCCCTGTTTTCGCTGGAACAGGTGGCTCCATAGTTCAGGGGTTAAAGCACTGGTTTAGTAAACTAGTGGTTGTGGGTTTAAATCTCACTGGGGCCTATTCAAAGTTAACTCAGTATTTAAATTCACTGTCAATTAACAAGGGATTTAATAATAAATATTGACCAGCTCTGAGACTGACCCTGAAACACAAAGCTCTCCTATTCTCCTTTCGCCCCCTTTCTCATTCTCCCTCTCTCCCTATCTTCCCCATCACTACACATTCTGCCGCTCTCCCCATTTCTCTTTATCACTCATTCCCCTCTCTCTCCCCTTCCGCACTCTCCCGTTTCCCTCTCTCTCCTCTACCCATTTCCTCCAATCTCTCTCATTCCTTCGCCCTCTCTCCCCTTAACATCTCTTTCCTCTTCCTTCCTCTCTCTCCCCTTCGCCCCTTTCTCTCTCCCACCCCTAGCCCTCTCTTTCCCTCCTTCCACTCTCTCTCTCTCCATCCCCTCCCTCTCTTTTCCTCTCTTTCTCGCTGTCTCTATTCCCTCTCTCTCACTCCTTCCACTCTCTCTTTTCCCTTCCCCTCTCTTTCCTGTTCCTTCCCCTATCTTTCCCAGAGCAGGTGGCTCCATAGCTGAGGGGTTAGAGAATTGGTCTTGTAAACCAGCGGTCATGGGTTCAAATCTCCGTGGGGCCTAATTATAAATATTAAACAGCTCCAAGACTGTTCCTGAAACAACAGGCTCCCCTCTCCTCCTCCTTGTGTCCTTTACACTCTCTCTCCCTGACCCATTCTACATCTTATTCTTGCTTTCCCCGTCTCTCACTCATTTCCCTCTCCCCTCTTGCCCCTCACTCGCCACACTCTCTATCCCTTCCCCTCTCTCGCATTTCTTTCGACATTCCACCCAATATAAACTAGAAGTGATCCAAAACTCGGCTGCCCCGTGTCCTAACTCACACCCAGTCCCACTCACCCATCACCCCCTGTGCTCTCTGCCCACGTGTCCTAACTCGCACCCAGTCCCGCTCACCCATCACCCCCTGTGCTCATTGCACCGAGTCCCACTCACCCATCACCCCCTGTGCTCACTGCCCCGTGTCCTAACTCGCACCGAGTCCCGCTCACCCATCACCCCCTGTGCTCACTGACCCCGTGTCCTAACTCGCACCGAGTCCCGCTCACCCATCACCCCCTGTGCTCACTGCCCCGTGTCCTAACTCGCACCGAGTCCCGCTCACCCATCATCCCCGGTGCTCACTGCCCCCGTGTCCTAACTCGCACCGAGTCCCGCTCATCCATCACCCCCTGTGCTCACTGACCCGTGTCCTAACTCGCACCGAGTCCCGCTCACCCATCACCCCCTGTGCTCACTGCCCCCGTGTCCTAACTCGCACCCAGTCCCGCTCACCCATCACCCCCTGTGCTCACTGACCCGTGTCCTAACTCGCACCGAGTCCCGCTCACCCATCACCCCCTGTGCTCGCTGCCCCGTGTCCTAACTCGCACCGAGTCCCGCTCACCCATCACCCCCTGTGCTCACTGCCCCCGTGTCCTAACTCGCACCCAGTCCCGCTCACCCATCACCCCCTGTGCTCACTGCCTCGTGTCCTAACTCGCACCGAGTCCCACTCACCCATCACCCCCTGTGCTCACTGCCCCGTGTCCTAATTCGCACCGAGTCCCACTCACCCATCACCCCATGTGCTCACTGCCCCCGTGTCCTAACTCGCACCCAGTCCCGCTCACCCATCACCCACTGTGCTCACTGCCCCGTGTCCTAACTCGCACCGAGTCCCGCTCACCCATCACCCCCTGTGCTCACTGCCCCCGTGTCCTAACTCACACCCAGTCCCACTCACCCATCTCCCCCTGTGCTCACTGCCCCGTGTCCTAACTCGCACCGAGTCCCGCTCACCCATCACCCCCTGTGCTCACTGCCCCCGTGTCCTAACTCACACCCAGTCCCACTCACCCATCTCCCCCTGTGCTCGCTGCCCTACATTGGCTCCCGGTTAAGCAATGCCTCGATTTCAAAATTCTCATCCTTGTTTACAAATCCCTGCATGGCCCCTCACTACTCCCTATCTCTGTAATCTCCTCCAGCCCCACAACCCTCCCTTTCTCTGTAATCTCCTCCAGCCCCTACACCCCTCCCTATCTCTGTACCCTCCTCCAGCACCTACACCCCTCCCTATCTCTGTAACCTCCTCCAGCCCCACAACCCCCCCTATCTCTGTAACTTCCCACACCCCTCCCTATCTCTGTAATCTCCTCCAGCTCCTACATCCCTCCCTATCTCTGTAACCCCACAATCAGCCATGATCTTATTGAATGGCGGAGCAGGCTCAAGGGGCTAGATGGCCTACTCCTGTTCCAAGTTCTTATGTTCTTATGTCCTTATGTCTGCACTCCTCTAATTCTGCCCTCCTGACCATCCCTGATTATAATCGCTCCACCATCGGTGGCCGGGCCTTCTGTTGCCTGGGCCCCAAGCTCTGGAACTCCCTCCCTAAACCTCTCCGCCTCTCTACCTCTCTTTCCTCCTTCAAGACTCTCCTTAAAACCGACCTCTTCACCTGCACTAATTTCTATTTTTGTGGCTCGGTGTCAAATTTCTATCCCATAATCCTCCTGTGGAGCACCTTGGGACGTTTCACTACGTTAAAGGCGCTATATAAATATACATTATTGTTGGTGTTCCCTCTGTCTCTCCTCTTCCCCGTCTCTCTCTCACTCCTTCCCCTCACTCTCCCCTTCCCTCTCTCTCACTCCTTCCCCTCACTCTCCCCTTCCCTCTCCCTCACTCCTTCACCTCACTCTCCTCTTCCCCGTCTCTCTCTCACTCCTTCCCCTCACTCTCCCCGTCTCTCTCACTCCTTCCCCTCACTCTCCCCTTCCCTCTCTCTCACTCCTTCCCCTCACTCTCCCCTTCCCTCCCTCTCACTCCTTCCCCTCACTCTCCCCTTCCCTCTCTCTCACTCCTTCCCGTCACTCTCCCCTTCCCTCTCTCTCACTCCTTCCCCTCACTCTCCCCTTCCCTCTCTCTCACTCCTTCCCCTCACTCTCCCCTTCCCTCTCTCTTCCTCTAATAAAGCCCCACCTAGTGGACTATCGATGTAATAACAACTACTGACACGCTCCTCTCTCTCTCCATCTCTCTCTCTCGCTCTCTCCCCTTCCCCTTCTCACTCTCTCCTTCCCTCACGCTGTTCCTTTCCCCCGCTTTCTCCCCTTCCCACTCTCCGCTCCTCTCTCTCCACTCACTCCTCAATCTCTCTCCTCCCTCTCTCTCGCTCCTTTCCCTTCTGACTTTCCCCTTCCCCCTCTCTAACCCCTTCCGGCTCGAGAGACAGTGAGCGACAGAGAGAAAGTGATAGAGAGACAGAGAGAGAGAGAGACAGAGAGAGAGAGAGACAGAGGGAGAGAGAGAAAGAGATTGAGAGACAGAGAGATTGGGGCAGAGTGTGACTGAGTTGCCTTGGGATGTTTTACTACGTGAAAGACCCGATATATCGATGTTGAGAGGCGAATATTGAAGAGACGGAGGCAGGAGTCTCCCCTGCCTCCTCCCTCTTTCTCTTTCCGATCTCTCTCCCCTTCCCCCTCTCTCTCACTCCTTCCACTCTCTCTTTTCCCTTCCCCTCTCTTTCCTGCTTCTTCCCCTGTCTGTCCCAGAGCAGGTGGCTCCATAGCTCAGGGGTTAGAGCACTGGTCTCGTAAACCAGGGGTCGTGAGATCAAAATTCACTGGGGCCTACTCAAAATTAGCTCAGTGTTTAAATTCACTGTCAATTAACAAGGGCTTTAATTATAAATATCAAACAGCTCCAAGACTGTCCCTGCAACAACAGGATCCCCCCTCTCTCCTCCTTCTTGTGTCTCTGACACTCTCTCTCTCCCTTCCTCATCACGACCTGTTCTAAACCTTTTTATCGCTTTCCTGTCTCTCACTCATTCCCTTCTCCCCCTTTTCCCCTCCCTCGCCTCACCCTCTCTCTCCGCTATCCACTCTCTCACCCCCTCTCTCCGCTCACTCTGTCTCTTTCGCCAACCCAGTCTCTCCACCCTCTCTCCCCTTCCCCTCGCCTTTTCACTCTCCACTTCCCTCCCTCCCCTCCTTCCTCTCGCGCTCTCTTTTCCCTTTCTTTTCAGAGTCTCCCGTTCTCCCTCTCTCTCCCCTTCCTTTCTCTCTCCCTTGCCTCCTCCCTCTCTTGCCTTCCCACCTCTCCCCTTCCCCCCTCTCCCCTTCCCATCTCTATCCCCTTCCCCCCTCTCCCCTTCCCCTCTCTCCCCTTCCATCACTTACTCTCCCCTTCCGCTCTCATCCATTATCCTCTCTCACTCACTCCATCGCCACCCTTCCCTCTCCCTCTATTTCCCCTTCCCCCTCTCTCTCACTCCTTCCACTCTCTCTTTTCCCTTCCCCTCTCTTTCCTGCTCCTTACCCTGCGTTTTCCAAAGCAGGTGGTTCCATAGCTCAGGGGTTAGAGCACTGGTCTAGTAAATCAGGGTCGTGGGTTCAAATCTCAGTGGGGCATACTCAAAATTAGCTCAATATTTAAATTCACCGTCAATTAACAAGGGCTTTAATTATAAATATTAAACTGCTCTGATACCGACCCTGGAACAACAGGTTGTCGTCTCTATTACACTTTCTCTCCATCCAAATCTCTCTCTGCCGACCCCCATTCTGCATCTTTTACCCCCTTTCCCGCGATCTCGCTTTGCCCGTCTCCCCCCTCCCTTGCCACACCCACTCTCTATCCTTTCCTGTCTCTCTCTCTCCCCCTTCCGCTCCCCACCTCTCACTCCCCTTCCCCCTGTCTCTCAATTCTTCCCACATTCTACCCAATATAAACCAGAGGTGATCCAAAACTTGGCTGATCCCGTGTCCTAACTCGCACCGAGTCCCACTCACCCATCACCCCCTGTGCTCGCTGCCCCGTGTCCTAACTCGCACCGAGTCCCACTCACCCATCACCCACTGTGCTCGCTGCCCCGTGTCCTAACTCACACCCAGTCCCGCTCACCCATCACCCACTGTGTTCACTGCCCCGTGTCCTAACTCACACCCAGTCCCGCTCACCCATCACCCCCTGTGTTCACTGCCCCGTGTCCTAACTCACACCGAGTCCCGCTCACCCATCACCCCCTGTGCTCACTGCCCTGTGTCTGAACTCGCACCCAGTCCCACTCACCCATCACCCCCTGTGCTCACTGCCCTGTGTCTTAACTCGCACCCAGTCCCGCTCACCCATCACCCACTGTGCTCACTGCCCTGTGTCTTAACTCGCACCCAGTCCCACTCACCCATCACCCCCTGCGCTCACTGCCCCCGTGTCCTAACTCACACCCAGTCCAACTCACCCATCACCCCCTGCGCTCACTGCCCCCGTGTCCTAACTCGCACCCAGTCCCGCTCACCCATCACCCACTGTGCTCACTGCCCTGTGTCTTAACTCGCACCCAGTCCCACTCACCCATCACCCCCTGCGCTCACTGCCCCCGTGTCCTAACTCACACCGAGTCCCGCTCACCCATCACCCCCTGTGCTCACTGCCCTGTGTCTGAACTCGCACCCAGTCCCACTCACCCATCACCCCCTGTGCTCACTGCCCTGTGTCTTAACTCGCACCCAGTCCCGCTCACCCATCACCCACTGTGCTCACTGTCCTGTTTCCTAACTCGCACCCAGTCCTGCTCACCCATCACCCCCCTGTGCTCGCTGACCTACATTGGCTCCCGGTTAAGCATCACCTCGATTTCAAAATTCCCATCCTTGTTTACAAATCTCTCCATGGCCCATGGCCCTCCCTATCTCTGTAATCTCTTCCAGCCCCTACAACCCTCCCTATCTCTGTAACCTCCTCCAGCCCCTCGCCCCTCCCTATCTCTGTAATCTCCTCCAGCCCCACAACCCCCCGAGATGTCTGCACGCCTCTAATTCTGCCCTCCTGACCATCCCTGATTATAATCGCTCCACCATCGGTGGCCGGGCCTTCTGTTGCCTGGGCCCCAAGCTCTGGAACTCCCTCCCTAAACCTCTCCACCTCTCTACCTCTCTTTCCTCCTTCAAGACGCTCCTAATAACCGACCTCTTTGACCAAGCCCTGCCCTAATATCTCCTTTTGTGGCTCGGTGTCAAATTTTTATCCCATAATCCTCCTGTGGAGCACCTTGGGACGTTTCACTACGTTAAAGGCGCTATATAAATATACATTATTGTTGGTGTTCCCTCTGTCTCTCCTCTTCCCCGTCTCTCTCTCACTCCTTCCCCTCACTCTCCCCTTCCCTCTCTCTCACTCCTTCCCCTCACTCTCCCCTTCCCTCTCTCTCACTCCTTCCCCTCACTCTCCCCTTCCCTCTCTCTCACTCGTTCCCCTCACTCTCCCCTTCTCTCTCTCTCACTCCTTCCCCTCACTCTCCCCTTCCCTCTCTCTCACTCCTTCCCCTCACTCTCCCCTTCCCTCTCTCTCACTCCTTCCCCTCACTCTCCCCTTCCCTCTCTCTCACTCGTTCCCCTCACTCTCCCCTTCGTTCTCTCTCACTCGTTCGCCCCCCCTCTCCCCTTCCCTCTCTCACTCCATCCACTCTCTCTCCCCTTCCGTCTTTCTCTCTCCCCTTCCCCACTCTCCTTCCCTTCCCTCTCTCTCTCCTTCCCCCTCTCTCTCATTCCTCCCACTCTCTTCTCCCTTTTCCCTCCCGTCTCCCTCTTTTCCCTTTCCTTTCAAGTTTCCCCCCTCTCTTTCCCCTTCCCCACTCTCTCCCCTTCCCCACTCTCTCCCCTTCCCCTTCCTCTCACTCACATGTTCCCTCTTTCGCCTCTACCCATTTCCTCCTCTCTGTCTTTCTCCTTCCCCTATCTCTCCCCTTCCCTCACTCTCTTTTCACGCTCACTTTCCCCCTCTCTCGCTCCCCTTCACCCTCTCTCTCCCTTTCCTCCCTTCTCCCTCTCCCCTTCTCTCGCTATCTCTCCCCTTCACCTCCCTCTCTCCCGTTCCCCTCCCTCTCTTTCCCCTTCCCCCTCTCTCTCACCCGTTCCCTCTCTCTTTTCTACCCATTTTCTCCTCTCTCTCCCCTTCCCCCTCATACTCCCCTGCTCCTCTCTCTCTCTCCTTCCCCTCTTTTCCCCTTCCCTCACTCACTTACACCTTTTCCTACCCTCCTGTCTCCCTCCTTTCCCTTTCCTTTCAGGTTCTACCCCTCACTCTCCCCTTCACTCTCTCTCACTCTTTCCCCTCCTACTCCCCTCCTACTCCCTTTCTCCCCATTCCCCTCTCTCTTCCTCCCTGCCTCATCTTCCCTCTCTCACTCCATTCACTCTCTCTCCCCTTCCCCCTTTCTCTCCCCTTTCCCACTCTCTTGCCTTCCCCTCTCTCTCCCCCTTCCACACTCTCTCTCTCTCCATCCCCTCCCTCTCGTTTCCCACCTCCCTCTCTTTCTCGCTGTCTTCCCTTCCCTCTCTCTCACTCCTTCCCAACTCTCTCCCCTTCCCTTCCCTCTCTTTCCCCTTTCCACTCTCTCTCCCTCCTTCCACTCTCTCTTGTCCCTGTCCATCTCTTTCCTGCTCCTTCCCCTCTTTTTTTAAGAGCAGGTGCGTCCATAGCTCAGGGGTTAGAGCACTGGTCTAGTGAACCAGCGGTTGTGAGTTCAAATCTCACTGCGGCTTAATTTTAGTATTTAGACACCTGTCTCTCATTCCTCCCACTCTCTTCCCCCTTGAAAGGATGCAAAATTCAGAAGAACCCCCTCACAGTGTTTGGGCTCATTCGAAAGGAAATTTAATTTGGGACTATCGATCGGAAAGTTTGGAACCCTGAAGTGCTTATGGAAGAAATTATGAACTTTAAAAGAATTTTGGACTTTTTGAAGACAAATTCAAGGCTGTGGGCGGGCCTAAAGAACGAACAGGAGACAACTTGATTATTGAGACTGTCTGGGTGTTGGGACTGACATAACTTGTCTGGAGAAATGGGTATTCGAGAATCCTTCTCCACAAGAGACATTAACATTACAACAAATAACCCAGAGATACCGAACCATCAAACTGAATCGGGAAAACCATTTCAGCATATACATCACAAAGAGGCCCAATCCAGCCTGTGTGCGAAAAACTAAGCACAAAAGGATATTGCGATTACCAAACTAATATTTGCACCAGAAAGCAGTTTATCGAACATCAACCCACCCAAAACATATTAACTTTGAATGAGCCCGCCAAAATATTTCAAAGAGGAGTCAAGCCCGCCAAATTCAAACAAAGAATCCTGGACTGATTTGGCGTGAAGATTAGAACCACTCAAACCGTATAACTGGCCCCTGTTTTAACAGAGGGTATGACATACTTTGCCATACAACCGAGACCACGCTTGTGTCATCAAGAAGGGAGAGAAACCAACGCGACCGTTGTAAACTAACTTCTCCAGCCTCGAAGTCCTGAAGTCCTGAAGGAAGAACATCACCATCGCAGCAACAACTGACCACAGCCAACGTGGTATCAATGAAAAACCACCGCGATCGACCAAACTCCAAATAAACTCCAACTGGAAGAAACCGAAGAATCGAAAGTTTCCAATCTACAATCTAAGCCCTGACTACCAACAGGTGAAAACATTACCTAAAGAGACTTTGAACCTATTTCTAACGAAGAAAACTGGGTACTTACCCCATAGATCCAAAACGTGCTTTACCGCATCAGTGGACTCAACCCAACTGAAGATTGTGCAGCTAGAAGTCTTCTCCGACGTTCGGGGTACGGCAAGCAGAACCTACACAATTCAAGGAACCCTGAAACCGGGAACTACCGCTAACTGACCAGAAAGGATTGGTAAGCATAGTCCCTGCCTGCCCTGGAGTCTAACCTAGCTAGGATTAGGTATGGGGAGGTGGGAGGTGTCATTTTACTGTACACCCCCTTTGAATGTGTAATGTATTGTTCTTTATCAGAGTGATTATAAGTTTTGACATTGTATTTTCTTGTCTTTAATAAAATCAAAGTTCTTTTGCACCAAACCAGTGACCTTTGCACTTTGTCACACCCCCCCAAATAAATCCAGAGTCTCGAACCCAAGGGAGTGGGGGCGATTCGAACCGCTCAAGTAGGTCAGAGGTGAACCTGACCCCCGGGACCACCACCACACTCTTACACTCCCGTCTCTCTCTTTTCCCTTTCCTTTCAGGTTCTCCCCCTCTCTGTCCTCCCCCTCTCTCTCTCACTCCTTCCCCCTCTCTCCCCTTAACATCTCTCTCCCCTTCTTCCCTCTCTCTCCCCTGCCCCTCTCTCTTCCTCCCTGTCTCCCCATCCCCTTTCCCTCCGACTCGCTCCTCTCCCTCTCTCTCTCCCACTCCTTCCCCTCTCTCTCCCCCCTTCCACACTCTCCCTCTCTCCATTCCCTCCCTCTTCTGCCCCACCTCCCTCTCTTCCCCACTCTCTCCCCTTCCCCTCTCTCTCGCCTTCCCCCTCTCTCTCACTCCTTCCACTCTCTCTTTTCCCTTCCCCTCTCTTTCCTGTTCCTTTCCCTGTGTTTCCTCAAACAGGTGGCTCCATAGCTCAGGGGTTAGAGCACTGGTCTCGTAAATCAGTGAGTTCAAATCTCACTGGGGCCAACTCAAAATTCGTCTCAGTATTTAAATTCAACGTCAATTAACAAGTGCTTTAATTATAAATATTAAACAGCTCTGAGACTGACCCTGAAACTGCAGGTTCTCATCTCTCTCTCTCCCCTTCCCGCTCTCTTTCTCTCCCCTCCCCCCTCTCACTCACTCTTTTCCCTTCCCCTCTCTTTCCTGCTCCTTCCCGTGTCTTTCCCAAAGCAGGTGGCTCCATAGCTCAGGGGTTAGAGAACTGGTCCAATAAACCAGGGGTCATGAGTTTAAAACTCCCAGGGGCCTCCTCAAAATTCACTGTCTATTCGGAAAAGTTTCAATCATAAATATTAACAAGAGTTTTAATGATAAATATTAAACAGCTCCAGGACCGACCATCCAACAACAGGCTTTTGTCTCTGTTACACTTTCTATCCATCCAAATCTCTCTCTGCCTTTCCCATTCGACATCTTTTTACCCCGCTCTCCCTTTCCCGCTATTTCGCTCTCCCTGTCTCTTACTCATTCCTCCCTCGCCACACCCTCTCTCCCCTCACTCTCTATCCTTTCCCGTCTCTCTCTCTCTCCCCTTCCCTCTCTCACTCCTTCCCCTCAATCTCTTCATCGCCTCCCCGCCCCTCCATCCCCTTTCCCCTGTCTCTCACTTCTTCCTACATTCTACCCGACGTAAACTAGAGGTGATCTAAAACTCGGCTGCCCCCATATCCTAACTCGCACTGAGTCCCACTCACCCATCACCCCTTGTGCTCGCTGCCCCGTGTCCTAACTCGCACCGAGTCCCACTCACCCATCACCCCCTGTGTTCGCTGCATCCCCTGTCCTAACTCGCACTGAGTCCCACTCACCCATCACCCCCTGTGCTCACTGCCCCCGTGTCCTAACTCACACCGAGTCCCGCTCACCCATCACCCCCTGTGCTCGCTGCCCCGTGTCCTAACTCGCACTGAGTCCCACTCACCCATCACCCCCTGTGCTCACTGCCCCCGTGTCCTAACTCACACCGAGTCCCGCTCACCCATCACCCCCTGTGCTCGCTGCCCCGTGTACTAACTCGCACCGAGTCCCACTCACCCATCACCCCCTGTGCTCGCTGCCCTGTGTCCTAACTCGCACCGAGTCCCACTCACCCATCACCCCTTGTGCTCGCTGCCCTGTGTCCTAACTCGCACCCAGTCCCGCTCACCCATCAACCCCTGTGCTCGCTGCCCCCGTGTCCTAACTCGCACCCAGTCCCACTCACCCATCACCCCTTGTGCTCGCTGCCCTGTGTCCTAACTCACACCGAGTCCCGCTCACCCATCACCCCCTGTGCTCACTGCCCCGTGTCCTAACTCGCACCGAGTCCCACTCACCCATCACCCCTTGTGCTCGCTGCCCTGTGTCCTAACTCGCACCCAGTCCCACTCACCCATCACCCCTTGTGCTCGCTGCCCTGTGTCCTAACTCACACCGAGTCCCACTCACCCATCACCCCTTGTGCTCGCTGCCCTGTGTCCTAACTCGCACCCAGACCCACTCACCCATCACCCCCTGTGCTCACTGCCCCGTGTCCTAACTCGCACCCAGTCCCACTCACCCATCACCCACTGTGCTCACTGCCCCCGTGTCCTAACTCGCACCCAGTCCCACTCACCCATCACCCACTGTGCTCACTGCCCCCGTGTCCTAACTCGCATCCAGTCCCACTCACCCATCACCCCCTGTGCTCACTGCCCCCGTGTCCTAACTCGCACCCAGTCCCGCTCACCCATCACCCTCTGTGCTCACTGCCCCTGTGTCCTAACTCGCACCCAGTCCCACTCACCCATCACCCCCTGTGCTCACTGACCCCGTGTCCTAACTCGCACCCAGACCCGCTCACCCATCACCCCCTGTGCTCGCTGCCCCGTGTCCTAACTCGCACCCAGTCCCACTCACCCATCACCCCCTGTGCTCACTGACCCCGTGTGCTAACTCACACCCAGTCCCACTCACCCATCACCCCCTGTGCTCACTGACCCCGTGTCCTAACTCACACCGAGTCCCACTCACCCATCACCCCCTGTGCTCACTGCCCCGTGTCCTAACTCGCACCGAGTCCCGCTCACCCATCACCCCCTGTGCTCACTGCCCCGTGTCCTAACTCACACCCAGTCCCGCTCACCCATCACCCCCTGTGCTCACTGCCCCGTGTCCTAACTCACACCCAGTCCCACTCACCCATCACCCCCTGTGCTCACTGCCCCGTGTCCTAACTCACACCCAGTCCCAGTCACCCATCACCCTCTGTGCTCGCTGCCCCGTGTCCTAACTCGCACCCAGTCCCGCTCACCCATCACCCCCTGTGCTCACTGCCCCGTGTCCTAACTCACACCCAGTCCCACTCACCCATCACCCCCTGTGCTCACTGCTCCGTGTCCTAACTCACACCCAGTCCCACTCACCCATCACCCCCTGTGCTCGTTGCCCGTGTCCTAACTCGCACCCAGTCCCGCTCACCCATCACCCCCTGTGCTCACTGCCCCGTGTCCTAACTCACACCCAGTCCCTCTCACCCATCACCCCCTGTGCTCACTGCCCCGTGTCCTAACTCACACCCAGTCCCACTCACCCATCACCCCCTGTGCTCACTGCCCCGTGTCCTAACTCGCACCGAGTCCCACTCACCCATCACCCCCTGTGCTCGCTGCCCCGTGTCCTAACTCACACCCAGTCCCACTCACCCATCACCCCCTGTGCTCACTGCCCCCGTGTCCTAACTCACACCCAGTCCCGCTCACCCATCACCCCCTGTGCTCACTGCCCTCGTGTCCTAACTCACACCGAGTCCCACTCACCCATCACCCCCTGTGCTCACTGCCCCGTGTCCTAACTCACACCCAGTCCCACTCACCCATCACCCCCTGTGCTCACTGCCCCGTGTCCTAACTCACACCCAGTCCCACTCACCCATCACCCCCTGTGCCCCGTGTCCTAACTCACACCGAGTCCCACTCACCCATCACCCCCTGTGCTCACTGCCCCGTGTCCTAACTCACACCCAGTCCCACTCACCCATCACCCCCTGTGCTCACTGCCCCGTGTCCTAACTCACACCCAGTCCCACTCACCCATCACCCCCTGTGCTCGCTGCCCGTGTCCTAACTCGCACCGAGACCCGCTCACCCATCACACCCTGTGCTCACATCCTCGTGTCCTAACTCACACCCAGTCCCACTCACCCATCACCCCCTGTGCTCACTGCCCCGTGTCCTAACTCACACCCAGTCCCACTCACCCATCACCCCCTGTGCCCCGTGTCCTAACTCACACCGAGTCCCACTCACCCATCACCCCCTGTGCTCACTGCCCCGTGTCCTAACTCACACCCAGTCCCGCTCACCCATCACCCACTGTGCTCGCTGCCCAGTGTCCTAACTCGCACCCCGTCCCACTCACCCATCACCCCCTGTGCCCGCTGACCCCGTGTCCTAACTCACACCGAGTCCCACTCACCCATCAACCCCTGTGCCCGCTGACCCCGTGTCCTAACTCACACCCAGTCCCGCTCACCCATCACCCACTGTGCTCGCTGCCCAGTGTCCTAACTCGCACCCAGTCCCGCTCACCCATCACCCCCTGTGCCCGCTGACCCCGTGTCCTAACTCACACCGAGTCCCGCTCACCCATCACCCACTGTGCTCACTGCCCCGTGTCCTAACTCACACCGAGTCCCACTCACCCATCACCCCCTGTGCCCGCTGACCCCGTGTCCTAACTCACACCGAGTCCCACTCACCCATCACCCCCTGTGCTCACTGCCCCGTGTCCTAACTCACACCCAGTCCCACTCACCCATCACCCCCTGTGCTCACTGCCCCGTGTCCTAACTCACACCCAGTCCCACTCACCCATCACCCACTATGCCCCGTGTCCTAACTCACACCGAGTCCCACTCACCCATCACCCCCTGTGCTCACTGCCCCGTGTCCTAACTCACACCCAGTACCATTCACCCATCACCCCCTGTGCTCACTGCCCCGTGTCCTAACTCACACCCAGTCCCACTCACCCATCACCCCCTGTGCTCGCTGCCCGTGTCCTAACTCGCACCCAGTCCCGCTCACCCATCACCCCCTGTGCTCACTGCCCCGTGTCCTAACTCACACCCAGTCCCACTCACCCATCACCCCCTGTGCTCGCTGCCCGTGTCCTAACTCGCACCCAGTCCCGCTCACCCATCACCCCCTGTGCTCACTGCCCCGTGTCCTAACTCACACCCAGTCCCTCTCACCCATCACCCCCTGTGCTCACTGCCCCGTGTCCTAACTCACACCCAGTCCCACTCACCCATCACCCCCTGTGCTCACTGCCCCGTGTCCTAACTCGCACCCAGTCCCACTCACCCATCACCCCCTGTGCTCACTGACCCCGTGTCCTAACTCACACCCAGTCCCTCTCACCCATCACCCCCTGTGCTCACTGCCCCGTGTCCTAACTCGCACCGAGTCCCACTCACCCATCACCCCCTGTGCTTGCTGCCCCGTGTCCTAACTCACACCCAGTCCCACTCACCCATCACCCTCTGTGCTCACTGCCCCTGTGTCCTAACTCACACCGAGTCCCACTCACCCATCACCCCCTGTGCTCACTGCCCTGTGTCCTAACTCACACCCAGTCCCACTCACCCATCACCCACTGTGCTCGCTGCCCTGTGTCCTAACTCGCACCGAGACCCGCTCACCCATCACCCCCTGTGCTCACATCCTCGTGTCCTAACTCGCACCCAGTCCCACTCACCCATCACCCACTGTGCTCACTGCCCCCGTGTCCTAACTCACACCCAGTCCCGCTCACCCATCACCCACTGTGCTCGCTGCCCAGTGTCCTAACTCGCACCCAGTCCCGCTCACCCATCACCCCCTGTGCCCGCTGACCCCGTGTCCTAACTCACACCGAGTCCCGCTCACCCATCACCCACTGTGCTCACTGCCCCGTGTCCTAACTCACACCGAGTCCCACTCACCCATCACCCCCTGTGCTCGTTGCCCGTGTCCTAACTCGCACCCAGTCCCGCTCACCCATCACCCCCTGTGCTCACTGCCCCGTGTCCTAACTCACACCCAGTCCCTCTCACCCATCACCCCCTGTGCTCACTGCCCCGTGTCCTAACTCACACCCAGTCCCACTCACCCATCACCCCCTGTGCTCACTGCCCCGTGTCCTAACTCGCACCGAGTCCCACTCACCCATCACCCCCTGTGCTCGCTGCCCCGTGTCCTAACTCACACCCAGTCCCACTCACCCATCACCCCCTGTGCTCACTGCCCCCGTGTCCTAACTCACACCCAGTCCCGCTCACCCATCACCCCCTGTGCTCACTGCCCTCGTGTCCTAACTCACACCGAGTCCCACTCACCCATCACCCCCTGTGCTCACTGCCCCGTGTCCTAACTCACACCCAGTCCCACTCACCCATCACCCCCTGTGCTCACTGCCCCCGTGTCCTAACTCACACCCAGTCCCGCTCACCCATCACCCACTGTGCTCGCTGCCCAGTGTCCTAACTCGCACCCCGTCCCACTCACCCATCACCCCCTGTGCCCGCTGACCCCGTGTCCTAACTCACACCGAGTCCCACTCACCCATCAACCCCTGTGCCCGCTGACCCCGTGTCCTAACTCACACCCAGTCCCGCTCACCCATCACCCACTGTGCTCGCTGCCCAGTGTCCTAACTCGCACCCAGTCCCGCTCACCCATCACCCCCTGTGCCCGCTGACCCCGTGTCCTAACTCAGACCGAGTCCCGCTCACCCATCACCCACTGTGCTCACTGCCCCGTGTCCTAACTCACACCGAGTCCCACTCACCCATCACCCCCTGTGCCCGCTGACCCCGTGTCCTAACTCACACCGAGTCCCACTCACCCATCACCCACTGTGCTCACTGCCCCGTGTCCTAACTCACACCCAGTCCCACTCACCCATCACCCCCTGTGCTCACTGCCCCGTGTCCTAACTCACACCCAGTCCCACTCACCCATCACCCACTGTGCCCCGTGTCCTAACTCACACCGAGTCCCACTCACCCATCACCCCCTGTGCTCACTGCCCCGTGTCCTAACTCACACCCAGTACCATTCACCCATCACCCCCTGTGCTCACTGCCCCGTGTCCTAACTCACACCCAGTCCCACTCACCCATCACCCCCTGTGCTCGCTGCCCGTGTCCTAACTCGCACCCAGTCCCGCTCACCCATCACCCCCTGTGCTCACTGCCCCGTGTCCTAACTCACACCCAGTCCCACTCACCCATCACCCCCTGTGCTCGCTGCCCGTGTCCTAACTCGCACCCAGTCCCGCTCACCCATCACCCCCTGTGCTCACTGCCCCGTGTCCTAACTCACACCCAGTCCCTCTCACCCATCACCCCCTGTGCTCACTGCCCCGTGTCCTAACTCACACCCAGTCCCACTCACCCATCACCCCCTGTGCTCACTGCCCCGTGTCCTAACTCGCACCCAGTCCCACTCACCCATCACCCCCTGTGCTCACTGACCCCGTGTCCTAACTCACACCCAGTCCCTCTCACCCATCACCCCCTGTGCTCACTGCCCCGTGTCCTAACTCGCACCGAGTCCCACTCACCCATCACCCCCTGTGCTCGCTGCCCCGTGTCCTAACTCACACCCAGTCCCACTCACCCATCACCCTCTGTGCTCACTGCCCCTGTGTCCTAACTCACACCGAGTCCCACTCACCCATCACCCCCTGTGCTCACTGCCCTGTGTCCTAACTCACACCCAGTCCCACTCACCCATCACCCACTGTGCTCGCTGCCCTGTGTCCTAACTCGCACCGAGACCCGCTCACCCATCACCCCCTGTGCTCACATCCTCGTGTCCTAACTCGCACCCAGTCCCACTCACCCATCACCCACTGTGCTCACTGCCCCCGTGTCCTAACTCACACCCAGTCCCGCTCACCCATCACCCACTGTGCTCGCTGCCCAGTGTCCTAACTCGCACCCAGTCCCGCTCACCCATCACCCCCTGTGCCCGCTGACCCCGTGTCCTAACTCACACCGAGTCCCGCTCACCCATCACCCACTGTGCTCACTGCCCCGTGTCCTAACTCACACCGAGTCCCACTCACCCATCACCCCCTGTGCCCGCTGACCCCGTGTCCTAACTCACACCAAGTCCCGCTCACCCATCACCCTCTGTGCTCACTGCCCCCATGTCCTAACTCGCACCCAGTCCCACTCACCCATCACCCACTGTGCTCACTGCCCCGTGTCCTAACTCGCATCCAGTCCCGCTCACCCATCACCCTCTGTGCTCACTGCCCCTGTGTCCTAACTCACACCGAGTCCCACTCACCCATCACCCCCTGTGCTCACTGCCCCCGTGTCCTAACTCGCACCCAATCCCGCTCACCCATCACCCCCTGTGCTCACTGCCCCCGTGTCCTAACTCGCACCCAATCCCGCTCACCCATCACCCCCTGTGCTCCCTGCCCTGTGTCCTAACTCACACCCAGTCCCACTCACCCATCACCCACTGTGCTCGCTGCCCCGTGTCCTAACTCGCACCGAGACCCGCACATCCATCACCCCCTGTGCTCACATCCTCGTGTCGTAACTCGCACCCAGTCCCGCTCACCCATCACCCCCTGTGCTCACTGCCCCCGTGTCCTAACTCACACCCAGTCCCGCTCACCCATCACCCACTGTGCTCGCTGCCCAGTGTCCTAACTCGCACCCAGTCCCACTCACCCATCACCCCCTGTGCCCGCTGACCCCGTGTCCTAACTCACACCGAGTCCCACTCACCCATCACCCCCTGTGCCCGCTGACCCCGTGTCCTAACTCACACCCAGTCCAGCTCACCCATCACCCACTGTGCTCGCTGCCCAGTGTCCTAACTCGCACCCAGTCCCACTCACCCATCACCCACTGTGCTCACTGCCCCCGTGTCCTAACTCGCATCCAGTCCCGCTCACCCATCACCCTCTGTGCTCACTGCCCCTGTGTCCTAACTCACACCGAGTCCCACTCACCCATCACCCCCTGTGCTCACTGCCCCCGTGTCCTAACTCGCACCCAATCCCGCTCACCCATCACCCCTGTGCTCACTGCCCCCGTGTCCTAACTCGCACCCAGTCCCGCTCACCCATCACCCTCTGTGCTCACTGCCCCTGTGTCTTAACTCACACCGAGTCCCACTCACCCATCACCCCCTGTGCTCACTGCCCTGTGTCCTAACTCACACCCAGTCCCACTCACCCATCACCCCCTGTGCTCACTGCCCCCGTGTCCTAACTCACACCCAGTCCCGCTCACCCATCACCCACTGTGCTCGCTGCCCAGTGTCCTAACTCGCACCCAGTCCCACTCACCCATCACCCCCTGTGCCCGCTGACCCCGTGTCCTAACTCACACCGAGTCCCACTCACCCATCACCCCCTGTGCCCGCTGACCTCGTGTCCTAACTCACACCCAGTCCCGCTCACCCATCACCCACTGTGCTCGCTGCCCAGTGTCCTAACTCGCACCCAGTCCCGCTCACCCATCACCCCCTGTGCCCGCTGACCCCGTGTCCTAACTCACACCGAGTCCCGCTCACCCATCACCCACTGTGCTCACTGCCCCGTGTCCTAACTCACACCGAGTCCCACTCACCCATCACCCCCTGTGCCCGCTGACCCCGTGTCCTAACTCACACCGAGTCCCACTCACCCATCACCCCCTGTGCTCACTGTCCCGTGTCCTAACTCACACCCAGTCCCACTCACCCATCACCCCCTGTGCTCACTGCCCCGTGTCCTAACTCGCACCGAGTCCCACTCACCCATCACCCCCTGTGGTCGCTGCCCCGTGTCCTAACTCACACCCAGTCCCACTCACCCATCACCCCCTGTGCTCGCTGCCCCGTGTCCTAACTCGCACCCAGTCCCACTCACCCATCACCCCCTGTGCTCACTGACCCCGTGTCCTAACTCACACCCAGTCCCACTCACCCATCACCCCCTGTGCTCACTGCCCCGTGTCCTAACTCGCACCCAGTCCCGCTCACCCATCACCCCCTGTGCTCACTGCCCCGTGTCCTAACTCGCACCCAGTCCCGCTCACCCATCACCCCCTGTGCTCACTGCCCCGTGTCCTAACTCACACCCAGTCCCACTCACCCATCACCCCCTGTGCTCACTGCCCCGTGTCCTAACTCACACCCAGTCCCACTCACCCATCACCCCCTGTGCTCGCTGCCCGTGTCCTAACTCGCACCCAGTCCCGCTCACCCATCACCCCCTGTGCTCACTGCCCCGTGTCCTAACTCACACCCAGTCCCACTCACCCATCACCCCTTGTGCTCACTGCCCCGTGTCCTAACTCACACCCAGTCCCACTCACCCATCACCCTCTGTGCTCACTGCCCCCATGTCCTAACTCGCACCCAGTCCCACTCACCCATCACCCACTGTGCTCACTGCCCCCGTGTCCTAACTCGCATCCAGTCCCGCTCACCCATCACCCTCTGTGCTCACTGCCCCTGTGTCCTAACTCACACCGAGTCCCACTCACCCATCACCCCCTGTGCTCACTGCCCCCGTGTCCTAACTCGCACCCAATCCCGCTCACCCATCACCCCCTGTGCTCACTGCCCCCGTGTCCTAACTCGCACCCAATCCCGCTCACCCATCACCCCCTGTGCTCACTGCCCTGTGTCCTAACTCACACCCAGTCCCACTCACCCATCACCCATTGTGCTCGCTGCCCAGTGTCCTAACTCGCACCGAGACCCGCTCACCCATCACCCCCTGTGCCCGCTGACCCCGTGTCCTAACTCGCACCCAGTCCCACTCACCCATCACCCCCTGTGTCCGCTGACCCCGTGTCCTAACTCACACCGAGTCCCGCTCACCTATCACCCTCTGTGCTCACTGCCCCCGTGTCCTAACTCGCACCCAGTCCCACTCACCCATCACCCACTGTGCTCACTGCCCCCGTGTCCTAACTCGCATCCAGTCCCACTCACCCATCACCCCCTGTGCTCACTGCCCCCGTGTCCTAACTCGTACCCAGTCCCACTCACCCATCACCCACTGTGCTCACTGCCCCTGTGTCCTAACTCGCACCGAGTCCCACTCACCCATCACCCCCTGTGCTCACTGCCCTGTGTCCTAACTCACACCCAGTCCCACTCACCCATCACCCACTGTGCTCGCTGCCCTGTGTCCTAACTCGCACCGAGACCCGCTCACCCATCACACCCTGTGCTCACATCCTCGTGTCCTAACTCGCACCCAGTCCCACTCACCCATCACCCCTGTGCTCACTGCCCCCGTGTCCTAACTCACACCCAGTCCCGCTCACCCATCACCCACTGTGCTCGCTGCCCAGTGTCCTAACTCGCACCCCGTCCCACTCACCCATCACCCCCTGTGCCCGCTGACCCCGTGTCCTAACTCACACCGAGTCCCACTCACCCATCACCCCCTGTGCCCGCTGACCCCGTGTCCTAACTCACACCCAGTCCCGCTCACCCATCACCCACTGTGCTCGCTGCCCAGTGTCCTAACTCGCACCCAGTCCCGCTCACCCATCACCCCCTGTGCCCGCTGACCCCGTGTCCTAACTCACACCGAGTCCCGCTCACCCATCACCCACTGTGCTCACTGCCCCGTGTCCTAAATCACACCGAGTCCCACTCACCCATCACCCCCTGTGCCCGCTGACCCCGTGTCCTAACTCACACCGAGTCCCACTCACCCATCACCCCCTGTGCTCACTGCCCCGTGTCCTAACTCACACCCAGTCCCACTCACCCATCACCCCCTGTGCTCACTGCCCCGTGTCCTAACTCACACCCAGTCCCACTCACCCATCACCCACTGTGCCCCGTGTCCTAACTCACACCGAGTCCCACTCACCCATCACCCCCTGTGCTCACTGCCCCGTGTCCTAACTCACACCCAGTACCACTCACCCATCACCCCCTGTGCTCACTGCCCCGTGTCCTAACTCACACCCAGTCCCACTCACCCATCACCCCCTGTGCTCGCTGCCCTTGTCCTAACTCGCACCCAGTCCCGCTCACCCATCACCCCCTGTGCTCACTGCCCCGTGTCCTAACTCACACCCAGTCCCACTCACCCATCACCCCCTGTGCTCACTGCCCCGTGTCCTAACTCACACCCAGTCCCACTCACCCATCACCCCCTGTGCTCGCTGCCCGTGTCCTAACTCGCACCCAGTCCCGCTCACCCATCACCCCCTGTGCTCACTGCCCCGTGTCCTAACTCACACCCAGTCCCTCTCACCCATCACCCCCTGTGCTCACTGCCACGTGTCCTAACTCACACCCAGTCCCACTCACCCATCACCCCCTGTGCTCACTGCCCCGTGTCCTAACTCGCACCCAGTCCCACTCACCCATCACCCCCTGTGCTCACTGACCCCGTGTCCTAACTCACACCCAGTCCCTCTCACCCATCACCCCCTGTGCTCACTGCCCCGTGTCCTAACTCGCACCGAGTCCCACTCACCCATCACCCCCTGTGCTCGCTGCCCCGTGTCCTAACTCACACCCAGTCCCACTCACCCATCACCCTCTGTGCTCACTGCCCCTGTGTCCTAACTCACACCGAGTCCCACTCACCCATCACCCCCTGTGCTCACTGCCCTGTGTCCTAACTCACACCCAGTCCCACTCACCCATCACCCACTGTGCTCGCTGCCCTGTGTCCTAACTCGCACCGAGACCCGCTCACCCATCACCCCCTGTGCTCACATCCTCGTGTCCTAACTCGCACCCAGTCCCACTCACCCATCACCCACTGTGCTCACTGCCCCCGTGTCCTAACTCACACCCAGTCCCGCTCACCCATCACCCACTGTGCTCGCTGCCCAGTGTCCTAACTCGCACCCCGTCCCACTCACCCATCACCCCCTGTGCCCCCTGACCCCGTGTCCTAACTCACACCGAGTCCCACTCACCCATCACCCCCTGTGCCCGCTGACCCCGTGTCCTAACTCACACCCAGTCCCGCTCACCCATCACCCACTGTGCTCGCTGCCCAGTGTCCTAACTCGCACCCAGTCCCGCTCACCCATCACCCCCTGTGCCCGCTGACCCCGTGTCCTAACTCACACCGAGTCCCGCTCACCCATCACCCACTGTGCTCACTGCCCCGTGTCCTAACTCACAACGAGTCCCACTCACCCATCACCCCCTGTGCCCGCTGACCCCGTGTCCTAACTCACACCAAGTCCCGCTCACCCATCACCCTCTGTGCTCACTGCCCCCATGTCCTAACTCGCACCCAGTCCCACTCACCCATCACCCACTGTGCTCACTGCCCCCGTGTCCTAACTCGCATCCAGTCCCGCTCACCCATCACCCTCTGTGCTCACTGCCCCTGTGTCCTAACTCACACCGAGTCCCACTCACCCATCACCCCCTGTGCTCACTGCCCCCGTGTCCTAACTCGCACCCAATCCCGCTCACCCATCACCCCCTGTGCTCACTGCCCTGTGTCCTAACTCACACCCAGTCCCACTCACCCATCACCCTCTGTGCTCACTGCCCCTGTGTCCTAACTCACACCGAGTCCCACTCACCCATCACCCCCTGTGCTCACTGCCCCCGTGTCCTAACTCACACCCAGTCCCACTCACCCATCACCCCCTGTGCTCACATCCTCGTGTCGTAACTCGCACCCAGTCCCACTCACCCATCACCCCCTGTGCTCACTGCCCCCGTGTCCTAACTCACACCCAGTCCCGCTCACCCATCACCCACTGTGCTCGCTGCCCAGTGTCCTAACACGCACCCAGTCCCACTCACCCATCACCCCCTGTGCCCGCTGACCCCGTGTCCTAACTCACACCGAGTCCCACTCACCCATCACCCCCTGTGCCCGCTGACCCCGTGTCCTAACTCACACCCAGTCCAGCTCACCCATCACCCACTGTGCTCGCTGCCCAGTGTCCTAACTCGCACCCAGTCCCACTCACCCATCACCCACTGTGCTCACTGCCCCCGTGTCCTAACTCGCATCCAGTCCCGCTCACCCATCACCCTCTGTGCTCACTGCCCCTGTGTCCTAACTCACACCGAGTCCCACTCACCCATCACCCCCTGTGCTCACTGCCCCCGTGTCCTAACTCGCACCCAATCCCGCTCACCCATCACCCCCTGTGCTCACTGCCCCCGTGTCCTAACTCGCACCCAGTCCCGCTCACCCATCACCCTCTGTGCTCACTGCCCCTGTGTCCTAACTCACACCGAGTCCCACTCACCCATCACCCCCTGTGCTCACTGCCCTGTGTCCTAACTCACACCCAGTCCCACTCACCCATCACCCACTGTGCTCGCTGCCCTGTGTCCTAACTCGCACCGAGACCCGCTCACCCATCACCCCCTGTGCTCACATCCTCGTGTCCTAACTCGCACCCAGTCCCACTCACCCATCACACCCTGTGCTCACTGCCCCCGTGTCCTAACTCACACCCAGTCCCGCTCACCCATCACCCACTGTGCTCGCTGCCCAGTGTCCTAACTCGCACCCAGTCCCACTCACCCATCACCCCCTGTGCCCGCTGACCCCGTGTCCTAACTCACACCGAGTCCCACTCACCCTTCACCCCCTGTGCCCGCTGACCCCGTGTCCTAACTCACACACAGTCCCGCTCACCCATCACCCACTGTGCTCACTGCCCCGTGTCCTAACTCACACCCAGTCCCACTCACCCATCACCCCCTGTGCTCACTGCCCCGTGTCCTAACTCACACCCAGTCCCACTCACCCATCACCCCCTGTGCTCGCTGCCCGTGTCCTAACTCGCACCCAGTCCCGCTCACCCATCACCCCCTGTGCTCACTGCCCCGTGTCCTAACTCACACCCAGTCCCTCTCACCCATCACCCCCTGTGCTCACTGCCCCGTGTCCTAACTCACACCCAGTCCCACTCACCCATCACCCCCTGTGCTCACTGCCCCGTGTCCTAACTCGCACCCAGTCCCACTCACCCATCACCCCCTGTGCTCACTGACCCCGTGTCCTAACTCACACCCAGTCCCTCTCACCCATCACCCCCTGTGCTCACTGCCCCGTGTCCTAACTCGCACCGAGTCCCACTCACCCATCACCCCCTGTGCTCGCTGCCCCGTGTCCTAACTCACACCCAGTCCCACTCACCCATCACCCTCTGTGCTCACTGCCCCTGTGTCCTAACTCACACCGAGTCCCACTCACCCATCACCCCCTGTGCTCACTGCCCTGTGTCCTAACTCACACCCAGTCCCACTCACCCATCACCCACTGTGCTCGCTGCCCTGTGTCCTAACTCGCACCGAGACCCGCTCACCCATCACCCCCTGTGCTCACATCCTCGTGTCCTAACTCGCACCCAGTCCCACTCACCCATCACCCACTGTGCTCACTGCCCCCGTGTCCTAACTCACACCCAGTCCCGCTCACCCATCACCCATTGTGCTCGCTGCCCAGTGTCCTAACTCGCACCCCGTCCCACTCACCCATCACCCCCTGTGCCCCCTGACCCCGTGTCCTAACTCACACCGAGTCCCACTCACCCATCACCCCCTGTGCCCGCTGACCCCGTGTCCTAACTCACACCCAGTCCCGCTCACCCATCACCCACTGTGCTCGCTGCCCAGTGTCCTAACTCGCACCCAGTCCCGCTCACCCATCACCCCCTGTGCCCGCTGACCCCGTGTCCTAACTCACACCGAGTCCCGCTCACCCATCACCCACTGTGCTCACTGCCCCGTGTCCTAACTCACACCGAGTCCCACTCACCCATCACCCCCTGTGCCCGCTGACCCCGTGTCCTAACTCACACCAAGTCCCGCTCACCCAACACCCTCTGTGCTCACTGCCCCCATGTCCTAACTCGCACCCAGTCCCACTCACCCATCACCCACTGTGCTCACTGCCCCCGTGTCCTAACTCGCATCCAGTCCCGCTCACCCATCACCCTCTGTGCTCACTGCCCCTGTGTCCTAACTCACACCGAGTCCCACTCACCCATCACCCCCTGTGCTCACTGCCCCCGTGTCCTAACTCGCACCCAATCCCGCTCACCCATCACCCCCTGTGCTCACTGCCCCCGTGTCCTAACTCGCACCCAATCCCGCTCACCCATCACACCCTGTGCTCACTGCCCTGTGTCCTAACTCACACCCAGTCCCACTCACCCATCACCCTCTGTGCTCACTGCCCCTGTGTCCTAACTCACACCGAGTCCCACTCACCCACCACCCCCTGTGCTCACTGCCCCCGTGTCCTAACTCACACCCAGTCCCACTCACCCATCACCCCCTGTGCTCACATCCTCGTGTCGTAACTCGCACCCAGTCCCACTCACCCATCACCCCCTGTGCTCACTGCCCCCGTGTCCTAACTCATACCCAGTCCCGCTCACCCATCACCCACTGTGCTCGCTGCCCAGTGTCCTAACTCGCACCCAGTCCCACTCACCCATCACCCCCTGTGCCCGCTGACCCCGTGTCCTAACTCACACCGAGTCCCACTCACCCATCACCCCCTGTGCTCACTGCCCTGTGTCCTAACTCACACCCAGTCCCACTCACCCATCACCCACTGTGCTCGCTGCCCTGTGTCCTAACTCGCACCGAGACCCGCTCACCCATCACCCCCTGTGCTCACATCCTCGTGTCCTAACTCGCACCCAGTCCCACTCACCCATCACCCACTGTGCTCACTGCCCCCGTGTCCTAACTCACACCCAGTCCCGCTCACCCATCACCCACTGTGCTCGCTGCCCAGTTTTCTAACTCGCACCCCGTCCCACTCACCCATCACCCCCTGTGCCCCCTGACCCCGTGTCCTAACTCACACCGAGTCCCACTCACCCATCACCCCCTGTGCCCGCTGACCCCGTGTCCTAACTCACACCCAGTCCCGCTCACCCATCACCCACTGTGCTCGCTGCCCAGTGTCCTAACTCGCACCCAGTCCCGCTCACCCATCACCCCCTGTGCCCGCTGACCCCGTGTCCTAACTCACACCGAGTCCCGCTCACCCATCACCCACTGTGCTCACTGCCCCGTGTCCTAACTCACACCGAGTCCCACTCACCCATCACCCCCTGTGCCCGCTGACCCCGTGTCCTAACTCACACCAAGTCCCGCTCACCAAACACCCTCTGTGCTCACTGCCCCCATGTCCTAACTCGCACCCAGTCCCACTCACCCATCACCCACTGTGCTCACTGCCCCCGTGTCCTAACTCGCATCCAGTCCCGCTCACCCATCACCCTCTGTGCTCACTGCCCCTGTGTCCTAACTCTCACCGAGTCCCACTCACCCATCACCCCCTGTGCTCACTGCCCCCGTGTCCTAACTCGCACCCAATACCGCTCACCCATCACCCGCTGTGCTCACTGCCCCCGTGTCCTAACTCGCACCCAATCCCGCTCACCCATCACCCCCTGTGCTCACTGCCCTGTGTCCTAACTCACACCCAGTCCCACTCACCCATCACCCTCTGTGCTCACTGCCCCTGTGTCCTAACTCACACCGAGTCCCACTCACCCATCACCCCCTGTGCTCACTGCCCCCGTGTCCTAACTCACACCCAGTCCCACTCACCCATCACCCCCTGTGCTCACATCCTCGTGTCGTAACTCGCACCCAGTCCCACTCACCCATCACCCCCTGTGCTCACTGCCCCCGTGTCCTAACTCACACCCAGTCCCGCTCACCCATCACCCACTGTGCTCGCTGCCCAGTGTCCTAACTCGCACCCAGTCCCACTCACCCATCACCCCCTGTGCCCGCTGACCCCGTGTCCTAACTCACACCGAGTCCCACTCACCCATCACCCCCTGTGCCCGCTGACCCCGTGTCCTAACTCACACCCAGTCCAGCTCACCCATCACCCACTGTGCTCGCTGCCCAGTGTCCTAACTCGCACCCAGTCCCACTCACCCATCACCCACTGTGCTCACTGCCCCCGTGTCCTAACTCGCATCCAGTCCCGCTCACCCATCACCCTCTGTGCTCACTGCCCCTGTGTCCTAACTCACACCGAGTCCCACTCACCCATCACCCCCTGTGCTCACTGCCCCCGTGTCCTAACTCGCACCCAATCCCGCTCACCCATCACCCCCTGTGCTCACTGCCCCCGTGTCCTAACTCGCACCCAGTCCCGCTCACCCATCACCCTCTGTGCTCACTGCCCCTGTGTCCTAACTCACACCGAGTCCCACTCACCCATCACCCCCTGTGCTCACTGCCCTGTGTCCTAACTCACACCCAGTCCCACTCACCCATCACCCACTGTGCTCGCTGCCCTGTGTCCTAACTCGCACCGAGACCCGCTCACCCATCACCCCCTGTGCTCACAGCCTCGTGTCCTAACTCGCACCCAGTCCCACTCACCCATCACCCCCTGTGCTCACTGCCCCCGTGTCCTAACTCACACCCAGTCCCGCTCACCCATCACCCACTGTGCTCGCTGCCCAGTGTCCTAACTCGTACCCAGTCCCACTCACCCATCACCCCCTGTGCCCGCTGACCCCGTGTCCTAACTCACACCGAGTCCCACTCACCCATCACCCCCTGTGCCCGCTGACCCCGTGTCCTAACTCACACACAGTCCCGCTCACCCATCACCCACTGTGCTCGCTGCCCAGTGTCCTAACTCGCACCCAGTCCCGCTCACCCATCACCCCCTGTGCCCGCTGACCCCGTGTCCTAACTCACACCGAGTCCCGCTCACCCATCACCCACTGTGCTCACTGCCCCGTGTCCTAACTCACACCGAGTCCCACTCACCCATCACCCCCTGTGCCCGCTGACCCCGTGTCCTAACTCACACCGAGTCCCACTCACCCATCACCCCCTGTGCTCACTGCCCCGTGTCCTAACTCACACCCAGTCCCACTCACCCATCACCCCCTGTGCTCACTGCCCCGTGTCCTAACTCACACCCAGTCCCACTCACCCATCACCCCCTGTGCCCCGTGTCCTAACTCACACCGAGTCCCACTCACCCATCACCCCCTGTGCTCACTGCCCCGTGTCCTAACTCACACCCAGTCCCACTCACCCATCACCCCCTGTGCTCACTGCCCCGTGTCCTAACTCACACCCAGTCCCACTCACCCATCACCCCCTGTGCTCGCTGCCCGTGTCCTAACTCGCACCCAGTCCCGCTCACCCATCACCCCCTGTGCTCACTGCCCCGTGTCCTAACTCACACCCAGTCCCACTCACCCATCACCCCCTGTACTCACTGCCCCGTGTCCTAACTCACACTCAGTCCCACTCACCCATCACCCCCTGTGCTCGCTGCCCGTGTCCTAACTCGCACCCAGTCCCGCTCACCCATCACCCCCTGTGCTCACTGCCCCGTGTCGTAACTCACACCCAGTCCCTCTCACCCATCACCCCCTGTGCTCACTGCCCCGTGTCCTAACTCACACCCAGTCCCACTCACCCATCACCCCCTGTGCTCACTGCCCCGTGTCCTAACTCGCACCGAGTCCCACTCACCCATCACCCCCTGTGCTCGCTGCCCCGTGTCCTAACTCACACCCAGTCCCACTCACCCATCACCCCCTGTGCTCGATGCCCCGTGTCCTAACTCGCACCCAATCCCACTCACCCATCACCCCCTGTGCTCACTGACCCCGTGTGCTAACTCACACCCAGTCCCACTCACCCATCACCCCCTGTGCTCACTGACCCCGTGTCCTAACTCACACCGAGTCCCACTCACCCATCACCCCCTGTGCTCACTGCCCCGTGTCCTAACTCGCACCGAGGCCCGCTCACCCATCACCCCCTGTGCTCACTGCCCCGTGTCCTAACTCACACCCAGTCCCGCTCACCCTTCACCCCCTGTGCTCACTGCCCCGTGTCCTAACTCACACCCAGTCCCACTCACCCATCACCCCCTGTGCTCACTGCCCCGTGTCCTAACTCACACCCAGTCCCACTCACCCATCACCCCCTGTGCTCGCTGCCCATGTCCTAACTCGCACCCAGTCCCGCTCACCCATCACCCCCTGTGCTCACTGCCCCGTGTCCTAACTCACACCCAGTCCCACTCACCCATCACCCCCTGTGCTCACTGCCCCGTGTCCTAACTCACACCCAGTCCCACTCACCCATCACCCCCTGTGCTCGCTGCCCGTGTCCTAACTCGCACCCAGTCCCGCTCACCCATCACCCCCTGTGCTCACTGCCCCGTGTCCTAACTCACACCCAGTCCCTCTCACCCATCACCCCCTGTGCTCACTGCCCCGTGTCCTAACTCACACCCAGTCCCACTCACCCATCACCCCCTGTGCTCACTGCCCCGTTTCCTAACTCGCACCGAGTCCCACTCACCCATCACCCCCTGTGCTCGCTGCCCCGTGTCCTAACTCACACCCAGTCCCACTCACCCATCACCCCCTGTGCTCACTGCCCCCGTGTCCTAACTCACACCCAGTCCCGCTCACCCATCACCCCCTGTGCTCACTGCCCTCGTGTCCTAACTCACACCAGTCCCGCTCACCCATCACCCCCTGTGCTCACTGCCCCGTGTCCTAACTCGCACCGAGTCCCACTCACCCATCACCCCCTGTGCTCACTGACCCCGTGTCCTAACTCACACCCAGTCCCACTCACCCATCACCCACTGTGCTCACTGACCCCGTGTCCTAACTCACACCCAGTCCCACTCACCCATCACCCCCTGTGCTCACTGACCCCGTGTCCTAACTCGCACCGAGTCCCACTCACCCATCACCCCCTGTGCTCGCCGACCAACATTGGCTCTCGGTTAAGCAACACCTCGATTTCAAAATTCTTATCCTTGTTTACAAATCCCTCCTAGGCCCTCGCCCCTCCCTATCTCTGTAATCTCCTCCAGCCCCTACACCCGTCCGTATCTCTGTAACTTCCTCCAGCCCCTACACCCCTCCTTATCTCTGTAACTTTCTCCAGCACTACACCCCTCCCTATCTCTGTAACCTCCTCCAGCCCCTACACCCTCCCTATCTCTGTAACCTCCTCCAGCCCCTACACCCCTCCCTATCTCTAACCTCCTCCAGCAACTACACCCCTCGAGATGTCTGCACTCCTCTAATTCTGCCCTCCTGACCATCCCTGATTATAATCGCTCCACCATCGGTGGCCGGGCATTCTGTTGCCTGGGCCCCAAGCTCTGGAACTCCCTCCCTAAACCTCTCCACCTCTCTCCCCCTCTTTCCTCCTTCAAGACGCTCCTTAAAACCGACCTCGTCACCTGCCCTAATATCTCATTTTGTGGCTCGGTGTCAAATTTTTATCCCATAATCCTCCTGTGGAGCACCTTGGGACGTTTCACTACGTTAAAGGCGCTATATAAATATACATTATTGTTGGTGTTCCCTCTGTCTCTCCTCTTCCCCGTCTCTCTCTCACTCCTTCCCCACACTCTCCCCTTCTCTCTCTCTCACTCCATCCCCTCACTCTCCCCTTCTCTCTCTCTCACTCCTTCCCCTCACTCTTCCCTTCCCTCTCTCTCACTCCTTCCCCTCACTCTCCCCTTCCCTCTCTCTCATTCCTTCCCTCACTCTCCCCTTCCCTCTCTCTCACTCCTTCCCCTCACTCTCCCCTTCCCTCTCTCTCATTCCTTCTCCTCACTCTCCCCTTTCCTCTCTCTCACTCCTTCCCCTCACTCTCCCCTTCCCTCTCTCTCACTCCTTCCCCTCACTCTCCCCTTCCCTCTCTCTCACTCCTTCCCCTCACTCTCCCCTTCCCTCTCTCTCACTCGTTCCCCTCACTCTCCACTTCCTTCTCTCTCACTTCTTCCCTTCACTCTCCCCTTCCCGCTCTCTCACTCCTTCCCCTCACTCTCCCCTTCCCTCCCTCTCACTCCTTCCCCTCAATCTCCCCTTCCCTCTCTCTCACTCCTTCCCCTCACTCTCCCCTTCCCTCTCTCTCACTCCTTCCCCTCACTCTCCCCTTCCCTCTCTCTCACTCCTTCCCCTCACTCTCCCCTTCCCTCTCTCTCACTCCTTCCCCTCTCTCTCCCCTTCCCTCTCTCTTCCTCTAATAGAGCCCCACCTAGTGGACTACCAATGTAATAACAACTACTGACACGCTCCTCTCTCTCTCCATCTCTCTCTTTCTCTCGCTTTCACCCCTCACTCACTCCTTCCCTCTCCCTGTTCCTTTCCCCCACTTTCTCCCCTTCCCACTCTCCGCTCCTCTCTCTCTACTCACTCCTCAATCTCTCCCCTCCCTCTCTCTCTCTCTCTCTCTCCTTTCCCTTCTGACTTTCCTCTTCCCCCTCTCTAACCCCTTCCGGCTCGAGAGACAGTGAGCGACAGAGAGAAAGTGATAGAGAGACAGGGAGAGAGACTGAAAAAGAGAGAGAAACAGAGAGAGAGTGAGTGAGAGAGAGAGAGAGAGAGACAGAGAGACAAAGTGATTGAGAGACAGAGAGAGAGTGAGAAAGAAAGACAGAGAGAGAGAGACTGAGAAAAATACGCAGAGACACAGAGAGATTGAGGCAGAGAGAGAATGAGAAAGGAAGACAGAGAGAGAGAGAGAGAGACTGAGAAAGATACACAGAGACACAGAGAGACAGAGAGATTGAGGCAGAGTGTGACTGAGTTGCCTTGGGATGTTTTACTACGTGAAAGACCCGATATATCGATGTTGAGAGGCGAATATTGAAGAGACGGAGGCAGGAGTCTGGGGGATGAGACACAATCTGAGTGTTTCACTGACCACTCCTCATTCTTCAAACACACAGCACTAACTGGGGAATGACCCACAATCCAGGGCAGGTGGTTCCATAGCACAGGGGTTAGAGCACTGGTCTAGTAAACCAGGGCTCGTGGGTTCAAATCTCACTGGGGTCTACTCAAAATTAATTCAGTATTTAAATTCAGTGTCAATTAACCAGGGCTTTAATTATAAATATTAAACATCTCTGAGACTGACCCTGGAACAACAGGCTCCCCTCACAACATTCTCTCTCTCTCTCTCTGCTTTACATGTTTTACATCTTTTTTCCGCTTTCTCGCTTTTCCCGTCTCTGACATTCCCATCTCTCACCCTCTTCCATCCCCCACTCTCCCCTGCCCTCTCTTCCCTCCCCTCCCTCCTCTCTCTCTCTTTTCCCTTTTTTTTCAGATTCTCCCATTCTCCCTCTCTCTGTCCCCTCCCTCTCTTTCTCTCTCTCCCCTCCCTCTCTCCTCTTCCCTTCTCTCTCTCCCCTTCCTCTCTCGCCTTCCATCTCTTTCTCTCCCCTTCCGCTCTCTCCTATTCCCCTCTCTCATCCTTTCCTCTCTCTCTATCTCTCTCCTTCCCCCTCTCTCTGTCCCCTCCCTCTCTTTCCCCTCCCCCTCTCTCTCTCCCCTTCCGCTCTCTCTTCCTCCCTGTCTCCCATTTCCAACACTCTCTCACTCCTTCCTACCTCTCTCCCTTTCCCACTATCTCGCTTTCCCCGTCTCTCACTGTGATATATTCACAGAGCACAGCACACACAGCTCCTAACAAGGCAGGCAGCTCTCTCGGAAGCCTCCGGAAATCTGCCTGGTTCTGTTTAATTATTAACTCTGCAGTTGCAGTACACAATATGTCCACATCCACAGTGTGGAGCTACAAACATTACAAGCTTACAGACATTACACTCACTCATTCCCCTCTCTAACCCTCTCCCCTCACTGTCTCTCCTTCCCCCTCTCTCCGCTTTTCACTCTCCGCTTCCCTCTCCTTCCTCCCTCTCTTTCGTCCCCTCCCTCCCCTCCCTCCTCTCTCTCTCTCTCTTTTCCATTTCTTTTCAGGTTTCCCCCTGCTCCCACCCTCTCCTCTTCCCCTCCCGCTCTTTCACATTCCCAACTTTCTCTTTTCCCTTCCCCTCTCTTTCCCTCTCCTTCCCCACTCTTTCTCTCCCCTTCCCCTCTCTCTCTCTCACTCCTTCCCCATCACTCCTCTCAACATCTCTTTCACCTTCCCCCCACTCTCTCTCCCCTTCCCTCTCTTTCCCCTCCCCTCTCTCGCTCTCGCCTTCCCTCTCTCTCTCTCCCATTCCCCTCTCGCTCACTCCTTCCCCTCTCCCTTTTCATTTTCTCCCCTCCTCTCTCTCTCCTCTCCCTCACCTTCTCTCTCCCCTCCACAGTCTCCACTCCCCTCCATCCTCCCTTTTATTCCCTCGCTCTCGCTCTCCCCTTTCCCATCAGACTCTCCCCCTCCCAATCTCTCCCATCCCCCCTCTCACTCCCCTTCTCCCTCTCTCTCCCCTTTCCCCGCTCTACCCTCTCCCCTCGAGGGACAGAGTGAGAAGGTGAGAGACAGAAAGAAAGAGACAGAGACAGTGAGACAGAGAGAGACTGAGAGATTGGGACAGAGTGTGACTGAGTTGCCTTGGGATGTTTTACTACGTGAAAGATCCGATATATCGATGTTGAGAGGCGAATATTGAAGAGACGGAGGCAGGAGTCTGGGGGATGAGACACAATCTGAGCGTTTCACTGACCCCTCCTCATTCTTCAAACACACAGCACTAACTGGGGAATGACCCACAGCCCAGGGCAGGTGGTTCCATAGCTCTGGGGTTAGAGCACTGGTCTAATAAACCAGGGGTCGTGGGTTCAAATCTCACTGGGGCCGACTCAAAATTAGCTCAGTATTTAAATTCACTGTCAATTAACAAGGGCTTTAATTATAAATATCAAACAGCTCCAAGACTGTCCCTGCAACAACAGGGTCCCCCCTCTCTCCTCCTTCTTGTGTCTCTGACTCTCCCTTCCTCATCACGACCCGTTCTACACCTTTTTATCGCTTTCCCGTCTCTCACTCATTCCCTTCTCCCCCTTTCCCCCTCCCTCGCCTCACCCTCTCTCTCCGCTATCCACTCTCTCACCCCCTCTCTCCGCTCACTCTGTCTCTTTCGCCAACCCAGTCTCTCCACCCTCTCTCCCCTTCACCTCACCTTTTCACTCTCCACCTCCCACCCTCCCCTCCTTCCTCTCTCGCTCTCTTTTCCCTTTCTTTTCAGAGTCTCCCGTTCTCCCTCTCTCTCCCTTTCCTTTCTCTCTCCCTTGCCTCCTCCCTCTCTTGCCTTCCCATCTCTCTCCCCTTCCCCCCTCTCCCCTTCCCCTTTCTTCCCTTCCATCACTTACTCTCCCCTTCCGCTCTCATCCATTATCCTCTCTCACTCACTCCATCGCCACCCTTCCCTCTCCCTCTATTTCCCCTTCCCCCTCTCTCTCACTCCTTCCACTCTCTCTTTTCCCTTCCCCTCTCTTTCCTGCTCCTTACCCTGCGTTTCCCAAAACAAGTGGTTCCATAGCTCAGGGGTTAGAGCACTGGTCTAGTAAATCAGGGTTGTGGGTTCAAATCTCACTGGGGCATACTCAAAATTAGGTCAGTATTTAAATTCACCGTCAATTAACAAGGGCTTTAATTATAAATATTAAACTGCTCTGATACCGACCCTGGAACAACAGGTTGTCGTCTCCATTACACTTTCTCTCCATCCAAATCTCTCTCTGCCGACCCCCATTCTGCATCTTTTACCCCCTTTCCCGCTATCTCGCTTTGCCCGTCTCCCCCCTCCCTTGCCACACCCACTCTCTATCCTTTCCTGTCTCTCTCTCTCCCCCTTCCGCTCCCCACCTCTCACTCCCCTTCCCCCTGTCTCTCAATTCTTCCCACATTCTACCCAATATAAACCAGAGATGATCCAAAACTTGGCTGATCCCGTGTCCTAACTCGCATCCAGTCCCGCTCACCCATCACCCACTGTGTTCACTGCCCCGTGTCCTAACTCACACCCAGTCCCGCTCACCCATCACCCCCTGTGTTCACTGCCCCGTGTCCTAACTCGCACCAAGTCCCACTCACCCATCACCCCCTGTGCTCACTGCCCCCGTGTCCTAACTCGCACCGAGTCCCACTCACCCATCACCCACTGTGCTCACTGCCCCCGTGTCCTAACTCACACCCAGTCCTGCTCACCCATCACCCCCTGTGCTCTCTGCCCTACATTGGCTCCCGGTTAAGCAACACCTCGATTTTAAAATTCTCATCCTTGTTTACAAATCCCTCCATGACGCTCGCACCTCCCTATCTCTGTAACCTCCTCCAGCCCCTACACCCCTCCCTATCTCTGTAACCTCCTCCAGCCCCTACACCCCTCCCTATCTCTGTAACTTCCTCCAGCACTACACCCCTCCCTATCTCTGTTACCTCCTCCAGCGTCTACACCCCTCCTATCTCTATAACCTTCTCCAGCCCCTACTCCCCTCCCTATCTCTGTATCCTCCTCCAGCCCCTACACCCTCCCTATCTCTATAACCTCCTCCAGTTCCTACACCCCTCCCTATATCTGTAACCTCCTCCAGCCCCTACACCCTCCCTATCTCTGTAATCTCCAGCCCCTACACCCCTCCCTATCTCTGTAACCTCCTCCAGCCCCTACACCCCTCCCTATCTCTGTAATCTCCAGCCCCACAACCCCCCGAGATGTCTGCACTCCTCTATATCTGCCCTCATGACCATCCCTGATTATAATCGCTCCACCATCAGTGGCCATGCCTTCTGTTGCCTGGGCCCCAAGCTCTGGAACTCCCTCCCGAAACCTCTCCGCCTCTCTACCTCTCTTTCCTCCTTCAAGACTCTCCTTCAAACCGATCTCTTCACCTGCGCTAATTTCTATTTTTGTGGCTCGGTGTCAAATTTGTATCCCATAATCCTCCTGTGGAGCACCTTGGGACGTTTCACTACGTTAAAGGCGCTATATAAATATACATTATTGTTGGTGTTCCCTCTGTCTCTCCTCTTCCCCGTCTCTCTCTCACTCCTTCCCCACACTCTCCCCTTCCCTCTCTCTCACTCCATCCCCTTCCCTCTCTCTCACTCCTTCCCCTCACTCTCCCCTTCCCTCTCTCTCACTCCTTCCCCTCACTCTCCCCTTCCCTCTCTCTCACTCCTTCCCATCACTCTCCCCTTCCCTCTCTCTCACTCCTTCACCTCTCTCTCCCCTTCCCTCTCTCTTCCTCTAATAGAGCCCCACCTAGTGGACTATCGATGTAATAACAACTACTGACACGCTCCTCTCTCTCTCCATCTCTCTCTCTCTCTCTCTCGCCTTCCCCCCTCACTCTCTCCTTCCCTCTCCCTGTTCCTTTCTCCCGCTTTCTCCCCTTCCCACTCTCCGCTCCTCTCTCTCCACTCACTCCTCAATCTCTCCCCTCCCTCCCTCTCTCTCCTTTCCCTTCTGACTTTCCCCTTCCCCCCTCTAACCCCTTCCAGCTCGAGAGACAGTGAGCGACAGAGAGAAAGTGATTGAGAGACAGAGAGAGAGAGACTGAGAAAGAGAGAGAAACAGAGCGAGAGTGAGTGAGTGAGAGAGAGAGAGACAGAGAGACAAAGTGATAGAGAGACAGAGAGAGAGTGAGAAAGAAAGACAGAGAGAGAGAGACTGAGAAAAATACACAGAGACAAAGAGAGATTGAGGCAGAGAGAGAGTGAGAAAGGAAGACAGAGAGAGAGAGAGAGAGACTGAGAAAGATACACAGAGACACAGAGAGACTGAGAGACAGAGAGATTGGGACAGAGTGTGACTGAGTTGCCTTGGGATGTTTTACTACGTGAAAGACCCGATATATCGATGTTGAGAGGTGAATATTGAAGAGACGGAGGCAGGAGTCTGGGGGATGAGACACAATCTGAGTGTTTCACTGACCCCTCCTTATTCTTCAAACACACAGCACTAACTGGGGAATGACCCACAGCCCAGGGCAGGTGGCTCCATAGGTCAGGGGTTAGAGCACTGGTCTAGTAAACCAGGGGTCGCGGGTTCAAATCTCACTGGCGCCTACTCAAAATTAGCTCATTGTTTAAATTTACTGTCAATTAACAAGGGGTTTAATTATAAATATTCAACAGCTCTGAGACCAACCCTGGAACAACAGACTCCTGTCTCTCTCTTCCCCATCATGACCTGTTCTACATCTTTTTCCCACGATCTCGCTTTCCCAGCTCTCACTCATTCCCCTCTCCCCCCTCCATCGCCTCACCCTCTCTCTCAGCTATCCACTCTCTCATTCTGTCTCTTTCGCTGACCCAGTCTCTCCACCCTCTCTCCCCTTCCCCTCGCCTTTTCACTCTCCACTTCCCTCCCTCCCCTCCTTCCTCTCTCGCTCTCTTTTCCCTTTCTTTTCAGAATCTCCCGTTCTCCCTCTCTCTCCCCTTCCTTTCTCTCTCCCTTGCCTCCTCCCTCTCTTGCCTTCCCATCTCTCTCCCCTTCCCCCCTCTCCCCTTCCATCTCTTACTCTCCCCTTCCCCCTCTCTCTCACTCCTTCCATTCTCTCTTTTCCCTTCCCCTCCCTTTCCTGCTCCTTCCCCTTGTCTTTTCACAAAGCAGGTGGCTCCATAGCTCAGGGGTTAGAGCACTGGTCTAGTAAACCAGGGGTCGTGGGTTCAAATCTCACTGGGACCTACTCAAAATTAGCTCAGTATTTAAGTTCACTGTCAATTAACAAGGACTTTAATTATAAAAATTGAACAGCTCAAAGACCGACCCTGAAACAACAGGCTCCCTGTCTACACTTCCCCGTCTCTTACACTCTCTCCTCCCTTCCCATTGTAACCTTTTTTCCCCAGTCTCTCACTCATTCCTCTCTGTCACCCTCTCCCCTACCCACTCTCTGTGTCTCTTCTCCCTTTCTTTTCAGATTCTACGATAAAAACATAAGAACATAAGAAATAGGAGCAGGAGTAGGTCATACGGCCCATCGAGCCTACTCCGCCATTTAATACCATCATGGACTCAGCTCCACTTCCCTGCCCGCCCCTTTATTCCCTTGTCGGTTAAGAAACTGTCTATCTCTGTCTTAAATGTATTCAATGTCCCAGCTTCCACAGCTCTCTGAGGCAGCGAATTCCACAGATTTACAACCCTCTGAGAGAAGAAATTCCTCCTCATCTCAGTTTTAAATGGGCGGCCCCTTATTCTAAGACCATGCCTCCTAGTTCTAGTCTCCCCCATCAGTGGAAACATCCTCTCTGCATCCACCTTGTCAAGCCCCCTCATAATCTTATACGTTTCGATAAGATCACCTCTCCTTCTTCTGAATTCCAATGAGTAGAGGCCCAACCTCCTCAACCTTTCCTCATAAGTCAACCCCCCTCATCCCCGGAATAAACCGAGTGAACCTTCTCTGAACTGCCTCCAAAGCAAGTATATCCTTTCGTAAATATGGAGACCAAAACTGCACGCAGTACTCCAGGTGTGGCCTCACCAATACCCTGTATAACTGTAGCAAGACTTCCCTGCTTTTATACTCCATCCCCTTTGCAATAAAGGCCAAGATACCATTGGCCTTCCTGATCACTTGCTGTACCTGCATACTAACCTTTTGTGTTTCATGCACAAGTAACCCCCAGGTCCCGCTGTACTGCGGCACTTTGCGATCGTTCTCCATTTAAATAATAACTTGCCCTTTGATTTTTTTCTGCCCAAGTGCATGACCTCACACTTTCCAACATTATACTCCATCTGACAAATTTTTGCCCACTCACTTAGCCTGTCTATGTCCCTTTGCAGATTTTTTGTGTCCTCCTCACACATTGCTTTTCCTCCCATCTTTGTATCGTCAGCAAACTTGTCTACGTTACACTCAGTCCCTTCTTCCAAGTGGTTAATATAGATTGTAAATAGTTAGGGTCCCAGCACTGATCCCTGCGGCACACCACTAGTTACTGGTTGGTAACCAGAGAATGAACCTGTTGTGTTCCTAACACAGATGAGACTGCACACAGGGAGGTTAAAGTAACAGTGACCTCAGTCTTTATTAAGACACTCCAGAGTGAGGAACAGGCCTTAGGGCCCGGCTTATACACAGTGCTCCCAAGGGATGCTGGGATCCCTTGGGACTTCAGGGGATGTGCTTCCTGGTGGCGGAAGATGGGAGTGCATGCTTTACAGATACACAACAGAACCATCTATTCTTCTCTCTCCCCTTCCCTCTCTCAGTCCTTCCGCTCTCTCTCCCCCCCTTAACTCTATCTCTTCATCCCCACTCTTTCCCCCTCCCCCTCTCTCTCTCCCCTTCCCCTCCCACATTACCATTCCCCTCGCTCACTCCCCTTCCCCTCCCTCTCTCTCTCTCCCCTTTCCTCTCTACTGTCATTCTCCCCCCACTCCTTCCCCTCTCTCTCCTCCCTCCTCTATCTTGCCTCTCTCTCCCCTCCCCCTCTCTCCCCCCTCTCTCCCCTTCCCCCTCTGCTTTTTCACTCTCCCTTTCACTCTCCCTCTCCCCTTCCACTCTCGTCCCTCCCCTCCCTCCACTCTCTCTCTTTACCATTCTTTTCCGATTCTCCCCTTCGCCCTCTCTGTCTCCCCTTCCTTTCTCTCTCCCCTGCCCCCTCCCTCTCTCGTCTTCCCATCTCTCTCCCCTTCCCGTCTCTCCCCTCCCCCTCTCCTTCTCTCCCATTCCTCTCTCTCTCACTCCGTCTTCCTCTCTCTCCCCTTCCTCTCTTTCCCCTTCCCCATCTCTCTCACTCCTTCCACGCTCTCTTTTCCCTTCCCCTCTCTTTCCTGTTCCTTCCCCTGTAACTCCTCAAACAGGAGGCTCCATAGCTCAGGGGTTAGAGCACTGGTCTTGTAAACCAGCGGTCATGAGTTCAAATCTCAATGGGGCCTCCTCAAAGTTAACTCAATATTTAAATTCACCCTCAATTAACAAGGCTATTAAACAGCTTTGAGACTGACCCTGGAGCAACAATCTCCTTTTGTCTCCAGTGATATCGCTCTCCCTTCCCGTTCTGCATCTTTTTCCCGCTATTGAACTTTCCCCGTCCCTCACAGACTCCCCTCCCCCTCTCTCCCCCACCCTTTCACTCTCTCTCTCTCCGTCCCCTCTCTTTCCCCTCGCCACTCTTTCTCTCTCCCTTTCCCCTTCACTTCTCTTTCCCACTCCTCCACGATCACCTTCCCCTTCCCGCCTCTCTCTAACCCTTCCCTTTTCTCACTCTCCACTTCCCCTCTCTCCCCTTCTCTCTCACTTTTATTCACCGCGCACTCCTTCCCTCTCTCTCCTTCCTCCTCTATCTTCCCTCTCTCTCCCCTCCCCCTCATACCCCTACCCACTCTCTCCACCCTCTCTCCCCCTCCCGTTCTGCCTTTTCACTCTCCCTTTCCCTCTCTCCTCCCCTCTCTCTCCACCCCTACCTCCTCTGTCTCTCCCTTTTCCCTTTCTTTTCAGATTCTCCCCTTCTCCCTCTCTTTCTCGTTCCTATTTCTCCTATCCCCATCTCTCTCCCCTTCCCCCTCTCTCACTCCTTCCACTCTCTCTCCACTTCCCCTCTCTCTCTCACTCCTCCTCCCCTCTCTTCCCCTCCCCTCCCTTTCTCACTCCTTCTACTCTCTCCCTCCCTTCCACACTCTCTCCCTCCCTTCCACACACTCTCTCCCCTTTACCCCTCTCACTCCTTTCCCTCCCTCTCTTCCTCTTCCCCCTCCTTCCCCCTCTCTCTCACTCCTTCCTTCTCTGTCTCCCCTTCCCCCTCTCTCTCACTCCTTCCACTCTCTCTTTTCCCTTCCCCTCTCTTTCCTGCTCCTTCCCCTGTCTTTCCCAGAGCAGGTGGCTCCATAGCTCAGGGGTTAGAGCACTGGTCTAGTAAACCAGGCGTCGTGAGTTCAAATCTCACTGGGGCCTACTCAAGATCAGCTTATTTATTAAATTCACCGTCAATTAACAAGGGCTTTAATTATAAATATAAACCAGCTCTGAGACCGACCCTGGAACAACAGGCTCCCCTCTCCTCTCCTTGTCTCCCTCACACTCTCTCTTCCCCTTCCAAATCTTTCTCTGCCCTCCCCATCACTGTTATGTTCAGAATAAATCCACGGGACTGTATCGTGAGCTGAAACTATTGTGACCTTGGTCTCTTTATTGAGACCCCAGAGTGGGGAAGCAGCATGGTGGATCACCTTATGTACCTGCTTGTCCCAGGGTGCACAAGTGACCCTTAGGCCTCCCACAGGTGTGCCCCCTAGTGGCAAGTCTGACATATTGGTGAGGTTTAGGTGCATACATAACATCACTCCCCCCCCCCGCCCCCTCCAAAGGCTCATGTACCAGTTATTTGCAAGTTGAGGCGATATGACGCCCTGTGTCCCCGGGTCGATCACCTGATTTGAATTCCTGGCCTGGGTGAGTTGGTCGGAACGTTGCTGCCCGGCCGAGTGCCTGGTGTGATGGGACAGACGTGGCCAGGTCCTTTCACAATGGTGGCCTGCTTATCGATAGTTTGCAGTCTGGTCTGGTCCAAACGCTTTCTGCGTTTGCTCAGTACATGGTTTCACAACCAAACACTCCATTTTCATCACACACACACACACACTCCATTCCCCTCTTTGTCTCACACAGTGCTCTCGGCCCCATCTGGGGGCCCTGAATATTGTCCACGTCACTTATTCTGATGTGGCGTGGAGGGGGGCCGTACGATCGTGGTGCATTCTCTGCTGATAGCAGGCGGAAGGCTCGGTCCTGAGCGACTCTGTCCGGTGACTGCGTAGCAACCCGGGACAGCCGGGGTCTGTAGGGAGTCTACCGCGACACGTGTGGTGCTCGGCTTGGTGATCTGGGCTGCCCGCTGCGGACTATTGTCGCTGGCCCTAAGGCCTGGAGAGCCCAGGATGGGCCGATACGGCCCTGAGACTTTCAGTGGTAGCGGGAGGCCGTGTGGTCCCCCGTGGATCCTGGGCCGTAGTACGGAGGTTCCCGCACCACCGACTGTGTGTAGCCTCCCTGCCTTTCTTTGTAACACGTTGCAGGGTTTGCCCCACAGGGGGCGGGGGCAATCTGATGGGATGAGCATTACGTCTTTGCGACGGATAAGCTGCAACACTCCCGTCTGGCGGTTCGCCGTGAGCAGGCGGTAATGTGGGACCCTGGCTGGTCCAGGGCCTAAACTGAGGGGGCCCTTACGGTGGACCCATCGCTTTCTCGCACTTCCGTAACAACGAGCAGGTCTGTGGGCTGCGCCGTTTCCACCCCGGGGGGTGGGCAAGGTTGGTCAACTGAGGGCATCAGCGCCATTCTCAGTGCCTGGCCCGTGGCGGATCATGTTACAGAGCACACACAGTGTTAGACATATTCCAAACAAAGCCTTGATAATGCTGCCTCTGCTCTCCCAAAACTGTGGGATGGGCAGCTTGTCTGACTCGGGCACATATTGGGACCCTCGTTGGTGCCTCTCTTTTGCCCCATGAACGCAGGCTACTGCCTTGGGTAACTTACAGGATACATGTACAACCGGTTGGGGCTCGCCCGCTACTTTGGTTTGGTGTACAACACTCCCGACCTCGTGTGGTAACACATCACTTGCTACAAGTACTTTGTCAGATACATATACGACCGGTTGGTGTTCACCCGCTACTTTGGCTTGTTTTAACGTACCCCCGACCCCATATGATAGTACATCATTGGCCGCGAAAGAACGCTCACATGGGTTCCACAGTTGCAAACAACTTATTGGAACGCAGTGGGTTCCTGGACTTCTCAGCGTCCCTCCGCTTTACCTTTGCACCAAATCTCACTGGGGCCTATTCAATTTTGGCTTCTGTTACTGAATTGACCGTCAATCGGCGACAGGCCGACACCATCAACAGGAACCACTCACTCCGCACTTTATAATCTGCCCACAGTACTTTCACTTCCCACCCCCAGTCTGTATCCCACCTTTTCCACATCCAGTCTCAGAGACACCGATATATCACCGACTCATAGAAACTTACAGCACGGAAGGTGACCATTTCAGTCACCTCAGGACTCATGTTACGAGTGGGAGCAAGTCTTCCTCGATTCCGAGGGACTGCCGATGATGATGATATGATCCCAGCCTGATCCCACTTTCCAGCTCTCGGTGCGTAGCCCTGTAGCTTACGGCACTTCAAGTGCACATCCAAGTACCTTTTAAATGTGGTGAGGGTTTCTGCCTCTACCACCCTTTCAGGCCGTGAGTTCCAGACCCCCACCACCCTCTGGGTGAAGGAATGGAGGTCTCCCCTCAGCCTCCTCTGTTCCAAAGAAAACAACCCCAGCCGATCCAATCTTCCCTCGTCGCTAAAATTCTCCAGTCCCGCCAACATCCTGGTAAATCTCCTCTGCACCCTCTCCAGTACAATCACATCCTTCCTGCGATATCCTGACATTTCCCAGTTCCTGCCTTCGCTGGTTTTAGGCTCAAGATGCGGCAATGGACACAAGATGATCCAGTTGGGATTTTCCACAAATAATGAATCCCACGGCCACATCGGTTTGACCCTCGGAGGGCACTCTGTAAATTCACCAAATTTATTAAATGCACACCTTACCCCCGCCCTGTGGTTACGCTCGAACTGTACACAACACTGGTTAGGCCACAGCTGGAGTACTGCGTGCAGTTCTGGTCACCACATTACAGGAAGGATGTGATTGCACTGGAGAGGGTGCAGAGGAGATTTACCAGGATGTTGCCGGGACTGGAAAACTTTAGCCATGAGGAAAGATTGGATAGGCTGGGGTTGTTTTCCTCGGAACAGAGGAGGCTGAGGGAAGATTTAATTGAGGTGTATAAAATTATGAGGGGCCTGGATAGAGTGGATAGGAAGGACCTATTTCCCCTTAGCAGAGAGGTCAATAACCAGGGGGCACAGATTTAAAGTAATTGGGGGGAGGTTTAGAGGGGATTTGAGGGGAAATGTCTTCACCCAGAGGATGGTGGGGGTCTGGAACTCACGGCCTGAAAGGGTGGTAGAGGCAGAAACCCTCACCACATTTAAAAAGTACTTGGATGTACACTTGAAGTGTCGTATCCTACAGGGCTACGGACCGAGAGCTGGAAAGTGGGATTAGGCTGGGTAGCTCTTGGTCGGCCGGTGCGGACACGATGGGCCGAATGGCCTCCTCCCCGTGCTGTAAATGTTCATGATTCTCTGATTCTCTCTCTCACTCCTTCCCACATTCTACCCGTCGTAAACTAGAGGTGATCCAAAATTTGGCTGCCCCATGTCCTAACTCGCACCGAGTCCCACTCACCCATCACCCACTGTGCTCACTGCCCCGTGTCCTAACTCGCACCGAGTCCCACTCACCCATCACCCCCTGTGCTCACTGCCCCCGTGTCCTAACTCACACCCAGTCCCACTCACCCATCACCCCCTGTGCTCGCTGCCCCCGTGTCCTAACTCGCACCGAGTCCCGCTCACCCATCACCCCCTGTGCTCACTGCCCCGTGTCCTAACTCGCACCGAGTCCCACTCACCCATCACCCCCTGTGCTCGCTGCCCCCGTGTCCTAACTCAAACCGAGTCCCACTCACCCATCACCCACTGTGCTCACTGACCCTGTGTCCAAACTCACACCCAGTCCCACTCACCCATCACCCCCTGTGCTCACTGACCCCGTGTCCTAACTCGCACCGAGTCCCACTCACCCATCACCCCCTGTGCTCGCTGACCTACATTGGCTCCCGGTTAAGCAACGCCTCGATTTCAAAATTCTCTTCCTTGTATACAAATCCCTCCATGGGCCCTACACCCCTCCCTATCTCTGTAACCTCCTCCAGCCCGACACCCCTCACTATCTCTGTAATTCCCTCCAGCCCCACAACCCCCCGAGATGTCTGCACTCCTCTAATTCTGCACTCTTGACCATCCCTGATTATAATCGCTCCACCATCGGTGGCCTTGCCTTCTGTTGTCTGGGCCCCAAGCTCTAGAACTCCCTCCCTAAACCTCTCCACCTCTCTACCTCTCTTTCCTCCTTCAAGATGCTCCTTAAAACCAACCTCTTCACCTGCGCTAATTTCTACTTTTGTGGTTCGGTGTCAAATTTTTATCCCATAATCCTCCTGTGGAGCACCTTGGGACGTTTCACTACGTTAAAGGCACTATATAAATACACATTATTGTTGTTGTTCCCTCTGTCTCTCCTCTTCCCCGTCTCTCTCTCACTCCTTCCCCTCACTCTCCTCCTCCCTCTCTCTCACTCCTTCCCCTCACTCTCCTCTTCCCTCTCTCTCACTCCTTCCCCTCACTCTCCCCTTCCCTCTCTCTCACTCCTTCCCCTCACTCTCCCCTTCCTTCTCTCTCACACCTTCCCTTCACTCTCCCCTTCCCTCTCTCTCACTCCTTCCCCTCACTCTCCCCTTCCCTCTCTCTCTCTCCTTCCCCTCACTCTCCCCTTCCCTCTCTCTCACTCCTTCCCCCACTCTCTGCTTCTCTCTCTCTCACTCCTTCCCCTCACTCTCCCCTTACCTCTCTCTCACTCCTTCCCCTCACTCTCCCTTTCCTTCTCTCTCACTCCTTTCCTTCACTCACCTCTTCCCTTTCTCTCACTCCTTCCTCTCACTCTCCCCTTCCCTCTCTCTCACTCCTTCCCCTCACTCTCCCCTTCCCTCTCTCTCACTCCTTCCTCTCACTCTCCCCTTCCCTCTCTCTCACTCCTTCCCCTCACTCTCCCCTTCCCTCTCTCTCACTCCTTCCCCTCACTCTCCCCTTCCCTCTCTCTCACTCCTTCCCCTCACTCTCCCCTTCCCTCTCTCTCACTCCTTCCCCTCACTCTCCCCTTCCCTCTCTCTTCCTCTAATAGACCCCCACCTAGTGGACTATCGATGTAATAACAACTACCGACACGCTCCTCTCTCTTCATCTCTCTCTCTCTCTCTCTCGCCTTCCCCCTCACTCAGTCCTTCCCTCTCCCTGTTCCTTTCCCTCACTTTCTCCCCTTCCCACTCTCCGCTCCTCTCTCTACTCACTCCTCAATCTCTCCCCTCCCTCTCTCTCTCTCTCTCTCTCCTTTCCCTTCTGACTTTCCTCTTCCCCCTCTCTAACCCCTTCCGGCTCGAGAGACAGTGAGCGACAGAGAGAAAGTGATAGAGAGACAGGGAGAGAGACTGAAAAAGAGAGAGAAACAGAGAGAGAGTGAGTGAGAGAGAGAGAGAGAGAGACAGAGAGACAAAGTGATTGAGAGACAGAGAGAGAGTGAGAAAGAAAGACAGAGAGAGAGAGACTGAGAAAAATACACAGAGACACAGAGAGATTGAGGCAGAGAGAGAGTGAGAAAGGAAGACAGAGAGAGAGAGAGAGAGACTGAGAAAGATACACAGAGACACAGAGAGACAGAGAGATTGAGGCAGAGTGTGACTGAGTTGCCTTGGGATGTTTTACTACGTGAAAGACCCGATATATCGATGTTGAGAGGTGAATATTGAAGAGACGGAGGCAGGAGTCTGGGGGATGAGACACAATCTGAGCGTTTCACTGACCCCTCCTCATTCTTCAAACACAAAGCACTAACTGGGGAATGACCCATAGCTCAGGGGTTAGAGCACTGGTCTAGTAAACCAGGGGTCATGGGTTCAAATCTCACTGGGGCCTACTCAAAATTAGTTCAGTATTTAAATTCACTGTCAATTAACAAGGGCTTTAATTATAAATATTCAACATCTCTGAGACTGACCCTGCAACAACAGGCTCCCCTCACAACATTCTCTCTCTCTCTGCTTGACATATTTTACATCTTTTTTCCGCTTTCTCGCTTTTCCCGTCTCTCACATTCCCATCTCTCGCCCTCTTCCATCCCCCACTCTCCCCTGCTCTCTCTTCCCTCCCCTCCCTCCTCTCTCTCTCTTTTCCCTTTTTTTTCAGATTCTCCCATTCTCCCTCTCTCTCCCCTTCCTTTCTCTCTCTATCCCTCCCTCTCTCCTCTTCCCTTCTCTCTCTCCCCTTCCTCTCTCGCCTTCCATCTCCCCTTCCTCTCTCGCCTTCCATCTCTTTCTCTCCCCTTCCGCTCTCTCCTATTCCACTCTCTTATCCTTTCCTCTCTCTCTATCTCTCTCCTTCCCCCTCTCTCTGTCCCCTCCCTCTCTTTCCCCTCCCCCTCTCTCTCCCCCCTTCCACTCTCTCTTCCTCCCTGTCTCCCATTTCCAACTCTCTCTCACTCCTTCCTACCTCTCTCCCTTTCCCACTATCTCGCTTTCCCCGTCTCTCACTGTGATATATTCACAGAGCACAGCACACACAGCTCCTAACAAGGCAGGCAGCTCTCTCGGAAGCCTCCGGAAATCTGCCTGGTTCAGTTTAATTATTAACTCTGCAGTTGCAGTACACAATATGTCCACATTCACAGTGTGGAGCGACAAACATTACAAGCTTACAGACATTACACTCACTCATTCCCCTCTCTAACCCTCTCCCCTCACTGTCTCTCCGTCCCCCTCTCTCCGCTTTTCACTCTCCGCTTTCCTCTGCTTCCTCCCTCTCTTTCGTCCCCTCCCTCCCTTCCCTCTTCTCTCTCTCTTTCTTTTCCATTTCTTTTCAGGTTTCCCCCTGCTCCCACCCTCTCCCCTTCCCCTCCCGCTCTTTCACATTCCCAACTTTCTCTTTTCCCTTCCCCTCTCTTTCCCTCTCCTTCCCCACTCTTTCTCTCCGCTTCCCCTCTCTCTCTCTCACTCCTTCCCCATCACTCCTCTCAACAACTCTTTCACCTTCCCCCCACTCTCTCTCCCCTTCCCTCTCTTTCCGCTCCCCACTCTCTCTCACTCCTTCCTCTCACTCTCCCCTTCCCTCTCTCTCACTCCTTCCCCTCACTCTCCCCTTCCCTCTCTCTCACTCCTTCCTCTCACTCTCCCCATCCCTCTCTCTCACTCCTTCCCCTCACTCTCCCCTTCCCTCTCTCTCACTCCTTCCTCTCATTCTCTCCTTCCCTCTCTCTCACTCCTTCACCTCACTCTCCCCTTCCCTCTCTCTCACTCCTTCCCCTCACTCTCCCCTTCCCTCTCTCTCACTCCTTCACCTCACTCTCCCCTTCCCTCTCTCTCACTCCTTCCCCTCACTCTCCCCTTCCCTCTCTCTCACTGCTTCCCCTCACTCTCCCGTTCCCTCTCTCTTCCTCTAATAGACCCCCACCTAGTGGACTATCGATGTAATAACAACTACTGACACGCTCCTCTCTCCATCTCTCTCTCTCTCTCTCTCGCCTTCCCCCCTCACTCACTCCTTCCCTCTCCCTGTTCCTTTGCCCCACTTTCTCCCCTTCCCACTCTCCGCTCCTCTCTCTCTACTCACTCCTCAATCTCTCCCCTCCCTCTCTCTCTCTCTCTCTCCTTTCCCTTCTGACTTTCCCCTTCCCCCTCTCTAACCCCTTCCAGCTCGAGAGACAGTGAGCGACAGAAAGAAAGTGATAGAGAGACAGAGAGAGAGACTGAAAAAGAGAGAGAAACAGAGAGAGAGTGAGTGAGAGAGAGAGAGAGAGAGACAGAGAGACAAAGTGATAGAGAGACAGAGAGAGAGTGAGAAAGAAAGACAGAGAGAGAGAGACTGAGAAAGATACACAGAGACACAGAGAGATTGAGAGAGACTGAGAGATTGGGGCAGATTGTGACTGAGTTGCCTTGGGATGTTTTACTACGTGAAAGACCCGATATATCGATGTTGAGAAGTGAATATTGAAGAGACGGAGGCAGGAGTCTGGGGGATGAGACACAATCTGAGCGTTTCACTGACCCCTCCTCATTCTTCAAACACACAGCACTAACTGGGGAATGACCCACAGCCCACAACAGGTGGTTGCATAGCTCAGGGGTTAGAGCACTGGTGTAGTAAACCAGGGGTCGTGGGTTCAAATCTCTCTGAGGCCTACTCAAAATTAGTTCAGTATTTAAATTCACTGTGAATTAACAAGGGCTTTAATTATAATTATTCAACATCTCTGAGACTGACCCTGGAACAACAAGCTCCCCTCACAACATTCTCTCTCTCTCTGCTTGACATGTTTTACATCTTTTTTCCGCTTTCTCGCTTTTCCCGTCTCTCACATTCCCATCTCTCGCCCTCTTCCATCCCCCACTCTCCCCTGCCCTCTCTTCCCTCCCCTCCCTCCTCTCTCTCTCTTTTCCCTTTTTTTTCAGATTCTCCCATTCTCCCTCTCTCTCCTCTTCCCTTCTCTCTCTCCCCTTCCTCTCTCGCCTTCCATCTCTTTCTCTCCCCTTCCGCTCTCTCCTATTCCCCGCTCTCATCCTTTCCTCTCTCTCTATCTCTCTCCTTCCCCCTCTCTCTGTCCCCTCCCTCTCTTTCCCCTCCCCCTCTCTCTCTCCCCTTCCGCTCTCTCTTCCTCCCTGTCTCCCATTTCCAACTCTCTCTCACTCCTTCCTACCTCTCTCCCTTTCCCACTATCTCGCTTTCCCCGTCTCTCACTGTGATATATTCACAGAGCACAGCACACACAGCTCCTCTCTCGGAAGCCTCCGGAAATCTGCCTGGTTCAGTTTAATTATTAACTCTGCAGTTGCAGTACACAATATGTCCACATCCACAGTGTGGAGCGACAAACATTACAAGCTTACAGACATTACACTCACTCATTCCCCTCTCTAACCCTCTCCCCTCACTGTCTCTCCTTCCCCCTCTCTCCGCTTTTCACTCTCCGCTTCCCTCTCCTTCCTCCCTCTCTTTCGTCCCCTCCCTCCTCTCTCTCTCTTTTCCATTTCTTTTCAGGTTTCCCCCTGCTCCCACTCTCTCCCCTTCCCCTCCCGCTCTTTCACATTCCCAACTTTCTCTTTTCCCTTCCCCTCTCTTTCCCTCTCCTTCCCCACTCTTTCTCTCCCCTTCCCCTCTCTCTCTCTCACTCCTTCCCCATCACTCCTCTCAACATCTCTTTCACCTTCCCCCCACTCTCTCTCCCCTTCCCTCTCTTTCCCCTCCCCTCTCTCGCTCACTCCTTCCCTCTCTCTCTCCCATTCCCTTCTCGCTCACTCCTTCCCCTCTCCCTTTTTATTTTCTCCCCACCTCTCTCTCTCCTCTCACTCACCTTCTCTATCCCCTCCACAGTCTCCACTCCCCTCCATCCTCCCTTTCATTCCCTCGCACTCGCTCTCCCCTTTCCCATCAGACTCTCCCCCTCCCCATCTCTCCCATCCCCCCTCTCTCTCCCCTTCTCCCTCTCTCTCCCCTTCTCCCGCTCTACCCTCTCCCTTCGAGGGACATAGTGAGAAGGTGAGAGACAGAAAGAAAGAGACAGAGACAGAGAGACAGAGAGATTGGGACAGAGTGTGACTGAGTTGCCTTGGGATGTTTTACTACGTGAAAGACCCGATATATCGATGTTGAGAGGCGAATATTGAAGAGACGGAGGCAGGAGTCTGGGGGATGAGACACAATCTGAGCGTTTCACTGACCCCTCCTCATTCTTCAAACACACAGCACTAACTGGGGAATGACCCACAGCCCAGGGCTGGTGGTTCCATAGCTCAGGGGTTAGAGCACTGGTCTAGTAAACCAGGGATCATGGGTTCAAATCTCACTGGGGCCTACTCAAAATTAGTTCAGTATTTAAATTCACTGTCAATTAACAAGGGCTTTAATTATAAATATTCAACATCTCTGAGACTGACCCTGCAACAACAGGCTCCCCTCACAACATTCTCTCACTCTCTGCTTGACATATTTTACATCTTTTTTCCGCTTTCTCGCTTTTCCCGTCTCTCACATTCCCATCTCTCGCCCTCTTCCATCCCCCACTCTCCCCTGCTCTCTCTTCCCTCCCCTCCCTCCTCTCTCTCTCTTTTCCCTTTTTTTTCAGATTCTCCCATTCTCCCTCTCTCTCCCCTTCCTTTCTCTCTCTATCCCTCCCTCTCTCCTCTTCCCTTCTCTCTCTCCCCTTCCGCTCTCTCCTATTCCACTCTCTTATCCTTTCCTCTCTCTCTATCTCTCTCCTTCCCCCTCTCTCTGTCCCCTCCCTCTCTTTCCCCTCCCCCTCTCTCTCCCCCCTTCCGCTCTCTCTTCCTCCCTGTCTCCCATTTCCAACTCTCTCTCACTCCTTCCTACCTCTCTCCCTTTCCCACTATCTCGCTTTCCCCGTCTCTCACTGTGATATATTCACAGAGCACAGCACACACAGCTCCTAACAAGGCAGGCAGCTCTCTCGGAAGCCTCCGGAAATCTGCCTGATTCTGTTTAATTATTAACTCTGCAGTTGCAGTACACAATATGTCCACATTCACAGTGTGGAGCTACAGACATTACAAGCTTACAGACATTACACTCACTCATTCCCCTCTCTAACCCTCTCCCCTCACTGTCTCTCCGTCCCCCTCTCTCCGCTTTTCACTCTCCGCTTTCCTCTGCTTCCTCCCTCTCTTTCGTCCCCTCCCTCCCTTCCCTCTTCTCTCTCTCTTTCTTTTCCATTTCTTTTCAGGTTTCCCCCTGCTCCCACCCTCTCCCCTTCCCCTCCCGCTCTTTCACATTCCCAACTTTCTCTTTTCCCTTCCCCTCTCTTTCCCTCTCCTTCCTCACTCTTTCTCTCCGCTTCCCCTCGCTCTCTCTCACTCCTTCCCCATCACTCCTCTCAACAACTCTTTCACCTTCCCCCCACTCTCTCTCCCCTTCCCTCTCTTTCCGCTCCCCTCTCTCTCTCACTCCTTCCTCTCACTCTCCCCTTCCCTCTCTCTCACTCCTTCCCCTCACTCTCCCCTTCCCTCTCTCTCACTCCTTCCTCTCATTCTCTCCTTCCCTCTCTCTCACTCCTTCACCTCACTCTCCCCTTCCCTCTCTCTCACTCCTTCCCCTCACTCTCTCCTTCCCTCTCTCTCACTGCTTCCCCTCACTCTCCCGTTCCCTCTCTCTTCCTCTAATAGACCCCCACCTAGTGGACTATCGATGTAATAACAACTACTGACACGCTCCTCTCTCCATCTCTCTCTCTCTCTCTCTCGCCTTCCCCCCTCACTCACTCCTTCCCTCTCCCTGTTCCTTTGCCCCACTTTCTCCCCTTCCCACTCTCCGCTCCTCTCTCTCTACTCACTCCTCAATCTCTCCCCTCCCTCTCTCTCTCTCTCTCTCCTTTCCCTTCTGACTTTCCCCTTCCCCCTCTCTAACCCCTTCCAGCTCGAGAGACAGTGAGCGACAGAAAGAAAGTGATAGAGAGACAGAGAGAGAGACTGAAAAAGAGAGAGAAACAGAGAGAGAGTGAGTGAGAGAGAGAGAGAGAGAGACAGAGAGACAAAGTGATAGAGAGACAGAGAGAGAGTGAGAAAGAAAGACAGAGAGAGAGAGACTGAGAAAGATACACAGAGACACAGAGAGATTGAGAGAGACTGAGAGATTGAGGCAGAGTGTGACTGAGTTGCCTTGGGATGTTTTACTACGTGAAAGACCCGATATATCGATGTTGAGAGGTGAATATTGAAGAGACGGAGGCAGGAGTCTGGGGGATGAGACACAATCTGAGCGTTTCACTGACCCCTCCTCATTCTTCAAACACACAGCACTAACTGGGGAATGACCCACAGCCCACAACAGGTGGTTGCATAGCTCAGGGGTTAGAGCACTGGTGTAGTAAACCAGGGGTCGTGGGTTCAAATCTCTCTGAGGCCTACTCAAAATTAGTTCAGTATTTAAATTCACTGTGAATTAACAAGGGCTTTAATTATAATTATTCAACATCTCTGAGACTGACCCTGGAACAACAAGCTCCCCTCACAACATTCTCTCTCTCTCTGCTTGACATGTTTTACATCTTTTTTCCGCTTTCTCGCTTTTCCCGTCTCTCACATTCCTATCTCTCGCCCTCTTCCATCCCCCACTCTCCCCTGCCCTCTCTTCCCTCCCCTCCCTCCTCTCTCTCTCTTTTCCCTTTTTTTTCAGATTCTCCCATTCTCCCTCTCTCTCCTCTTCCCTTCTCTCTCTCCCCTTCCTCTCTCGCCTTCCATCTCTTTCTCTCCCCTTCCGCTCTCTCCTATTCCCCGCTCTCATCCTTTCCTCTCTCTCTATCTCTCTCCTTCCCCCTCTCTCTGTCCCCTCCCTCTCTTTCCCCTCCCCCTCTCTCTCTCCCCTTCCGCTCTCTCTTCCTCCCTGTCTCCCATTTCCAACTCTCTCTCACTCCTTCCTACCTCTCTCCCTTTCCCACTATCTCGCTTTCCCCGTCTCTCACTGTGATATATTCACAGAACACAGCACACACAGCTCCTCTCTCGGAAGCCTCCGGAAATCTGCCTGGTTCAGTTTAATTATTAACTCTGCAGTTGCAGTACACAATATGTCCACATCCACAGTGTGGAGCGACAAACATTACAAGCTTACAGACATTACACTCACTCATTCCCCTCTCTAGCCCTCTCCCCTCACTGTCTCTCCTTCCTCCTCTCTCCGCTTTTCACTCTCCGCTTCCCTCTCCTTCCTCCCTCTCTTTCGTCCCCTCCCTCCTCTCTCTCTCTCTCTTTTCCATTTCTTTTCAGGTTTCCCCCTTCTCCCACTCTCTCCCCTTCCCCTCCCGCTCTTTCACATTCCCAACTTTCTCTTTTCCCTTCCCCTCTCTTTCCCTCTCCTTCCCCACTCTTTCTCTCCCTTTCCCCTCTCTCTCTCACTCCTTCCCCATCACTCCTCTCAACATCTCTTTCACCTTCCCCCCACTCTCTCTCCCCTTCCCTCTCTTTCCCCTCCCCTCTCTCGCTCTCGCCTTCCCTCTCTCTCTCCCATTCCCTTCTCGCTCACTCCTTCCCCTCTCCCTTTTCATTTTCTCCCCTCCTCTCTCTCTCCTCTCCCTCACCTTCTCTCTCCCCTCCACAGTCTCCACTCCCCTCCATCCTCCCTTTCATTCCCTCGCTCTCGCTCTCCCCTTTCCCATCAGACTCTCCCCCTCCCCATCTCTCCCATCCCCCCTCTCTCTCCCCTTCTCCCTCTCTCTCCTCTTCCCCCGCTCTACCCTCTCCCCTCGAGGGACAGAGTGAGAAGGTGAGAGACAGAAAGAAAGAGATAGAGAGACAGAGAGACAGAGAGATTGAGGCAGAGTGTGACTGAGTTGCCTTGGGATGTTTTACTACGTGAAAGACCCGATATATCGATGTTGAGAGACGAATATTGAAGAGACAGAGGCAGGAGTCTGGGGGATGAGACACAATCTGAGCGTTTCACTGACCCCTCCTCATTCTTCAAACACACAGCACTAACTGGGGAATGACCCACAGCCCAGGGCAGCTGGTTCCATAGCTCAGGGGTTAGAGCACTGGTTTAGTAAACCAGGGGTCGTGGGTTCAAATCTCACTGCAAACTGCTCAAAATGAGCTCAGGATTTCAATTAACAAGGGCATTGATTATAAATATTAAACAGCTCTGAGATTGACCATGGAACTTCAGGCTCCCCTCACACCTTTGCCTGCCTCTCTGCTTTCCAGATCGCGACCTGTTCTACATTTTTTTTTAACTCCTCTCTCACTTTCACGCAATCTCACTTTCTCCATCTCTCTCTCCCCTTTCCCTCTCTCTCTCCCCTTCCCCTCTCTCTCCTTCCGCTCCCTCCCCTCACTCCTCTCTCTCCCTCTTTTGCCTTTCTTTTCAGATTCTCCCCTGCTCCCTCTCTCTCCCCTTCCTTTCTCTGTCCCCTGCCTCCTCCCTCTCTCGACTTCCCATCTCTCTCCCCTTTCCCTCTCTCTCCCCTTTCCCTGTCTCTCTCCTCCCTCCTCTCTCTCACTCTTTTGCCTTTCTTTTCAGATTCTCCCCTGCTCCCTCCCTCTCCCCTTCCTTTCTCTCTCCCCTGCCTCCTCCCTCTCTCGACTTCCCATCTCGCTCCCCTCCCCGTCTCGCTCTCTCCCATTACGCTCTCTCCCATTCCCCTCTGGCTGACTCCTTCCCCCTCTCTCTCCCATTCCCTCTCCCACTCATTCCCCTCTCTCCCTTCAAGTGTACATCCAAGTACCTTTTAAATGTGGTGAGGGTTTCTGCCTCTACCACCCTTTCAGGCCGTGAGTTCCAGACCCCCACCACCCTCTGGGTGAAGGAATGGAGGTCTCCCCTCAGCCTCCTCTGTTCCAAAGAAAACAACCCCAGCCGATCCAATCTTTCCTCGTCGCTAAAATTCTCCAGTCCCGCCAACATCCTGGTAAATCTCCTCTGCACCCTCTCCAGTGCAATCACATCCTTCCTGCGATATCCTGACATTTCCCAGTTCCTGCCTTCGCTGGTTTTAGGCTCAAGATGCGGCAATGGACACAAGATGATCCAGTTGGGATTTTCCACAAATAATGAATCCCACGGCCACATCGGTTTGACCCTCGGAGGGCACTCTGTAAATTCACCAAATTTATTAAATGCACACCTTACCCCCGCCCTGTGGTTACGCTCGAACTGTACACAACACTGGTTAGGCCACAGCTGGAGTACTGCGTGCAGTTCTGGTCACCACATTACAGGAAGGATGTGATTGCACTGGAGAGGGTGCAGAGGAGATTTACCAGGATGTTGCCGGGACTGGAAAACTTTAGCCACGAGGAAAGATTGGATAGGCTGGGGTTGTTTTCCTGGGAACAGAGGAGGCTGAGGGGAGATTTAATTGAGGTGTATAAAATTATGAGGGGCCTGGATAGAGTGGATAGGAAGGACCTATTTCCCCTTAGCAGAGGGGTCAATAACCAGGGGGCACAGATTTAAAGTAATTGGGGGGAGGTTTAGAGGGGATTTGAGGGGAAATGTCTTCACCCAGAGGGTGGTGGGGGTCTGGAACTCACGGCCTGAAAGGGTGGTAGAGGCAGAAACCCTCACCACATTTAAAAAGTACTTGGATGTACACTTGAAGTGTCGTAACCTACAGGGCTACGGACCCAGAGCTGGAAAGTGGGATTAGGCTGGGTAGCTCTTGGTCGGCCGGTGTGGACACGATGGGCCGGAATGTCGTCCTTCCATGCTGTAAATATTTATGATTCACTGATTCTCTCTCTCACTCCTTCCCACATTCTACCCGTCGTAAACTAGAGGTGATCCAAAACTCGGCTGCCCCATGTCCTAACTCGCACCGAGTCCCGCTCACCTATCACCCCATGTGCTCATTGCCCCGTGTCCTAACTCGCACCGAGTCCCGCTCACCCATCACCCTCTATGCTCACTGACCCGTGTCCTAACTCGCACCCAGTCCCACTCACCCACCACCCCCTGTGCTCACTGACCTGTGTCCTAACTCGCACCCAGCCCCGCTCACCCATCACCCTCTGTGCTCACTGCCCCCGTGTCCTAACTCGCACCCAGTCCCACTCACCCATCACCCTCTGTGCTCACTGCCCCCGTGTCCTAACTCGCACCCAGTCCCACTCACCCATCACCCCCTGTTCTCGCTGACCCCATGTCCTAACTCGCACCCAGTCTCGCTCACCCATCACCCCCTGTGCTCACTCCCGTGTCCTAACGCGCACCGAGTCCCGCCCTCCCATCAGCCCTGTGCTCATTGCCCCGTGTCCTAACTCGCACCGAGTCCCACTCACCCATCACCCTCTGTGCTCACTGCCCCGTGTCCTAACTCGCACCGAGTCCCGCTCACCCATCACCCCCTGTGCTCACTGACCCCGTGTCCTAACTCGCACCGAGTCCCACTCACCCATCACCCCCTGTGCTCACTGTCCTGTGTCCTAACTCGCACCGAGTCCCGCTCACCCATCACCCCCTGTGCTCACTGACCCCGTGTATTAACTCACACCCAGTCCCACTCACCCATCACCCCCTGTGCTCGCTGCCCCGTGTCCTAACTCGCACCGAGTCCTGCTCACCCATCACCCCCTGTGCTCACTGACCCCGTGTCCTAACTCACACCCAGTCCCGCTCACCCATCACCCCCTGTGCTCACTGCCCCGTGTCCTAACTCGCACCCAGTCCCACTCACCCATCACCCACTGTGCTCACTGACCCGTGTCCTAACTCACACCCAGTCCCGCTCACCCATCACCCCCTGTGCTCACTGCCCCGTGTCCTAACTCGCACCCAGTCCCACTCACCCATCACCCCCTGTGCTCACTGACCCGTGTCCTAACTCGCACCCAGTCCCGCTCACCCATCACCCCCTGTGCTCACTGCCCCGTGTCCTAACTCGCACCGAGTCCCGCTCACCCATCACCCCCTGTGCTCACTGCCCCCGTGTCCTAACTCACACCGAGTCCCACTCACCCATCACCCCCTGTGCTCACTACCCCCGTGTCCTAACTCGCACCGAGTCCCACTCACCCATCACCCCCTGTGCTCACTACCCCCGTGTCCTAACTCGCACCCAGTCCCACTCACCCATCACCTCCCTGTGCTCACTGACCTACATTGACTCCCGGTAAAGCAACGCCTCGATTTCAAAATTCTCATCCTTGTTTACAAATCTCTCCATGGCCCCTACACCCCTCCCTATCTCTGTAATCTCCTCCAGCCCCTACACCCCTCCCTATCTCTGTAACCTCCAGCCCCTACACCCCTCCCTATCTCTGTAACCTCCTCCAGCCCCTACACCCCTCCCTATCTCTGTAATCTCCTCCGGCCCCACAAGCCTCCGTATCTGTGTAACTTTCTCCAGCCCCTACACCTCTCCCTATCTCTGTAACCTCCTCCAGCCCCTCGCCCCTCCCTATCTCTGTAACCTCCTCCAGCCCCACAACCCCCCGAGATCTCTGTAACCTCCTCCAGCCCCTACACCCCTCCCAATCTCTGTAACCTCTTCCAGCCCCTACATCCCTCCCTATCTCTGTCACCCCCTCCAGCCCTACACCTCTCCCTATCTCTGTAACCTCCTCCAGCCCCTCGCCCCTCCCTATCCCTGTAACCTCCTCCAGCCCCACAACCCCCCGAGATCTCTGTAACCTCCTCCAGCCCCTACACCCCTCCCTATCTCTGTAATCTCCTCCAGCCCCTACACCCCTTACTATCTCTGTAACCTCCTCCAGCCCTACACCCCTCCCTATCTCTGTAACCTCCTCCAGCCCCTACACCCCTCCCTATCTCTGTAATCTCCTCCAGCCCCACAACCCCCCGAGATGTCTGCACTCCTCTAATTCTGCCCTCCTGACCATCGCTGATTATAATCGCTCCACCATCGGTGGCCGGGCCTTCTGTTGCCTGGGCCCCAAGCTCTGGAACTCCCTCCCTAAACCTCTCCGCCTCTCTACCTCTCTTTCCTCCTTCAAGACGCTCCTTAAAACCGACCTCTTCACCTGCGTTAATTTCTACTTTTGTGGCTCGGTGTCAAATTTTTATCCCATAATCCTCCTGTGGAGCAGCTTGGGACGTTTCACTACGTTAAAGGCGCTATATAAATACACATTATTGTTGGTGTTCCCTCTGTCTCTCCTCTTCCCTGTCTCTCTCTCAATCCTTCCCCTCACTCTCCCCTTCTCTCTCTCTCACTCTTTCCCCTCACTCTCCCCTTCCCTCTCTCTCACTCCTTCCCCTCACTCTCCCCTCCCCTCTCTCTCACTCCTTCCCCTCACTCTCCCCTTCCCTCTCTCTCAATCTTTCCCCTCACTCTCCCCTTCCCTCTCTCTCACTCCTTCCCCTCACTCTCCCCTTCCCTCTCTCTCACTCCTTCCCCTCACTCTCGCCTTCCCTCTCTCTCACTCTTTCCCCTCACTCTCCCCTTCCCTCTCTCTCACTCCTTCCCCTCACTCTCCCCTTCCCTCTCTCTCACTCCTTCCCCTCACTCTCGCCTTCCCTCTCTCTTCCTCTAATAGACGCTCACCTCGTGGACTGTCGATGTCATGACAACTACTGACACACTCCTCTCTCTCTCCTTCTCTCTCTCTCTCTCTCCCCTTCCCTGTCCCTTTCCCCCGCTTTCTCCCCTTCCCCACTCTCCGCTCCTCTCTCTCCACTCACTCCTCAATCTCTCTCCTCCCTCTCTCTCTCTCTCTCCTTTCCCTTCTGACTTTCCCCTTGCCTCTCTCTAACTCCTTCCAGCTCGAGAGACAGAGAGCGACAGAGAGAAAGTGATGGAGAGACAGAGAGAGAGCGTGAGAGAGATATAGTGAGCGACAGAGAGACTGAGAGATTGGGACAGAGTGTGACTGAGTTGCCTTGGAATGTTTTACTACGTGAAAGACCCGATATATCGATGTTGAGAGGCGAATATTGAAGAGACTGAGGCAGGAGTCTGGGGGATGAGACACAATCTGAGCGTTTCACTGACCCCTCCTCATTCTTCAAACACACAGCACTAACTGGGGAATGACCCACAGCCCAGAGCAGGTGGTTCCATAGCTCAGGGGTTAGAGCACTGGTCTTGTAAACCAGGGGTTATGAGTTCAAAGCTCACTGGGGCCTATTCTAAAGCAGCTCAATATTTAAGTTCACTGTCAATTAACAAGGTCTTTAATTATAAATATTAAACAGCTCCGAGACCGACCATGGAACTGCAAGTTCTCGTCTCGCTTACACTGTCTCTCCATCTGCCTTTGCCATTTTACATCCTTTTACCCCTCTCTCCCTTTTCCGCTATCTCACTGTGATATATTCACAGAGCATAAGCACACACAGCTTCCAACATGGCAGGCAGCTCTCTCGGAAGCCTCCGGAAATCTGCCTGGTTCTGTTTATTATTAACTATGCAGTTGCAGTACACAATACGTCCACATCCACAGAGTGGAGCTATAAACATTACAAGCTGACAGACATTGCACTTCTCCCTCCTTAATGAAGAAGTTATTATAACAAACATCATACATAACTTTCATGTTTATACATAACACAGGATATAAACTTATTCTTTTTTCCATATTTACAAATTTAACTTTACCACTTGTTTTCTGTTTCGAAGAGGATTTCTTCGCTCTTGAACAGAACCTTCCAAACATGGTGTCGATTTCACACTCATTCGAGGCTCATCCTGAAGAACGTTTTCCTCACGGAATTTCCTTGATTTTCATTTGAACTCACTCTAACGTCAGGCTCTTTGTTTTCCTGACTCGGACTCAGACTTTCATTCTGATTCTCTCCTGGATTTGTTTCCAGTACATTGGATTTAGGATTTGCTACTGGTGTATCAAAACTATCTGATAAGTCAGAAATAATTGAATCATTCCCACCTTCAACTCCTTCCATGTCTGTACGTAAAATATGATCAATATGAACAAACCTAACCTGCCCATTATCAAACATCCTTCCCAAATATGTGCGCGGACCACATATCTTCATCACTCTTCCTGGTAACCACTTTAACCATTTATGGTGATGGTTCTTCACTCTCAACTTCTGGTTCAATTTCACACTTCTCTCTTTTACTCTACCTCTATCATGCTTCTCTTTCTGTCTTAATTGTGTCTCTTCTACGGACTGTGCCAAATTTGGCTTTAACAACGAGAATCTGGTTCGTGGCTGTCATTTGAGAAACAACTCTGCTGGTGTTCGACCAGTAGTTGTATGAGGAGTATTTCAATATGTAATCAAAAAATTAACCAATTTGTGATCCAATGACAATTGTCGTTTCCTTGGATTTGGATCTAACATTTGTTTTGTGAGGGCACGTTTTACAATTTGTACAGTGTGCTCTGCTGCACCATTCGAAGCAGGATGGTATGGTGGAACCTTGGTATGCTTCACACCATTTTTGCTCGTGAATTGTGCAAATTCTTCTGAACGAAATTGTGGTCCATTATCTGAAACAATTTCTTCAGGGAGGCCAAATGAAGAAAATAATTTTCGTAAAATGTCCACTGTTTTACTTGTTGTTATTTTCCACATTGGAAACACCTCAACCCACTTCGAATGGCTATCAATCACAATGAACAATTGTTGTCCTTCTAACTCAGCAAAATCAATATGTAGCCTTTGCCACACCCTGGGAGTCGGTGCATTTCTAATTGCATCCAGCTTTCCCATGGTTGGATGTAAACCATCTTTGTCTACTCTGTACCCTAAGTACTCCACTGAGTTTTTAAATAACTCACACTTACGAGCAGACACGCGCACTCTGTGCTTCTCAAGCCTTTTGAGGACTTCATTCAATATGTTATTGTGAATTTGTCTATTTGATGCTGAAATTCGTATGTCATCTAAATAACATACTAACCCTTCAATACCTTGCAAAATCTGGTTCATCACCCCTTGGAATATGGCAGGGGCGGAAGACACTCCAAACGGTAGCCTATTAAATTGATTTCGGCATAGATGAGTATTTATAGTCAAACATGACTTGGACTCCTCATCTCATTCAAGCTGGAAATCACGCAATTTGTCGATGTACAGCGACTCCGCTATTACACTCACGGATGCACCCGTGTCAATTTCCATTGATATCTCTCACTCCATCCACTCTCTCTCCCCTTCCCCCCATTCCCCACTCTCTCTCTCCCCTTCCCCCTCTCTCTCACTCCTTGCACTCTCTCTTTTCCCTTCCCCTCTCTTTCCTGTTCCTTCCCCTGTCTTTCACAGAGTAGGTGGCTCCATAGCTCAGGGGTTGGAGCACTGGTCTTGTAAACCAGGGGTCGTGGGTTCAAATCTCACTGGGGCCTACTCAAAATTAGCTCAGTATTTCAATTAACAAGGGCTTTAATTATAAATATTAAACAGCTCCAAGACCGACTCTGCAACAACAGGCTCCCTTCCCCCTATTCTCTTTCCCCTTCCAAATCTCTTTCTCCCTTCTTCATCACGACCTGTTCTATATCTTTTTCCCGCTATCTCGCTTTCCCCGTCTCTCACTCATTCCCCTCTCCCCCCTTCCCTTGCCTCACCCTCTCACTCCTCTTGCTCTCCCCTTCCCTCTCTACTTTCATTCTTTCCCCACTCCTTCCTCTCTCTCCTTCCTCGTCTATCTTACTTCTCTCCCTAACCCCTCTGTCCGCTAACCACTCCTTCCCCCTCTCTCCCCTTCCCTCTCTCACTCCTTCCACTCTCTCCCCACCATTCCAGACACTCTCTCCACTTACCCCCTCTTCCCTCTCCCTTCCCCTCACTCTTCCTACCTGTCTCCCCTTCCCTCTCTCTCACTCCTTCCCCTCTCTCTCCCCTTCCCCTCTCTCTCTCCTCTCTCTCTCTCCCCTTCCCTGATACGTCCTTACTGCACAGTATAAATGCACACGAGGCCCATGCTTGAGAGAAGGTCAGTCTGTGACCTGTCCTTTATTCCACAGCACTCAAGTGATGGAAGTGGGTGGAGCTTCCACTTTTATACCTGAAGATCCAGGTTAGGAGTGTCTCCCACAAGTTCACCCCCTTGTGGTCAATGTTCTCATAGTGTACAACTTTGGTCAGATGAGACATGGGTTAAAATGCTGGTTGAATAAATGACAATTCCCCTCTCTCTTCCTCCTTGCACTCTCTCTTTTCCCTTCCCCTCTCTTTCCTGCTCCTTCCCCTGTCTTTCTCAGAGCAGGTGGCTCCATAGCTCAGGGGTTAGAGCACTGGTCCAATAAACCAGGGTTGTGAGTTCAAATCTTACTGGGGCCTACTCAAAATTAGTTCAGTATTTAAGTGCACTGTCAATTAACAAGGGCTTAAATTATAAATATTAAACAGCTCTGAGACCGACCCTTGAAAAACAGGCTTCTCTCTACCCTTCCAAACCTCTCTCTTCCTTCCCCATCACAATCTGTTCTGCATCTTTTTACCCTCTCTCCTGCTATCTCTCTTTCCCCATCTCTCACTCCTTCCCCTCTCTCCCCTCACTCTCTATCCTTTCACCTATCTCGCCCCTTCTGCTCTCTCCTTGCTGATCTTTCTCCTCTTCCCCCTCTCTCTCAGCTTCCCCCCTCTCTCCCTCTCCTTCCCCCCTCGCTCCCCATTCTGCTCTCTCTCCCTTCCCCCTCTCGCTCACTCCTTCCTCTCTCCCTTTTCATTTTCTCCCCTCCTCGCTCTATCTTCCCTCTCCTTCTCCCTCCCCTCACCTGTCTCCACTCTCCTCCCTCCTCACTTTCTCTCCTTCCCTCGCTCTCGCTCTCCCCTTTCCCATCAGATTCTCCCCCTCCCCATCTCAACAATTCTCCCCTTCTCCCTCTCTCCCCTTCCTCCGCTCTGCACAGAAAGAGAGAGACAGTGAGAGAGAGAGAGAGAGAGAGAGAGAGAGATCAAGAGACTGAGAGACAGAGAGACAGAGAGAAAGACAGAGAGACAGAGAGATTGAGGCAGAGTGTGACTGAGTTGTTTTGGGATGTTTTACTACGTGAAAGACCCGATATATCGATGTTGAGAGGCGAATATTGAAGAGACGGAGGCTGGAGTCTGGGGGATGAGACACAATCTGAGCGTTTCACTGACCCCTCCTCATTCTTCAAACACACAGCACTAACTGGGGAATGACCCACAGCCCAGGGCAGGTGGTTCCATAGCTCAGGGGTTAGAGCACTGGTCTATTATATCAGGGGTCGTGGGTTCAAATCTCACTGGGGCCAACTCAGAATTAGCTCAGTATTTAAATTAGCAAGGGCTTGAATTGTAAATATGGGTCAAATACTTTATTAAGATGGAGAGTGACAGAGTTAATTCAGAGATGAGGGCCTTGAAGTTCAGGAAAGATAACTTTGATGGTGTGAGATGTGAATAGACTGGCCAGTGACCCTTAAAGGGTTGATGTTGGATTGATAATGGCCAACATTTAAAGATCACATGGATGAACTCCAACAATTACACATCCCTATCTGGAGTAAAAATAAAATGGGGAATGTGGCTCACAAGGGAAATGAAGGATAGTGTTAAATCCAAGGAAGAGGCATATAAATTGGCCAGAAAAAGCAGCAAACCTGAGGACTGGGAAAATTTTGTAATACAGCAGAGGAGGACAAAGGGTTTAACCAGGAGGGGGAAAATAGAGTATGAGAGGAAGCTTGCAGGCAACATAAAAACTGACTGCAAAAGCTTCGAAAAAGATTAGTGACGACAAACATAGATCCCTTGCAGTCAGATTCAGGTGAATTTATAATGGGGAACAAAGAAATGGCAGACCAGTTAAACAAATACTTTGGTTCTGTCTTCACGAAGGAAGACACAAATAAGTTTCCGGAAGTACTAGGGGACTGAGGGTCCAGTGAGAAGGGGGAACTGAAGGATATCCGTATTAGGTGGGAACTTGTGTTTGGGAAATTGATGGGATTGAAGGCTGATAAATCCCCAGGGCCTGATAGTCTGCATCCTAGAGTACTTAAGGAAGTGGCCCTCAAAATAGTGGATGCATTGGTGATCATTTTCCAACAGTCTATCGACTCTGGATCAGTTCCTATGGACTGGAGGGTAACTAATGTTATGCCGCTGTTTAAAAAAGGAGGGAGAGAGAAAGCGGGTAATTAAAGACCGGTTAGCCTGACATCGGTAGTGGGGAAAATGATGGAATCAATTATTAAACATGAAAAAGCAGCACATTTGGAAAGCAGTGACAGGATCGATCCAAGTCAGCATGGGTTTATGAAAGGGAAATCATGCCAGACAAATCTTCTCGAATTTTTTGAGGATGTAACTCGTAGAGTGGACAAGGGAGAACCAGTGGATGTGGTGTATTTGGACTTTCAAAAGGCTTTTGACAAGGTCCCACACAAGAGATTGTGTGCAAAATTAAAGCACATGGTATTGGGGGTAATGTATTGACGTGGATAGAGAACTGGTTGGCAGACAGGAAGCAAAGAATCGGGATAAACGGGTCGTTTTCAGAATGGCAGGCAGTGACTAGTGGGGTGCCGCAGGGCTCAGTGCTGGGACCCCAGCTATTTACAATATACATTAATGATTTGGATGAGGGAATTGAGTGTAATATCTCCAACTGGGTGGCAGTGTGAGCTGTGGGGAGGACACTAAAAGTGTGTTGGGTGACTTGGACAGGTTAGGTGAGTGGGCAAATGCATGGCAGATGCAGTATAATGTGGATAAATGTGAGGTTATCCACTTTGGGGGCAAAAACATGAAGGCAGAATATTATCTGAATGGCGGCAGATTAGGAAAAGGGGAGGTGCAACGAGACCTGGGTGTCATGGTACATCAGTCATTGAAAGTTGGCATGCAGGTACAGCACTTTTCTCTGCCCTCTCCATCACTGTTATGTTCAGAATAAATCCACGGGACCGTATCGTAAGCTGAAACTATTGTGACCTTGGTCTCTTTATTGAGACCCCAGAGTGGGGAAGCAGCATGGTGGATCACCTTATGTACCTGCTTGTCCCAGGGTGCACAAGTGACCCTTAGGCCTCCCACAGGTGTGCCCCCTAGTGGCAAGTCTTACATATTGGTGAGGTTTTGGTGCATACATAACATCACTCCCCCCCCGCCCACCCCTCCAAAGGCTTATGTACCAGTTATGTGCAAGTTGAGGCGATATGACGCCCTGTGTCCCCGGGTCGATCACCTGATTTGAATTCCTGGCCTGGGTGAGTTGGTCGGAACGTTGCTGCCCGGCCGAGTGCCTGGTGTGATGGGACAGACGTGGCCAGGTCCTTTCACAATGGTGGCCTGCTTATCGATAGTTTGCAGTCTGGTCTGGTCCAAACGCTTTCTGCGTTTGCTCAGTACATGGTTTCACAACCAAACACTCCATTTTCATCACACACACACACACACTCCATTCCCCTCTTTGTCTCACACAGTGCTCTCGGCCCCATCTGGGGGCCCTGAATATTGTCCACGTCACTTATTCTGATGTGGTGTGGAGGGGGGCCGTACGATCATGGTGCATTCTCTGCTGATAGCAGACGGAAGGCTCGGTCCTGAGCGACTCTGTCCGGTGACTGCGTAGCAACCCGGGACAGCCGGGGTCTGTAGGGAGTCTACCGCGACACGTGTGGTGCTCGGCTTGGTGATCTGGGCTGCCCGCTGCGGACTATTGTCGCTGACCCTAAGGCCTGGAGAGCCCAGGATGGGCCGATACGGCCCTGAGACTTTCAGTGGTAGCGGGAGGCCGTGTGGTCCCCCGTGGATCCTGGGACGTAGTACGGAGGTTCCCGCACCACCGACTGTGTGTAGCCTCCCTGCCTTTCTTTGTAACACGTTGCAGGGTTTGTCCCACAGGGCGGGGGGCAATCTGATGGGATGAGCATTACGTCTTTGCGACGGATAAGCTGCAACACTCCCGTCTGGCGGTTCGCCGTGAGCAGGCGGTAATGTGGGACCCTGGCTGGTCCAGGGCCTAAACTGAGGGGGCCCTTACGGTGGACCCATCGCTTTCTCGCACTTCCGTAACAACGAGCAGGTCTGTGGGCTGCGCCGTTTCCACCCCGGGGGGGGTGGGCAAGGTTGGTCAACTGAGGGCATCAGCGCCATTCTCAGTGCCTGGCCCGTGGCGGATCATGTTACAGAGCACAGACAGTGTTAGACATATTCCAAACAAAGCCTTGATAATGCTGCCTCTGCTCTCCCAAAACTGTGGGATGGGCAGCTTGTCTGACTCGGGCACATATTGGGACCCCTGTTGGTGCCTCTCTTTTGCCCCATGAACGCAGGCTACTGCCTTGGGTAACTTACAGGATACATGTCCAACCGGCTGAGGCTCGCCCGCTACTTTGGTTTGGTGTACAACACTCCCGACCTCGTGTGGTAACACATCACTTGCTACGAACACTTATAAGAACATAAGAACATGAGAATTAGGAACAGGAGTAGGCCATCTAGCCCCTCGAGCCTGCTCCGCCATTCAACAAGATCATGGCTGATCTGGCCGTGGACTCAGCTCCACTTACCCGCCCGCTCCCCGGAACCCTTAATTCCCTTATTGGTTAAAAATCTATCTATCTGTGACTTGAATACATTCAATGAGCTAGCCTCAACTGCTTCCTTGGGCAGAGAATTCCACAGATTCACAACCCTCTGGGAGGAGAAATTCCTTCTCAACTGGGCTTTAAATTGGCTCCCCCCGTATTTTGAGGCTGTGCCCCCTAGTTCTAGTCTCCCCGACCAGTGGAAACAACCTCTCTGCCTCTATCTTGTCTATCCCTTTCATGATTTTAAATGTTTCTATAAGATCACCCCTCATCCTTCTGAACTCCAACAAGTAAAGACCCAGTCTACTCAATCTATCATCATAAGGTAACCCCCTCATCTCCGGAATCAGCCGAGTGAATCGTCTCTGTACCCCCTCCAAAGCCAGTATATCCTTCCTTAAGTAAGGTGACCAAAACTGCATGCAGTACTCCAGGTGCAGCCTCACCAATACCCTGTACAGTTGCAGCAGGACCTCCCTGCTTTTGTACTCCATCCCTATCGCAATGAAGGCCAACATCCCATTCGCCTTCCTGATTACCTGCTGCACCTGCAAACTAACTTTTTGGAACAACGTTTCCGTAGTGTAGTGGTTATCACGTTGACCTTAACACGCCAACAGACCATGTTTGGAAACCGGTTGGTAGCATTTCTCAAAAGAGTTTCATGCACAAGGACCCCCCAGGTCCCTCTGCACTGCAGCATGTTGTAATTTCTCCCCATTCAAATAATATTCCCTTTTATTGTTTTTTTTCCCAAGGTGAATGACCTCACACTTTCCGACATTGTATTCCATCTGCCAAACCTTAGCCCACTCGCTTAACCTATCGAAATCTCTTTGCAGCCTCTCTGTGTCCTCTACACAACCCGCTTTCCCACTAATCTTTGTGTCATCCGCAAATTTTGTTACACTACACTCTGTCCCCTCTTCCAGGTCATCTATGTATATTGTAAACAGTTGTGGTCACAGCACCGATACATATACAACTGTTAGATACATATACAACCGGTTAGGGCTCGCCCGCTACTTTGGCTTGGTGTACAACACTCCCGTCTGGCGGTTCGCCGTGAGCAGGCCGTAATGTGATAACACATCACTTGCTACAAGTACTTTGTCAGATACATATACGACCGGTTGGTGTTTGCCCGCTACTTTGGCTTGTTTTAACGTACCCCCGACCCCATATGATAGTACACCATTGGCTGTGAAAGAACGCTCACATGGGTTCCACAGTGCAAACAACTTATTGGGACATAGTGGGTTCCTGGCCTTCTCAGCGGCCCCCCCCCTTTACCTTTGCCCCAAACCCAGTGGCCTTCCTCGCTGGCCAACACATGCCTCTGTTCCGTTGCGGCCACATCCCGTGGTCTGGACGTTTCTCTCGACCCGTGGTCTGGACGCTTCTCTCGACTGCCGCCATCTTCCTCCCCAGGGATTCCCGCCTCTGGCGTCGGGAAGACACATTCGGATGGTTTCGGCCGGAGCCCCGCTCCGCTTGGTCGACCTGGAGCCTCTTCCGTCGCCGCCAAGAGGTCGTCGGCTTCGGGTGCTGGGTACCCCCGTCTGTAACCGCTGCTCGGTTGATCTTCGCCTCCTGGTGGTCGCGACGAGCGGCCTGTGCCTCGGGGGTCTGCAAATGGATCTGCACTTCGACGCCTGGTTCAGCTGAAGGTGGGGGGCTTGCTCAGCCTTTGAGCAAGGGGAGAGGTTGTTCGCCAGAGAAGGTACACAGAGGTCTTCCCAGTTCCATCGAATCTTCCCCATCCACCTTCTACCAAGCAGCATTGGCCCATCACCTGAAACAATCCACAGAGGTAAATCGCGCACCGCTCCCTCATGGGATACCCTTATGCCCGCACTACCAATAACTGGTCTCAGTTCCTTGGTGTAGGTGCCCAGCTTTGCCTGAATCGGGATCAGCTTGGGTCATTGTGCTCTGTCGCCCCCCTCCACAGCCTCTCGAATGCCTTCTGGCTCATTATTGATTGACTCGCCCCCGTGTCTAGTTCCATGGAGACTGGAGTACCGTTAGGTCCAACTTTTCACATTATCGGAGGGCTTTTGGTGGTGAAGGTGTGTACCCCATGTACTTCCCCTTCAGCCTCAGGTTGAGTTGCCTCTCCTGCTCGTTCAGCGTGACCCTCGCTGGATCGATGGTCCTCTCCTGACTCTGCCACGTGGTGAGTCACAGACCGTTTGCACATTCGCTGGAGGTGCCCCATTGTTCCACGGCCCTTGCACACACAGGGCTTGAATCGACATTGATGGGCTCGATGGCTGACCCCAGCAGGGCCAACATGGTGCTAATGGATACGCATTCACGGCCCACGGCGGACTCTGAGTCACTCGAGGCCTAGGTCTGGCCTCTGCGGTCATGTGGGCCCTGTCCTGTGCCGTTCTGCCTGCTGAATACATTATTTTATGCACAGTACTTGCCGGTGAGCTTCGAATCTGTTTCGTGTTATCGCTCGTGGATATGAAGGCCTGGGCTGTCGTGATGGCCTTGCTCAGATAGAAACATAGAAACAGAGAAAATAGGTGCAGGAGCAGGCCATTCGGCCCTTCGAGCCTGCACCACCATTCAATAAGATCATGGCTGATCATTCACCTCAGTACCCCTTTCCTGCTTTCTCTCCACACCCCTTGATCCCTTTCGCCGTAAGGGCCATATCTAACTCCCTCTTGAATATATCCAATGAACTGACCTCAACAACTCTCTGCGGCAGGGAATTCCACAGGTTAACAACTCTCTGAGTGAAGAAGTTTCTCCTCATCTCAGTCCTAAATGGCCTGCCCCTTATCCTAAGACTGTGTCCCCTGGTTCTGGACTTCCCCACCATCGGGAACATTCTTCCTGCATCTAACCTGTCCACTCCCGTCAGAATCTTATATGTTTCTATGAGATCCCCTCTCATCCTTCTAAACTCCAGTGTATAATGGTCCAGTTTATCCAGTCTCTCCTCATATATCAGTCCAGCCATCCCAGGAATCAGTCTGGTGAACCTTCACTGCACTCCCTCAATAGCAAGAATGTCCTTCCTCAGATTAGGAGACCAAAACTGAACACAATATTCCAGGTGAGGCCTCACCAAGGCCCTGTACAACTGCAGTAAGACCTCCCTGCTCCTATACTCAAATCCCCTCGCGATGAAGGCCAACATACCATTTGACTTCTTCACCGCCTGCTGTACCTGCATGCCAACTTTCAATGACTGATGAACCATGACACCCAGGTCTCGTTGCACCTCCCCTTTTTCTAATCTGTCACCATTCAGATAATATTCTGCCTTCCTGTTTTTGCCCCCAAAGTGGATAACCTCACATTTATCCACATTATACTGCATCTGCCATGCATTTGCCCACTCACCTAACCTGTCCAAGTCACCCTGCAGCCTCTTAGCATCCTCCTCACAGCTCACACTGCCACCCAGCTTAGTGTCATCTGCAAACTTGGAGATATTACACTCAATTCCTTCATCTAAATCATTGATGTATATTGTAAATAGCTGGGGTCCCAACACTGAGCCCTGCGGTACTCCACTAGTCACTGCCTCCCATTCCGAAAAGGACCCGTTTATCCCGGGATCCGGCAGACAGCAGCTTGCGAAGGATGACCACGTGACCGATTCCGAGCACGAAACCGTTCGGCAACATTTCCCGCAAAGATCCCGCAAAAACCGTACTGCCCCGCAAGGAATCTTCTGGCCCTGGGAGCGCCGGTGGGTGTAAAAGTGATACCTGGCCTTTAAGGTGCTCTCCTTCGGCTTGAGGCGTTCCCACACCAGCACACACAGCTCTGTGTAAGTCTTCTCCTCTGGTTTGACCGGTGCCAGCAGGTTTTTGAGCAGGCCGTATATCGGAGACCCACATACGGTGAGGAGAATCGCCCTGGTCTTGATCGCCCTCTCTCAGCCTCGTCCTGTTCATTGGCGACGTAGTACCGGTCGGGACGCTCAACGAAGGCTTCCCAAATCATCACCCTCAACAAATCCCTCAACAAGACCAACGGCAGCCATTACCGTGTGAAGGTTGGTGCTCCGTTACTCGTCGCCAGTGAGTGATGTTCAGAATAAATCCACAGGACTGTATTGCAAGCTCAAACTGTGGTGACCTTGTGCTCTTTATTCAGACTCCAGGGTGGGGAAGCAGTATGGTGAGTCACCTTATATACCTGCTTGTCCCAGGGTGTACAGGTGAGCATTGGGTCTCCCACAGGTGTGCCCCCTAGTGGCAAGTCTTACATATTGGTGACGTTTACATGTGTACACAACAATCACGACCCGTTCCACATCTTTTTATTCCTCTCTCACTTTCCCGCTATCTCGCTTTCCCCGTCTCTCACTCATTCCCCTCTCCCCCTTTCCCCTCCCTTGCCTCACCCTCTTCCCGTCCCACTCTCTCCCCTTCCGACTCTGCCTTTCCACTCTCCCTCTCCCTCCTCCTTCTCCGCTCCCTTTCCTCCACTCCCTCCTCTCTCTCTCTCCTTTCCCTTTCCTTTCAGATTCTCCCCTTCTCCCTCTCTCCCCTTCCCCTTTCTCCCTCCGCTGCCTCACTCTCTCACTCCTTCCCCTCTCTCTCTCACTCCTTCCCCATCACTCCTCTTAACATCACTTTCACCTTCCCCCCACTCTCTCTCACCTTCCCTCTCTTTCCCCTCCCCTCTCTCGCTCTCGCCTTACCCCTCTCTCTCCCATTCCCCTCTCGCTCACTCCTTCCCCTCTCCCTTTTCATTTTCTCCCCTCCTCTCTCTCTCCCCACCCTCTCCTTCTCCCTCCCCTCCGCAGTCTGCATCCCCTCCATCCTCCCTTTCACTCCCTCGCTCTCGCTCTCCCCTTTCCCATCAGACTCTTCCCCTCCCCATCTCTCCCATCCCCCCCCTCTCTCCCCTTCTCCCTCTCTCTCCCCTTCCCCCGCTCTAGCCTCCCCGCTCGAGGTACAAAGTGAGAAGGTGAGAGACAGAAAGAAAGAGAGAGAGACAGAGAGAAAGAGAGACAGAGCCAGAGTGTGACTGAGTTGCCTTGGGATGTTTTACTTCGTGAAAGACCCGATATATCGATGTTGAGAAGTGAATATTGAAGAGACGGAGGCAGGAGTCTGGGGGATGAGACACAATCTGAGTGTTTCACTGACCCCCTCCTCATTCTTCAAACAGTATTTAGTAAACCAGGTATCGTGGGTTCAAATCTCACTGCAACCTACTCAAAATTAGCTCAGTATTTAAATTCACCGTCAATTCACAAAGGCATTGATTATAAATATTAAACAGCTCTGAGATTGACCCTGTAACTACAGGCTCCCCTCACACCTTTCCCTGTCTCTCTGCTTTCCAGATCACGACCCGTTGGACTTTTTTTTTTTAACTCCTCTCTCACTTTCCCGCAATCTCACTTTCTCCATCTCTCTCTCCCCTTTCCCTCTCTCTCTCCCCTTCCCCTCTCTCTCCTTCCGCTCCCTCTCCTCACTCCTCTCTCTCCCTCTTTTGCCTTTCTTTTCAGATTCTCCCCTGCTCCCTCTCTCTCCCCTTCCTTTCTCTCTCTCCTGCCTCCTCCCTCTCTCGACTTCCCATCTCTCTCCCCTTTCCCTCTCTCTCCCCTTCCCCTCTCTCCTCTCCCTCCTCTCTCTCACTCTTTTGCCTTTCTTTTCAGATTCTCCCCTGCTCCCTCTCTCTCCCCTTCCTTTCTCTCTCACCTGCCTCCTCCCTCTCTCGACTTCCCATCTTGCTCCCCTCCCCCACTCACTCTCTCCCATTACGCTCTCTCCCATTACCCTCTGGCTGACTCCTTCCCCCTCTCTCTCCCATTCCCTCTCCCACTCATTCCCCTCTCTCCCTCCTTTTACAACTTCCAAGCACTAATCTCTCTCACAGAGCCGACACAGACACGATGGGCCGAATGGCCCTCCTTGTGTGCTGTAAGATTCTGTCAATGTTCAGGGATGAATCACCGAGAATGATTATTTGGGCCCCACCTCCTTGTTAACAATAGTAAGATGCAAACAGGAGTTGGTGTTACAGGTGGCTCCATAGCTCAGGGGTTAGAGCACTGGTCTAGTAAACCAGGGGTCGTGGGTTCAAATCTCACTGGCGCCTACTCAATTTTGGCTTCTGTTACTGAATTGACCGTCAATCGACGACAGGCCGACACCATCAACAGGAACCACTCACTCCGCACTTTACAATCTGCCCACAGCACTTTCACTTCCCACCCCCAGTCTGTATCCCACCTTTTCCACATCCAGTCTCAGAGGCACCGATATATCATCAACTCATAGAAACTTACAGCAGGGAAGGAGACCATTTCGGCCCATCGTGTCCGCACCAGCCGACCAAGAGCTATCTGCTGGGCGGTCCGCATGCCCCGACACGAGACTCCCAAAGCAAGCGCTCTACTCGGAACTCCTTCACGGCAAGCGAGCCAAAGGTGGGCAGAGGAAACGTTACAAGGGACACCCTCAAAGCCTCCCTGATAAAGTGCAACATCCCAACCGACACCTGGGAGTCCCTGGCCAAAGACCAGTCTCCCCTTCCATCTCTCTCACTCCTTTCCCATTCCCCTCCCTCTCTTTCTCCTTCCCTACTCTCTCACTCCTTCCCCACTCTCTCCCCTTCCCCTCTCTCTCCCTCCTTCCACTCTCTCTTTTCCCTTCCCCTCTCTTTCCTGCTCCTTCCCATGTCTTTCTCACAGCAGGTGGCTCCATAGCTCAGGGGTTAGAACACTGGTTTTATCAACCAGGGGTTGTGAGTTCAAATCTCACTGCAGTCTAATTTTAGTATTTGGACACCTGTCTCTCTTTCCTCCCACTCTCTTCCCCCTTGAAAGGATGCAACATTCAGATGAACCCCCTCACAGTGTTTGGGCTCATTCAAAACGATATTTAATTTGGGACTATCGATTGGAAAGTTTGGAACACTAAAGTGCTTATGGAAGAAACTACGAACTTGAGTCGACTTTTGGAATTTTTAAAGACACATTCAAGGCTGTGTGCGGGCCTAAATAACTGACAGGAGACAACTTGATTATTGAGACTGTCTGGGTGTTGGGACTAACATAACTTGTCTGGAGAAATGGGTATTCGAGAATCCTTCTCCACAAGAGACATTAACATTACAACAAATAACCCAGAGATAGCCAACCATCAACCTGAATCTGGAAAACCATTTCAGCATATACATCACCAAGAGGCCCAATCCAGCCTGTATACGAGCAACTAAGCACAAAAGGACATTGCGATTACCAAACTAATATTTCCATCAGGAAACAGTTTATCGAACATCAACCCACACAAAACATGTTAACTTTGAACGAGCCCTCCAAAATATTACAAAGAAGAGTCAAGCCCGCCAAATTCAATCAAAGAATCCTGGACTGATTTGGTGTGAAGATTAGAACCACTCAAACCGTATAACTGGCCCCTGTTTTAACAGAGGGTGTGACATACTTTGCCAAACAACCGAGACCACGCTTGTGTCATCAAGAAGGGAGAGAAACCAACGCGACTGTTGTAAACTAACTTCTCCAGCCTCGAAGTCCTGAAGTCCTGAAGGAAGAACATCACCACCACGGCAACAACTGACCACAGCCAACGTGGTATCAATGAAAAACCACCGCGATCGACCAAACTCCAAATAAACTCCAACTGGAAGATACCGAAGAATCGAAAGTTTCCAATCTACAATCTAAGTCCTGACTACCAACAGGTGAAAACATTACCTAAAGAGACTTTGAACCTATTTCTAACGAAGAAAACCGGGTACTTACCCCATAGATCCAAAACGTGCTTTACCGCATCAGTGGACTCAACCCAACTGAAGATTGTGCAGCTAGAAGTCTTCTCCAACGTTCGGGGTACGGCAAGCAGAACCTACACAATTCAAGGAACCCCGAAACCGTGAACTACCGCTAACTGACCAGAAAGGATGGTAAGCATAGTCCCTGCCTGCCCTGGAGTCTAACCTAGCTAGGATTAGGTATGGGGAGGTGGGAGGTGTCATTTTACTGTACACCCCCTTTGAATGTGTAATGTATTGTTCTTTATCAGAGTGATTATAAGTTTTGACATTGTATTTTCTTGTCTTTAATAAAATCAAAGTTTTTTTGCACCAAACCATTGATCTTTGCACTTTGTCACACCCCCCCAAATAAATCCAGAGTCTAGAACCCAAGGGAGTGGGGGCGATTCGAACCGCTCAAGTAGGTCAGAGGTGAACCTGACCCCCGGGACCACCACCACACCCTTACACTCCCGTCTCTCTCTTTTCCCTTTCCTTTCAGGTTCTCCCCCTCGCTGCACTCCCCCTCTCTCTCACTCCTTTACCCTTTCTCCCCTAAACATCTCTCTTCCCTCCCCCCCTCTCTCCCACTCCTTCTCCTCTCTCTCCCCCCATTCCACACTCTCTCTCTCCATCCCCTCCCTCTCTTTCCCCAACTCCCTCTCTTCCTCGCTGTCTCCCCTTCCCACTCTCTCACTCCTTCCCCACTCTCTCTCCTTCCCCTCCCTCCGCACTCCTTTTCCCTTCCCCTCTCTTTCCTGATCCTTCCCCTGTTTTCGCTGGAACAGGTGGCTCCATAGTTCAGGGGTTAAAGCACTGGTTTAGTAAACTAGTGGTTGTGGGTTTAAATCTCACTGGGGCCAATTCAAAGTTAACTCAGTATTTAAATTCACTGTCAATTAACAAGGGATTTAATAATAAATATTGACCAGCTCTGAGACTGACCCTGAAACACAAAGCTCTCCTATTCTCCTTTCGCCCCCTTTCTCATTCTCCCTCTCTCCCTATCTTCCCCATCACTACACATTCTGCCGCTCTCCCCATTTCTCTTTATCACTCATTCCCCCCTCTCTCCCCTTCCGCACTCTCCCGTTTCCCTCTCTCTCCTCTACCCATTTCCTCCAATCTCTCTCATTCCTTCCCCCTCTCTCCCCTTAACATCTCTTTCCTCTTCCTTCCTCTCTCTCCCCTTCGCCCCTTTCTCTCTCCCACCCCTAGCCCTCTCTTTCCCTCCTTCCACTCTCTCTCTCTCCATCCCCTCCCTCTCTTTTCCTCTCTTTCTCGCTGTCTCTATTCCCTCTCTCTCACTCCTTCCACTCTCTCTTTTCCCTTCCCCTCTCTTTCCTGCTCCTTCCCCTGTCTTTCCCAGAGCAGGTGGCTCCATAGCTCAGGGGTTAGAGAATTGGTCTTGTAAACCAGAGGTCGTGGGTTCAAATCTCCCTGGGGCCTAATTATAAATATTAAACAGCTCCAAGACTGTTCCTGAAACAACAGGCTCCCCTCTTCTCCTCCTTGTGTCCTTTACACTCTCTCTCCCTGACCCATTCCACATCTTATTCTTGCTTTCCCCATCTCTCACTCATTTCCCTCTTCCCATCCTCTCCCCTTCCCCCTCTCTCAAATTTCTTTCTACATTCCACCCAATAGAAACTTGAAGTGATCCAAAACTCGGCTGCCCCGTGTCCTAACTCTCACCCATCACCCCCTGTGCTCACTGCCCCCGTGTCCTAACTCGCACCGAGTCCCACTCACCCATCACCCCCTGTGCTCACTGCCCCGTGTCCTAACTCGCACCCAGTCCCGCTCACCCATCACCCCCTGTGCTCACTGCCCCGTGTCCTAACTCGCACCGAGTCCCGCTCACCCATCACCCCCTGTGCTCACTGCCCCGTGTCCGAACTCGCACCGAGTCCCGCTCACCCATCACCCCCTGTGCTCACTGCCCCCGTGTCCTAACTCGCACCCAGTCCCACTCACCCATCACCCCCTGTGCTCACTGCCCCGTGTCCTAACTCGCACCCAGTCCCACTCACCCATCACCCCCTGTGCTCACTGCCCCGTGTCCTAACTCGCACCGAGTCCCACTCACCCATCACCCCTGGTGCTCACTGCCCCCGTGTCCTAACTCGCACCGAGTCCCGCTCACCCATCACCCCCTGTGCTCACTGCCCCGTGTCCTAACTCGCACCGAGTCCCGCTCACCCATCACCCCCTGTGCTCTCTGCCCTACATTGGCTCCCGGTTAAGCAATGCCTCGATTTCAAAATTCTCATCCTTGTTTACAAATCCGTGCATGGCCCCTCGCCCCTCCCTATCTCTGTAACCTCCTCCAGCCCCTACACCCCTCCCTATCTCTGTAACCTCCTCCAGCCCCTACACCCCTCCCTATCTCTGTACCCTCCTCCAGCACCTACACCCCTCCCTATCTCTGTAACCTCCTCCAGCCCCACACCCCTCCCTTTCTCTGTAATCTCCTCCAGCCCCTACACCCCTCCCTATCTCTGTACCCTCCTCCAGCACCTACACCCCTCCCTATCTCTGTAACCTCCTCCAGCCCCACAACCCCCCCTATCTCTGTAATCTCCTACAGCCCCTACACCCCTCCCTATCTCTGTAAGCTCCTCCAGCCCCACAACCCCCCCTATCTCTGTAACTTCCCACACCCCTCCCTATCTCTGTAATCTCCTCCAGCTCCTACATCCCTCCCTATCTCTGTAACCCCACAATCAGCCATGATCTTATTGAATGGCGGAGCAGGCTCAAGGGGCTAGATGGCCTACTCCTGTTCCTAATTCTTATGTTCTTATGTCCTTATGTCTGCACTCCTCTAATTCTGCCCTCTGACCATCCCTGATTATAATCGCTCCACCATCGGTGGCCGTGCCTTCTGTTGCCTGGGCCCCAAGCTCTGGAACTCCCTCCTTAAACCTCTCCGCCTCTCTACCTCTCTTTCCTCCTTCAAGACATTCCTTAAAACCGACCTCTTCACCTGCGCTAATTTCTACTTTTGTGGCTCGGTGTCAAATTTTTATCCCATAATCCTCCTGTGGAGCACCTTGGGACGTTTCACGACGTTAAAGGCGCTATATAAATATACATTATTGTTGGTGTTCCCTCTGTCTCTCCTCTTCCCCGTCTCTCTCTCACTCCTATCCCTCACTATCCCCTTCCCTCTCTCTCACTCCTTCCCCTCACTCTCCCCTTCCCTCTCTCTCAATCCTTCCCCTCACTCTCCCCTTCCCTCTCTCTCACTCCTTCCCCTCACTCTCCCCTTCCCTCTCTCTTAATCCTTCCCCTCACTCACCCCTTCCCTCTCTCTCACTCCTTCCCCTCACTCTCCCCTTCCCTCACTCTCCCCTTCCCTTCCCCTCACTCTCCCCTTCCCTTCCCCTCACTCTCCCCTTCCCTCTCTCTCACTCCTTCCCCTCACTCTCCCCTTCCCTCTCTCTTCCTCTAATAGAGCCCCACCTAGTGGACTACCGATGTAATAACAACTACTGACACGCTCCTCTCTCTCTCCATCTCTCTCTCTCCCTCTCTCCCCTTCCCCCTCTCACTCACTCCTTCCCTCTCCCTGTTCCTTTCCCCCACTTTCTCCCCTTCCCACTCTCCGCTCCTCTCTCTCCACTCAATCCTCAATCTCTCTCCTCCCTCTCTCTCTCTCTCTCTCCCTTCCCTTCTGACTTTCCCCTTCCCCCTCGCTAACCCCTTCCGGCTCGAGAGACAGTGAGCGACAGAGAGCAAGTGATAGAGAGACAGAGAGAGAGAGAGACAGAGGGAGAGAGAGAAAGAGATTGAGAGACAGAGAGATTGAGGCAGAGTGTGACTGAGTTGCCTTGGGATGTTTTACTACGTGAAAGACCCGATATATCGATGTTGAGAGGCGAATATTGAAAAGACGGAGGCAGGCGTCTCCCCTGCCTCCTCCCTCTCTCTCTTTCCGATCTCTCTCCCCTTCCCCCTCTCTCGCACTCCTTCCACTCTCTCTTTTCCCTTCCCCTCTCTTTCCTGCTCCTTACCCTGCATTTCCCAAAACAGGTGGTTCCATAGCTCAGGGGTTAGAGCACTGGTCTAGTAAATCAGGGTTGTGGGTTCAAATCTCACTGGGGCCTACTCAAAATTAGCTCAATATTTAAATTCACCGTCAATTAACAAGGGCTTTAATTATAAATATTAAACTGCTCTGATACCGACCCTGGAACAACAGGCTGTCGTCTCGATTACACTTTCTCTCCATCCAAATCTCTCTCTGCCGACCCCCATTCTGCATCTTTTACCCCCTTTCCCGCGATCTCGCTTTGCCCGTCTCCCCCCTCCCTTGCCACACCCACTCTCTATCCTTTCCTGTCTCTCTCTCTCCACCTTCCGCTCCCCACCTCTCATTCCCCTTCCCCCTGTCTCTCAATTCTTCCCACATTCCACCCAATATAAACTGGAGGTGATCCAAAACTCGGCTGACCCCGTGTCCTAACTCGCACCCAGTCCCACTCACACATCACCCCCTGTGCTCACTGCCCCGTCTCCTAACTCGCACCCAGTCCCACTCACCCATCACCCCCTGTGCTCACTGCCCCGTGTCCTAACTGGCACCAAGTCCCGCTCACCCATCACCCTCTGTGCTCACTGCCCCCGTGTCCTAACTCACACCCAGTCCCGCTCACCCATCACCCCCTGTGCTCACTGACCCCGTGTCCTAACTCGCACCGAGTCCCACTCACCCATCACCCCCTGTGCTCGCTGCCCCATGTCCTAACTCACACCCAGTCCCACTCACCCATCACCCCCTGTGCTCACTACGTTAAAGGCGCTTTATAAATATACATTATTGTTGGTGTTCCCTCTGTCTCTCCTCTTCCCCGTCTCTCTCTCACTCCTTCCCCTCATTCTCCCCTTCTCTCTCTCTCACTCCATCCCCTCACTCTCCCCTTCCCTCTCTCTCACTCCTTCCCCTCACTCTCCCCTTCCCTCTCTCTCAATCCTTCCCCTCACTCTCCCCTTCCCTCTCTCTCACTCCTTCCCCTCACTCTCCCCTTCCCTCTCTCTCAATCCTTCCCCTCACTCACCCCTTCCCTCTCTCTCAATCCTTCCCCGCACTCTCACCTTCCCTCTCTCTCACTCCTTCCCCTCACTCTCCCCTTCCCTCTCTCTCACTCCTTCCCCTCACTCTCCCCTTCCCTCTCTTTCACTCCTTCCCCTCATTCTCCCCTTCCCTCTCTTTTGCTCCTTCCCCTCACTCTCCCCTTTACTCTCACTCACTCTTTCCCCTCACTCTCCCCTTCCCTCTCTCTCTCTCCCTCCTATCCCTCACTCTCCTCTTCCCTCTCTCTCACTCCTTCCCCTCACTCTCCCCTTCCCTCTCTCTCATTCCTTCCCCTTACTCTCCCCTTCCCTCTCTCTCACTCCTTCTCCTCACTCTCCCCTTCCCTCTCTCTCACTCCTTCCCCTCACCCTCCCCTTCCCTCTCTCTCACTCCTTCCCCTCACTCTCCCCTTCCCTCTCTCTCACTCGTTACTCTCACTCTCCCCTTCCCTCTCTCTCACTCCTTCCCCTCACTCTCCACTTCCTTCTCTCTCACTTCTTCCCTTCACTCTCCCCTTCCCGCTCTCTCACTCCTTCCCCTCACTCTCCCCTTCCCTCCCTCTCACTCCTTCCCCTCACTCTCCCCTTCCCTCTCTCTCACTCCTTCCCCTCACTCTCCCCTTCCCTCTCTCTCACTCCTTCCCCTCTCTCTCCCCTTCCCTCTCTCTTCCTCTAATAGAGCCCCACCTCGTGGACTATCGATGTAATAACAACTACTGACACGCTCCTCTCTCTCTCCATCTCTCTCTCTCTCTCTCTCGCCTTCCCCCCTCACTCACTCCTTCCCTCTCCCTGTTCCTTTACCCCGCTTTCTCCCCTTCCCACTCTCCGCTCCTCTCTCTCCACTCACTCCTCAATCTCTCCCCTCCCTCTCTCTCTCTCTCTCCTTTCCCTTCTGACTTTCCCCTTCCCCCCTCTAACCCCTTCCGGCTCGAGAGACAGTGAGTGACAGAGAGAAAGTGATAGAGAGACAGAGAGAGAGAGAGAGACTGAGAAAGAGAGAGAAACAGAGCGAGAGTGAGTGAGTGAGAGAGAGAGACAGAGAGACAAAGTGATAGAGAGACAGAGAGAGATTGAGAAAGAAAGAGAGAGAGAGAGAGACTGAGAAAAATACACAGAGACACAGAGAGATTGAGGCAGAGAGAGAGTGAGAAAGGAAGACAGAGAGAGAGAGAGAGAGACTGAGAAAGATACACAGAGACACAGAGAGACAGAGAGACAGAGAGATTGAGGCAGAGTGTGACTGAGTTGCCTTGGGATGTTTTACTACGTGAAAGACCCGATATATCGATGTTGAGAGGTGAATATTGAAGAGACGGAGGCAGGAGTCTGGGGGATGAGACACAATCTGAGCGTTTCACTGACCCCTCCTCATTCTTCAAACACATAGCACTAACTGGGGAATGACCCACAGCCCAGAGCAGGTGGCTCCATAGCTCAGGGGTTAGAGCACTGGTCTAGTAAACCAGGGGTCGTGGGTTCAAATCTCACTGGGGCCTTCTCAAAATAAGTTCAGTATTTAAATTCACCGTCAATTAACAAAGGCATTGATTATAAATACTAAACAGCTCTGAGGTTGACCCTGGAACTACAGGCTCCCCTCACACCTTTCCCTGTCTCTCTGCTTTCCAGATCACAACCTGTTCTACATTTGTTTTTAACTCCTCTCTCACTTTCCCGCAATCTCACTTTCTCCATCTCTCTCTCCCCTTTCCCTCTCTCTCTCTCCTTCCGCTCCATCCCCTCACTCCTCTCTCTCCCTCTTTTGCCTTTCTTTTCAGATTCTCTTCTGCTCCCTCTCTCTCCCCTCCCTCCTCCCTCTCTCCCCTTTCCCACTCTCTCTCCCCTTTCCCTCTCTCTCCCCTTTCCCTCTCCTCCCTCCTCTCTCTCACTCTTTTGCCTTTCTTTTCAGATTCTCCCCTGCTCCCTCCCTCTCCCCTTCCTTTCTCTCTTCCCTGCCTCCTCCCTCTCTCTCTCGGCTTCCCATCTCTCCCCCCTGCTCTCTCCCTCTCCCCTTCCTTTCTCTCTCCCCTGCCTCCTCCCTCTCTCGACTTCCCATCTCGCTCCCCTCCCCCTCTCACTCTCTCCCATTCCGCTCTCTCCCATTCCCCTCTGGCTGACTCCTTCCCCCTCTCTCTCCCATTCCCTCTCCCACTCATTCCCCTCTCTCCCTCCTTTTACAACTTCCAAGCACGAATCTCTCTCACAGAGCCGACACAGACATGATGGGCCGAATGGCCCTCCTTGTGTGCTGTAAGATTCTGTCAATGTTCAGGGATGAATCACCGAGAATGATTATTCGGGCCCCACCTCCTTGTTTACAATAGTAAGATGCAAACAGGAGCTGGTGTTACAGGTGTCTCCATAGCTCAGGGGTTAGAGCACTGGTCTAGTAAACCAGGGGTCGTGGGTTCAAATCTCACTGGGGCCTACTCAATTTTGGCTTCTGTTGCTGAATTGACCGTCAATCGACGACAGGCCGACACCATCAACAGGAACCACTCACTCCGCACTTTATAATCTGCCCACAGCACTTTCACTTCCCACCCCCAGTCTGTATCCCACCTTTTCCACATCCAGTCTCAGAGACACCGATATATCATCGACTCATAGAAACTTACAGCACGGAAGGAGACCATTTCGGCCCATCGTGTCCGCACCAGCCGACCAAGAGCTATCTGCTGGGCGGTCCGCATTGTCCACATGTCCCAGACACGAGACTCCCAAAGCAAGCGCTCTACTCGGAACTCCTTCACGGCAAGTGAGCCAAAGGTGGGCAGAGGAAACGTTACAAGGGACACCCTCAAAGCCTCCCTGATAAAGTGCAACATCCCCACCGACACCTGGGAGTCCCTGGCCAAAGACCAGTCTCCCGTTCCATCTCTCTCACTCCTTCCCCACTCTCTCCCATTCCCCTTCCCCTCTCTCTCCCTCCTTCCACTCTCTCTTTTCCCTTCCCCTCTCTTTCCTGCTCCTTCCCGTGTCTTTTGCAGGGCAGGTGGCTCCATAGCTCAGGGGTTAGAGCACTGGTTTTATCAACCAGGGATCGTGAGTTCAAATTGCAGTACAGCCTAATTTTAGTATTTAGACACCTGTCTCTCATTCCCCCCACTCTCTTCCCCCTTGAAAGGATGCAACATTCAGATGAACCCCCTCACAGTGTTTGGGCTCATTCAAAAGGATATTTAATTTGGGACTATCGATGGAAAGTTTGGAACCCTAAAGTGCTTATGGAAGAAACTACGAACTTGAATAGAATTTTGGACTTTTTAAAGACACATTCAAGGCTGTGTGCGGGCCTAAAGAACTGACAGGAGACAACTTGATTATTGAGACTGTCTGGGTGTTGGGACTAACATAACTTGTCTGGAGAAATGGGTATTCGAGAATCCTTCTCCACAAGAGACATTAACATTACAACAAATAACCCAGAGATAGCCAACCATCAACCTGAATCTGGAAAACCATTTCAGCATATACATCACCAAGAGGCCCAATCCAGCCTGTATGCGAACAACTAAGCACAAAAGGACATTGCGATTACCAAACTAATATTTCCATCAGGAAACAGTTTATCGAACATCAACCCACACAAAACATATTAACTTGAAACGAGCCCGCCAAAATATTACAAAGAAGAGTCAAGCCCGCCAAATACAAACAAAGAATCCTGGACTGATTTGGTGTGAAGATTAGAACCACTCAAACCGTATAACTGGCCCCTGTTTTAACAGAGGATATGACATACTTTGCCATACAATCGAGACCACGCTTGTGTCATCAAGAAGGGAGAGAAACCAACGCGACCGTTGTAAACTAACTTCTCCAGCCTCGAAGTCCTGAAGTCCTGAAGGAAGAACATCACCATCGCAGCAACAACTGACCACAGCCAACGTGGTATCAATGAAAAACCACCGCGATCGACCAAACTCCAAATAAACTCCAACTGGAAGAAACCGAAGAATCGAAAGTTTCCAGCCTACAATCTAAGGCCTGACTACCAACAGGTGAAAACATTACCTAAAGAGACTTTGAACCTATTTCTAACGAAGAAAACCGAGTACTTACCCCATAGATCCAAAAGGTGCTTTACCGCATCAGTGGACTCAACCCAACTGAAGATTGTGCAGCTAGAAGTCTTCTCCGATGTTCGGGGTACGGCAAGCAGAACCTACACAATTCAAGGAACCCCGAAACCGTGAACTACCGCTAACTGACCAGAAAGGATTGGTAAGCATAGTCCCTGCCTGCCCTGGAGTCTCATCTAGCTAGGATTAGGTATGGGGAGGTGGGAGGTGTCATTTTACTGTACACCCCCTTTGAATGTGTAATGTATTGTTCTTTATCAGAGTGATTATAAGTTTTGACATTGTATTTTCTTGTCTTTAATACAATCAAAGTTCTTTTGCACCAAACCATTGACCTTTGCACTTTGTCACACCCCCCCAAATAAATCCAGAGTCTAGATGCCAAGGGAGTGGGGGGCGATTCGAACCGCTCAAGTAGGTCAGAGGTGAACCTGACCCCCGGGACCACCACCACACTCTTACACTCCCGTCTCTCTCTTTTCCCTTTCCTTTCAGGTTCTCCCCCTCTCTGTCCTCCCCCTCTCTCTCTCACTCCTTCCCCCTCTCTCCCCTTAACATCTCTCTCCCCTTCTTCCCTCTCTCTCCCCTGCCCCTCTCTCTTCCTCCCTGTCTCCCTATCCCCTTCCCCTCCGACTCGCTCCTCTCCCTCTCTCTCTCCCACTCCTTCCCCTCTCTCTCCCCCCTTCCACACTCTCCCTCTCTCCATTCCCTCCCTCTTTTGCCCCACCTCCCTCTCTTCCCCACTCTCTCCCCTTCCCCTCTCTCTCGCCTTCCGCCTCTCTCTCACTCCTTCCACTCTCTCTTTTCCCTTCCCCTCTCTTTCCTGTTCCTTCCCCTGTGTTTCCCCAAACAGGTGGCTCCATAGCTCAGGGGTTAGAGCACTGGTCTTGTAAATCAGGGAATGTGAGTTGAAATCTCACGGGGGACGACTCAAAATTAATCTCAGTATTTAAATTCACCGTCAATTAACAAGGGCTTTAATTATAAATATTAAACAGCTCTGAGACTGACCCTGGAACTGCAGGCTCCCCTCTCCTCTTCTTGTCTCTCTTGCACTCTCTCTCCCCTTCCCCACTCTCTCCCTCTCCCTCTCCCCTTCCCCACTCTCTCCCTCTCCCCTTCCCCACTCTCTCCCTCTCCCTCTCCCCTTCCCCACTCTCTCCCTCTACCCTTCCCCACTCTCTCCCTCTCCCCTTCCCCACTCTCTCCCTCTCCCCTTCCCCACTCTCTCCCTCTCCCCTTCCCCACTCTCTCCCCTTCCCCCTCTCTCTCACTCCTTCCACTTACTCTTTTCCCTTCCCCTCTCTTTCCTGCTCCTTCCCGTGTCTTTCCCAAAGCAGGTGGCTCCAGAGCTCAGGGGTTAGAGAACTGGTCCAATAAACCAGGGGTCATGAGTTCAAAACTCCCAGGGTCCTCCTCAAAATTCACTGTCTATTCGGAAAAGTTTCAATCATAAATATTAATAAGGGTTTTAATGATAAATATTAAACAGCTCCAGGACCGACCCTCCAACAACAGGCTTTTGTCTCTGTTACACTTTCTATCCATCCAAATCTCTCTCTGCCTTCCCCAATCGACATCTTTTTACCCCGCTCTCCCTTTCCCGCTATTTCGCTCTCCCTGTCTCTCACTCATTCCCCCCTCGCCACACCCTCTCTCCCCTCACTCTCTATCCTTTCCCGTCTCTCTCTCTCTCCCCTTCCCTCTCTCACTCCTTCCCCTCAATCTCTCCATCCCCTCCCCGCCCCTCCATCCCCTTTCCCCTGTCTCTCACTTCTTCCTACATTATACCCGACGTAAACTAGAGGTGATCTAAAACTGGGCTGCCTCCATATCCTAACTCGCACTGAATCCCACTCACCCATCACCCCCTGTGCTCACTGCCCCGTGTCCTAACTCGCACCCAGTCCCACTCACCCATCACCCCCTGTGCTCGCTGCCCCCTGTCCTAACTCGCACCCAGTCCCACTCACCCATCACCCTCTGTGCTCGCTGCCCCGTGTCCTAACTCGCACCGAGTCCCACTCACCCATCACCCTCTGTGCTCGCTGCCCCGTGTCCTAACTCACACCTAGTCCCACTCACCCATCACCCCCTGTGCTCACTGCCCCATGTCCTAACTTGCACCCAGTCCCACTCAACCATCACCCACTGTGCTCACTGTCCTGTGTCCTAACTCACACCCAGTCCCACTCACCCATCACCCCCTGTGCTCACTGCCCTGTGTCCTAACTCACACCCAGTCCCACTCACCCATCACCCACTGTGCTCGCTGCCCCGTGTCCTAACTCGCATCGAGTCCCGCTCACCCATCACCCCCTGTGCTCACATCCTCGTGTCCTAACTCGCACCCAGTCCCACTCACCCATCACCCCCTGTGCTCACTGCCCCCGTGTCCGAACTCACACCCAGTCCCGCTCACCCATCACCCACTGTGCTCGCTGCCCAGTGTCCTAACTCGCAACCAGTCCCACTCACCCATCACCCCCTGTGCCCGCTGATCCCGTGTCCTAACTCACACCGAGTCCCACTCACCCATCACCCGCTGTGCTCACTGCCCCGTGTCCTAACTCGCATCGAGTCCCACTCACCCATCACCCCCTGTGCTCACTGCCCCGTGTCCTAACTCACACCCAGTCCCACTCACCCATCACCCCCTGTGCTCACTGCCCCGTGTCCTAACTCACACCCAGTCCCACTCACCCATCACCCCCTGTGCTCGCTGCCCCCGTGTCCTAACTCACACCCAGTCCCGCTCACCCATCACCCCCTGTGCTCACTGACCCAGTGTCCTAACTCGCACCCAGTCCCACTCACCCATCACCCCCTGTGCTCACTGCCCCCGTGTCCTAACTCACACCCAGTCCTGCTCACCCATCACCCCCTGTGCTCACTGCCCCGTGTCCTAACTCACACCCAGTCCCACTCACCCATCACCCCCTGTGCTCGCTGCCCCCGTGTCCTAACTCACACCCAGTCCCGCTCACCCATCACCCCCTGTGCTCACTGACCCAGTGTCCTAACTCGCACCCAGTCCCACTCACCCATCACCCCCTGTGCTCACTGCCCCCGTGTCCTAACTCACACCCAGTCCCGCTCACCCATCACCCCCTGTGCTCACTGCCCCGTGTCCAAACTCACACCGAGTCCCACTCACCCATCACCCCCTGTGCTCACTGCCCCCGTGTCCTAACTCACACCCAGTCCCGCTCACCCATCACCCCCTGTGCTCACTGACCCAGTGTCCTAACTCGCACCCAGTCCCACTCACCCATCACCCCCTGTGCTCACTGCCCCCGTGTCCTAACTCACACCCAGTCCCGCTCACCCATCACCCCCTGTGCTCACTGCCCCGTGTCCTAACTCACACCCAGTCCCACTCACCCATCACCCCCTGTGCTCGCTGCCCCCGTGTCCGAACTCACACCCAGTCCCGCTCACCCATCACCCCCTGTGCTCACTGACCCAGTGTCCTAACTCGCACCCAGTCCCACTCACCCATCACCCCCTGTGCTCACTGCCCCCGTGTCCTAACTCACACCCAGTCCCGCTCACCCATCACCCCCTGTGCTCACTGACCCAGTGTCCTAACTCGCACCCAGTCCCACTCACCCATCACCCCCTGTGCTCACTGCCCCCGTGTCCTAACTCACACCCAGTCCCGCTCACCCATCACCCCCTGTGCTCACTGCCCCGTGTCCAAACTCACACCGAGTCCCACTCACCCATCACCCCCTGTGCTCACTGCCCCCGTGTCCTAACTCACACCCAGTCCCGCTCACCCATCACCCCCTGTGCTCACTGACCCAGTGTCCTAACTCGCACCCAGTCCCACTCACCCATCACCCCCTGTGCTCACTGCCCCCGTGTCCTAACTCACACCCAGTCCCGCTCACCCATCACCCCCTGTGCTCACTGCCCCGTGTCCTAACTCACACCCAGTCCCGCTCACCCATCACCCCCTGTGCTCACTGACCGACATTGGCTCTCGGTTAAGCAACGCCTCGATTTCAAAATTCTCATCCTTGTTTACAAATCCCTCCTAGGCCCTCGCCCCTCCCTATCTCTGTAACCACCTCCAGCCCCTAGACCACTCCCAATCTGTGTAACCTCCTCCAGCCCCTACACCCCTCCCTATCTCTGTAACCTCCTCCAGCCCCTACACCCCTCCCTATCTCTGTAACCTCCTCCAGCCCCTACACCCCTCCCTATCTCTGTAACCTCCTCAAGCCCCTACACCCCTCCGTATCTCTGTAACTTCCTCCAGCCCCTACACCCCTCCATATCTCTGTAACTTCCTCCAGCCCCTACACCCCTCCTTATCTCTGTAACCACCTCCAGCCCCTACACCCCTCCCAATCTGTGTAACCTCCTCCTGCCCCTACACCCCTCCCTATCTCTGTAACCTCCTCCAGCCCCTACACCCCTCCCTATCTCTGTAACCTCCTCCAGCCCCTACACCCCTCCCTATCTCTGTAACCTCCTCCAGCCCCTACACCCCTCCCTATCTCTGTAACCTCCTCCAGCCCCGACACCCCTCCCTATCTCTGTAACCTCCTCAAGCCCCTACACCCCTCCCTATCTCTGTAACCTCCTCCAGCCCCTCGCCCCTCCCTATCTCTGTAACCTCCTCCAGCCCCTACACCCCTCCCTATCTCTGTAACCCCCTCCAGCCCCTCGCCCCTCCCTATCTCTGTAACCTCCTCCAGCCCCACAACCCCCCGAGATGTCTGCACTCCTCTAATTCTGCCCTCCTGACCATCCCTGATTATAATCGCTCCACCATCGGTGGCCGTGCCTTCTGTTGCCTGGGCCCCAAGCTCTGGAACTCCCTCCCTAAACCTCTCCGCCTCTCTACCTCTCTTTCCCCTCTCTCCCCTTCCCCTCTCTCTCACTCCTTCCCCCTCTCTCTCATTTCTTCCCCCTCTCTCCACTTCCACTTCCTCTCTCCCCTTCCCCCTCTCATTCCCCTTCCCCCCTGTCACTCCCCTTCCCCCCTGTCACTCCCCTTTCCCCCCTCTCTCGCCCCTTCCTCACTCTCCCCCGTTCCCCTCTCTCTCCCCTTCGCCTCTCTCTCCCCTTCCCCTCTCTCTCCCCTTCCCCTCTCTCTCCTCTTCCCCACTCTCTCCCCTTCCCCTCTCTCTCCCCTTCCCCTCTCTCTCCCCTTCCCCTCTCTCTCCCCTTCCCCTCTCTCCCATTCCCCACTCTCTCCCATTCCCCTCTCTCTCCCCTTCCCTACTTTCTCCCCTTCCCCTCTCTCCCCTTCCCCACTCTCCCCCCTTCCCTTCTCTCCCCTTGCCCACTCTCTCCCCTCCCTCTCTCTCCCCTTACCCCTCTCTCTCACTCCTTCCCCACTCTCTCTCTCCCCTTCCCCTCCCTCTCTCTCCCCTTCTCCCTCTCTCTCACTCCTTCCACTCTCTCTTTTCCCTTCCCCTCTCTTTCCTGCTCCTTCCCGTGTTTTTCCAAAAGCAGGTGGCTCCATAGCTCAGGGGGTTAGAGAGCTGGTCTTGTAAACCAGGGGTCGTGAGTTCAAATCACACTGGGGCCTACTCAAAATTAGCTCAGTATTTAAATTCACTGTCAATTAACAAGGGCTGTAATTAGAGGAAAATAGTAGGCCATTTGGCCCTTCTAACCTGCACCAACATTCAATGAGTTCATGGCTGAACATGCAACTTCAGTATCCCATTCCTGCTTTCTCACCATACCCCTTGATGCCCCGAGTCATAAGGACTTCATCTATTTCCTTTTTGAATATATTCAGTGAACTTGCCTCAACAACTTTCTGTGGTAGAGAATTCCACAGGTTCACCACTCTCTGGGTGAAGAAGTTTCTCCTCATCTCGGTCCTAAATGGCTTACCCCTTATCCTTAGACTGTGTCCCCTGGTTCTGGACATCCCCAACATCAGGAACATTCTTTCTGCATCTAACCTGTCTAACCCGTCAGAATTTTAAACGTTTCGATGAGGTCGCCTCTCATTCTTCTGTACTCCAGTGAATACAAGCCCAGTTGATCCAGTCTTTCTTGATAGGTCGGTCCCGCCATCCCGGGAATCAGTCTGGTGAACCTTCGCTGCACTCCCTCAATAGCAAGAATGTCCTTCCTCAGGTTAGGAGACCAAAACTGTACACAATACTCCAGGTGTGGCCTCACCAAGGCCCTGTACAACTGTAGCAACACCTTCCTGCCCCTGTACTCAAATCCCCTCGCTATGAAGGCCAACATGCCTTTTCTTTCTTAACCGCCTGCTGTACCTGCATGCCAACCTTCAATGACTAATGTACCATGACACCCAGGTCTCTTTGCACCTCCCCTTTTCCTAATCTGTCACCATTCAAATAATAGTTTGTTTCTCTGTTTTTACCACCAAAGTGGATAACCTCACATTTATCCACATTATACTTCAACTGCCATGCATTTGCCCACTCACCTAACCTATCCAAGTCGCTCTGCAGCCTCATAGCATCCTCCTCGCAGCTCACACTGCCACCCAACTTAGTGTCATCCGCAAATTTGGAGAGACTGCATTTAATCCCCTCGTCTAAATCATTAATGTACAATGTAAACAGTGGGACCCCAGCACAGAACCTTGCGGTACCCCACTAGTCACTGCCTGCCATTCTGAAAAGTACCCGTTTACTCCTACTCTTTGCTTCCTGTCTGACAACCAGTTCTCAATCCACGTCAGCACACTACCCCCAATCCCATGTGCTTTAACTTTGCACATTAATCTCTTGTGTGGGACCTTGTCGAAAGCCTTCTGAAAGTCCAAATATACCACATCAACTGGTTCTCCCTTGTCCACTCTACTGGAAACATCCTCAAAAAATTCCAGAAGATTTGTCAAGCATGATTTCCCTTTCACAAATCCATGCTGACTTGGACCTATCGTATCACCTCTTTCCAAATGCACTGCTATGACATCCTTAATAATTGATTCCATCATTTTACCCACTACCGATGTCAGGCTGACCGGACTATAATTCCCTGTTTTCTCTCTCCCTTCTTTTTTAAAAAGTGGGATTACATTGGCCACCCTCCACTCCATAGGAACTGATCCAGAGTCAATGGAATGTTGGAAAATGACTGTCAATGCATCCACTATTTCCAAGGCCACCTCCTGAAGTACTCTGGGATGCAGTCCATCAGGCCCTGGGGATTTATCGGCCTTCAATCCCATCAGTTTCCCCAACACAATTTCCCGACTAATAAGGATTTCCCTCAGTTCCTCCTCCTTACTAGACCCTCCGACCCCTTTTATATCCGGAAGATTGTTTGTGTCCTCCTCAGTGAATACCGAACCAAAGTACTTGTTCAATTGGTCCGCCATTTCTTTGTTCCCCGTTATGACTTCCCCTGATTCTGACTGCAGGGGACCTACGTTTGTCTTTACTAACCTTTTTCTCTTTACATATCTATAGAAACTTTTGCAATCCGTCTTAATGTTCCCTGCCCTAATCAAACCCTTTGTCCTCCTCTGCTGAGTTCTAAATTTCTTCCAATCCCCGGGTTCGCTGCTATTTCTGGCCAATTTGTATGCCACTTCCTTGGCTTTAATACTATCCCTGATTTCCCTTGATAGCCACGGTTGAGCCACCTTCCCTTTTTTATTTTTACGCCAGACAGGAATGTACAATTGTTGTAGTTCATCCATGCGGTCTCTAAATGTCTGCCATTGCCCATCCACAGTCAACCCCCTAAGTATCATTCACCAATCTATCGTAGCCAATTCACGCCTCATACCTTCAAAGTTACCCTTCTTTAAGTTCTGGACCATGGTCTCTGAATTAACTGTTTCATTCTCCATCCTAATGCAGAATTCCACCATATTATGGTCACTCTTCCCCAACGGGCCTCGCACAACGAGATTGCTAATTAATCCTCTCTCATTACACAACACCCAGTCTAAGATGGCCTCCCCCCTAGTTGGTTCCTCGACATATTGGTTTAAAAAACCATCCCTTATGCACTCCAGGAAATCCTCCTCCACCGTATTGCTTCCAGTTTGGTTAACCCAATCTATGTGCATATTAAAGTCACCCATTATAACTGCTGCACCTTTATTGCACGCACCCCTAATTTCATGTTTGATGCCCTCTCCAACATCACTACTACTGTTTGGAGGTCTGTACACAACTCCCACTGACGTTTTTTGCCCTTTGATGTTCTGCAGCTCTACCCATATAGATTCCACATCATCCAAGCTAATGTCCTTCTGAACTATTGCCTTAATTTGCTCCTTAACCAGCAATGCTACCCCACCTCCTTTTCCTTTTATTCTATCTTTCCTGAATGTTGAATACCCTTGGATGTTGAGTTCCCAGCCCTGATCATCCTGGAGCCACGTCTCCGTAATCCCAATCACATCATATTTGTTAACATCTATTTGCACAGTTAATTCATCCACCTTATTGCGGATACTCCTTGCATTAAGACACAAAGCCTTCAGGCTTGTTTTTTTAACACACTTGGTCCTTTTAGAATTTTGCTGTACAGTGGCCCTTTTTGTTCTTTGCCTTGGGTTTCTCTGCCCTCCACTTTTCCTCATCTCCTTTCTGTCTTTTGCTTTTGCCTCCTTTTTGATTCCCTCTGTCTCCCTGCATTGGTTCCCATCCCCCTGCCATATTAGTTTAACTCCTCCCCAACAGCACTAGCAAACACTCCCCCTCGGACATTGGTTCCGGTAATTATAAATATTAAACAGCTCTGAGACCGACCCTGGAATGACAGCTCCCCTCTCCTCTTCTCATCCTGGTTTACTCTCTCTCCCACATTAAAAATCTCTCTTTCCCTTCCCCATCATGACCCATTCTGCATCTTTTTTTCACTCATTCTTCTTTCTTATCCTCTCTCCTTCCCGTCTCTCCCTCCTTCCCCTCCCTGTTCTCAGCACCCCTCTCTCTCCTTCCCCTCCCTCTCTTTCCCCTTCCCCTCTCTCTCTTTCCCTTTCCTCGCTCTCCTCTTCCCCTCTCACTCTCCCTCTTTCCCCTCTCTCTCCTCTCTCTCCTTCCCTCTCGACTTTCATTCTCTCCCCACTCCTTCCCCTCCTCTCTCCCCTTCCCCTCTCTCCCCTTCCCTCTCTACTTTCATTCTCTCCCCACTCCTTCCCCTTCTCTCCCCTTCCCCTCTCTCCCTTTCCCCCTCGAGAGACACACAGAGAGAAAGTGAGAGTGTGTGAGAGAGACAGAGAGAGTGAGAAAGTGTTGTGTGTGCAATAACTCAACAGACAGATCACTGTCAACTCCGAACAGGTACACACCTGGCTCTACTTTATTAGGGCCCAAAGTGATTACATTACAAGATGGCTGGCCTTTTACACCTGGGCCACACACACGTGTGTACAGCCCAATGACCTCCGACATTGGCCCCACCTGGTGGCTAGTAACCCCAAGCACACATACATGACAGAAAGAGAGAGACAGGGAGACAGAGAGACAGAGAGATTGAGGCAGAGTGTGACTGAGTTGCCTTGCGATGTTTTACGACGTGAAAGACCCGATATATCGATGTTGAGAAGTGAATATTGAAGAGACGGAGGCAGGATTCTGGGGGATGAGACACAATCTGAGCATTTCACTGACCCCTCCTCATTCTTCAAACACACAGCACTAACTGGGGAATGACCCACAGCCCAGGTCAGGTGGCTCAATAGCTCAGGGGTTAGAGCACTGGTCTAGTCAACCAGGGGTTGTGGGTTCAAATCACACTGGGGCCTACTCAAAATTAGTTCAGTATTTAAATTCACTGTCAATTAACAAGGGCTTTAATTATAAATATTAACAACTCTGAGACTGACTCTCAAACAACAGGCCTCTGTCTTGCTGACACTCTCTCTCACTTTCCCAATCTCTCTCTGCTTTCCAGGTCATGACCTGTTCTGCATTTTTTTTTTCCTGCAATCTCACTTTCTCCATCTCTCTCCCCTTTCCCTCTTTCTCCCCTTTCCCTCCCTCTCCCTCTTTTAACTTTCTTTTCAGATTCTCCCCTGCTCCCTCTCTCTTCCCTTCCTTTCTCTCTCCCCTGCCTCCTCCCTCTCTCGACTTCCAATCTCTCTCCCCTCCCCCACTCGCTCTCCCCCAATCCGCGCTCTCCCATTCCCCTCTGTCTGACTCCTTCCCCCTCTCTCTCCCATTCCCTCTCCCACTCATTCCCCTCTCTCCCTCCTTTTACAACTTCCAAGCACTGATCTCTCTCACACAGCCGGCACAGACACGATGGGCCGAATGGCCCTCCTTGTGTGCTGTAAGATTCTGTCAATGTTCAGGGATGAATCACCGAGAATGATTATTCAGGCCCCACCTCCTTGTTAACAATAGTAAGATGTAAACAGGAGCTGGTGTTACAGGTGGCTCCATAGCTCAGGGGTTAGAGCACTGGTCTTGTAAACCAGGGGTTGTGGGTTCAAATCTCACTGGAGCCTACTCAATTTTGGCTTCTGTTGCTGAATTGACCATCAATTAGCGACAAGCCGCCACCATCAACAGGAACCACTCACTCTGCACTTTACAATCTACCCACAGCACTTTCACTTCCCACCCCCAGTCTGTATCCCACCTTTTCCACATCCAGTCTCAGAGACACCGATATATCATCGACTCATAGAAACTTACAGCAGGGAAGGAGACCATTTCGGCCCATCGTGTCCGCACCAGCCGACCAAGAGCTATCTGCTGGGCAGGGCCACATAGTCCGCATGTCCCAGACACGAGACTCCCAAAGCAAGCGCTCTACTCGGAACTCCTTCACGGCAAGCGAGCCAAAGGTGGGCAGAGGGAACGTTACAAGGGAACACCCTCAAAGCGTCCCTGATAAAGTGCAACATCCCCACCGACACCTGGGAGTCCCTGGCCAAAGACCAGTCCGCCCGGAGTGGAGGAAGTGCATCCGGGAGGGCACTGAGCACCTCGAGTCTCGTCGCCGAGAGCGTGCAGAGACCAAGCGCAGGCAGCGGAAGGAGCTTGCGGCAAACCAGTCCCACCCTCCCCTTCCCTCAACGTCTATCTGTCCCACCTGTGACAGGGACTGTGGTTCCCGTATTGGACTGTTCAGTCACCTCAGGACTCATGTTTCGAGTGGGAGCAAGTCTTCCTCGATTCCGAGGGACTGCCGATGATGATGATATGATCCCAGCCTGATCCCACTTTCCAGCTCTCGGTGCGTAGCCCTGTAGCTTACGGCACTTCAAGTGCACATCCAAGTACCTTTTAAATGTGGTGAGGGTTTCTGCCTCTACCACCCTTTCAGGCCGTGAGTTCCAGACCCCCACCACCCTCTGGGTGAAAGAATGGAGGTCTCCCCTCAGCCTCCTCTGTTCCAAAGAAAACAACCCCAGCCGATCCAATCTTCCCTCGTGGCTAAAATTCTCCAGTCCCGCCAACATCCTGGTAAATCTCCTCTGCACCCTCTCCAGTGCAATCACATCCTTCCTGCGATATCCTGACATTTCCCAGTTCCTGCCTTCGCTGGTTTTAGGCTCAAGAGGCGGCAATGGACACAAGATGACCCAGTTGGGATTTTCCACAAATAATGAATCCCACGGCCACATCTGTTTGACCCTCGGAGGGCACTCTGTAAATTCACCAAATTTATTAAATGCACACCTTACCCCCGCCCTGTGGTTACGCTCGAACTGTACACAACACTGGTTAGGCCACAGCTGGAGTACTGCGTGCAGTTCTGGTCACCACATTACAGGAAGGATGTGATTGCACTGGAGAGGGTGCAGAGGGGATTTACCAGGATGTTGTCGGGACTGGAAAACTTTAGCCATGAGGAAAGATTGGATAGGCTGGGTTTGTTTTCCTGGGAACAGAGGAGGCTGAGGGGAGATTTAATTGAGGTGTATAAAATTATGAGGGGCCTGGATAGAGTGGATAAGAAGGACCTATTTCCCCTTAGCAGAGGGGTCAATAACCGGGGGGCACAGATTTAAAGTAATTGGGGGGAGGTTTAGAGGGGATTTGAGGGGAAATGTCTTCACCCAGAGGGTGGTGGGGGTCTGGAACTCACGGCCTGAAAGGGTGGTAGAGGCAGAAACCCTCACCACATTTAAAAAGTACTTGAATGTACACTTGAAGTGTCGTATCCTACAGGGCTACGGACCGAGAGCTGGAAAGTGGGATTAGGCTGGGTAGCTCTTGGTCGGCCGGTGGGGACACGATGGGCCGGAATGGCCTCCTCCCGTGCTGTAAATGTTTATGATTCTCTGATTCTCTCTCTCACTCCTTCCCACATTCTACCCGACGTAAACTAGAGGTGATCCAAAACTCGGCTGCCCCATGTCCTAACTCGCACCGAGTCCCACTCACCCATCACCCCCTGTGCTCACTGCCCCCGTGTCCTAACTCGCACTGAGTCCCAGTCACCCATCACCCCCTGTGCTCACTGCCCCCGTGTCCTAACTCACACCAAGTCCCGCTCACACATCACCCCCTGTGCTCACTGCCCCCGTGTCCTAACTCGCACCGAGTCCCACTCACCCATCACCCCCTGTGCTCACTGCCCCCGTGTCCTAACTAACACCCAGTCCCACTCACCCATCACCCCCTGTGCTCGCTGACCCCATGTCCTAACTCGCAACCAGTCCCCCTCACCCATCACCCCTGTGCTCATTGCCCCGTGTCCTAACTCGCACCGAGTCCCACTCACCCATTACCCCCTGTGCTCACTGCCCCGTGTCCTAACTCGCACCCAGTCCCGCTCACCCATCACCCCCTGTGCTCGCTGACCCCGTGTCCTAACTCGCACACAGTCCCACTCACCCATCACCCCCTGTGCTCACTGCCCCGTGTCCTAACTCGCACCCAGTCCCGCTCACCCATCACCCGCTGTGCTCGCTGCCCCCGTGTCGTAACTCGCACTGAGTCCCACTCACCCATCACCCTCTGTACTCGCTGACCCCGTGTCCTAACTCGCACCGAGTCCCGCTCACCCATCTCCCCCTGTGCTCGCTGCCCTACATTGGCTCCCGGTTAAGAAATGCCTCGATTTCAAAATTCTCATCCTTGTTTACAAATCACTCCATGGCCCCTCACTACTCACTATCTCTGTAATCTCCTCCAGCCCCTACACCCCTCCCTATCTCTGTAACCTCCTCCAGCCCCTACACCCCTCCCTATCTCTGTAACCTCCTCCAGCCCCGACACCCCTCCCGATCTCTGTAACCTCCTCCAGCCCCTCACCCCTCCCTATCTCTGTAACCTCCTCCAGCCCCTACACCCCTCCCTATCTCTGTAACCTCCTCCAGCCCCACAACCCTCCCTATCTCTGTAATCTCCTCCAGCCCTACACCCCTCCCTATCTCTGTAACTTCCTCCAGCCCCTCACTACTCCCTATCTCTGTAACCTTCTCCAGCCCCACAACCCTCCCTATCTCTGTAACTTCCCACAACCCTCCCTATCTCTGTAACCTCCTCCAGCTTCTACATCCCTCCCTATCTCTGTAACCCCACAATCATTGAATGGCGGAGCAGGCTCAAGGGGCTAGATGGCCTACTCCTGTTCCTAATTCTTATGTTCTTATGTCTGCACTCCTCTAATTCTGCCCTCCTGACCATCCCTGATTATAATCGCTCCACCATCGGTGGCCGGGCCTTCTGTTGCCTGGGCCCCAAGCTCTGGAACTCCCTCCCTAAACCTTTCCACCTCTCTACCTCTCTTTCCTCCTTCAAGACTCTCCTTAAAACCGACCTCTTCACCTGCGCTAATTTCTACTTTTGTGGCTCGGTGTCAAATTTCTATCCCATAATCCTCCTGTGGAGCACCTTGGGACGTTTCACTACGTTAAAGGCGCTATATAAATATACATTATTGTTGGTGTTCCCTCTGTCTCTCCTCTTCCCCGTCTCTCTCTCACTCCTTCCCCTCACTCTCCCCTTCCCTCTCTCTCACTCCTTCCCCTCACTCTCCCCTTCCCTCTCTCTCACTCCTTCACCTCACTCTCCTCTTCCCCGTCTCTCTCTCACTCCTTCACCTCACTCTCCTCTTCCCCGTCTCTCTTTCACTCCTTCCCCTCACTCTCTCTCTCACTCCTTCCCCTCACACTTTGCTTCCCTCTCTCTCACTCCTTCCCCTCACTCTCCCCTTCCCTCTCTCTCACTCCTTCTCCTTACTCACCCTTACCTCTCTCTCACTCCTTCCCCTCACTCTCCCCTTCCCTCTCTCTCACTCCCTCCCCTCACTCTCCCCTTCCCTCTCTCTCACTCCCTCCCCTCACTCTCCACTTCCCTCTCTCTCACTCCTTCCCCTCACTCTCCCGTTCCCTCTCTCTTCCTCTAATAGAGCCCCACCTACTGGACTATTGATGTAATAACAACTACTGACACGCTCCTCTCTCTCTCCATCTCTCTCTCTCACTCTCTCCCCGTCCCCCTCTCACTCACTCATTCCCTCACGCTGTCCCTTTTCCCCGCTTTCTCCCCTTCCCACTCTCCGCTCCTCTCTCTCCACTCAATCCTCAATCTCTCTCCTCCCTCTCTCTCTCTCTCTCTCCCTTCCCTTCTGACTTTCCCCTTCCCCCTCACTAACCCCTTCCGGCTCGAGAGACAGTGAGCGACAGAGAGAAAGTGATAGAGAGACAGAGAGAGAGAGAGACAGAGGGAGAGAGAGAAAGAGATTGAGAGACAGAGAGATTGGGACAGAGTGTGACTGAGTTGCCTTGGGATGTTTTACTACGTGAAAGACCCGATATATCGATGTTGAGAGGCGAATATTGAAAAGACGGAGGCAGGCGTCTCCCCTGCCTCCTCCCTCTCTCTCTTTCCGATCTCTCTCCCCTTCCCCCTCTCTCTCACTCCTTCCACTCTCTCTTTTCCCTTCCCCTCACTTTCCTGCTCCTTCCCCTGTTAGAGCACTGGTCTCGTAAACCAGAGGTCGTGAGTTCAAATCTCAGTGGGGTCTGCTCAAAATTAGCTCAGTGTTTAAATTCACTGTCAATTAACAAGGGCTTTAATTATAAATATTAAACAGCTCTGAGACTGTCCCTGGAACAACAGGGTCCCCTCCTCTCTGACACTCTCTCTCCCTTTCCAAATCTCTCTCTCCCTTCCCCATCACGACCCGTTCTACACCTTTTTATCGCTTTCCCGTCTCTCACTCATTCCCTTCTCCCCCTTTCCCCCTCCCTCGCCTCACCCTCTCTCTCCGCGATCCACTCTCTCACCCCCTCTCTCCGCTCACTCTGTCTCTTTCACCAACCCAGTCTCTCCACCCTCTCTCCCCTTCCCCTCACCTTTTCACTCTCCACTTCCCTCCCTCCCCTCCTTCCTCTCTCGCTCTCTTTTCCCTTTCTTTTCAGAGTCTCCCGTTCTCCCTCTCTCTCCCCTTCCTTTCTCTCTCGCTTGCCTCCTCCCTCTCTTGCCTTCCCATCTCTCTCCCCTCTCCCCTTCCCCTCGCTCCCCTTCCATCACTTACTCTGCCTTCCGCTCTCATCCATTATCCTCTCTCACTCACTCCATCGCCACCCTTCCCTCTCCCTCTATTTCCCCTTCCCCCTCTCTCTCACTCCTTCCACTCTCTCTTTTCCCTTCCCCTCTCTTTCCTGCTCCTTACCCTGCGTTTCCCAACGCAGGTGGTTCCATAGCTCAGGGGTTAGAGCACTGGTCTAGTAAATCAGGGTCGTGGGTTCAAATCTCACTGGGGCATACTCAAAATTAGCTCAATATTTAAATTCACCGTCAATTAACAAGGGCTTTAATTATAAATATTAAACTGCTCTGATACCGACCCTGGAACAACAGGTTGTCGTCTCTATTACACTTTCTCTCCATCCAAATCTCTCTCTGCCGACCCCCATTCTGCATCTTTTACCCCCTTTCCCGCGATCTCGCTTTGCCCGTCTCCCCCCTCCCTTGCCACACCCACTCTCTATCCTTTCCTGTCTCTCTCTCTCCCCCTTCCGCTCCCCACCTCTCATTCCCCTTCCCCCTGTATCTCAATTCTTCCCACATTCTACCCCAATATAAACTAGAGGTGATCCAAAATATGTCAGACCCCGTGTCCTAACTCACACCCAGTCCCACTCACCCATCACCCCCTGTGCTCACTGCCCCGTGTCCTAACTCGCACCCAGTCCCACTCACCCATCACCCCCTGTGCTCACTGCCCCGTGTCCTAACTCGCACCCAGTCCCACTCACCCATCACCCCCTGTGCTCACTGCCCACGTGTCCTAACTTGCACCGAGTCCCGCTCACCCATCACCCCCTGTGCTCGCTGCCCCGTGTCCTAACTCGCACCCAGTCCCACTCACCCATCACCCCCTGTGCTCACTGCCCACGTGTCCTAACTCGCACCGAGTCTCGCTCACCCATCACCCCCTGTGCTCGCTGCCCCGTGTCCTAACTCGCACCCAGTCCCACTCACCCATCACCCCCTGTGCTCACTGCCCACGTGTCCTAACTCGCACCGAGTCCCACTCACCCATCACCCCCTGTGCTCTCTGCCCTACATTGGCTCCCGGTTAAGCAACGCCTCGATTTCAAAATTCTCATCCTTGTTTACAAATCCCTCCATGACGCTCGCCCCTCCCTATCTCTGTAACTTCCTCCAGCACTACACCCCTCCCTATCTCTGTTACCTCCTCCAGCGTCTACACCCCTCCCTATCTCTATAACCTCCTCCAACACCTACATCCCTCCCTATCTCTGTAACATCCTCCAGCACTACACCCCTCCCTATCTCTGTTACCTCCTCCAGCGTCTACACCCCTCCCTATCTCAATAACCTACTCCAACCCCTGCACCTCTCCCTATCTCAATAACCTCCTCCAACACCTACACCCCTCCCTATCTCTGTAACCTCCTCCAGCACTACACCCCTCCCTATCTCTGTTACCTCCGCCAGCGTCTACACCCCTCCCTATCTCTGTAACCTCCTCCAGCCCCTACACCCCTCCCTATCTCTGTAATCTCCTCCAGCCCCACAACCCCCCGAGATGTCTGCACTCCTCTAATTCTGCCCTCCTGACCATCCCTGATTATAATCGCTCCACCATCGGTGGCCGGGCCTTCTGTTGCCTGGGCCCCAAGCTCTGGAACTCCCTCCCTAAACCTTTCCGCCTCTCTACCTATCTTTCCTCCTTCAAGACGCTCCTTAAAACCGACCTCTTCACCTGCACTAATTTCTACTTTTGTGGCTCGGTGTCAAATTTCTATCCCATAATCCTCCTGTGGAGCACCTTGGGACATTTCACTACGTTAAAGGCGCTATATAAATATACATTATTGTTGTTGTTCCCTCTGTCTCTCCTCTTCCCCGTCTCTCTCTCACTCCTTCCCCTCACTCTCCCCTTCCCTCTCTCTCACTCCTTCCCCTCACTCTCCCCTTCCCTCTCTCTCACTCCTTCCCATCACTCTCCCCTTCCCTCTCTCTCACTCCTTCCCCTCACTCTCCCCTTCCCTCTCTCTCACTCCTTCCCCTCACTCTCCCCTTCCCTCTCTCTCACTCCTTCCCCTCACTCTCCCCTTCCCTCTCTCTCACTCCTTCCCCTCACTCTCCCCTTCCCTCTCTCTCACTCCTTCACCTCACTCTCCCCTTCCCTCTCTCTCACTCCTTCGCCACACTCTCCCCTTCTCTCTCTCTCACTCCATCCCCTCACTCTCCCCTTCCCTCTCTCTCACTCCTTCCCCTCACTCTCCCCTTCCCTCTCTCTCACTCCTTCCCCTCACTCTTCCCTTCCCTCTCTCTCAATCCTTCCCCTCACCCTCCCCTTCCCTCTCTCTCACTCCGTCCCCTCACTCTCCCCTTCCCTCTCTCTCAATCCTTCCCCTCACTCACCCCTTCCCTCTCTCTCAGTCCTTCCCCTCACTCTCCCCTTCCCTCTCTCTCACTCCTTCCCCTCACTCTCCCCTTCCCTCTCTCTCACTCCTTCCCCTCACTCTCCTCTTCTCCATCTCTCTCTCACTCCTTCCCGTCACTCTCCCCTTCCCTCTCTCTTCCGCTAATAGAGCCCCACCTAGTGGACTATCGATGTAATAACAACTACTGACACGCTCCGCTCTCTCTCCATCTCTCTCTCTCCCTCTCTCCCCTTCCCCCTCTCACTCACTCCTTCCCTCACGCTGTCCCTTTCCCCCGCTTTCTCCCCTTCCCACTCTCCGCTCCTCTCTCTCCACTCAATCCTCAATCTCTCTCCTCCTCTCTCTCTCTCTCTCTCTCCCTTCCCTTCTGACTTTCCCCTTCCCCCTCGCTAACCCCTTCCGGCTCGAGAGACAGTGAGCGACAGAGAGAAAGTGATAGAGAGACAGAGAGAGAGAGAGACAGAGGGAGAGAGAGAAAGAGATTGAGAGACAGAGAGATTGAGGCAGAGTGTGACTGAGTTGCCTTGGGATGTTTTACTACGTGAAAGACCCGATATATCGATGTTGAGAGGCGAATATTGAAGAGACGGAGGCAGGAGTCTCCCCTGCCTCCTCCCTCTCTCTCTTTCCGATCTCTCTCCCCTTCCCCCTCTCTCTCACTCCTTCCACTCTCTCTTTTCCCTTCCCCTCACTTTCCTGCTCCTTCCCCTGTATGTCCCAGAGCAGGTGGCTCCATAGCTCAGGGGTTAGAGCACTGGTCTAGTAAACCAGGAGTCGTGAGTTCAAATCTCACTGGGGCCTACTCAAAATTAGCTCAGTGTTTAAATTCACCGTCAATTAACAATGGCTTTAATTATAAATATTAAACTGCTCTGAGACTGTCCCTGGAACAACAGGGTCCCCTCCTCTCTCCTCCTTCTTGTGTCTCTGACACTCTCTCTCCCTTTCCAAATCTCTCTCTCCCTTCCCCATCACGACCCGTTCTACACCTTTTTATCGCTTTCCCGTCTCTCACTCATTCCCTTCTCCCCCTTTCCCCCTCCCTCGCCTCACCCTCTCTCTCCGCTATCCACTCTCTCACCCCCTCTCTCCGCTCACTCTGTCTCTTTCGCCAACCCAGTCTCTCCACCCTCTCTCCCCTTCCCCTCGCCTTTTCACTCTCCACTTCCCTCCCTCCCCTCCTTCCTCTCTCGCTCTCTTTTCCCTTTCTTTTCAGAGTCTCCCGTTCTCCCTCTCTCTCCCCTTCCTTTCTCTCTCGCTTGCCTCCTCCCTCTCTTGCCTTCCCATCTCTCTCCCCTTCCCCCCTCTCCACTTCCCCTCTCTCCCCTTCCATCACTTACTCTCCCCTTCCGCTCTCATCCATTATCCTCCCTCACTCACTCCATCGCCACCCTTCCCTATCCCTCTATTTCCCCTTGCCCCTCTCTCTCACTCCTTCCACTCTCTCTTTTCCCTTCCCCTCTCTTTCCTGCTCCTTACTCTGCGTTTCCCAAAGCAGGTGGTTTCATAGCTCAGGGGTTAGAGCACTGGTCTAGTAAATCAGGGTCGTGGGTTCAAATCTCACTGGGGCATACTCAAAATTAGCTCAATGTTTAAATTCACCGTCAATTAACAAGGGCTTTAATTATAAATATTAAACTGCTCTGATACCGACCCTGGAACAACAGGTTGTCGTCTCTATTACACTTTCTCTCCATCCAAATCTCTCTCTGCCAACCCCCATTCTGCATCTTTTACCCCCTTTCCCGCGATCTCGCTTTGCCCGTCTCCCCCCTCCCTTGCCACACCCACTCTCTATCCTTTCCTGTCTCTCTCTCTCCCCCTTCCGCTCCCCACCTCTCATTCCCCTTCCCCCTGTCTCTCAATTCTTCCCACATTCTACCCCAATATAAACTACAGGTGATCCAAAACTCGACTGACCCCGTGTCCTAACTCGCACCGAGTCCCACTCACCCATCACCCGCTGTGCTCGCTGCCCCGTGTCCTAACTCACACCCAGTCCCACTCACCCATCACCCCCTGTGCTCACTGCCCCGTGTCCTAACTCACACCCAGTCCCACTCACCCATCACCCGCTGTGCTCGCTGCCCCTGTGTCCAAACTCGCACCGAGTCCCGCTCACCCATCACCCCCTGTGCTCACTGCCCCGTGTCCTAACTCACACCCAGTCCCACTCACCCATCACCCCCTGTGCTCACTGCCCCGTGTCCTAACTCACACCCAGTCCCACTCACCCATCACCCGCTGTGCTCGCTGCCCCTGTGTCCAAACTCGCACCGAGTCCCGCTCACCCATCACCCCCTGTGCTCGCTGACCCCGTGTCCTAACTCACACCCAGTCCCACTCACCCATCACCCACTGTGCTCGCTGACCCGTGTCCTAACTCGCACCCAGTCCCGCTCACCCATCACCCCCTGTGCTCACTGCCCCGTGTCCTAACTCGCACCGAGTCCCGCTCACCCATCACCCCCTGTGCTCACTGCCCACGTGTCCTAACTCACACCCAGTCCCACTCACCCATCACCCCCTGTGCTCACTGCCCCGTGTCCTAACTCGCACCGAGTCCCGCTCACCCATCACCCCCTGTGCTCACTGCCCACGTGTCCTAACTCACACCCAGTCCCACTCACCCATCACCCCCTGTGCTCACTGCCCACGTGTCCTAACTTGCACCGAGTCCCGCTCACCCATCACCCTCTGTGCTCACTGCCCCGTGTCCAAACTCACACCGAGTCCCACTCACCCATCACCCCCTGTGCTCTCTGCCCTACATTGGCTCCCGGTTAAGCAACGCCTCGATTTCAAAATTCTCATCCTTGTTTACAAATCCCTCCATGACGCTCGCCCCTCCCTATCTCTGCAACTTCCTCCAGCACTACACCCCTCCCTATCTCTGTTACTTCCTCCAGCGTCTACACCCCTCCCTATCTCTATAACCTCCTCCAACACCTACACCCCTCCCTATCTCTGTAACTTCCTCCAGCACTACACCCCTCCCTATCTCTGTTACCTCCTCCAGCGTCTACACCCCTCCCTATCTCTATAACCTCCTCCAACACCTACATCCCTCCCTATCTCTGTAACTTCCTCCAGCACTACACCCCTCCCTACCTCTGTTACCTCCTCCAGCGTCTACACCCCTCCCTATCTCAATAACCTCCTCCAACACCTACACCCCTCCCTATCTCTGTAACCTCCTCCAGCCCCTACACCCCTCCCTATCTCTGTAACCACCTCCAGCACCTACACCCCTCCCTATCTCTGTAACCTCCTCCAGCCCCTACACCCCTCCCTTTCTCTGTAACCTCCTCCAGCCCCTACACCCCTCCCTATATCTGTAACCTCCTCCAGCACCTACACCCCTCCCTATCTCTGTAACCTCCTCCAGCCCCTACACCCCTCCCTTTCTCTGTAATCTCCTCCAGCCCCTACACGCCTCCCTATCTCTGTAACCTCCTCCAGCCCCACAACCCCCCGAGATGTCTGCACTCCTCTAATTCTGACCTCTGACCATCCCTGATTATAATCGCTCCACCATCGGGGGTCGTGCCTTCTGTTGCCTGGGCCCCAAGCTCTGGAACTCCCTCCCTAAACCTCTCCGCCTCTCTACCTCTCTTTCCTCCTTCAAGACGCTCCTAATAACCGACCTCTTCACCTGCGCCAATTTCTATTTTTGTGGCTCAGTGTCAAATTTTTATCCCATAATCCTCCTGTGGAGCACCTTGGGACGTTTCACTACGTTAAAGGCGCTATATAAATATACATTATTGTTGGTGTTCCCTCTGTCTCTCCTCTTCCCCGTCTCTCTCTCACTCCTTCCCCTCACTCTCCCCTTCCCTCTTTCTCACTCCTTCTCCTCACTCTCCCCTTCCCTCTCTCTCACTCCTTCACCTCACTCTCCACTTCTCTCTCTCTCAATCCTTCCCCTCACTCTCCCCTTCTCTCTCTCTCACTCCTTCCCCTCACTCTCCCCTTCCCTCTCTCTCACTCCTTCACCTCACTCTCCTCTTCCCCGTCTCTCTCTCACTCCTTCCCCTCACTCTCCCTTTCCCTCTCTCTCACTCCTTCCCCTCACTCTCCCTTTCCCTCTCTCTCACTCCTTCACCTCACTCTCCACTTCTCTCTCTCTCAATCCTTCCCCTCACTCTCCCCTTCTCTCTCTCTCACTCCTTCCCCTCACTCTCCCCTTACTCTCTCTCACTCCTTCACCTCACTCTCCTCTTCCCCGTCTCTCTCTCACTCCTTCCCCTCACTCTCCCTTTCCCTCTCTCTCACTCCTTCCCCTCACTCTCCCTTTCCCTCTCTCTCACTCCTTCCCCTCACTCTCCACTTCTTTCTCTCTCAATCCTTCCCCTCACTCTCCCCTTCTCTCTCTCTCACTCCTTCCCCTCACTCTCCCCTTCCCTCTCTCTCACTCCTTCACCTCACTCTCCTCTTCCCCGTCTCTCTCTCACTCCTTCCCCTCACTCTCCCTTTCCCTCTCTCTCACTCCTTCCCCTCACTCTCCCTTTCCCTCTCTCTCACTCCTTCACCTCACTCTCCCCTTCCCTCTCTCTCACTCCTTCCCCACACTCTCCCCTTCTCTCTCTCTCAATCCTTCGCCTCACTCTCCCCTTCCCTCTCTCTCACTCCTTCCCCTCACTCTCCCCTTTCCTCTCTCTCAATCCTTCCCCTCTCTCACCTCTTCCCTCTCTCTCAATCCTTCCCCTCACTCTCCCCTTCCCTCTCTCTCACTCCTTCCCCTCACTCTCCCCTTCCCTCTCTCTCACTCCTTCCCCTCACTCTCCCCTTCCCTCTCTCTCACTCCTTCCCCTCACTCTCCCCTTCCCTCTCTCTCACTCCTTCCCCTCACTCTCCCCTTCCCTCTCTCTTCCTCTAATAGAGCCCCACCTAGTGGACTATCAATGTAATAACAACTACTGACACGCTCCTCTCTCTCTCCATCTCTCTCTCTCCCTCGCTCCCCGTCCCCCTCAAACTCACTCCTTCCCTCACGCTGTCCCTTTCCCCCGCTTTCTCCCCTTCCCACTCTCCGCTCCTCTCTCTCCACTCAATCCTCAATCTCTCTCCTCCTCTCTCTCTCTCTCTCTCTCTCCCTTCCCTTCTGACTTTCCCCTTCCCCCTCGCTAACCCCTTCCGGCTCGAGAGACAGTGAGCGACAGAGAGAAAGTGATAGAGAGACAGAGAGAGAGAGAGACAGAGGGAGAGAGAGAGAGAGACAGAGAGACAGAGAGATTGAGGCAGAGTGTGACTGAGTTGCCTTGGGATGTTTTACTACGTGAAAGACCCGATATATCGATGTTGAGAGGCGAATATTGAAAAGACGGAGGCAGGCGTCTCCCCTGCCTCCTCCCTCTCTCTCTTTCCGATCTCTCTCCCCTTCCCCCTCTCTCTCACTCCTTCCACTCTCTCTTTTCCTTTCCCCTCACTTTCCTGCTCCTTCCCCTGTATGTCCCAGAGCAGGTGGCTCCATAGCTCAGGGGTTAGAGCACTGGTCTAGTAAACCAGGAGTCGTGAGTTCAAATCTCACTGGGGCCTACTCAAAATTAGCTCAGTGTTTAAATTCACTGTCAATTAACAATGGCTTTAATTATAAATATTAAACAGCTCTGAGACTGTCCCTGGAACAACAGGGTCCCCTCCTCTCTCCTCCTTCTTGTGTCTCTGACACTCTCTCTCCCTTTCCAAATCTCTCTCTCCCTTCCCCATCACGACCCGTTCTACACCTTTTTATCGCTTTCCCGTCTCTCACTCATTCCCTTCTCCCCCTTTCCCCCTCCCTCGCCTCACCCTCTCTCTCCGCTATCCACTCTCTCACCCCCTCTCTCCGCTCACTCTGTCTCTTTCTCCAACCCAGTCTCTCCACCCTCTCTCCCCTTCCCCTCGCCTTTTCGCTCTCCACTTCCCTCCCTCCCCTCCTTCCTCTCTCGCTCTCTTTTCCCTTTCTTTTCAGAGTCTCCCGTTCTCCCTCTCTCTCCCTTTCCTTTCTCTCTCCCTTGCCTCCTCCCTCTCTTGCCTTCCCATCTCTCTCCCCTTCCCCCCTCTCCCCTTCCCCTCTCTCCCCTTCCATCAATTACTCTCCCCTTCCGCTCTCATTCATTATCCTCTCTCACTCACTCCATCGCCACCCTTCCCTCTCCCTCTATTTCCCCTTCCCCCTCTCTCTCACTCCTTCCACTCTCTCTTTTCCCTTCCCCTCTCTTTCCTGCTCCTTACCCTGCGTTTCCCAAAGCAGGTGGTTCCATAGCTCAGGGGTTAGAGCACTGGTCTAGTAAATCAGGGTCGTGGGTTCAAATCTCACTGGGGCATACTCAAAATTAGCTCAATATTTAAATTCACCGTCAATTAACAAGGGCTTTAATTATAAATATTAAACTGCTCTGATACCGACCCTGGAACAAAAGGCTGTCGTCTCCATTACACTTTCTCTCCATCCAAATCTCTCTCTGCCGACCCCCATTCTGCATCTTTTACCCCCTTTCCCGCGATCTCGCTTTGCCCGTCTCCCGCCTCCCTTGCCACACCCACTCTCTATCCTTTCCTGTCTCTCTCTCTCCCCCTTCCGCTCCCCACCTCTCATCCCCTTCCCCCTGTCTCTCAATTCTTTCCACATTCTACCCCAATATAAACTAGAGGTGATCCAAAACTCGGCTGACCCCGTGTCCTAACTCGCACCGAGTCCCACTCACCCATCACCCGCTGTGCTCGCTGCCCCGTGTCCTAACTCGCACCGAGTCCCACTCACCCATCACCCCCTGTGCTCGCTGCCCCGTGTCCTAACTCGCACCGAGTCCCATTCACCCATCACCCTCTGTGCTCGCTGCCCCGTGTCCTAACTCGCACCAAGTCCCGCTAACCCATCACCCTCTGTGCTCGCTGCCCCGTGTCCTAACTCACACCGAGTCCCACTCACCCATCACCCACTGTGCTCGCTGCCCCGTGTCCTAACTCGCACCGAGTCCCGCTCACCCATCACCCACTGTGCTCGCTGACCCGTGTCTTAACTCACACCAAGTCCCGCTCACCCATCACCCCCTGTGCTCGCTGCCCCGTGTCCTAACTCACACCAAGTCCCGCTCACCCATCACCCCCTGTGCTCGCTGCCCCGTGTCCTAACTCACACGGAGTCACGCTCATCCATCACCCCCTGTGCTCGCTGCCCCGTGTCCTAACTCACACCCAGTCCCGCTCACCCATCACCCCCTGTGCTCGCTGCCCCGTGTCCTAACTCGCACCGAGTCCCACTCACCCATCAGCCCCTGTTCTCACTGCCTCGTATCCTAACTCACACCGAGTCCCGCTCACCCATCACCCCCTGTGCTCACTGCCCCGTGTCCTAACTCACACCAAGTCCCGCTCACCCATCACCCCCTGTGCTCGCTGCCCCGTGTCCGAACTCGCACCCAGTCCCACTCACCCATCACCCTCTGTGCTCGCTGACCCGTGTCTTAACTCACACCAAGTCCCGCTCACCCATCACCCCCTGTGCTCGCTGCCCCGTGTCCTAACTCACACCAAGTCCCGCTCACCCATCACCCCCTGTGCTCGCTGCCCCGTGTCCTAACTCGCACCCAGTCCCGCTCATCATCACCCCCTGTGCTCGCTGCCCCGTGTCCGAACTCGCACCCAGTCCCGCTCACACATCACCCGCTGTGCTCGCTGCTCCTGTGTCCAAACTCACACCCAGTCCCACTCACCCATCAGCCCCTGTGCTCACTGCCTCGTATCCTAACTCACACCGAGACCCGCTCACCCATCACCCCCTGTGCTCACTGCCCCGTGTCCTAACTCACACCCAGTCCCGCTCACCCATCACCCCCTGTGCTCGCTGCCCCGTGTCCGAACTCGCACCCAGTCCCACACACCCATCACCCCCTGTGCTCGCTGCCCCGTGTCCTAACTCACACCCAGTCCCGCTCACCCATCACCCCCTGTGCTCGCTGCCCTGTGTCCTAACTCGCACCGAGTCCCACTCACCCATCAGCCCCTGTGCTCACTGCCTCGTATCCTAACTCACACCGAGACCCGCTCACCCATCACCCCCTGTGCTCACTGCCCCGTGTCCTAACTCACACCCAGTCCCGCTCACCCATCACCCCCTGTGCTCGCTGCCCCGTGTCCGAACTCGCACCCAGTCCCACACACCCATCACCCCCTGTGCTCACTGCCCCGTGTCCTAACTCGCACCGAGTCCCGCTCACCCATCACCCCCTGTGCTCACTGCCCACGTGTCCTAACTCGCACCCAGTCCCGCTCACCCATCACCCACTGTGCTCGCTGCCCTACATTGGCTCCCGGTTAAGCAACACCTCGATTTCAAAATTCTCATCCTTGTTTACAAATCCCTCCATGACGCTCGCCCCTCCCTATCTCTGTAACTTCCTCCAGCGTCTACACCCCTCCCTATCTCTATAACCTCCTCCAGCACCTACACCCCTCCCTATCTCTATAACCTCCTCCAGCACCTACACCTCTCCCTATCTCTGTAACCTCCTCCAGCCCCTACACCCCTCCCTATCTCTGTAATCTCCTCCAGCCCCACAACCCCCCGAGATGTCTGCACTCCTCTAATTCTGCCCTCCTGACCATCCCTGATTATAATCGCTCCACCATCGGTGGCCGTGCCTTCTGTTGCCTGGGCCCCAAGCTCTGGAACTCCCTCCTTAAACCTCTCCACCTCTCTACCTCTCTGTCCTCCTTCAAGACTCTCCTTAAAACCGACCTCTTCACCTGCGCTAATTTCTACTTTTGTGGCTCGGTGTCAAATTTTTATCCCATAATCCTCCTGTGGAGCACCTTGGGACGTTTCACTCCGTTAAAGGCGCTATATAAATACACATTATTGTTGGTGTTCCCTCTGTCTCTCCTCTTCCCCGTCTCTCTCTCACACCTTCCCCTCACTCTCCCCTTCCCTCTCTCTCACTCCTTCCCCTCACTCTCCCCTTCCCTCTCTCTCACTCCTTCCCCTCACTCTCCCCTTCCCTCTCTCTCATTCCTTCCCCTCACTCTCCCCTTCCCTATCTCTCACTCCTTCCCCTCACTCTCCCCTTCCCTCTCTCTCATTCCTTCCCCTCACTCTCCCCTTTCCTCTCTCTCACTCCTTCCCCTCACTCTCCCCTTCCCTCTCTCTCACACCTTCCCCTCACTCTCCTATTGCCACTCTCTCACTCCTTCCCCTCACTCTCCCCTTCCCTCTCTCTCACTCGTTCCCCTCACTCTCTACTTCCTTCTCTCTCACTTCTTCCCTTCACTCTCCCCTTCCCGCTCTCTCACTCCTTCCCCTCACTCTCCCCTTCCCTCCCTCTCACTCCTTCCCCTCAATCTCCCCTTCCCTCTCTCTCACTCCTTCCCCTCACTCTCCCCTTCCCTCCTCTCTCACTCCTTCCCCTCACTCTCCCCTTCCCTCTCTCTCACTCCTTCCCCTCTCTCTCCCCGTCCCTCTCTCTTCCTCTAGTAGAGCCCCACCTAGTGGACTACCAATGTAATAACAACTACTGACACGCTCCTCTCTCTCTCCATCTCTCTCTCTCTCTCGCCTTCCCCCCTCACTCACTCCTTCCCTCTCCCTGTTCCTTTCCCCCACTTTCTCCCCTTCCCACTCTCCACTCCTCTCTCTCCACTCACTCCTCAATCTCTCCCCTCCCTCTCTCTCTCTCTCTCCTTTCCCTTCTGACTTTCCCCTTCCCCCCTCTAACCCCTTCCGGCTCGAGAGACAGTGTGTGACAGAGAGAAAGTGATAGAGAGACAGAGACAGAGACTGAGAAAGAGAGAGAAACAGAGAGAGTGTGTGAGAGAGAGAGAGAGAGACAGAGAGACAGTGATAGAGAGACGGAGAGAGAGACTGAGAAAGAAAGACAGAGAGAGAGACTGAGAAACATACACAGAGACACAGAGAGACTGAGAGAGAAAGAGAGACAGAGCCAGAGTGTGACTGAGTTGCCTTGGGATGTTTTACTACGTGAAAGACCCGATATATCGATGTTGAGAGGCGAATATTGAAGAGACGGAGGCAGGAGTCTGGGGGATGAGACACAATCTGAGCGTTTCATTGACCCCTCCTCATTCTTCAAACACACAGCACTAACTGGGGAATGACCCACAACCCCGGGCAGGTGGTTCCATAGCTCAGGGGTTAGAGCACTGGTCTAGTAAACCAGGGGTCGTGGGTTCAAATCTCACTGGGGTCTACTCACAATTAATTCAGTATTTAAATACAGTGTCAATTAACAACAGGTTAAATTATAAATGTTAAACAGCTCTGAGACTGACCCTGGAATAACAGGCTCCCCTCACAACCTTCTCTCTCTCTGCCTGACATGTTTTACATCTTTTTTCCGCTATCTCGCTTTTCCTGTCTCACATTCCTCTCTTCTCTCCCCTCCCTCCTGTATCTCTCTTTTCCCTTTTTTTCAGATTCTTCCATTCTCCCTCTCTCTCCCCTTCCTTTCTCTCTCTCCCCTGTCTCCTCCCTCTCTCCTCTCCCCTTCTCTCTCTCCCCTTCCCGTCCCTCTCTCGCCTTCCATCTCTTTCTCTCCCCTTCCGCTCTCTCCTACTCCCCTCTCTCACTCCTTTCCTTTCTCTCTATCTCTCTCCTTCCCCCTCTCTCTGTCCCCTCCCTCTCTTTCCCCTCCCCCTCTCTCTCTTCCCTTCCGCTCTCTCTTCCTCCCTGTCTCCCCTTCCAACTCTCTCTCACTCCTTCCTACCTCTCTCCCTTTCCCACTATCTCGCTTTCCCCGTCTCTCACTGTGATATATTCACAGAGCACAGCACACACAGCTCCTAACAAGGCAGGCAGCGATCTCGGAATCCTCCGGAAATCTGCCTGGTTCAGTTTAATTATTAACTCTGCAGTTGCAGTACACAATATGTCCACATCCACAGTGTGGAGCTACAAACATTACAAGCTTACAGACATTACACTCACTCATTCCCCTCTCTAACCCTCTCCCCTCACTGTCTCTCCTTTTCACTCTCCGCTTCCCTCTCCTTCCTCCCTCTCTTTCGTCCCCTCCCAGCCCTTCCTCCTCTCTCTCTCTCTCTTTTTTCCATTTCTTTTCAGATTTCCCCCTTCTCCCTCTCTCTCCCCTTCACCACCCGCTTTTTCCCCTTTCCCCTCTATCACTCCTTCCCCCTCTCTCTCACTCCTTCCACTCTCTCTTTCCCCTTCCCCTCTCTTTCCCACTCCTTCCCCTCTCTATCTCTCCCCTTCCCCTCCCGCTCTTTCACATTCCCAACTTTCCCTTTTCCCTTCCCCTCTCTTTACCTCTCCTTCCCCACACTCTCTCTCCCCTTCCCCTCTCTCACTCTCTACTTCCCCTCTCTCCCCTTCCCTCTCTGCTTTCATTCTCTCACTCCTTCTCCTCTCTCTTCTTCCTCCTCTATCTTCCCTCTCTCTCCCCTTCCCCTTCCCTCCCTCCCCTCCTCTCTCTCTCTCTCTCTTCTCCCTTCCTTTTCAGATTCCCCCCTTCTCCCTGGTGTGAATGGTTTTGATCCTGGCCCAATTGCTAGACGGATGTTTCTAATCGCCCTCACCTTACGAAAGTTCTGTACCCGGGGATTATTATTCAGAGTGTAAATGGAATGAGTTACAGACAGGAAAGCCTCGGTGAAACACCGTTACTGATATTTATTAGGTCTAACATACACTGGGTAAAACATGCACTACTAAACGCAATCACTGTCTGTGTGGAGATTAATATCCAGGTTACAAACAACATACACACAGTACGGAACTGAGGACCGGTCCCATGCAGTCATTCCCTTGTTGCTACGGTGGATTCTAACTCCACCCTGAACAACGAATTACCTCATCACACAAGCCCCTTCCCCTGGCTCAACCAAACAAAGCTCCCTCCCCAGAATCGCCCCGAAAAAGCTTCACTTCTGAGAAAGAACCCTGAGCCGTTACACCTCACCTGGGCCACCTCTGGTTACTGGCTTGGGACACCCGCGACCATGTTCACCAGCACACACACAGTCGCTCTCGATCGCTCAGCTCAGCCGTGGGAAGTCACTGCCCTGGAGGTCGTACCCCGTGAGGGGTACGTGGTTCTCAGTCTCAGCGCCTTCTTCTGTCGAACTGTTGCTTCCCCCTCTGGTACGTCTTCTTGTTCCGTCGATCTCGGTGGAGCGAGAGCGAGAGGGAGCACGAGAACGGTGGAAAAGTGACTATCTTTATCGGAGTCGAGCTACCCCTATCTGTCCCACCAAACTTTTGTTTCGAAGCGCTCCGCTGCTTAGTCAGTGATGGGCCATCATCAGACCCACGTGTGTTCTGTGATTGGACGAATGGCCCTGAGTCTGGGACATATCTCGCTCGGTGTGTTGGGAAAAAACTGGCTCCTCTTCACCTGGCCAGGCTGTGGGTTCATTGTTCAGCTTCCCGTCTGAGACTGGAGATGGGAAGTGCTTTCGCGTTCGAGTGGCTTTCTAATCTGGTCACTGGCTTCACGTGAACGGGTGCCTCAGGTTCCTGAGCCCCTTTGTCAGTGGCCCCCCCTTCCTTTTGCTGGGACTGACGGGTGAACCTTTACATCCTGGGTTTTGTCACAGACAGCCGCCATGTGGTCTCCAGAGTTTTAACAAACCAGCGTTTTCACGGACCTGCACAGGGAGATCCCATCACAGGGAAAATACCCTCAGAGACAAACCCTACAAAGTCCACGCAATATTCTCGACTGAGTCCATTCTTTAACCAGAGACTTTGCGATCTCTTCACTCTCTCTCCCCTTCCCATCTCTCTCCCTCTCTTTCCCCTCCCCCTCTCTCTCTCCCCTTTCCCTCTCTTTCTCTCCCCTTCCCCCCTCTCCCCTTCCCTCTCTACATTCATTCCCTCTTCACACGTTCCCCTCTCTCTCCCCTCCCTCTCTTTCCACTACCCAATCTCTCCCCCTTCTCTCCGCTTACCCCATTGCCGTTTCACTCTCCCTTTCCCTCTCCCTTCCCCTCCGTCCGCTCTCTCGCTTTCTCTTCCCTTTCTTTTCAGATTCTCCACTTCTCCCTCTCTCTCCCCTTCCTTTCTCTCTCTGTCACCTCCCTCTCTCCCCTTCCCCTCTCTCCCCTTCCACTGTCTCTCACTCCTTTCCCCTTTCTCTCCCCTTCCCCTCTCTCTCACTCCTTCCCCCTCTCTCTCACTCCTTCCCCCTCTCTCTCACTCCTTTCCCCTTTCTCTCCCCTTCCCCTCTCTCTCGCTCCTTCCACCACTCTCTCCCCTTCCCCTCTCTCTCACTCCTTCCCCCTCGGTCTCCCCTTCCCCTCTCACTCACTCCTTCCCCCCTCTCTCACTCCTTCCCCTATCTCTCTCCCCTCCCCCTCTCTCTCACTCCTTCCCTCTCTCTCTCACTCCTTCCCCCACTCTCTCTCCCCTTCCCCTCTCTCTCGCTCCTTCCACCACTCTCTCCCCTTCCGCTCTCTGTCACTCCTTCCCCCCTCTCTCTCCCCTCACCCTCTCTCTCACTCCTTCCCCCTCTCTCTCCCCTCCCCCTCTCTCTCACTCCTTCCCTCTCTCTCACTCCTTTCCCCTTTCTCTCCCCTTCCCCTCTCTCTCGCTCCTTCCCCCTATCTCTCTCCCCTTCCCCTCTCTCTCACTCCTTCCCCCTATCTCTCTCCCCTCCCCCTCTCTCTCACTCCTTTCCCCTCTCTCTCACTCCTTCCCCCACTCTCTCCCCTTCCCCTCTCTCTCACTCCTTCCCCCCTCTCTCTCCCCTCACCCTCTCTCTCACTCCTTCCCCCTCTCTCTCCCCTCCCCCTCTCTCTCCCCTTCTCCTCCCTCTCTCACTCCTTCCCCGTCTCTCTCACTCCTTCCACTCTCTCTTTTCCCTTCCCCTCTCTTTCCTGCTCCTTCCCCTGTCTTTCACAGAACAGGTGGCTCCATAGCTCAGGGGTTAGAGCACTGATCTAGTAAACCAGGGGTTATGAGTTCAAATGTCACTGGGGCCTATTCACAATTAGTTTTATATTTAAATTTGCAGTCAATTAACAAGGGTTTTAATTATAAATATTAAAAAGCTCCGAGACCGACCCTGAAACAACAGGTTCTCATCTCTCTTACACTCTCTCTCTCTCCCTTCCCCATCACGACCCGTTCTACATCTTTTTACCCCTCACTCCCTGTCCTGCTATCTCGCTTTCCCCGTCTCTCCCTCATTCCCCTCTCTCTCCTCTCTCCCCTTCCCTCTCTACTTTCATTCTCTCCCCACTCCTTCCCCCTCTCTCCCCTTCCCCTCTCTCCCCTTCCCTCTCTACTTTCATTCTCTCCCCACTCCTCCCCCCCTCTCTCCCCTTCCCCTCTCTCCCCTTCCCTCTCTACTTTAATTCTCTCCTCACTCCTTCCCCCTCTCTCCCCTTCCCCTCTCTCCCCTTCCCTCTCTACTTTCATTCTCTCCCCACTCCTTCCCCCTCTCTCCCCTTCCCCTCTCTCCCCTTCCCTCTCTACTTTCATTCTCTCCCCACTCCTTCCCCCTCTCTCCCCTTCCCCTCTCTCCCTTTCCCCCTGAGAGACACACAGAGAGAAAGTGAGTGTGTGAGAGAGACAGAGAGAGAGTGAGAAAGTGTTGTGTGTGCAATAACTCAACAGACAGATTACTGTCAACTCCGAACAGGTACACACCTGGCTCTACTTTATTAGGGCCCAAAGTGATTACATTACAAGATGGCTGGCCTTTTATACCGAGGCCACACACGCGTGTGTACAGCCCAATGACCTCCGACAGTGGCCCCACCTGGTGGCTAGTAACCCCAAGCATACATACATGACAGAAAGAGAGAGACAGAGAGACAGAGAGACAGAGAGATTGAGCCAGAGTGTGACTGAGTTGCCTTGGGATGTTTTACTACGTGAAAGACCCGATATATCGATGTTGAGAGGTGAATATTGAAGAGACGGAGGCAGGAGTCTGGGGGATGAGACACAATCTGAGCGTTTCACTGACCCCTCCTCATTCTTCAAACACACAGCACTAACTGGGGAATGACCCACATCCCAAAGCAGGTGGTTCCATAGCTCAGGGGTTAGAGCACTGGTCTAGTAAACCAGGGGTCATGGGTTCAAATCTCACTGGAGCCAACTCAAAATTAGTTCAGTATTTAAATACACTGTCAATTAACAAGGGGTTTAATTATAAATATTAACAACTCTGAGACTGACCCTACAAACAACAGGCCTCTGTCTTGCAGACACTCTCTCCGCTTTCCAGGTCAAGATCCGTTCTGCATTTTTTTTTTCCTGCAATCTCACTTTCTCCATCTCTCACTCCTTCCCCTCTGTCTCCCCTTTCCCTCTCTCTCCCCTTCCCCTCTCTCCCCTTCCGCTCCCTCCCCTCCCTCCTCTCTCTCCCTCTTTTGCCTTTCTTTTCAGATTCTCCCCTGCTCCCTCCCTCTCCCCTTCCTTTCTCTCTCCCCTGCCTCCTCCCTCTCTCGACTTCCCATCTCTCTCCCCTCCCCCTTTCGCTCTCCCCCATTCTGCTCTCTCCCATTCCCCTCTGGCTGACTCCTTCCCCCTCTCTCTCCCATTCCCTCTCCCACTCATTCCCCTCTCTCCCTCCTTTTACAACTTACAAGCACTAATCTCTCTCACAGAGCCGACACCGACACGATGGGCCGAATGGCCCTCCTTGTGCACTGTAAGATTCTGTCAATGTTCAGGGATGAATCACCGAGAATGATTATTCGGGCCCCACCTCCTTGTTAACAATAGTAAGATGTAAACAGGAGCTGGTGTTACAGGTGGCTCCATAGCTCAGGGGTTAGAGCACTGGTCTTGTAAACTAGGGATCGTGGGTTCAAATCTCACTGCGGCCAACTCAAAATTATCTCAGTATTTAAATTAGCAAGGGCTTTAATTGTAAATATGGTTGAAAACTTTATGAAGATGGAGAGTGACAGAGTTAATTCAGAGATGAGGGCCCTGAAGTTTAGGAAACTTTGATGGTGTGAGATGTGAATAGACTGGCCAGTGATCCTTGTTGGATTGACAATGGCAAACATTTGAAGATCACATGGATGAACTCCAACAATTGTACATCCCTGTCTGGAGTAAAAATAGAATGGGGAATGTGGCTCACAAGGGAAATGAAGGATAGTGTTAAATCCAAGGAAGAGGCATATAAATTGGCCAGAAAAAGCAGCAAACCTGAGGACTGGGAGAATTTTGTAACACAGCAGAGGAGGACAAAGGGTTTTAACCAGGAGGGGGGAAAATAGATTATGAGAGGAAGCTTGCAGGCTTCTAAAAAAATTAGTGACGACAAACAGATCCCTTGCAGTCAGATTCAGGTGAATTTATAATGGGGAACAAAGAAATGGCGGACCAGTTAAACAAATACTTTGGTTCTGTCTTCATGAAGGAAGACACAAATAATCTTCTGGAAATACTAGGGGACCGAGGGTCTCGTGAGAAGGGGGAACTGAAGGATATCCTTATTAGGCGGGAAATTGATGGGATTGAAGGCCGATAAATCCCCAGGGCCTGATAGCTTGCATCCCAGAGTACTTAAGGAAGTGGCCCTTGAAATAATGGATGCATTGGTGATCATTTTACAACAGTCTATTGACTCTGGATCGGTTCCTATGGACTGGAGGGTAACTAATGTTATGCTCTGTTTAAAAAAGGAGGGAGAAAGCGGGTAATTATAGACCGGTTAGCCTGACATCGGTAGTGGGGAAAATGATGGAATCAATTATTAAAGATGAAATAGCAACACATTTGGAAAGCAGTGACAGGATCGGTCCAAGTCAGCATGGATTTATGAAAGGGAAATCATGCTAGACAAATCTTCAAGAATTTTTTGAGGATGTAACTAGTAGAGTGGACAAGGGAGAACCAGTGGATGTGGTGTATTTGGACTTTCAAAAGGCTTTTGACAAGGTTCCACACAAGAGATTGGTGTGCAAAATCAAAGCACATGGTATTGGGGGTAATGTACTGACATGGATAGAGAAATGGTTGACAGACAGGAAGCAGAGAGTCGGGATAAACGGGTCCTTTTCAGAGTGGCAGGCAGTGACTAGTGGGGTGCCGCAGGGCTCAGTGTTGGGACCCCAGCTATTTACAATATACATTAATGATTTGGATGAGGGAATTGAGTGTAATATCTTCAAGTTTGCAGATGACACGAAGCTGGGTGGCAGTGTGAGCTGTGAGGAGGATGCTAAAAGTGTGTTGGGTGACTTGGACAGGTTAGGTGAGTGGACAAATGCATGGCAGATGCAGTATAATGTGGATAAGTGTGAGGTTATCCACTTTGGTGGCAAAAACATGAAGGCGAATATTATCTGAATGGCGGCAGATTAGGAAAAGGGGAGGTGCAACGAGACCTGGGTGTCATGGTACATCAGTCATTGAAAGTTGGCATGCAGGTACAGCAGGTGGAGAAGAAGGCAAATGGTATGTTGGCCTTCATAGCGAGAGGATTTGAGTAGAGGAGCAGGGAGGTCTTACTGCAGTTGTACAGGGCCTTGGTGAGGCCTCACCTGGAATATTGAGTTCAGTTTTGGTCTCCTAATCTGAGGACGGACATTCTTGCTATTGAGGGAGTGCAGCGAAGGTTCACCAGACTGATTCCCGGGATGGCTGGACTGACATATGAGGAGAGACTGGATCGACTGGGCTTATATTCACTGGAATTTAGAAGGATGAGAGGGGATCTCATAGAAACATATAAAATTCTAACGGGACTGGACAGGTTAGATGCAGGAAGAATGTTCCCGATGTTCGGGAAGTCCAGAACCAGGGGACATAGTCTAAGGATAAGGCGTAAGCCATTTAGGACTGAGATGAGGAGAAATTTCTTCACTCAGAGAGTTGTTAACCTGTGGAATTCCCTGCCGCAGAGAGTTGTTGATACCAGTTCATTGGATATATTCAAGAGGGAGATAGATATGGCCCTTACGGCTAAAGGGATCAAGGGGTATGGAGAGAAAGCAGGAATGGGGTACTGAGGGAATGATCAGTCATGATCTTATTGAATGGTGGTGCAGGCTCGAAGGGCCGAATGGCCTACTCCTGCACCTATTTTCTGTGTTTCTATGTTTCGATGTAAGAAAGAACCAAAGTATTTGTTCAATTGGACTGCCATTTCTTTGTTCCCCATTATAAATTCACCTGATTCTGACTGCAAGGGACCTACATTTGTCTTCACTAATTGTTTTCTCTTCACATATCTATAGAAGCTTTTGCAGTCAGTTTTTATGTTCCCTGCAAGCTTACTCTCATACTTTACTTACCCCGTCCTAATTAAACCCTTAGTCCTCCTCTGCTGAATTCTAAACAACAGACTCCCCTCACACCCTTCCCCCTCTCCTCTTCTCGTCTCTCTGACACTCTCCCCTTCCAAATCTCTCTCTCCCTTCTCCATCATGTCCCGTTCTACATCATTTTACCCCCTCTGCCTTTCCCGCTATCTCACTTTCCACATCTGTCATTCATTCCCTTCTCCCCCCTTCCCCCTCCCTCACCTCACCCTCTCTCCTTCCCCCTCTCTCTCTTCCCCCTCTCTCCTTTCATTCTCTCCCCACTCCTTCCTCTCTCTCCTTTCTCCTCTATCTTCCCTCTCTCTCTCTCCGCTCCCTCTCTCTCTTTCCCCGCCCGCTCTTTCCCCGACCCAGTCTCTCCCCACTCTCTCCCCTTCCCCTCTGCCCTTTCACTCTCCTCTCTCTTTTCCCTTTCTTTTCCCTTTCTTTTCAGATTCTCCCCTTCTCCCTCTCTCTCCCCTTCCTTTCTCTTTCACCTGACTCCCCTCTTTCTCCCCTCCACCTCTCTCTCACTCCTTCCACTCTCTCCCCTTCCCCCTCGATCTCACTCCTTCCACTCGCTCTTTTCCTTTCCCCTCTCTTTTCTGCTCCTTCCCCTGTTTTTCCCAAAGCATTTGGCTCCATAGCTCAGGGGTTAGAGCACTGGTCTTGTAAACCAGGGGTTCTGAATTCAAATCTCACTGGGGCCGACTCAAAATCAGTTTAATATTTAAATTCAATGTCAATTAATAAGTGTTTTAAACATAAATATTAAACAGCTCCGAGACTGACCCTGCAGCAATCGTCTCCTCTTGTCTCCAGTAATCTCTCTATCCCTTCCCATTCTACATCTTTTTCCTGCTGTATAACTTTCCCCGTCTTTCACACACTCCACTCTCCCCCGCTCACCCTCTCTCCTTCCCCCTGTCTCTCCCCTTCCCCTCTCTCCCCCCCCATCCTTTCACTCTCTCTCTCTCCGTCCCCCCTCTCTATCCCCTCGCCCCTCTATCTCTCTCCCCATTCCCTGCTCTCTTTCCCCTTCACGTCTCTTTCCCACTCCTCCACTCTCGCTCTCCCATTCCCCTCCCACATTCACCTTCCTGCCTCTCTCTCACTCTCCACTTCCCCTCTCTCCCCTTCTCTCTCACTTTCATTCACCCCCCACTCCTTCCCTCTCTCTCCCCTCCCACTCATTCCCCGACCACCCTCTCTCCCCTTCCCCCTCTGCCTTTTCACTCTCCCTTTCCCTCTCCCCTCCCCTCTCTCTCCTCCCCGACCTCCTCCGTCTCTCTCGTTTCCCTTTCTTTTCACATTCTCCCCTTCTCCCTCTCTTTCCCGTTCCCATCTCTCCTCTCCCCTTCTCTCTCTCCCCTTCCCCCTCCCTCTCATTCCTTCTACCTCTCTCTCACTCCTTTCACTCTCTCTCTCCGCTTCCCCCTCTCTCTACCCTTCCACTCTCTCTCTCACTCCTTCCCCCTCTTTTTCCCTTTCCCCCCTCTTTCCCCTGCCACACCGCTCCCTTCCCCCCCTCTCTCTCCCCTTCCCGCTCTCTTCTTCCCTGTCTCCATTCCCTCTCTGTCCCCATCCCTCTCTCACTCCTCCCCTCTCTTCCCCTCCCCCTCTTTCCCCTCTCCCCTCTCTCCCTCCCTTCCACACTCTCTCTCTCTCCCCTTCTGCTCCCTCTCTCTCCCCTTCCCTCCCTCCCTCTCTCTCTCCCCTCCCTCTCTCTCTCCCCTTCCCCATCTCTCTCACTCCTTCCCCCTCTCTCTCTCCCCTTCCTCCTCTGTCTCCCCTTCCCCCTCTCTCTCACTCCTTCCACTCTCTCTTTTCCCTTCCCCTCTCTTTCCTGTTCCTTCCCCTGTCTCCATAGCTCAGGGGCTAGAACACTGGTCTAGTAAACCAGCGGTCGTTAGTTCAAATCTCACTGGGGCCTACTTGAAATTAGTTCAGTATTTAAATTCGCTGTCAATTAACAAGTGTTATAATTATAAATATTAAACAGCTCTGAGACTGACCCTGGAATAATAGGCTTCCCTCTCCCCTTCCAAATCTCTCTCTGTCTTCCCCATCATGACCCGTTCTACATCTTATTTCTGGCTTTCCGCTCTCTCCACTTCCCTCTCTAATTACATTCTCTCTCTCCTTCCTCCTCCATCTTCCCCCTCTCTAATGACATTCTCTCACTCCTTCCTCCTCTATCTTCTCTCTCCCTTTCCGCTCTCTCCACTTCCCTCTCTAATTACATTCTCTCACTCCTTCCTCCTCCAGCTTCCCCCTCGAGAGATGGCGAGTGAGAGATTGAGGCAGAGTGTGACTGAGTTGCCTTGGGATGTTTTACTACGTGAAAGGCCCGATATTCGTTGGAATTCAGAAGAATGAGAGGTGATCTTATCGAAATGTTTCAGATTATGAGGGGGCTTGACAAGGTGGATGCAGAGAGGATGTTTCCACTGATGGGGGAGACTAGAACTAGGGGGCATGATCTTAGTATAAGGGGCCTCCCATTTAAAACTGAGATGAGGAGAAATTTCTTCTCTCAGAGGGTTGTAAATCTGTGGAATTCGCTGCCTCAGAGAGCTGTGGAAGCCGGGACATTGAATAAATTTAAGACAGAGATAGACAGTTCCTTAACCGATAAGGGGATAAGGGGGCGGGCAGGGAAGTGGAGCTGAGTCCATGATCGTTTCAGCCATGATCGTATTAAATGGCGGAGCAGACTCGAGGGGCCGTCTGGCCTACTCCTGCTCCTATTTCTTATGTTGCCCTCTCTCTCCCCTTCCCCTCCCTCTCTTTTCCCTTCCCCCCTCTCTCTCACTACACTTCTGCTCTCTCCCCTTCCCCACTCCTTCTCACTCCTTCCCCTCTCTCTTCCCCTCGCTCTCTTTCCCACTCCTTCCTGTCTCTCTCACCCGCTTCCCCTCTCTCTTCCACCCTCTCTCCCCTTCCCCTTATTTCTCTCTCCCCTTGCAGTCTCTCTCTCCCTTCCCCTTCACGACCTGTTCTTAATCTTGTTACCCCTCTCTCACTTTCCCGCTATCTCACTTTCCCCGTCTCTCACTCATTCCCCTCTTCCCCCTTCACCCTCCCTCGCCCCACCTTCTTCCCTTCCCTCCTCTCACTCCTTCCCCCTCTCTCACTCCGTCCCCCTCTCTCCCCTCCCTCTCCCCCTCTCCCCCCTTCACCTCTGCCATTTCACTCTCCCTCCCCTCTCTTTCCTCCCCTCCCTCCTCTCTCTCTTCCCTTTCTTTTCAGATTCTCCCCTTCTCCCTCTCTCTCCCCTTCCTTTCTCTCTCCCTACCTCCTCCTTCTCTCCTCATCCCCTCTCTCCCCTTCCCCTCTCTCTCACACCTTCCCCCTCTTTCTCACTCCTTCCACCTCTCTCTCACTCATTCCCTCTCTCTCCCCTTCCCTCTCACTTTCCCCTTCGACTCTCTCTCTCCCCTTCCCTCTCTCTATCCCCTTCCCCTCTCTCTCACTCCTTCCATTCTCTCTTTTCCCTTCCCCTCTCTTTCCTGCTCCTTACCCCTGTCGTTCCCAGAGTAGGTGGCTCCATAGGTCAGGGGTCAGGGGTTAGAGCACTGGTCTTGTAAACCAGGGGTTGTGAGTTCAAATCTCACTGGGGCTCACTCAAGATTTAAATTCACTGTCAATTAACAATGGCTTTAATTATAAATATAACCAGCTCTGAGACCGACTCTGGAACAACAGGCTCCCCTCTCCTCTCCTTGTCTCCCTCACACTCTCTCTTCCCCTTCCAAATCTTTCTCTGCCACCCCCATCACTGTTATGTTCAGAATAAATCCACGGGACCGGATCGTAAGCTGACTCACTGGGGCCTACTCAAAATTAGATCAGTATTTAAATTCACCGTCAATTAATAAGGGATTTAGTTATAAATATTAAACATCTTTGAGACTGATCCTGAAACTGCTCTTGTATTCACTGGAGTTCAGAAGAATGAGAGGGGACCTCATAGAAACGTTTAAAATTCTGACGGGGTTAGACAGGTTATAGATGCAGGAAGAATGTTCCCAATGTTGGGGAAGTCCAGAACCAGGGGACACAGTCTAAGGATAAGGGGGAAGCCATTTAGGACCGAGATGAGGAGGAATTTCTTCACCCAGAGAGTGGTGAACTTGTGGAATTCTCTACCACAGAAAGTTGTGAGGCCAATTCACTAAATATATTCAAAAAGGAGTTAGATGAAGTCCTTACTACTAGGGGGATCAAGGGGTATGGTGGAAAGCAGGAATGGGGTACTGAAGTTGCATGTTCAGCCATGAACTCATTGAATGGCGGTGCAGGCTAGAAGGGCCGAATGGCCTACTCCTGCACCTAGTTTCTATGTTTCTATGAAACTATTGTGACCTTGGTCTCTTTATTGAGACCCCAGAGTGGGGAAGCAGCATGGTGGATCACCTTATGTACCTGCTTGTCCGAGGGTGCACAAGTGACCCTTAGGCCTCCCACAGGTGTGCCCCCTAGTGGCAAGTCTGACATATTGGTGAGGTTTAGGTGCATACATAACATCACTCCCCCCCCCCCTGCCCCCTCCAAAGGCTTATGTACCAGTTATTTGCAAGTTGAGGCGATATGACGCCCTGTGTCCCCGGGTCGATCACCTGATTTGAATTCCTGGCCTGGGTGAGTTGGTCGGAACGTTGCTGCCCGGCCGAGTGCCTGGTGTGATGGGACAGACGTGGCCAGGTCCTTTCACAATAGTGGCCTGCTTATCGATAGTTTGCAGTCTGGTCTGGTCCAAACGCTTTCTGCGTTTGCTCAGTACATGGTTTCACAACCAAACACTCCATTTTCATCACACACACACACACACTCCATTCCCCTCTTTGTCTCACACAGTGCTCTCGGCCCCATCTGGGGGCCCTGAATATTGTCCACGTCACTTATTCTGATGTGGCGTGGAGGGGGGCCGTACGATCGTGGTGCATTCTCTGCTGATAGCAGGCGGAAGGCTCGGTCCTGAGCGACTCTGTCCGGTGACTGCGTAGCAACCCGGGTCAGCCGGGGTCTGTAGGGAGTCTACCGCGACACGTGTGGTGCTCGGCTTGGTGGTCTGGGCTGCCCGCTGCGGACTATTGTCGCTGACCCTAAGGCCTGGAGAGCCCAGGATGGGCCGATACGGCCCTGAGACTTTCAGTGGTAGCGGGAGGCCGTGTGGTCCCCCGTGGATCCTGGGACGTAGTACGGAGGTTCCCGCACCACCGACTGTGTGTAGCCTCCCTGCCTTTCTTTGTAACACGTTGCAGGGTTTGCCCCACAGGGGGGGGGGGGCAATCTGATGGGATGATCATTACGTCTTTGCGACGGATAAGCTGCAACACTCCCGTCTGGCGGTTCGCCGTGAGCAGGCGGTAATGTGATAACACATCACTTGCTACAAGTACTTTGTCAGATACATATACGACCGATTGTTGTTTGCCCGCTACTTTGGCTTGTTTTAACGTACCCCCGACCCCATATGATAGTACACCATTGGCCGCGAAAGAACGCTCACATGGGTTCCACAGTGCAAACAACTTATTGGAACATAGTGGGTTCCTGGCCTTCTCAGCGGCCCCCCCCCTTTACCTTTGCCCCAAACCCAGTGGCCTTCCTCGCTGGCCAACACATGCCTCTGTTCCGTTGCGGCCACATCCCGTGGTCTGGACGTTTCTCTCGACCCGTGGTCTGGACGCTTCTCTCGACTGCCGCCATCTTCCTCCCCAGGGATTCCCGCCTCTGGCGTCGGGAAGACACATTCGGATGGTTTCGGCCGGAGCCCCACTCCGCTTGGTCGACCTGGAGCCTCTTCCGTCGCCGCCAAGAGGTCGTCGGCTTCGGGTGCTGGGTACCCTCCGTCTGTAACCGCTGCTCGGTTGATCTTCGCCTCCTGGTGGTCGCGACGAGCGGCCTGTGCCTCGGGGGTCTGCAAATGGATCTGCACTTCGACGCCTGGTTCAGCTGAAGGTGGGGGGCTTGCTCAGCCTTTGAGCAAGGGGAGAGGTTGTTCGCCGGAGAAGGTACACAGAGGTCTTCCCAGTTCCATCGAATCTTCCCCATCCACCTTCTACCAAGCAGCATTGGCCCATCACCTGAAACAATCCACAGAGGTAAATCGCGCACCGCTCCCTCATGGGATACCCTTATGCCCGCACTACCAATAACTGGTCTCAGTTCCTTGGTGTAGGTGCCCAGCTTTGCCTGAATCGGGATCAGCTTGGGTCATTGTGCTCTGTCGCCCCCCCCACAGCCTCTCGAATGCCTTCTGGCTCATTATTGATTGACTCGCCCCCGTGTCTAGTTCCATGGAGACTGGAGTGCCGTTAGGTCCAACTTTTCACATTATCGGAGGGCTTTTGGTGGTGAAGGTGTGTACCCCATGTACTGCCCCTTCAGCCTCAGGTTGAGTTGCCTCTCCTGCTCGTTCAGCGTGACCCTCGCTGGATCGATGGTCCTCTCCTGACTCTGCCACGTGGTGAGTCACAGACCGTTTGCACATTCGCTGGAGGTGCCCCATTGTTCCACGGCCCTTGCACACACAGGGCTTGAATCGACATTGATGGGCTCGATGGCTGACCCCAGCAGCGCCAACATGGTGCTAATGGATACGCATTCACGGCCCACGGCGGACTCTGAGTCACTCGAGGCCTAGGTCTGGCCTCTGCGGTCATGTGGGCCCTGTCCTGTGCCGTTCTGCCTGCTGAATACATTATTTTATGCACAGTACTTGCCGGTGAGCTTCGAATCTGTTTCGTGTTATCGCTCGTGGATATGAAGGCCTGGGCTGTCGTGATGGCCTTGCTCAGATAGAAACATAGAAACAGAGAAAATAGGTGCAGGAGTAGGCCATTCGGCCCTTCGAGCCTGCACCACCATTCAATAAGATCATGGCTGATCATTCACCTCAGTACCCCTTTCCTGCTTTCTCTCCATACCCCTTGATCCCTTTGGCCGTAAGGGCCACATCTAACTCCCTCTTGAATATATCCAATGAACTGACCTCAACAACTCTCTGCGGCAGGGAATTCCACAGGTTAACAATTCTCTGAGTGAAGAAATTTCTCCTCATCTCAGTCCTAAATGGCCTACCCCTTATCCTTAGATTGTGTCCCCTGGTTCTGGACTTCCCCAACATCGGGAACATTCTTCCCGCATCTAACCTGTCCCGTCCCGCCAGAATCTTATATGTTTCTGTGAGATCCCCTCTCATCCTTCTAAACTCCAGTGTATAAAGGCCCAGTTGATCCAGTCTCTCCTCATATATCAGTCCAGCCACCCCGGGAATCAGTCTGGAGAACCTTTCCCGGCACTCCCTCAATAGCAAGAATGTCCTTCCTCAGATTAGGAGACCAAAACTGAACACAATATTCCAGGTGAGGCCTCACCAAGGCCCTGTACAATTGCAGTAAGACCTCCCTGCTCCTATACTCAAATCCCCTCGCTATGTCGGCCAACATACCATTTGCCTTCTTCACCGCCTGCTGTACCTGCATGCCAACTTTCAATGACTGATGTACCATGACACCCAGGTCTCGTTGCACCTCCCCTTTTCCTAATCTGTCACCATTCAGATAATATTCTGCCTTCCTGTTTTTGCCCCCAAAGTGGATAACCTCACATTTATCCACATTATACTGCATCTGCCATGCATTTGCCCACTCACCTAACCTGTCCAAGTCACCCTGCAGCCTCTTAGCATCCTCCTCACAGCTCACACCGCCACCCAGTTTAGTGTCATCTGCAAACTTGGAGATATTACACTCAATTCCTTTATATAAATCATTGATGTATATTGTAAATAGCTGGGGTCCCAGCACTGAGCCCTGCGGTACCCCACTAGTCACTGCCTGCCATTCCGAAAAGGGCCCGTTTATCCCGGGATCCGGCAGACAGCAGCTTGCGAAGGATGACCTCGTGACCGATTCCGAGCACGAAACCGTTCGGCAACATTTCCCGCAAAGATCCCGCAAAAACCGTACTGCCCCGCAAGGAATCTTCTGGCCCTGGGAGCGCCGGTGGGTGTAAAAGTGATACCTGGCCTTTAAGGTGCTCTCCTTCGGCTTGAGGCGTTCCCACACCAGCACACACAGCTCTGTGTAAGTCTTCTCCTCTGGTTTGACCGGTGCCAGCAGGTTTTTGAGCAGGCCGTATATCGGAGACCCACATACGGTGAGGAGAATCGCCCTGGTCTTGATCGCCCTCTCTCAGCCTCGTCCTGTTCATTGGCGACGTAGTACCGGTCGGGACGCTCAACGAAGGCTTCCCAAATCATCACCCTCAACAAATCCCTCAACAAGACCAACGGCAGCCATTACCGTGTGAAGGTTGGTGATCCGTTACTCGTCGCCAGTGAGTGATGTTCAGAATAAATCCACAGGACTGTATTGCAAGCTCAAACTGTGGTGACCTTGTGCTCTTTATTCAGGCTCCAGGGTGGGGAAGCAGTATGGTGAGTCACCTTATATACCTGCTTGTCCCAGGGTGTACAGGTGACCATTGGGTCTCCCACAGGTGTGCCCCCTAGTGGCAAGTCTTACATATTGGTGACGTTTACATGTGTACACAACAATCACGACCCGTTCCACATCTTTTTATTCCTCTCTCACTTTCCCGCTATCTCGCTTTCCCCGTCTCTCACTCATTCCCCTCTCCCCCTTTCCCCTCCCTCGCCTCACCCTCTTCCCGTCCCACTCTCTCCCCCTCCGACTCGCCTTTCCACTCTCCCTCTCCCTCCTCCTTCTCCGCTCCCTTTCCTCCCCTCCCTCCTCTCTCTCTCTCTTTTCCCTTTCCTTTCAGATTCTCCCCTTCTCCCTCTCTCCCCTTCCCCTTTCTCTCTCCCCTTCCTCACTCTCTCACTCCTTCCCCTCTCTCTCTCACTCCTTCCCCATCACTCCTCTTAACATCACTTTCACCTTCCCCCTGCTCTCTCTCCCCTTCCCTCTCTTTCCCCTCCCCTCTCTCGCTCTCGCCTTACCCCTCTCTCTCCCATTCCCCTCTCGCTCACTCCTTCCCCTCTCCCTTTTCATTTTCTCCCCTCCTCTCTCTCTCCCCACCCTCTCCTTCTCCCTCCCCTCCCCAGTCTGCATCCCCTCCATCCTCCCTTTCATTCCTTCGCTCTCCCTCTCCCCTTTCTCATCAGACTCTCCCCCTCCCCATCTCTCCAATCCTCCCCCTCTCTTCCCTTCTCCCTCTCTCTCCCCTTCCCCCGCTACACCCTCCCCCCTCGAGGGACCGAGTGAGAAGGTGAGAGACAGAAAGAAAGAGACAGAGACAGAGAGACAGAGAGATTGGGACAGAGTGTGACTGAGTTGCCTTGGGATGTTTTACTCCGTGAAAGACCCGATATATCGATGTTGAGAGGTGAATATTGAAGAGACGGAGGCAGGAGTCTGGGGGATGAGACACAATCTGAGCGTCTCACTGACCCCTCCTCATTCTTCAAACACACAGCACTAACTGAGGAATGACCCACAGCCCAGGGCAGGTGGTTCCGTAGCTCAGGGGTTCGAGCACTGGGCTAATAAACCAGCGGTCGTTGGTTCAAATCTCACTGGGGCCTACTCAAAATTAGTTCAGTATTTAAATTCACTGTCAATTAACAAGGGATGTAATTATAAATATTAAACAGCTCTGAGACCGACCCTGGAACAACAAGCTCCTGTCTCTCTCCCTTCCATATCAGAACATGTTCTACATCTTTTTACCCCTCTCTCCCTTTACCACTATCTCGCTTTCCCCATCTGTCATTCATTCCCCTCTCCCCCCTTCCCCCTCCCTCGCCTCACACTCTCTCTCCGCTATCCACTCTCTCACCCCCTCTCTCCGCTCACTCTGTCTCTTTCGCCAACCCAGGCTCTCCACCCTCTCTCCCCTTCCCCTCACCTTTTCACTCTCCACTTCCCTCCCTCCCTCCTTTCTCTCTCGCTCTCTTTTCCCTTTCTTTTCAGAGTCTCCCGTTCTCCTCTCTCTCCCCTTCCTTTCTCTCTCCCTTGCCTCCTCCCTCTCTCCCCTTCCCCCCTCTCCCCTTCCCCTCTCTCCACTTCCATCTCTTACTCTCCCCTTCCGCTCTCATCCATTAGCCTCTCTCACTCACTCCATCGCCATTCTTCCCCTCCCTCTCTATTTCCCCTTCCCCCTCTCTCTCACTCCTTCCACTCTCTCTTTGTTACGCTACACTCTGTCCCCTCTTCCAGGTCATCTATGTATATTGTAAACAGTTGTGGTCCCAGCACCGATCCCTGTGGCACACCACTAACCACCGATTTCCAACCCGAAAAGCACCCATTTAACCCGACTCTCTACTTTCTGTTAGCCAGCCAATTCTCGATCCATGCTAATACATTTCCTCTGACTCTGCGTACCTCTATCTTCTGCAGTAACCTTTTGTGTGGCACTTTATCGAATGCCTTTTGAAAATCTAAATACACCACATCCATCGGTACACCTCTAGCCACCATGCTCGTTATATCCTCAAAGAATTCCAGTAAATTAGTTAAACATGATTTCCCCTTCATGAATCCGTGTTGCGTCTGCTTGATTGCACTATTCCTATCTAGATGTCCCGCTATTTCTTCCTTAATGATAGCTTCAAGCATTTTCCCACTACAGATGTTAAACTAACCGGCCTATAGTTACCTGCCTTTTGTCTGCCCCTTTTTTAAACAGAGGCGTTACATTAGCTGCTTTCCAATCCGCTGGTACCTCCCCAGAGTCCAGAGAATTTTGGTAGATTATAACGAATGTATCTACTATAACTTCCGCCATCTCTTTTAATTCCCTGGGATGCATTTCATCAGGACCAGGGGACTTGTCTACCTTGAGTCCCATTAGCCTGTCCAGCACTACCCCCCTAGTGATAGTGATTGTCTCAAGGTCCTCCCTTCCCACATTCCTGTGACCAGCAATTTTTGGCATGGTTTTTATGTCTTCCACTGTGAAGACCGAAGCAAAATAATTGTTTAAGGTCTTAGCCATTTCCACATTTCCCATTATTAAATCCCCCTTCTCATCTTCTAAGGGACCAACATTTACTTTAGTCACTCTTTTCCGTTTTATATATCGGTAAACGCTTTTACTATCTGCTTTTATGTTTTGCTCAAGTTTACTTTTGTAATCTATCTTTCCTTTCTTTATTGCTTTCTTAGTCATTCTTTGATGTTGTTTAAAATTTTCCCAATCTTCTAGTTTCCCACTAACCTTGGCCACCTTATATGCATTGGTTTTTAATTTGATGCTCTCCTTTATTTCCTTGGTTATCCATGGCTGGTTATCCCTTCTCTTTCCGCCCTTCTTTTTCACTGGAATATATTTTTGTTGCGCACTATGAAAGAGCTCCTTAAAAGTCCTCCACTGTTCCTCAATTGTGCCACCGTTTAGTCTGTGTTTCTAGTCTATTTTAGCCAACTCTGCCCTCATCCCACTGTAGTCCCCTTTGTTTAAGCATAGTACGCTCGTTTCTGACACTACTTCCTCACCCTCAATCTGTATTACAAATTCAACCATACTGTGATCACTCATTCTGAGAGGATCTTTTACTAGGAGATCGTTTATTATTCCTGTCTCATTACACAGGACCAGATCGAAGATAGCTTGCTCCCTTGTAGGTTCTGTAACATACTGTTCTAAGAAACAATCCCGTATGCATTCTATGAATTCCTCCTCCAGGCTACCCCGTGCGATTTGATTTGACCAATCGATATGTAGGTTAAAAACCCTCCTTTTTCACATGCCTCCATTATTCCCTTGATTATTGCCCGCCCCACCGTGAAGTTATTATTTGGGGGCCTATAAACTACGCCCACCAGTGACTTTTTCCCCTTACTATCTCTAATCTCCACCCACAATGATTCAACATTTTGTTCATTAGAGCCAATATCATCTCTCACAACTGCCCTGATATCATCCTTTATTAACAGAGCTACCCCACCTCCTTTCCCTTCTTGTCTGTCTTTCCGAATCGTCAGATACCCCTGTATGTTAAATTCCCAGTCTTGGCCACCCTGCAACCACGTTTCTGTAATGGCCACCAAATCATACCCATTTGTAATAATTTGTGCCGTCAACTCATTTACTTTATTTCGAATGCTGCGTGCGTTTAGGTAGAGTGTTTTAATATTAGTTTTTAAACCATGATTTTTAGTTTTGATCCCTCCTGCAGCCCCTTTATCTTCATACATATTGTCCCTTCCTATCACCTTGTGGTTTACCCTTACCCCAGTGCTACTCTGCTCTGTTGCCTCCTGCCTTTTGCATTCTTTCTTGGGTTCCGGTTCATCTGAGCTCTCACCCACTCTAACTAGCTCAGAGCCCTCTCCTGGGTTCCGAATACAAGTTACTGGTTGGTAACCAGCGAATGAACCTGTTGTGTTCCTAACACAGATGAGACTGCACACAGGGAGGTTAAAGTAACAGTGACCTCAGTCTTTATTAAGACACTCCAGAGTGAGGAACAGGCCTTACGGGCCGGCTTATATACAGTGCTCCCAAGGGATGCTGGGATCCCTTGGGACTTCAGGGGATGTGCTCCCTGGTGGTGGAAGATGGGAGTGCATGCTTTACAGATACACAACAGAACCATCTATTCTTCTCTCTCCCCTTCCTTCTCTCAGTCCTTCCGCTCTCTCTCCCCCCTTAACTCTATCTCTTCGTCCCTGCTCTTTCCCTCTCCCCCTCTCTCTCTCCCCTTCCCCTCCCACATTACCATTCCCCTCGCTCACTCCCCTTCCCCTCTCTCTCTCTCTCTCCCCTTTCCTCTCGACTGTCATTCTCCCCCCACTCCTTCCCCTCTCTCTCCTCCTTCCTCTATCTTGCCTCTCTCTCCCCTCCCCTTCTCTCCCCCCTCTCTCCCCTTCCCCCTCTGCTTTTTCACTCTCCCTTTCACTCTCCCTCTCCCCTTCCAATCTCATCCCTCCCCTCCCTCCACTCTCTCGCTTTACCATTCTTTTCCGATTCTCCCCTTCGCCCTCTCTGTCTCCCCTTCCTTTCTCTCTCCCTTGCCTCCTCCCTCTCTCGTCTTCCCATCTCTCTCCCCTTCCCGTCTCTCCCCTCCCCCTCTCCTTCTCTCCCATTCCTCTCTCTCTCACTCCGTCTCCCTCTCTCTCCCCTTCCTCTCTTTCCCCTTCCCCCTCTCTCTCACTCCTTCCACGCTCTCTTTTCCCTTCCCCTCTCTTTCCTGTTCCTTCCCCTGTAACTCCTCAGACAGGGGCTCCATAGCTCAGGGGTTAGAGCACTGGTCTTGTAAACCAGGGTATGGGTTCAAATCTCAATGGGGCCTCCTCAAAGTTAACTCAATATTTAAATTCACCCTCAATTAACAAGGCTATTAAACAGCTTTGTGACTGACCCTGGATCAACAATCTCCTTTTGTCTCCAGTAATATCGCTCTCCCTTCCCGTTCTGCATCTTTTTCCCGCTATCGAGCTTTCCCCGTCCCTCACAGACTCCCCTTCCCCTCTCTCCCCCACCCTTTCACTCTCTCTCTCTCCGTCCCTTCTCTTTCTCCTCGCCCATCTTTCTCTCTCCCTTTCCCCTTCACTTCTCTTTCCAACTCCTCCACGATCACCTTCTCCTTCCCGCCTCTCTCTAACCCTTCCCTTTTCTCGCTCTCCACTTCCCCTCTCTCCCCTTCTCTCTCACTTTCATTCACCGCGCACTCCTTCCCTCTCTCTCCTTCCTCCTCTATCTTCCCTCTCTCTCCCCTCCCCCTCATATCCCTACCCACTCTCTCCACCCTCTCTCCCCCTCCCGTTCTGCCTTTTCACTCTCCCTTTCCCTCTCCCCTCTCCTCTCTCTCCTCCCCTACCTCCTCTGTCTCTCCCTTTTCCCTTTCTTTTCAGATTCTCCCCTTCTCCCTCTCTTTCTCGTTCCCATCTCTCCTCTCCCCATCTCTCTCCCCTTCCCCCTCTCTCACTCCTTCCACTCTCTCTCCACTTCCCCTCTCTCTCTCACTCCTCCTCCCCTCCCCTCCCCCTCTCACTCCTTCAACTCTCTCCCTCCCTTCCACACTCTCTCCCTCCCTTCCACACTCTCTCTCCCCTTTCCCCCTCTCACTCCTTTCCCTCCCTCTCTTCCTCTTCCCCCTCCTTCCCCCTCTCTCTCTCACTCCTTCCTTCTCTGTCTCCCCTTCCCCCTCTCTCTCACTCCTTCCACTCTCTCTTTTCCCTTCCCCTCTCTTTCCTGCTCCTTCCCCTGTCTTTCCCAGAGCAGGTGGCTCCATAGCTCAGGGGTTAGAGCACTGATCTTGTAAACCAGGGGTCGTGAGTTCAAATCTCTCTGGGGCCGACTCAAGATCAGCTTATTTATTAAATTCACCGTCAATTAACAATGGCTTTAATTATAAATATTAACCAGCTCTGAGACCGACCCTGGAACAACAGGCTCCCCTCTCCTCCCCTTGTCTCCCTTGCACTCTCTCTTCCCCTTCCAAATCTCTCTCTGCCCTCCCCATCACTGTTATGTTCAGAATAAATCCACGGGACCGTATCGTAAGCTGAAACTATTGTGACCTTGGTCTCTTTATTGAGACCCCAGAGTGGGGAAGCAGCATGGTGGATCACCTTATGTACCTGCTTGTCCCAGGGTGCACAAGTGACCCTTAGGCCTCCCACAGGTGTGCCCCCTAGTGGCAAGTCTGACATATTGGTGAGGTTTAGGTGCATACATAACATCACTCCCCCCCCCGCCCCCTCCAAAGGCTTATGTACCAGTTATTTGCAAGTTGAGGCGATATGACGCCCTGTGTCCCCGGGTCGATCACCTGATTTGAATTCCTGGCCTGGGTGAGTTGGTCGGAACGTTGCTGCCCGGCCGAGTGCCTGGTGTGATGGGACAGACGTGGCCAGGTCCTTTCACAATGGTGGCCTGATTATCGATAGTTTGCAGTCTGGTCTGGTCCAAACGCTTTCTGCGTTTGCTCAGTACATGGTTTCACAACCAAACACTCCATTTTCATCACACACACACACACACACACTCCATTCCCCTCTTTGTCTCACACAGTGCTCTCGGCCCCATCTGGGGGCCCTGAATATTGTCCACGTCACTTATTCTGATGTGGCGTGGAGGGGGGCCGTACGATCATGGTGCATTCTCTGCTGATAGCAGGCGGAAGGCTCGGTCCTGAGCGACTCTGTCCGGTGACTGCGTAGCAACCCGGGACAGCCGGGGTCTGTAGGGAGTCTACCGCGACACGTGTGGTGCTCGGCTTGGTGATCTGGGCTGCCCGCTGCGGACTATTGTCGCTGACCCTAAGGCCTGGAGAGCCCAGGATGGGCCGATACGGCCCTGAGACTTTCAGTGGTAGCGGGAGGCCGTGTGGTCCCCCTGTGGATCCTGGGCCGTAGTACGGAGGTTCCCGCACCACCGACTGTGTGTAGCCTCCCTGCCTTTCTTTGTAACACATTGCAGGGTTTGCCCCACAGGGGGGGGGGCAATCTGATGGGATGAGCATTACGCCTTTGCGACGGATAAGCTGCAACACTCCCGTCTGGCGGTTCGCCGTGAGCAGGCGGTAATGTGATAACACATCACTTGCTACAAGTACTTTGTCAGATACATATACGACCGATTGTTGTTTGCCCGCTACTTTGGCTTGTTTTAACGTACCCCCGACCCCATATGATAGTACACCATTGGCCGCGAAAGAACGCTCACATGGGTTCCACAGTGCAAACAACTTATTGGAACATAGTGGGTTCCTGGCCTTCTCAGCGGCCCCCCCCTTTACCTTTGCCCCAAACCCAGTGGCCTTCCTCGCTGGCCAACACATGCCTCTGTTCCGTTGCGGCCACATCCCGTGGTCTGGACGTTTCTCTCGACCCGTGGTCTGGACGCTTCTCTCGACTGCCGCCATCTTCCTCCCCAGGGATTCCCGCCTCTGGCGTCGGGAAGACACATTCGGATGGTTTCGGCCGGAGCCCCGCTCCGCTTGGTCGACCTGGAGCCTCTTCCGTCGCCGCCAAGAGGTCGTCGGCTTCGGGTGCTGGGTACCCTCCGTCTGTAACCGCTGCTCGGTTGATCTTCGCCTCCTGGTGGTCGCGACGAGCGGCCTGTGCCTCGGGGGTCTGCAAATGGATCTGCACTTCGACGCCTGGTTCAGCTGAAGGTGGGGGGCTTGCTCAGCCTTTGAGCAAGGGGAGAGGTTGTTCGCCGGAGAAGGTACACAGAGGTCTTCCCAGTTCCATCGAATCTTCCCCATCCACCTTCTACCAAGCAGCATTGGCCCATCACCTGAAACAATCCACAGAGGTAAATCGCGCACCGCTCCCTCATGGGATACCCTTATGCCCGCACTACCAATAACTGGTCTCAGTTCCTTGGTGTAGGTGCCCAGCTTTGCCTGAATCGGGATCAGCTTGGGTCATTGTGCTCTGTCGCCCCCCCCACAGCCTCTCGAATGCCTTCTGGCTCATTATTGATTGACCCGCCCCCGTGTCTAGTTCCATGGAGACTGGAGTGCCGTAAGGTTCAACTTTTCACATTATCGGAGGGCTTTTGGTGGTGAAGGTGTGTACCCCATGTACTTCCCCTTCAGCCTCAGGTTGAGTTGCCTCTCCTGCTCGTTCAGCGTGACCCTCGCTGGATCGATGGTCCTCTCCTGACTCTGCCACGTGGTGAGTCACAGACCGTTTGCACATTCGCTGGAGGTGCCCCATTGTTCCACGGCCCTTGCACACACAGGGCTTGAATCGACATTGATGGGCTCGATGGCTGACCCCAGCAGCACCAACATGGTGCTAATGGATACGCATTCACGGCCCACGGCGGACTCTGAGTCACTCGAGGCCTAGGTCTGGCCTCTGCGGTCATGTGGGCCCTGTCCTGTGCCGTTCTGCCTGCTGAATACATTATTTTATGCACAGTACTTGCCGGTGAGCTTCGAATCTGTTTCGTGTTATCGCTCGTGGATATGAAGGCCTGGGCTGTCGTGATGGCCTTGCTCAGATAGAAACATAGAAACAGAGAAAATAGGTGCAGGAGTAGGCCATTCGGCCCTTCGAGCCTGCACCACCATTCAATAAGATCATGGCTGATCATTCACCTCAGTACCCCTTTCCTGCTTTCTCTCCATACCCCTTGATCCCTTTAGCCTTAAGTGCCATAACTAACTCCCTCTTGAATATATCCAATGAATTGGCCTCAACAACTCTCTGCGGCAGGGAATTCCACAGGTTAACAGCTCTCTGAGTGAAGAAATTTCTCCTCATCTCAGTCCTAAATGGCCTTAGATTGTGTCCCCTGGTTCTGGACTTCCCCAACATCGGGAACATTCTTCCCGCATCTAACCTGTCCCGTCCCGTCAGAATCTTATACGTTTCTGTGAGATCCCCTCTCATCCTTCTAAACTCCAGTGTATAAAGGCCCAGTTTATCCAGTCTCTCCTCATATATCAGTCCAGCCATCCCGGGAATCAGTCTGGTGAACCTTCGCTGCACTCCCTCAATAGCAAGAATGTCCTTCCTCAGATTAGGAGACCAAAACTGAACACAATATTCCAGGTGTGGCCTCACCAAGGCCCTGTACAACTGCAGTAAGACCTCCCTGCTCCTATACTCAAATCCTCTCGCTATGTCGACCAACATACCATTTGACTTCTTCACCGCCTGCTGTACCTGCATGCCAACTTTCAATGACTGATGAACCATGACACCCAGGTCTCGTTGCACCTCCCCTTTTCCTAATCTGTCACCATTCAGATAATATTCTGCCTTCCTGTTTTTGCCCCCAAAGTGGATAACCTCACATTTATCCACATTATACTGCATCTGCCATGCATTTGCCCACTCACCTAACCTGTCCAAGTCACCCTGCAGCCTCTTAGCATCCTCCTCACAGCTCACACCGCCACCCAGTTTAGTGTCATCTGCAAACTTGGAGATATTACACTCAATTCCTTCATCTAAATCATTGATGTATATTGTAAATAGCTGGGGTCCCAGCACTGAGCCCTGCGGTACCCCACTAGTCAGTGCCTCCCATTCCGAAAAGGGCCCGTTTATCCCGGGATCCGGCAGACAGCAGCTTGCGAAGGATGACCACGTGACCGATTCCGAGCACGAAACCGTTCGGCAACATTTCCCGCAAAGATCCCGCAAAAACCGTACTGCCCCGCAAGGAATCTTCTGGCCCTGGGAGCGCCGGTGGGTGTAAAAGTGATACCTGGCCTTTAAGGTGCTCTCCTTCGGCTTGAGGCGTTCCCACACCAGCACACACAGCTCTGTGTAAGTCTTCTCCTCTGGTTTGACCGGTGCCAGCAGGTTTTTGAGCAGGCCGTATATCGGAGACCCACATACGGTGAGGAGAATCGCCCTGGTCTTGATCGCCCTCTCTCAGCCTCGTCCTGTTCATTGGCGACGTAGTACCGGTCGGGACGCTCAACGAAGGCTTCCCAAATCATCACCCTCAACAAATCCCTCAACAAGACCAACGGCAGCCATTACCGTGTGAAGGTTGGTGATCCGTTACTCGTCGCCAGTGAGTGATGTTCAGAATAAATCCACAGGACTGTATTGCAAGCTCAAACTGTGGTGACCTTGTGCTCTTTATTCAGACTCCAGGGTGGGGAAGCAGTATGGTGAGTCACCTTATATACCTGCTTGTCCCAGGGTGTACAGGTGACCATTGGGTCTCCCACAGGTGTGCCCCCTAGTGGCAAGTCTTACATATTGGTGACGTTTACATGTGTACACAACAATCACGACCCGTTCCACATCTTTTTATTCCTCTCTCACTTTCCCGCTATCTCGCTTTCCCCGTCTCTCACTCATTCCCCTCTTCCCCTTTCCCCTCCCTCGCCTCACCCTCTTCCCGTCCCACTCTCTCCCCTTCCGACTCTGCCTTTCCACTCTCCCTCTCCCTCCTCCTTCTCCGCTCCCTTTCCTCCCCTCCCTCCTCTCTCTCTCCTTTCCCTTTCCTTTCAGATTCTCCCCTTCTCCCTCTCTCCCCTTCCCCTTTCTTTCTCCCCTTCCTCACTCTCTCACTCCTTCCCCTCTCTCTCTCACTCCTTCCCCATCACTCTTCTTAACATCTCTTTCACCTTCCCCCCCCTCTCTCTCCCCTTCCTACTCTTTCCCCTCCCCTCTCTCACTCTCGCCTTCCCCCCTCTCTCTCCCCTTCTCCCTCTCTCCCTTTCCCTTCCCTCTCTTTCCCCTCCCCTCTCTTGCTCTCCCCTTCCCCCCTCTCTTTCCCCTTCCCACTCTTTCCCCTCCCCCTCTTGCTCTCCCCTTCCCCCTCTCTCTCTCCCCTTCCCCTCTCGCTCACTCCTTCCCCTCTCCCTTTTCATTTTCTCCCCTCCTCTCTCTCTCCTCCCTCTCCTTCTCCCTCCCCTCCACAGTCTCCACTCCCCTCCATCCTCCTTTTCATTCCTTCGCTCTCGCTCTCCCCTTTCCCATCAGACTCTCCCCCTCCCCATCTCTCCAATCCCCCCCCTCTCTTCCCTTCTCCCTCTCTCTCCCCTTCCCCCGCTCTGCCCTCCCGCCTCGAGAGACAGAGTGAGAAGGTGAGAGACAGAAAGAAAGAGACAGAGACAGAGAGACAGAGAGACAGAGAGATTGGGACAGAGTGTGACTGAGTTGCCTTGGGATGTTTTACTACGTGAAAGACCCGATATATCGATGTTGAGAGGTGAATATTGAAGAGACGGAGGCAGGAGTCTGGGGGATGAGACACAATCTGAGCGTTTCACTGACCCCTCCTCATTCTTCAAACACACAGCACTAACTGGGGAATGACCCACAGCCCAGGGCAGGTGGTTCCATAGCTCAGGGGTTAGAGCACTGGTTTAGTAAACCATGGGTCGTGGGTTCAAATCTCACTGGGGCCAATTCAAAATTAGATCAGTATTTAAATTCACCATCAATTAATAAGGGATTTAGTTATAAATATTAAACATCTTTGAGACTGATCCTGAAACTACTGTCTCTCTGCCTTTCCCATGATGACATGTTCAACATCTTTTTCCTCTCTCGTTCTCCCCTTCCCTCTCGAATTTCATTCTCTTCCCACTCCTTCCTCCCCTCTCTCCCCTATCCACTCTCCCCTCTGCCTTTTCACTTCCCCATCTTCCCTCCCCTCTCTCCTCTCTCTCTCTTTTCCCTTTCTTTTCAGATTCTCCCCATTCTCCCTCTCTCGCCTTTCCATCTCTGTCCCCTTCTCCTCTCTCCCCTTCTAATCTCTCCCCTCCCACTCTCTTTCTCTCCCATTCTGAGTTCTCCCATTCGTCTCTCTCACTCCTTCCACTCTCTCTTTCCCCTTCCCCTCTCTTTCCTTCCCCTTGACCTGTCTTTCCCAGCGCAGGTGGCTCCATAGCTCAGGGGTTAGAGCACTGGACTCGTAAACCAGTGGTTGTGAGTTCAAATCTCACTGGGTCTTACTCAATTTTGGCTTCTGTTTCTGAATTGACCGTCAAGAGGCCGACACCATCAACAGAAACCGACTCACTCCGCACTTTGCAATCTGCCCACAGCACTTTCACTTCCCACCCCCAGTCTGTATCCCACCTTTTCCACATCCAGTCTCAGAGACACCGATATATCACCGACTCATAGAAACTTACAGCAGGGAAGGAGACCATTTCGGCCCATCGTGTCCGCACCAGCCGACCAAGAGCTATCTGCTGGGCAGGGCCACATAGTCCGCATGTTCCAGACACGAGACTCCCAAAGCAAGCGCTCTACTCGGAACTCCTTCACGGCAAGCGAGCCAAAGGTGGGCAGAGGGAACACTCTCAAAGCCTCCCTGATAAAGTGCAACATCCCCACCGACACCTGGGAGTCCCTGGCCAAAGACCAGTCCGCCCGGAGTGGAGGAAGTGCATCCGGGAGGGCGCTGAGCACCTCGAGTCTCGTCGCCGAGAGCATGCAGAGACCAAGCGCAGGCAGCGGAAGGAGCGTGCGGCAAACCAGTCCCACCCTCCCCTTCCCTCAACGTCTATCTGTCCCACCTGTGACAGGGACTGTGGTTCCCCTATTGGACTGTTCAGTCACCTAAGGACGCATGTTAAGAGTGGGAGCAAGTCTTCCTCGATTCCGAGGGACTGCCTATGATGATGATATGATCCCAGCCTGATCCCACTTTCCAGCTCTCGGTGCGTAGCCCTGTAGCTTACGGCACTTCAAGTGCACATCCAAGTACCTTTTAAATGTGGTGAGGGTTTCTGCCTCTACCACCCTTTCAGGCCGTGAGTTCCAGACCCCCACCACCCTCTGGGTGAAGGAATGGAGGTCTCCCCTCAGCCTCCTCTGTTCCAAAGAAAACAACCCCAGCCGATCCAATCTTTCCTCATCGCTAAAATTCTCCAGTCCCGCCAACATCCTGGTAAATCTCCTCTGCACCCTCTCCAGTGCAATCACATCCTTCCTGCGATATCCTGACATTTCCCAGTTCCTGCCTTCGCTAGTTTTAGGCTCAAGATGCGGCAATGGACACAAGATGATCCAGTTGGGATTTTCCACAAATAATGAATCCCACGGCCACATCTGTTTGACCCTCGGAGGGCACTCTGTAAAGTCACCAAATTTATGAAATGCACACCTTACCCCTGCCCTGTGGTTACGCTCGAACTGTACACAACACTGGTTAGGCCACAGCTGGAGTACTGCGTGCAGTTCTGGTCACCACATTACAGGAAGGATGTGATTGCACTGGAGAGGGTGCAGAGGAGATTTACCAGGATGTTGCCGGGACTGGAAAACTTTAGCCACGAGGAAAGATTGGATATGCTGGGGGTTGTTTTCCTGGGAACAGAGGAGGCTGAGGGGAGATTTAATTGAGGTGTATAAAATTATGAGGGGCCTGGATAGAGTGGATAGGAAGGACCTATTTCCCCTTAGCAGAGGGGTCAATAACCAGGGGCATAGATTTAAAGTAATTGGGGGGGGGTTTAGAGGGGATTTGAGGGGAATTGTCTTCACCCAGAGGGTGGTGGGGGTCTGGAACTCACGGCCTGAAAGGGTGGTAGAGGCAGAAACCCTCACCACATTTAAAAAGTACTTGAATGTACACTTGAAGTGTCGTATCCTACAGGGCTACGGACCGAGAGCTGGAAAGTGGGATTAGGCTGGGTAGCTCTTGGTCGGCCGGTGTGGACACGATGGGCCGAATGGCCTCCTCCCGTGCTGTAAATGTTTATGATTCTCTGATTCTCTCTTTCACTCCTTCCCACATTCTACCCGACGTAAACTAGAGGTGATCAAAACCTCGGCTGCCCCTTGTCCTAACTCGCACCGAGTCCCACTCACCCATCACCCCTTGTGCTCACTGCCCCGTGTCCTAACTAACACCGAGTCCCGCTCACCCATCACCCACTGTGCTCACTGCCCCCGTGTCCTAACTCGCACCGAGTCCCACTCACCCATCACCCACTGTGCTCACTGACCCTCTGTCCTAACTCACACCGAGTCCCGCTCACCCATCAGCACCTGTGCTCACTGCCCCGTGTCCTAACTCACACCGAGTCCCGCTCACCCATCACCCTCTGTGCTCGCTGCCCGGTGTCCTAACTCGTACCCAGTCCCGCTCACCCATCACCCCTTGTGCTCACTGCCCCGTGTCCTAACTCGCACCGAGTCCCGCTCACCCATCACCCCCTGTGCTCGCTGCCCGGTGTCCTAACTCGCACCGAGTCCCGCTCACCCCTCAACCGTTTTGCTTGCTGCCCCCGTGTCCTAACTCGCACCCAGTCCCACTCACCCATCACCCCCTGTGCTCGCTGACCTACATTGGCTCCCGGTTAAGCAACGCCTCGATTTCAAAATTCTCATCCTTGTTTACAAATCCCTCCATGGCCCCTACACCCCTCCCTATCTCTGTAACCTCCTCCAGCCCGACACCCCTCACTATCTCTGTAATTCCCTCCAGCCCCACAACCCCCGAGATGTCTGCACTCCTCTAATTCTGCCCTCCTGACCATCCGTGATTATAATCACTCCACCATCGGTGGCCTTGCCTTCTGTTGCCTGGGCCCCAAGCTCTGGAACTCCCTCCCTAAACCTCTCCGCCTCTCTACCTCTCTTTCCTCCTTCAAGACATTCCTTAAAACCGACCTCTTCACCTGCGTTAATTTCTAATTTTGTGGCTCGGTGTCAAATTTTTATCCCATAATCCTCCTGTGGAGCACCTTGGGACGTTTCACTACGTTAAAGGCGCTATATAAATATACATTATTGTTGTTGTTCCCACTGTCTCTCCTCTTGCCCGTCTCTCTCTCACTCCTTCCCCTCACTCACCCCTTCCCTCTCTCTTACTCCTTCCCCTCACTCTCCCCTTCCCTCTCTCTCACTCCTTCCCCTCACTCTCCCCTTCCCTCTCTCTCACTCCTTCCCCTCATTCTCCCCTTCCCTCTCTCTCACTCCTTCCCCTCACTCTCCCCTTCCCTCTCTCTCACTCCTTCCCCTCACTCTGCCCTTCCCTCTCTCTCTCCATCCCCTCACTCTCCCCTTCCCTCTCTCTCACTCCTTCCCCTCACTCTCCCCTTCCCTCTCTCTCATTCCTTCCCCTCACTCTCCCCTTCCCTCTCTCCCACTCCTTCCCTTCACTCTCCCCTTCCTTCTCTCTCACACCTTCCCTTCACTCTCCCCTTCCCTCTCTCTCACTCCTTCCCCTCACTCTCCCCTTCCCTCTCTCTCACTCCTTCCTCTCACTGTCCCCTTCCCTCTCTCTCACTCCTTCCCCTCACTCTCCCCTTCCCTCTCTCTCACTCCTTCCCCTCACTCGCCTCTTCCCTCTCTCTCACTCGTTTCTCTCATTCTCCCCTTCCCTCTCTCTCACTCCTTCACCTCACTCTCCCCTTCCCTCTCTCTTCCTCTAATAGACCCCCACCTAGTGGACTATCGATGTAATAACAACTACTGACACGCTCCTCTCTCTCCATCTCTCTCTCTCTCTCTCTCTCGCCTTCCCCCCTCACTCACTCCTTCCCTCTCCCTGTTCCTTTCCCCCACTTTCTCCCCTTCCCACTCTCCGCTCCTCTCTCTCTACTCACTCCTCAATCTCTCCCCTCCCTCTCTCTCTCTCTCTCCTTTCCCTTCTGACTTTCCCCTTCCCCCTCTCTCACCCCTTCCGGCTCGAGAGACAGTGAGCGACAGAGAGAAAGTGATAGAGAGACAGAGAGAGAGACTGAAAAAGAGAGAGAAACAGAGAGAGAGTGAGTGAGAGAGAGAGGGAGAGAGACAGAGAGACAAAATGATTGAGAGACAGAGAGAGAGTGAGAAAGAAAGACAGAGAGAGAGAGACTGAGAAAGATACACAGAGACACAGAGAGACTGAGAGAGAGACAGAGAGATTGAGGCAGAGTGTGACTGAGTTGCCTTGGGATGTTTTACTACGTGAAAGACCCGATATATTGATGTTGAGAGGCGAATATTGAAGAGACGGAGGCAGGAGTCTGGGGGATCAGACACAATCTGAGCGTTTCACTGACCCCTCCTCATTCTTCAAACACACAGCACTAACTGGGGAATGACCCACAACCCAGAGCAGGTGGTTCCATAGCTCAGGGGTTAGAGCACTGGTCTAGTAAACCAGTGGTCGTGGGTTCCAATCTCACTAGGCCCTCCCCAAGATTAGCTCAGTATCAAATTTCATAAAGTCCATTAAAAAGGACTTTATTTATTAATATTACACAGCTCTGAGTCCAATCATGAAACAACAAGCTCCCCTCTTCTTTCACTTTCTCTCCATCCAAATCTCTCTCTGCCTTCCTCATTCAACAGCTTTTCCCGCTATCTCACTTTCCCCGTCTCCAACTCCATCCCTTCCCCCTCTCTCTCACTTCTTCCGACATTCCACCCAATGTCAACTGGAGGTGATCCAAAACCTGGCTGCACCGAGTCCTAACTCACACCCAGTCCCGCTCACCCATCACCCCTTGTGCTCACTGCACCGAGTCCGAACTCACACCCAGTCCCACTCACCCATCACCCCCTGTGCTCGCTGCCCCGTGTCCTAACTCACACCCAGTCCCACTCACCCATCACCCGCTGTGCTCACTGCCCCCGTGTCCTAACTCGCACCGAGTCCCACTCACCCATCACCCACTGTGCTCACTGCCCCCGTGTCCTAACTCACACCCAGTCCCACTCACCCATCACCCCCTGTGCTCACTGCCCCCGTGTCCTAACTCTCACCGAGTCCCTCTCACCCATCAACCCCTGTGCTCACTGCCCCGTGTCCTAACTCTCAACCAGTCCCACTCACCCATCACCCGCTGTGCTCACTGCCCCCGTGTCCTAACTCACACCGAGTCCCACTCACCCATCACCCACTGTGCTCACTGCCCCGTGTCCTAACTCGCACCGAGTCCCGCTCACCCATCACCCCCTGTGCTCGCTGACCTACATTGGCTCCCGGTTAAGCAACGCCTCGATTTCAAAATTCTCATCCTTGTTTACAAATCCCTCGATGGCCCCTACACCCCTCCCTATCTCTGTAACCTCCTCCAGCCCGACACCCCTCACTATCTCTGTAACCTCCTCCAGGCCCACAACCCCCCGAGATGTCTGCACTCCTCTAATTCTGCCCTCCTGACCATCCCTGATTATAATCGCTCCACCATCGGTGGCCGGGCCTTCTGTTGCCTGGGCCCCAAGCTCTGGAACTCCCTCCCTAAACCTCTCCGCCTCTCTACCTCTCTTTCCTCCTTCAAGACATTCCTTAAAACCGACCTCTTCACCTGCGCTAATTTCTACTTTTGTGGTTCGGTGTCAAATTTTTATCCCATAATCCTCCTGTGGAGCACCTTGGGACGTTTCACTACGTTAAAGGCGCTATATAAATATACATTATTGTTGGTGTTCCCTCTGTCTCTCCTCTTCCCCGTCTCTCTCTCACTCCTTCCCCTCACTCTCCCCTTCCCTCTCTCTCACACCGTCCCCTCACTCTCCCCTTCCCTCTCTCTCACTCCTTCCCCTCACTCTCCCCTTCCCCGTCTCTCTCTCACTCCTTCCCCCACTCTCCCCTTCCCTCTCTCTCACTCCATCCCCTGACTCTCCCCTTCCCGCTCTCTCACTCCTTCCCCTCACTCTCCCCTTCCCTCTCTCTCACTCCTTCCCCTCACTCTCCCCTTCCCCGTCTCTCTCTCACTCCTTCCCCCACTCTCCCCTTCCCTCTCTCTCACACCGTCCCCTCACTCTACCCTTCCCTCTCTCTCACTCCTTCCCCTCACTCTCCCCTTCCCTCTCTCTCACTCCTTCCCCTCACTCTCCCCTTCCCCGTCTCTCTCTCACTCCTTCCCTCACTCTCCCCTTCCCTCTCTCTCACTCCTTCCCCTCACTCTCCCCTTCCCTCTCTCTCACTCCTTCCCCTCACTCTCCCCTTCCTTCTCTCTCACTCCTTTCCTTCACTCACCTCTTCCCTCTCTCTGGCAGGAGTCTGGGGGATGAGACACAATCTGAGCGTTTCACTGACCCCTCCTCATTCTTCAAACACACAGCACTAACTGGGGAATGACCCACAGCCCAGGGCAGGTGGCTCCATAGCTCAGGGGTTAGATCACTGGTCTAGTAAACCAGGGGTTGTGAGTTAAAATCTCACTGGTGCCTACTCAAAATTAGCTCAGTGTTTCAATGCAGTGTCAATTAACAAGGGCTTTAATTATAAATATTAACAACTCTGAGACTGACCCTGAAACAACAGGCTCCCCTCACAACCTTCTCTCGATCTCTGCCTGACATGTTTTACATCTTTTTTCTGCTATCTCGCTTTTCCCGTCTCTCACATTCCCATCTCTCACCCTCTTCCGTCCCCCACTCTCCCCTGCCCTCTCTTCCCTCCCCTCCCTCCTCTCTCTTTTCCCTTTTTTTCATATTCTCCCATTCTCCCTCTCTCTCCCCTTCCTTTCTCTCTCTCCTCTGTCTCCTCCCTCTCTCCTCTTCCCTTCTCTCTCTCCCCTTCCCCTCCCTCTCTCGCCTTCCCCTCCCTCTCTCGCCTTCCATCTCTTTCTCTCCCCTTCCGCTCTCTCCTTTTCCCCTCTCTCACTCCTTTCCTCTCTCTCTATCTCTCTCCTTCCCCCTCTCTCTGTCCCCTCCCTCTCTTTCCCCTCCCCCTCTCTCTCTCCCCTTCCGCTCTCTCTTCCTCCCTGTCTCCCATATCCAACTCTCTCTCACTCCTTCCTACCTCTCTCCCTTTCCCACTATCTCGCTTTCCCCGTCTCTCACTGTGTTATATTCACAGAGCACAGCACACACAGCTCCTAACAAGGCAGGCAGCGATCTCGGAAGCCTCCGGAAATCTGCCTGGTTCTGTTCAATTATTAACTCTGCAGTTGCAGTACACAATATGTCCACATCCACAGTGTGGAGCTACAAACATTACAAGCTTACAGACATTACACTCACTCATTCCCCTCTCTAACCCTCTCCCCTCACTCTCTCTCCTTCCCCCTCTCTCCGCTTTTCACTCTCTGCTTCCCTCTCCTTCCTCCCTCTCTTTCGTCCCCTCCCACCCCTTCCTCCTCTCTCTCTCTCTCTTTTCCATTTCTTTTCAGATTTCCCCCTTCTCCCTCTCTCTCCCCTTCACCACCCGCTTTTTCCCCTTTCCCCTCTATCACTCCTTCCACCTCTCTCACACTCCTTCCACTCTCTCTTTCCCCTTCCCCTCTCTTTCACACTCCTTCCCCTCTCTATCTCTCCCCTTCCCCTCCCGCTCTTTCACATTCCCAACTTTCTCTTTTCCCTTCCCCTCTCTTTACCTCTCCTTCCCCACTCTCTCTCTCCCCTTCCCCTCTCTCGCTCTCTACTTCCCCTCTCTCCCCTTCCCTCTCTGCTTTCATTCTCTCACTCCTTCTCCTCTCTCTCCTTCCTCCTCTAACTTCCCTTTCTCTCCCCTCCCCCTCTCTCCACTACCCAATCTCTCCCCCTTCTCTCCGCTTACCCCATTGCCGTTTCACTCTCCCTTTCCCTCTCCCTTCCCTTCCGTCCGCTCTCTCGCTTTCTCTTCCCTTTCTTTTCAGATTCTCCACTTCTCCCTCTCTCTCCCCTTCCTTTCTCTCTCTGTCACTTCCCTCTCTCCCCTTCCCCTCTCTCTCACTCCTTCCCCCTCTCTCACTGCTTCCCCTATCTCTCTCCCCTTCCCCTCTCTCTCACTTCTTCCCCCACTCTCTCCCCTTCCCCTCTCTCTCACTCTCTCCCCCTCTCTCTCACTCCTTCCCCCTCTCTCTCACTCCTTTCCCCTTTCTCTCCCCTTCCCCTCTCTCTCGATCCTTCCACCACTCTCTCCCCTTCCTCTCTCTCTCACTCCTTCCCTCTCGGTCTCCCCTTCCCCTCTCTCTCACTCCTTCCCCCCTCTCTCACTCCTTCCCCTATCTCTCTCCCCTCCCCCTCTCTCTCACTCCTTCCCTCTTTCTCTCACTCCTTCCCCCACTCTCTCCCCTTCCCCTCTCTCTCGCTCCTTCCACCACTCTCTCCCCTTCCGCTCTCTCTCACTCCTTTCCCCCTCTCTCTCCCCTTCCCCTCTCTCTCACTCCTTCCCAACTCTCTCACTGCTTCCCCTATCTCTCTCCCCTCCCCCTCTCTCTCACTCCTTCCCTCTCTCTCTCACTCCTTCCCCCACTCTCTCCCCTTTCCCTCTCTCTCGCTCCTTCCCCCCTCTCTCTCCCCTCACCCTCTCTCTCACTCCTTCCCCCTCTCTCACCCCTCCCCCTCTCTCTCACTCCTTCCCCCTCTCTCTCACTCCTTCACCTCTCTCTCACTCCTTCCCCCACTCTCTCCCCTTCCCCCTCTCTCTCACTTCTTCCCCCTCTCTCTCACTCCTTCCCCCACTCTCTCTCCCCTTCCCCTCCCTCTCTCACTCCTTCCCCCACTCTCTCACTCCTTCCCCCACTCTCTCCCCTTCCCCCTCTCTCTCACTCCTTCCCCCACTCTCTCCCCTTCCCCTCCCTCTCTCACTCCTTCCCTCTCTCTCTCACGAATTCCACTCTCTCTTTTACCTTCCCCTCTCTTTCCTGCTCCTTCCCCTATCTTTCCGAAAGCAGTTTGCTCCATAGCTCAGGGGTTAGAGCACTGGTCTAATAAACCAGGGGTCATGAGTTCAAATCTCACTGGGGCCGATTCAAAATTAGTTTTGTATTTAAATTTGCCGTCAATTAACAAGGGTTTTAATTATCAATATTAAAAAGCTCCGAGACCGACCCTGGAACAACAGGTTCTCATCTCTCTTACACTCTCTCCCTCTCCCTTCCCCATCACGACCCGTTCTGCATCTTTTTACCCCTCTCTTCCTGTCCTGCTATCTCGCTTTCCCCGTCTCTCACTTATTCCCCTCTCTCCCGTTCCCCCTCGAGAGACACACAGAGAGAAAGTGAGAGTGTGTGAGAGAGACAGAGAGAGTGAGAAAGTGTTGTGTGTGCAATAACTCAACAGACAGATTACTGTCAACTCCGAACAGGTAAACACCTGGCTCTACTTTATTAGGGCCCAAAGTGATTACATTACAAGATGGCTGGCCTTTTATACCTGGGCCGTACACACGTGTGTACAGCCCAATGACCTCCGACAGTGGCCCCACCTGGTGGCTAGTAACCCCAAGCATACATACATGACAGAAAGAGAGAGACAGAGAGACAGAGAGATTGGGGTAGAGTGTGACTGAGTTGCCTTGGGATGTTTTACTACGTGAAAGACCCGATATATCGATGTTGAGAGGTGAATATTGAAGAGACGGAGGAAGGAGTCTGGGGGATGAGACACAATCTGAGTGTTTCACTGACCCCTCCTCATTCTTCAAACACACAGCACTAACTGGGGAATGACCCACAGCCCAGAGCAGGTGGCTCCATAGCTCAGGGGTTAGAGCATTGATTTAGTAAACCAGGGGTCGTGGGTTCAAATCTCACTGGGGCCTACTCAATTTTGGCTTCTGTTACTGAATTGACCGTCAATCAACGACAGGCCGACACCACCAACAGGAACCACTCACTCCGCACTTTACAATCTGCCCACAGTACTTTCACTTCCCACCCCCAGTCTGTATCCCACCTTTTCCACATCCAGTCTCAGAGACACCGATATATCATCGACTCATAGAAACTTACAGCAGGGAAGGTGACCATTTCGGCCCATCGTGTCCGCACCAGCCGACCAAGAGCTATCTGCTGGGCAGGGCCACATAGTCCGCATATCCCAGACAGGAGACTCCCCAAAGCAAGTGCTCTACTCGGAACTCCTTCACGGCAAGCGAGCCAAAGGTGGGCAGAGGGAACGTTACAAGGGACACCCTCAAAGCCTCCCTGATAAAGTGCAACATCCCCCACCGACACCTGGGAGTCCCTGGGCCAAAGACCAGTCCGCCCGGAGTGGAGGAAGTGCATCCGGGAGGGCGCTGAGCACCTCGAGTCTCATCGCCGAGAGCGTGCAGAAACCAAGCGCAGGCAGCAGAAGGAGCGTGCGGCAAACCAGTCCCACCCTCCCCTTCCCTCAACGTCTATCTGTCCCACCTGTGACAGGGACTGTGGTTCCCATATTGGACTGTTCAGTCACCTCAGGACTCATGTTAAGAGTGGGAGCAAGTCTTCCTCGATTCCGAGGGACTGCCTATGATGATGATATGATCCCAGCCTGATCCCACTTTCCAGCTCTCGGTCCGTAGCCCTGTAGCTTACGGCACTTCAAGTGCACATCCAAGTACTTTTTAAATGTGGTGAGGGTTTCTGCCTCTACCACCCTTTCAGGCCGTGAGTTCCAGACCCCCACCACCCTCTGGGTGAAGGAATAGAGGTCTCCCCTCAGCCTCCTCTGTTCCAAAGAAAACAATCCCAGCCGATCCAATCTTTCCTCATCGCTAAAATTCTCCAGTCCCGCCAACATCCTGGTAAATCTCCTCTGCACCCTCTCCAGTGCAATCACATCCTTCCTGCGATATCCTGACATTTCCCAGTTCCTGCCTTCGCTGGTTTTAGGCTCAAGATGCGGCAATGGACACAAGATGATCCAGTTGGGATTTTCCACAAATAATGAATCCCACGGCCACATCTGTTTGACCCTCGGAGGGCACTCTGTAAATTCACCAAATTTATTAAATGCATACCTTACCCCCGCCCTGTGGTTACGCTCGAACTGTACACAACACTGGTTAGGCCACAGCTGGAGTACTGCGTGCAGTTCTGGTCACCACATTACAGGAAGGATGTGATTGCACTGGAGAGGGTGCAGAGAAGATTTACCAGGATGTTGCCAGGACTGGAAAACTTTAGCTATGAGGAAAGATTGGATAGGCTGGGGTTGTTTTCCTGGGAACAGAGGAGGCTGAGGGGAGATTTAATTGAGGTGTATAAAATTATGAGGGGCCTGGATAGAGTGGATAGGAAGGACCTATTTCCCCTTAGCAGAGGGGTCAATAACCAGGGGGCATAGATTTAAAGTAATTGGGGGGAGGATTAGAGGGGATTTGAGGGGAAATGTCTTCACCCAGAGGGTGGTGGGGGTCTGGAACTCACGGCCTGAAAGGGTGATAGAGGCAGAAACCCTCACCACATTTAAAAAGTACTTGGATGTACACTTGAAGTGTCGTAACCTACAGGGCTACGGACCCAGAGCTGGAAAGTGGGATTAGGCTGGGTAGCTCTTGGTCGGCCGGTGCGGACACGATGGGCCGGAATGTCCTCCTTCCATGCTGTAAATGTTTATGATTCTCTGATTCTCTCTCTCACTCCTTCCCACATTCTACCCAGCGTAAACTAGAGGTGATCCAAAACTCGGTTGCCCAATGTCCTAACTCACACCGAGTCCCACTCACCCATCACCCCCTGTGCTCACTGCCCCCGTGTCCTAACTCGCACCGAGTCCCGCTCACCCATCACCCCCTGTGCTCGCTGCCCCATGTCATAACTCGCACCCAGTCCCACTCACCCATCACCCCCTGTGCTCACTGCCCCCGTGTCCTAACTCACACCAAGTCCCGCTCACACATCACCCCCTGTGCTCACTGCCCCCGTGTCCTAACTCGCACCAAGTCCCGCTCACACATCACCCCCTGTGCTCGCTGCCCCGTGTCCTAACTCGCACCAAGTCCCACTCACCCATCACCCGCTGTGCTCACTGCCCCCGTGTCCTAACTCGCACTGAGTCCCGCTCACCCATCACCCCCACCGTGCTTGCTGCCCCCGTGTCCTAACTCGCACCGAATCCCACTCACCCATCACCCCCTGTGCTCACTGCCCCGTGTCCTAACTCGCACCGAGTTCCACTCACCCATCACCCCCTGTGCTCACTGCCCCGTGTCCTAACTCGCACCGAGTCCCACTCACCCATCACCCCCTGTGCTCGCTGACCTACATTGGCTCCCGGTTAAGCACCACCTCGATTTCAAAATTCTCATCCTTGTTATCAAATCCCTCCATGGCCCATGGCCCTCCATTTTTCTGTAATCTCTTCCAGCCCTAACACCTCTCCCTATCTCTGTAACCTCCTCCAGCCCCTACACCCCTCCCTATCTCTGTAACCTCCTCCAGCCCCTACACCTCTCCTTATCTCTGTAATCTCCTCCAGCCCCTCCACGCCTCCCTATCTCTGTAAACTCCTCCAGCCCCTCCACACCTCCCTATCTTTGTAATCTCCTCCAGCCCCTCCACGCCTCCCTATCTCTGTAACCTCCTCCAGCCCCTACACCCCTCCCTATCTCTGTAATCTCCTCCAGCCCCACAACCCCCCGAGATGTCTGCACTCCTCTAATTCTGCCCTCCTGACCATCCCTGATTATAATCGCTCCACCATCGGTGGCCGTGCCTTCTGTTGCCTGGGCCCCAAGCTCTGGAACTCCCTCCCTCTACCTCTCTTTCCTCCTTCAAGACGCTCCTTAAAACCGACCTCTTGTCACCTGCCCGAATATCTCCTTTTGTGGCTCGGTGTCAAATTTTTATCCCATAATCCTCCTGTGGAGCACCTTGGGACGTTTCACTACGTTAAAGGCGCTATATAAATATACATTATTGTTGTTGGGAGGGGGCTGGGACCCACGGCTGGATTACCTGAGGCAGCGTCCTCTCTCTCACTCCTTCCCCTCACTCTCCCTGTCCCTCTCTCTAGCCATCTCCCTCACTCACTCCTTCTCTCTCTCACTCCTTCCCCTCACTCTCCCCGTCCCTCTCTCTAGCCATCTCCCTCACTCACTCCTTCTCTCTCTCACTCCTTCCCCTCACTCTCCCCGTCCCTCTCTCTAGCCATCTCCCTCACTCACTCCTTCTCTCTCTCACTCCTTCCCCTCACTCTCCCCGTCCCTCTCTCTAGCCATCTCCCTCACTCACTCCTTCTCTCTCTCACTCCTTCCCCTATCTCTCCCCTTCCCTCACTCTCTTTTCACGCTCCCTTTCCACCTCTTTCGCTCCCCTTCGCCCTCTCTCTCCCTTTCCTCCATTCTCCCTCGCCCCTTCCCTCGCTATCTATCCCCTTCATCCCCCTCTCTCCCATTCCCCTCCATCACTTTCCCCTTTCCCCTCTCCCTCACCCGTTCCCTCTCTCTTTTCTCCCCATTTTCTCCTCTCTCGCCCCTTCCCCCTCACACTCCCCTTCCCCCTCGCACTCCCCTTCTCCTCTCTCTCTCTCTCTCCTTCCCCTTCTCTCCCCTTCCCCTCTCTCTCCCCTTCCCTCACTCACTTCCCCCTTTTCCCTCCCTCCTGTCTCCCTCCTTTCCCTTTCCTTTCAGGTTCTCCCCCTCTCTCTCCCCTTCCCCTCTCTGCCCTCCAGATATCTCACATTCCTTCCCCCTCTCTCCCCTTAACATCTCTTTACCCTTCCTCCCTCCCTCTCCCCTGCCCCTCCCAGTCTCCCCTTCCTCCCACTCTCTCAGTCCTTCCCCACTCTCTCCCCTTCCATAGAAACATAGAAACATAGAAAATAGGTGCAGGAGCAGGCCATTCAGCCCTTCTAGCCTGCACCGCCATTCAATGAGTTCATGGCTGAACATGAAACTTCAGTACCCCCTTCCTGCTTTCTCGCCATAACCCTTGATCCCCCGAGTGGTAAGGACTTCATCTAACTCCCTTTTGAATATATTTAGTGAATTGGCCTCAACTACTTTCTGTGGTAGAGAATTCCACAGGTTCACCACTCTCTGGGTGAAGAAGTTTCTCCTCATCTCGGTCCTAAATGGCTTACCCCTTATCCTCAGACTGTGACCCCTGGTTCTGGACCTCCCCAACATTGGGAACATTCTTTCTGCATCTAACCTGTCTAAACCCGTCAGAATTTTAAACGTTTCTATGAGGTCCCCTCTCATTCTTCTGAACTCCAGTGAATACAAGCCCAATTGATCCAATCTTTCTTGATAGGTCAGTCCCGCCATCCCGGGAATCAGTCTGGTGAACCTTCGCTGCACTCCCTCAATAGCAAGAATGTCCTTCCTCAAGTTAGGAGACCAAAACTGTACACAATACTCCAGGTGTGGCCTCACCAAGGCCCTGTACAACTGTAGCAACACCTCCCTGCCCCTGTATTCAAATCCCCTCGCTATGAAGGCCAACATGCCATTTGCTTTCTTAACCGCCTGCTGTACCTGCATGCCAACCTTCAATGACTGATGTACCATGACACCCAGGTCTCGTTGCACCTTCCCTTTTCCTAATCTGTCACCATTCAGATAATAGTCTGTCTCTCTGTTTTTACCACCAAAGTGGATAACCTCACATTTATCCACATTATACTTCATCTGCCATGCATTTGCCCACTCACCTAACCTATCCAAGTCACTCTGCAGCCTAATAGCATCCTCCTCGCAGCTCACACTGCCACCCAACTTAGTATCATCCGCAAATTTGGAGATACTGCATTTAATCCCCTCGTCTAAATCATTAATGTACAATGTAAACAGCTGGGGCCCCAGCACAGAACCTTGCGGCACTCCACTAGTCACTGCCTGCCATTCTGAAAAGTACCCGTTTACTCCTACTCTTTGCTTCCTGTCTGACAACCAGTTCTCAATCCACGTCAGCACACTACCCCCAATCCCATGTGCTTTAACTTTGCACATTAATCTCTTGTGTGGGACCTTGTCGAAAGCCTTCTGAAAGTCCAAATATACCACATCAACTGGTTCTCCTTTGTCCACTTTACTGGAAACATCCTCAAAAAATTCCAGAAGATTTGTCAAGCATGATTTCCCTTTCACAAATCCATGCTGACTTCGACCTATCATGTCACCATTTTCCAGATGCACTGCTATGACATCCTTAATAATTGATTCCATCATTTTACCCACTACTGAGGTCAGGCTGACCGGTCTATAATTCCCTGTTTTCTCTCTCCCTCCTTTTTTAAAAAGTGGGGTTACATTGGCTACCCTCCACTCCATAGGAACTGATCCAGAGTCAATGGAATGTTGGAAAATGACTGTCAATGCATCCGCTATTTCCAAGGCCACCTCCTTAAGTACTCTAGGATGCAGGCCATCAGGCCCTGGGGATTTATCGGCCTTCAATCCCATCAATTTCCCCAACACAATTTCCCGACTAATAAAGATTTCCCTCAGTTCCTCTTCCTTACTAGACCCTCTGACCCCTTTTATATCCGGAAGGTTGTTTGTATCCTCCTTAGTGAATACCGAACCAAAGTACTTGTTCAATTGATCCGCCATTTCTTTGTTCCCCGTTATGACTTCCCCTGATTCTGACTGCAGGGGACCTACGTTTGTCTTCACCAACCTTTTTCTCTTTACATACCTATAGAAACTTTTGCAATCCGCCTTAATGTTCCCTGCAAGCTTCTTCTCGTACTCCATTTTCCCTGCCCTAATCAAACCCTTTGTCCTCCTCTGCTGAGTTCTAAATTTCTCCCAGTCCCCAGGTTCGCTGCTATTTCTGGCCAATTTGTATGCCACTTCCTTGGCTTTAATACTATCCCTGATTTCCCTAGATAGCCACGGTTGAGCCACCTTCCCCTTTTTATTTTTACGCCAGACAGGAATGTACAATTGTTGTACTTCATCCATGCGGTCTCTAAATGTCTGCCATTGCCCATCCACAGTCAACCCCCTAAGTATCATTCGCCAATCTATCCTAGCCAATTCACGCCTCATACCTTCAAAGTTACCCTTCTTTAAGTTCTGGACCATGGTCTCTGAAATTACTGTTTCATTCTCCATCCTAATGCAGAATTCCACCATATTATGGTCACTCTTCCCCAAGGGGCCTCGCACAATGAGATTGCTAATTAATCCTCTCTCATTACACAACACCCAGTCTAAGATGGCCTCCCCCCTAGTTGGTTCCTCAACATATTGGTCTAGAAAACCATCCCTTATGCACTCCAGGAAATCCTCCTCCACCGTATTGCTTCCAGTTTGGCTAGCCCAATCTATGTGCATATTAAAGTCACCCATTATAACTGCTACACCTTTATTGCATGCACCCCTAATTTCCTGTTTGATGCCCTCCCCAACATCCCTACTACTGTTTGGAGGTCTGTACACAACTCCTACTAACGTTTTTTGCCCTTTGGTGTTCTGCAGCTCTACCCATATAGATTCCACATCATCCAAGCTAATGTCTTTCCTAACTATTGCATTAATCTCCTCTTTAACCAGCAATGCTACCCCACCTCCTTTTCCTTTTATTCTATCCTTCCTGAATGTTGAATACCCCTGAATGTTGAGTTCCCAGCCCTGATCATCCTGGAGCCACGTCTCCGTAATCCCAATCACATCATATTTGTTAACATCTATTTGCACAATTAATTCATCCACCTTATTGCGGATACTCCTTGCATTAAGACACAAAGCCTTCAGGCTTGTTTTATTAACACCCTTTGTCCTTTTAGAATTTTGCTGTACAGTGGCCCTTTTTGTTCTTTGCCTTGGGTTTCTCTGCCCTACACTTTTCCTCATCTCCTTTCTGTCTTTTGCTTTTGGCTCCTTTTTGTTTCCCTCTGTCTCCCTGCATTGGTTCCCATCCCCCTGCCATATTAGTTTAAATCCTCCCCAACAGCACTAGCAAACACTCCCCCTAGGACATTGGTTCCAGTCCTGCCCAGGTGCAGACCGTCCGGTTTGTACTGGTCCCACCTCCCCCAGAACCGGTCCCAATGCCCCAGGAATTTGAATCCCTCCCTGCTGCACCACTGCTCAAGCCACGTATTCATCTGCGCTATCCTGCGATTCCTACTCTGACTAGCATGTGGCACTGGTAGCAATCCCGAGATTACTACTTTTGAGGTCCTACTTTTTAATTTAGCTCCTAGCTCCTTAAATTCGTTTCGTAGGACCTCATCCCTTTTTTTGCCTATGTCGTTGGTACCAATGTGCACCACGACAACTGGCTGTTCTCCCTCCCATTTCAGAATGTCCTGCACCCGCTCCGAGACATCCTTGACCCTTGCACCAGGGAGGCAACATACCATCCTGGAGTCTCGGTTGCGGCCGCAGAAACGCCTATCTATTCCCCTCACAATTGAATCCCCTATCACTATCGCTCTCCCACTCTTTTTCTTGCCCTCCTGTGCAGCAGAGCCAGCCACGGTGCCATGAACTTGGCTGCTGCTGCCCTCCCCTGATGAGTCATTCCCCTCAACAGTACCCAAAGCGGTGTATCTGTTTTGCAGGGGGATGACCGCAGGGGACCCCTGCACTACCTTCCTTGCTCTACTCTTCCTGTTGGTCTTCCATTCCCTATCTGGCTGTGGACCCTTTCCCTGCGGTAAGACCAACTCACTACACGTGATACTCACGTCATTCTCAGCATCGTGGATGCTCCAGAGTGAATCCACCCTCAGCTCCAATTCCGCAACGCGGACCGTCAGGAGCTGGAGGCGGATACACTTCTCACACACGTAGTCGTCAGGGACACCGGAAGTGTCCCTGAGTTCCCACATGGTACAGGAGGAGCATAACACCCGACCGAGCTCTCCTGCCATGACTTAACCCTTAGATACACTTAAACTGGTAATAACAATGTTAAAAGTTACTGACCAATATAAGAAAAAGAAAAACTACTCACCAATCACCAGCCAATCACTTACCCCCTAGGCTGTGACGTCACCTTTGTTTTTTTGCCTTCTCCCTGTAGCTGCACCGGTACGCCTCTCGCCGACCCCGGACTCACGCTGCTCCGAGCTCCCGCCTCCTCGACTGACTGCTCGAACTGCTCGACTCCCGCTGGCCTTTATAGGCCTCTCGCCGACCCCGGACTCGCGCTGCTCCGAGCTCCCGCCTCCTCGACTGACTGCTCGAACTGCTCGACTCCCGCTGGCCTTTATAGGCCTCTCGCCGACCCCGGACTCGCGCTGCTCCGAGCTCCCGCCTCCTCGACTGACTGCTCGAACTGCTCGACTCCCGCTGGCCTTTATAGGCCTCTCGCCGACCCCGGACTCGCGCTGCTCCGAGCTCCCGCCTCCTCGACTGACTGCTCGAACTGCTCGACTCCCGCTGGCCTTTATAGGCCTCTCGCCGACCCCGGACTCACGCTGCTCCGAGCTCCCGCCTCCTCGACTGACTGCTCCGAGCTCCCGCTGGCCTTTATAGGCCTCTCGCCGACCCCGGACTCGCGCTGCTCCGAGCTCCCGCCTCCTCGACTGACTGCTCGACTCCCGCTGGCCTTTATAGGCCTCTCGCCGACCCCGGACTCGCGCTGCTCCGAGCTCCCGCCTCCTCGACTGACTGCTCGACTCCCGCTGGCCTTTATAGGCCTCTCACCGACCCCGGACTCACGCTGCTCCGAGCTCCCGCCTCCTCGACTGACTGCTCCGAGCTCCCGCTGGCCTTTATAGGCCTCTCACCGACCCCGGACTCGCGCTGCTCCGAGCTCCCGCCTCCTCGACTGACTGCTCGAACTGCTCGACTCCCGCTGGCCTTTATAGGCCTCTCGCCGACCCCGGACTCGCGCTGCTCCGAGCTCCCGCCTCCTCGACTGACTGCTCGAACTGCTCGACTCCCGCTGGCCTTTATAGGCCTCTCGCCGACCCCGGACTCACGCTGCTCCGAGCTCCCGCCTCCTCGACTGACTGCTCCGAGCTCCCGCTGGCCTTTATAGGCCTCTCGCCGACCCCGGACTCGCGCTGCTCCGAGCTCCCGCCTCCTCGACTGACTGCTCCGAGCTCCCGCTGGCCTTTATAGGCCTCTCGCCGACCCCGGACTCGCGCTGCTCCAAGCTCCCGCCTCCTCGACTGACTGCTCCGAGCTCCCGCTGGCCTTTATAGGCCTCTCGCCGACCCCGGACTCGCGCTGCTCCGAGCTCCCGCCTCCTCGACTGACTGCTCGAACTGCTCTCTCCTCCGCCCTGTCTCCCTATCCCCTTCCCCTCCCACTCTCTTTCCCCTACCCCCTCTCTCTCACTTCTTCCACTCTCTCTCTCTCCCCTTTCCCTCTCTCTCCCCTTCCCCTCTCTCTCCCCTTCGCCACTCTCTCCCCTTCCCCCTCTCTCTCACTCCTTCCACTCTCTCTTTTCCCTTTCCCTCTCTTTCCTGCTCCTTCCCCTGTCTTTCCCATAGCAGGTGGCTCCATAGCTCAGGGGTTAGAGCACTGGTCTGATAAACCAGTGGTCGTGGGTTCAAATCTCAGTAGGGCTCACTCAAAATTAGCTCAGTATTTAAATTCACCCTCAATTAACAAGGAATTTAATTATAAATGTTAAACAGCTCCAATACTGTCCCTGGAACAACAGGCTCCCCTCTCCTCCTTGTTGTGTCTCTTACACACTCTCTCCCTTTTCTCCGTCTCTTGCTCATTTCCCTCTCCTCTCTTGCCACACTCTGTATCCTCTCCCCTTCCCCCTCTCTCACACTTCTTTCGACATTCTGCCCAATATAAACTGTGGGTGATCCAAAACTCGGCTGCTCTGTGTCCTAACTCGCACCGAGTCCCGCTCACCCATCACCCCCTGTGCTCGCTGCCCCGTGTCCAAACTCGCACCAAGTCCCACTCACCCATCACCCCCTGTGCTCACTGCCCCGTGTCCAAACTCGCACCAAGTCCCGCTCACCCATCACCCCCTGTGCTCACTGCCCCGTGTCCTAACTCGCACCGAGTCCCGCTCACCCATCACCCCCTGTGCTCGCTGCCCCGTGTCCAAACTCGCACCAAGTCCCGCTCACCCACTGCCCCGTGTCCTAACTCGCACCGAGTCCCACTCACCCATCACCCACTGTGCTCACTGCCCCGTGTCCTAACTCGCACCGGGTCCCACTCACCCATCACCCACTGTGCTCCCTGCCACGTGTCCTAACTCACACCCAGTCCCACTCACCCATCACCCACTGTGCTCGGTGACCTATATTGGCTTCCGGTTAAGCAACACCTCGATTTCAAAATTCTCATCCTTGTTTCCAAATCCCTCCATGGCCCTCGCCCCTCCCTATCTCTGTAATCTCCTCCAGCCCCTACACCCCTCCCTATCTCTAACCTCTCCCAGCCCCAACACCCCTCCCTCTCTCTGTAACCTCCTCCAGCCCCGACACCCCTCCCTATCTCTGTAACCTCCTCCAGCCCCACAACCCCCCGAGATGTCTGCACTCCTCTAATTCTGCCCTCCTGACCATGCCTGATTATAATCGCTCCACCATCGGTGGCCATGCCTTCTGTTGCCTGGGCCCCAAGCTCTGGAACTCCCTCCCTAAACCTCTCGACCTCTCTTTCCTCCTTCAAGACATTCCTTAAAACCTCCCTCCGTCCCCTGCGCTAATTTCTACTTTTCTGGCTCGGTGTCAAATTTTTATCCCATAATCCTCCTGTGGAGCACCTTGGGACGTTTCACTACGTTAAAGGCGCTATATAAATATACATTATTGTTGGTGTTCCCTCTGTCTCTCCTCTTCCCCGTCTCTCTCTCACTCCTTCCCCTCACTCTCCACTTCCCTCTCTCTCACTCCTTCCTCTCACTCTCCCCGTCTCTCTCTCTCACTCCTTCCCCTCACTCTCCTCTTCCCTCTCTCTCACTCCTTCCCCTCACTCTCCCCTTTCCTCTCTCTCTCACTCCTTCCCCTCACTCTCCCCTTCCCACTCTCTCACTCCTTCCCCTCACTCTCCCCTTCCCTCTCTCTTCCTCTAATAGAGCCCCACCTAGTGACCTATCGATGTAATACCAACTAATGACACACTCATCTCTCTCTCCATCTCCCTCTCTCTCTCTCTCTCCCCTTTCCCCTCTCACTCGCTCCTTTCCTCTCCCTGTCCCTTTCCCCCTCTTTCTCCACTCCCCCACTCTCCGCTCCTCTCTCTCCACTCACTCCTCAATCTCTCTCCTCCCTCTCTCTCTCTCTCTCTCTCCTTTCCCTTCTGACTTTCCCCTTGCCCCTCTCTGACCCCTTCCGGCTCGAGACACAGTGAGCGACAGAGAGAAAGTGATAGAGAGACAGAGAGAGAGAGACAGAGACAGAGAGAGAAAGAGAGATTGAGGCAGAGTATGACTGAGTTGCCTTGGGATGTTTTACTACGTGAAAGACCCGATATATCGATGTTTGAGAGGTGAATATTGAAGAGACGGAGGCAGGAGTCTGGGGGATGAGACATCATCTGAGCGTTTCACTGACCCCTCCTCATTCTTCAAACACACAACAATAACTGGGGAATGACCCACAGCCCAGAGCAGGTGGCTCCATAGCTCAGGGGTTAGAGCACTGGTCTTGTAAACCAGGGGTTGTGGGTTCAAATCTCACTGGGGCCTTTTCTAAATTAGCTCAGTATTTAAATTCACTGTCAATTAACAAGAGCTTTAATTATAAATATTAAACAACTCCGAGACCAACCCTGGAACAACAGGCTCCCTCACTGTCTCTCCATCTGCCTTTGCCATTTTACATCTTTTTACCCCTCTCTCCCTTTTCCGCTATCTCACTGTGATATAGTCACAGAGCACAAGCACACACAGCTTCCAACATGTTACGCTGCTCTCTCAGAAGCCTCCGGAAATCTGCCTGGTTCTGTTTATTATTAACTATGCAGTTGCAGTACACAATACGTCCACATCCACAGAGTGGAGCTATAAACATTACAAGCTTACAGACATTACACTTCTCCCTCCTCAATGAAGAAGTTATTATAACAAACATCATACATAATTTTCATGTTTATACATAACACAGGATATAAACTTATTCTTTTTTCCATATTTACAAATTTAACTTTACCACTTGTTTTCTGTTTCGAAGAGGATTCCTTCCTTCTCGAACAGAACCTTCCAAACATGGTGTCGATTTCACACTCATTCGAGGCTCATCCTGAAGAACGTTTTCCTCACGGAATTTCCTTGATTTTCATTTGAACTCACTCTAACGTCAGGCTCTTTGTTTTCCTGACTCGGACTCAGACTTTCATTCTGATTCTCTCCTGGATTTGTTTCCAGTACATTGGATTTAGGATTTGCTACTGGTGTATCAAAACTATCTGATAAGTCAGAAATAATTGAATCATTCCCACCTTCAACTCCTTCCATGTCTGTACGTAAAATATGATCAATATGAACAAACCTAACCTGTCCATTATCAAACATCTTTACCAAATATGTGCGAGGACCACATATCTTCACCACTCTTCCTGGTAACCACTTTAAACATTTATGGTGATGGTTCTTCACTCTCACCTTCTGGTTCAATTTCACACTTCTCTCTTTTACTCTACCTCTATCATGCTTCTCTTTCTGTCTTAATTGTGTCTCTTCTACGGACTGTGCCAAATTTGGCTTTAACAACGAGAATCTGGTTCGTGGCTGTCGTTTGAGAAACAACTCTGTTGGTGTTCGACCAGTAGTTGTATGAGGAGTATTTCAATATGGAATCAAAAAATTAACCAATTAGTGATCCAATGACAATTGTCGTTTCCTTGGATTTGGATCTAACATTTGTTTTATGAGGACACGTTTTACAATTTGTACAGTGTGTTCTGCTGCACCATTCGAAGCAGGATGGTATGGTGGAACCTTGGTATGTTTCACACCATTTTTGCTCGTGAATTGTGCAAATTCTTCTGAACGAAATTGTGGTCCATTATCTGAAACAATTTCTTCAGGGAGGCCAAATGAAGAAAATAATTTTCGTAAAATGTCCACTGTTTTACTTGTTGTTATTTTCCACATTGGAAACACCTCAACCCACTTCGAATGGCTATCAATCACAATGAACAATTGTTGTCCTTCTAACTCAGCAAAATCAATATGTAGCCTTTGCCACACCCTGGGAGTCGGTGCATTTCTAATTGCATCCAGCTTTCCCATGGTTGGATGTAAACCATCTTTGTCTACTCTGTACCCTAAGTACTCCACTGAGTTTTTAAATAACTCACACTTACGAGCAGACACGCGCACTCTGTGCTTCTCAAGCCTTTTGAGGACTTCATTCAATATGTTATTGTGAATTTGTCTATTTGATGCTGAAATTCGTATGTCATCTAAATAACATACTAACCCTTCAATACCTTGCAAAATCTGGTTCATCACCCCTTGGAATATGGCAGGGGCGGAAGACACTCCAAACGGTAGCCTATTAAATTGATTTCGGCATAGATGAGTATTTATAGTCAAACATGACTTGGACTCCTCATCTCATTCAAGCTGGAAATCACGCAATTTGTCGATGTACAGCGACTCCGCTATTACACTCACGGATGCACCCGTGTCAATTTCCATTGATATCTCTCACTCCATCCACTCTCTCTCCCCTTCCCCCCATTCCCCACTCTCTCTCTCCCCTTCCCCCTCTCTCTCACTCCTTGCACTCTCTCTTTTCCCTTCCCCTCTCTTTCCTGTTCCTTCCCCTGTCTTTCACAGAGTAGGTGGCTCCATAGCTCAGGGGTTGGAGCACTGGTCTTGTAAACCAGGGGTCGTGGGTTCAAATCTCACTGGGGCCTACTCAAAATTAGCTCAGTATTTCAATTAACAAGGGCTTTAATTATAAATATTAAACAGCTCCAAGACCGACTCTGCAACAACAGGCTCCCTTCCCCCTCTCCTCTTCTTGATTCTCTTTCCCCTTCCAAATCTCTTTCTCCCTTCTTCATCACGACCTGTTCTATATCTTTTTCCCGCTATCTCGCTTTCCCCGTCTCTCACTCATTCCCCTCTCCCCCCTTCCCTTGCCTCACCCTCTCACTCCTCTTGCTCTCCCCTTCCCTCTCTACTTTCATTCTTTCCCCACTCCTTCCTCTCTCTCCTTCCTCGTCTATCTTACTTCTCTCCCTAACCCCTCTGTCCGCTAACCACTCCTTCCCCCTCTCTCCCCTTCCCTCTCTCACTCCTTCCACTCTCTCCCCACCATTCCAGACACTCTCTCCACTTACCCCCTCTTCCCTCTCCCTTCCCCTCACTCTTCCTACCTGTCTCCCCTTCCCTCTCTCTCACTCCTTCCCCTCTCTCTCCCCTTCCCCTCTCTCTCTCCTCTCTCTCTCTCCCCTTCCCTGATACGTCCTTACTGCACAGTATAAATGCACACGAGGCCCATGCTTGAGAGAAGGTCAGTCTGTGACCTGTCCTTTATTCCACAGCACTCAAGTGATGGAAGTGGGTGGAGCTTCCACTTTTATACCTGAAGATCCAGGTTAGGAGTGTCTCCCACAAGTTCACCCCCTTGTGGTCAATGTTCTCATAGTGTACAACTTTGGTCAGATGAGACATGGGTTAAAATGCTGGTTGAATAAATGACAATTCCCCTCTCTCTTCCTCCTTGCACTCTCTCTTTTCCCTTCCCCTCTCTTTCCTGCTCCTTCCCCTGTCTTTCTCAGAGCAGGTGGCTCCATAGCTCAGGGGTTAGAGCACTGGTCCAATAAACCAGGGTTGTGAGTTCAAATCTTACTGGGGCCTACTCAAAATTAGTTCAGTATTTAAGTGCACTGTCAATTAACAAGGGCTTAAATTATAAATATTAAACAGCTCTGAGACCGACCCTTGAAAAACAGGCTTCTCTCTACCCTTCCAAACCTCTCTCTTCCTTCCCCATCACAATCTGTTCTGCATCTTTTTACCCTCTCTCCTGCTATCTCTCTTTCCCCATCTCTCACTCCTTCCCCTCTCTCCCCTTTTCCACTCTCTCCCCTCCCTCTCTCTCCCCTTCCCCCTCTCTCTCACTCCTTCCCCACTCTCTCTCTCCCCTTCCCCTCCCTCTCTCTCCCCTTCCCCCTCTCTCTCACTCCTTCCACTCTCTCTTTTCCCTTCCCCTCTCTTTCCTGCTCCTTCCCGTGTTTTTCCAAAAACAGGTGGCTCTGTAGCTCAGGGGGTTAGAGAGCTGGCATTGTAAACCAGTGGTCGTGAGTTCAAATCTCACTAGAACGAAATCAAAATTAGCTCAATATTTAAATTCACTGTCAATTAACAAGGGCTGTAATTAGCAAAATATAGAAAATAGGTGCAGGAGTAGGCAATTTGGCCCTTCTAACCTGCACCACCATTCAATGAGTTCATGGCTGAACATGCAACTTTAGTATCCCATTCCTGCTTTCTCACCATACCCCTTTATGCCCTGAGTAATAAGGACTTCATCTAACTCCTTTTTGAATATATTCAGTGAACTTGCCTCAACAGCTTTCTGTGGTGGAGAATTCCACAGGTTCACCACTCTCTGGGTGAAGAAGTTTCTCCTCATCTTGGTCTGAAATGGCTTACCCCTTATCCTTGGACTGTGACCCCTGGTTCTGGACTTCCCCAACATCAGGAACATTCTTTCTGCATCTAACCTGTCTAACCCGTCAGAATTTTAAACGTTTCTATGAGGTCGCCTCTCATTCTTCTGAACTCCAGTGAATACAAGCCCAGTTGATCCAATCTTTCTTGATAGGTCAGTCCCGCCATCCCGGGAATCAGTCTGGTGAACCTTCGCTGCACTCCCTCAATAGCAAGAATGTCCTTCCTCAGGTTCGGAGACCAAAACTGTACACAATACTCCAGGTGTGGCCTCACCAAGACCCTGTACAACTGTAGCAACACCTCCCTGCCCCTGTACTCAAATCCCCTCGCTATGAAGGCCAACATGCCATTTGCTTTCTTAACCGCCTGCTGTACCTGCATGCCAACCTTCAATGACTGATGTACCATGACACCCAGGTCTCTTTGCACCTCCCCTTTTCCTAATCTGTCACCATTCAAATAATAGTTTGTTTCTCTGTTTTTACCACCAAAGTGGATAACCTCACATTTATCCACATTATACTTCATCTGCCATGCATTTGCCCACTCACCTAACCTATCCAAGTCGCTCTGCAGCCTCATAGCATCCTCCTCGCAGCTCACACTGCCACCCAACTTAGTGTCATCTGCAAATTTGGGGAGACTACATTTAATCCCCTCGTCTAAATCATTAATGTACAATGTAAACAGTGGGACCCCAGCACAGAATCTTGCGGTACCCCACTAGTCACTGCCTGCCATTCTGAAAAGTACCCATTTACTCCTACTCTTTGCTTCCTGTCTGACAACCAGTTCTCAATCCACGTCAGCACACTACCCCCAATCCCATGTGCTTTAACTTTGCACATTAATCTCTTGTGTGGGACCTTGTCGAAAGCCTTCTGAAAGTCCAAATTTACCACATCAACTGGTTCTCCCTTGTCCACTCTGCTAGAAACATCCTCAAAAAATTCCAGAAGATTTGTCAAGCATGATTTCCCTTTCACAAATCCATGCTGACTTGGACCTATCATATCACCTCTTTCCAAATGCACTGCTATGACATCCTTAATCATTGATTCCATCATTTTACCCACTACCGATGTCAGGCTGACCGGTCTATAATTCCCTGTTTTCTCTCTCCCTCCTTTTTTAAAAAGTGGGGTTACATTGGCTACCCTCCACTCCATAGGAACTGATCCAGAGTCAATGGAATGTTGGAAAATGACTGTCAATGCATCCACTATTTCCAAGGCCACCTCCTTAAGTACTCTGGGATGCAGTCCATCAGGCCCTGGGGATTTATCGACCTTCAGTTTCCCCAACACAATTTCCCGACTAATAAGGATTTCCCTCAGTTCCTCCTCCTTACTAGACCCTCCGACCCCTTTTATATCCGGAAGGTTGTTTGTGTCCTCCTCAGTGAATACCGAACCAAAGTACTTGTTCAATTGGTCCGCCATTTCTTTGTTCCCCGTTATGACTTCCCCTGATTCTGACTGCAGGGGACCTACGTTTGTCTTTACTAACCTTTTTCTCTTTACATACCTATAGAAACTTTTGCAATCCGCCTTAATGTTCCCTGCCCTAATCAAACCCTTTGTCCTCCTCTGCTGAGTTCTAAATTTCTCCCAGTCCCCGGGTTCGATGCTATTTCTGGCCAATTTGTATGCCACTTCCTTGGCTTTAATACTATCCCTGATTTCCCTTGATAGCCACGGTTGAGCCACCTTCCCTTTTTTATTTTTACGCCAGACAGGAATGTACAATTGTTGTAGTTCATCCATGCGGTCTCTAAATGTCTGCCATTGCCCATCCACAGTCAACCCCTTCAGTATCATTCGCCAATCTATCCTAGCCAATTCACGCCTCATACCTTCAAAGTTACCCTTCTTTAAGTTCTGGACCATGGTCTCTGAATTAACTGTTTCATTCTCCATCCTAATGCAGAATTTCATCATATTATGGTCACTCTTCCCCAACGGGCCTCGCACAACGAGATTTCTAATTAATCCTCTCTCATTACACAACACCCAGTCTAAGATGGCCTCCCCCCTAGTTGGTTCCTCGACATATTGGTCTAAAAAACCATCCCTTATGCACTCCAGGAAATTCTCCTCCACCGTATTGCTTCCAGTTTGGTTAACCCAATCTATGTGCATATTAAAGTCACCCATTATAACTGCTGCACCTTTATTGCACGCACCCCTAATTTCATGTTTGATGCCCTCCCCAACATCACTACTACTGTTTGAAGTCTGTACACAACTCCCACTAACGTTTTTTGCCCTTTGATGTTCTGCAGCTCTACCCATATAAATTCCACATCATCCAAGCTAATGTCCTTCTGAACTATTGCCTTAATTTGCTCCTTAACCAGCAATGCTACCCCACCTCCTTTTCCTTTTATTCTATCTTTCCTGAATGTTGAATACCCCTGGATGTTGAGTTCCCAGCCCTGATCATCCTGGAGCCACATCTCCGTAATCCCAATCACATCATATTTGTTAACATCTATTTGCACAGTTAATTCATCCACCTTATTGTGGATACTCCTTGCATTAAGACACAAAGCCTTCAGGCTTGTTTTTTTAACACCCTTGGTCCTTTTAGAATTTTGCTGTACAGTGGCCCTCTTTGTTCTTTGCCTTGGGTTTCTCTGCCCTCCACTTTTCCTCATCTCCTTTCTGTCTTTTGCTTTTGCCTCCTTTTTGATTCCCTCTGTCTCCCTGCATTGGTTCCCATCCCCCTGCCATATTAGTTTAACTCCTCCCCAACAGCACTAGCAAACACTTCCCCTAGGACATTGGTTCCGGTAATTATAAATATTAAACAGCTCTGAGACCGACCCTGGAATTACAGCTCCCCTCTCCTCTTCTCATCCTGGTTTACTCTCTCTCCCACATTAAAAATCTCTCTTTCCCTTCCCCATCATGACCCATTCTGCATCTTTTTTTCACTCATTCTTCTTTCTTATCCTCTCTCCTTCCCGTCTCTCCCTCCTTCCCCTCCCTGTTCTCACCACCCCTCTCTCTCCTTCCCCTCCCTCTCTTTCCCCTTCCCCTCTCTCTCTTTCCCTTTCCTCGCTCTCCCCTTCCCCTCTCACTCTCCCTCTTTCCCCTCTCTCTCCTCTCTCCCCTTCCCTCTCGACTTTCATTCTCTCCCCACTCCTTCCCCTCCTCTCTCCCCTTCCCCTCTCTCCCCTTCCCTCTCTACTTTCATTCTCTCCCCACTCCTTCCCCTTCTCTCCCCTTCCCCTCTCTCCCTTTCCCCCTCGAGAGACACACAGAGAGAAAGTGAGAGTGTGTGAGAGAGACAGAGAGAGTGAGAAAGTGTTGTGTGTGCAATAACTCAACAGACAGATTACTGTAAACTCCGAACAGGTACACACCTGGCTCTACTTTATTAGGGCCCAAAGTGATTACATTACAAGATGGCTGGCCTTTTATACCTAGGCCACACACGCGTGTGTACAGCCCAATGACCTCCGACAGTGGCCCCACCTGGTGGCTAGTAACCCCAAGCACACATACATGACAGAAAGAGACAGAGAGACAGAGAGACAGAGAGATTGGGACAGAGTGTGACTGAGTTGCCTTGCGATGTTTTACTACGTGAAAGACCCGATATATCGATGTTGAGAGGCGAATATTGAAGAGACGGAGGCAGGAGTCTGGGGGATGAGACACAATCTGAGCATTTCACTGACCCCTCCTCATTCTTCAAACACACAGCACTAACTGGGGAATGACCCACAGCCCAGGGCAGGTGGTTCCATAGCTCAGGGGTTAGAGCACTGGTCTAGTAAACCAGGGGTCGTGAGTTCAAATCTCACTGGGGCCTACTCAAAATTAGCTCAGTAATTAAATTCACTGTCAATTAACAAGGGCTTTAATTATAAATATTAAACAGCTCTGAGATTGATCCTGCAACGACAGGCTCCCCTCACACCTTTCCCTGTCCCTTTGCTTTCCAGATCACGACCAGCTCTACATTTTTTTTTTAACTCCTCTCTCACTTTCCAGCGATCTCATTTTCTCCATCTCTCTCTCCCCTTCCCCTCTCTCTCTCCCCTTCCCCTCTCTCTCCTTCTGCTCCCTCCCCTCACTCCTCACTCTCCCTCTTTTGCCTTTCTCTTCAGATTCTCCCCTTCTCACTCCCTCTCTCTCCCCTTCCTTTCTCTCTCCCCTGCCTCCTCCCTCTCTCGACTTCCCATCTCACTCCCCTCCCCCTCTCGCGCTCTCCCATTCCGCTCTCTCCCATTCCCCTCTGGCTGACTCCTTCCCCCTCTCTCTCCCATTCCCTCTCCCACTCATTCCCTCTCTCCCTCCTTTTACAACTTCCAAGCACGAATCTCTCTCACAGAGCAGACACAGACACGATGGGCTGAATGGCCCTCCTTGTGTGCTGTAAGATTCTGTGAATGTTCAGGGATGAATCACCAAGAATGATTATTCGGGCCCCACCTCCTTGTTAACAATAGTAAGATGTAAACAGGAGCTGATGTTACAGGTGGCTCCATAGCTCAGGGGTTAGAGCACTGGTCTTGTAAATCAGGGGTCGTGGGTTCAAATCTCACTGGGGCCTACTCAATTTTGGCTTCTGTTACTGAATTGACCGTCAATCGACGACAGGCCGACACCATCAACAGGAACCACTCACTCTGCACTTTACAATCTGCCCACAGCACTTTCACTTCCCACCCCCAGTCTGTATCCCACCTTTTCCACATCCAGTCTCAGAGACACCGATATATCATTGACTCATAGAAACTTACAGCAGGGAAGGAGACCATTTCGGCCCATCGTGTCCACACCAGCCGACCAAGAGCTATCTGCTGGGCAGGGCCACATAGTCCGCATGTCCCAGACACGAGACTCCCCAAAGCAAGCGCTCTACTCGGAACTCCTTCACGGCAAGCGAGCCAAAGGTGGGCAGAGGGAACGTTACAAGGGACACCCCTCAAAGCCTCCCTGATAAAGTGCAACATCCCCACCGACACCTGGGAGTCCCTGGCCAAAGACCAGTCCCGCCCGAAGTGGAGGAAGTGCATCCGGGAGGGCGCTGAGCACCTCGAGTCTCGTCGCCGAGAGCGTGCAGAGACCAAGCGCAGGCAGCGGAAGGAGCGTGCGGCAAACCAGTCCCACCCTCCCCTTCCCTCAACGTCTATCTGTCCCACCTGTGACAGGGACTGTGGTTCCCGTATTGGGCTGTTCAGTCACCTCAGGACTCATGTTTCGAGTGGGAGCAAGTCTTCCTCGATTCCGAGGGACTGCCGATGATGATGATATGATCCCAGCCTGATCCCACTTTCCAGCTCTCGGTCCGTAGCCCTGTAGCTTACGGCACTTCAAGTGCACATCCAAGTACCTTTTAAATGTGGTGAGGGTTTCTGCCTCTACCACCCTTTCAGGCCGTGAGTTCCAGACCCCCACCATCCTCTGGGTGAAGGAATAGAGGTCTCCCCTCAGCCTCCTCTGTTCCAAAGAAAACAACCCCAGCCGATCCAATCTTCCCTCGTCGCTAAAATTCTCCAGTCCCGCCAACATCCTGGTAAATCTCCTCTGCACCCTCTCCAGTGCAATCACATCCTTCCTGTGATATCCTGACATTTCCCAGTTCCTGCCTTCGCTGGTTTTAGGCTCAAGATGCGGCAATGGACACAAGATGATCCAGTTGGGATTTTCCACAAATAATGAATCCCACGGCCACATCGGTTTGACCCTCGGAGGGCACTCTGTAAATTCACCAAATTTATTAAATGCACACCTTACCCCCGCCCTGTGGTTATGCTCGAACTGTACACAACACTGGTTAGGCCACAGCTGGAGTACTGCGTGCAGTTCTGGTCACCACATTACAGGAAGGATGTGATTGCACTGGAGAGGGTGCAGAGGAGATTTACCAGGATGTTGCCGGGACTGGAAAACTTTAGCCATGAGGAAAGATTGGATAGGCTGGGGTTGTTTTCCTGGGAACAGAGGAGGCTGAGGGAAGATTTAATTGAGGTGTATAAAATTATGAGGGGCCTGGATAGAGTGGATAGGAAGGACCTATTTCCCCTTCGCAGAGGCGTCAATAACCAGGGGGCACAGATTTAAATTAATTGGGGGGAGGTTTAGAGGGGATTTGAGGGGAAATGTCTTCACCCAGAGGGTGGTGGGGGTCTGGAACTCACGGCCTGAAAGGGTGGTAGAGGCAGAAACTCTCACCACATTTAAAAAGTACTTGGATGTACACTTGGAGTGTCATAACCTACAGGGCTACGGACCGAGAGCTGGAAAGTGGGATTAGGCTGGGTAGCTCTTGGTCGGCCGGTGTGGATACGATGGGCCGGAATGTCCTCCTTCCATGCTGTAAATGTTTATGATTCACTGATTCTCTCTCTCACTCCTTCCCACATTCTACCCGTCGTAAACTAGAGGTGATCCAAAACTCGGCTGCCCCATGTCCTAACTCGCACCGAGTCCCACTCACCCATCACCCCCTGTGCTCGCTGCCCCCGTGTCCTAACTCGCACCCAGTCCTGCTCACCCATCACCCCCTGTGCTCGCTGCCCCCGTGTCCTAACTCGCACCGAGTCCCGCTCACCCATCACCCCCTGTGCTCACTGACCCATGTCCTAACTCGCACCAAGTCCTGCTCACCCATCACCCCCTGTGCTCACTGACCCATGTCCTAACTCACACCTAGTCCCGCTCACCCATCACCCCCTGTGCTCACTGACACCGTATCCTAACTCGCACCGAGTCCCACTCACCCATCACCCCCTGTGCTCACTGCCCCGTGTCCTAACTCGCACCGAGTCCCGCTCACCCATCTCCCCCTGTGCTCGCTGCCCCGTGTCCTAACTCGCTCCCAGTCCCACTCACCCATCACCCCCTGTGCTCGCTGCCCCCGTGTCCTAACTCAAACCGAGTCCCGCTCACTCATCACCCCCTGTGCTCGCTTACCCCGTGTCCTAACTCACGCCCAGTCCCGCTCACCCATCACCCCCTGTGCTCACTGCCCCCGTGTCCTAACTCGCACCGAGTCCCGCTCACCCATCTCCCCCTGTGCTCGCTGCCCCGTGTCCTAACTCGCTCCCAGTCCCACTTACCCATCACCCCCTGTGCTCGCTGACCTACATTGGCTCCCGGTTAAGCAACGCCTCGATTTCAAAATTCTCATCCTTGTTTACAAATCCCTCCATGGCCCCTACACCCCTCCCTATCTCTGTAACCTCCTCCAGCCTGACACCCCTCACTATCTCTGGAATTCCCTCCAGCCCCACAACCCCCCGAGATGTCTGCACTCCTCTAATTCTGCCCTCCTGACCATCCCTGATTATAATCGCTCCACCATCGGTGGCCGGGCCTTCTGTTGCCTGAGCCCCAAGCTCTGGAACTCCCTCCCTAAAACTCTCCGCCTCTCTACCTCTCTTTCCTCCTTGAAGACTCTCCTTAAAACCGACCTCTTCACCTGCGCTAATTTCTACTTTTGTGGTTCGGTGTCAAATTTTTATCCCATAATCCTCTTGTGGAGCACCTTGGGACGTTTCACTACGTTAAAGGCGCTATATAAATATACATCATTGTTGTTGTTCCCTCTGTCTCTCCTCTTCCCCGTCTCTCTCTCACTCCTTCCCCTCACTCACCCCTTCCCTCTCTCTCACTCCTTCCCCTCACTCTCCCCTTCCCTCTCTCTCACTCCTTCCCCTCACTCTCCCCGTCTCTCTCTCTCACTCCATCCCCTCACTCTCCCCTTCCCTCTCTCTCATTCCTTCCCCTCACTCTCCCCTTCCCTCTCTCTCATTCCTTCCTCTCATTCTCCCCTTCCCTCTCTCCCACTCCTTCCCCTCACTCTCCCCTTCCTTCTCTCTCACAACTTCCCTTCACTCTCCCCTTCCCTCTCTCTCACTCCTTCCCCTCACTCTCCCCTTCCCTCTCTCTCACTCCTTCCCCTCACTCACCCCTTCCCTCTCTCTCACTCCTTTCCTTCACTCACCTCTTCCCTCTCTCTCACTCCTTCCTCTCACTCTCCCCTTCCCTCTCTCTCACTCCTTCCCCTCACTCTCCCCTTCCCTCTCTCTCACTCCTTCCTCTCACTCTCCCTTTCCCTCTCTCCCACTCCTTCCCCTCACTCTCCCCTTCCCTCTCTCTCACTCCTTCCCCTCACTCGCCTCTTCCCTCTCTCTCACTCCTTCCTCTCATTCTCCCCTTCCCTCTCTCTCACTCCTTCCCCTCACTCGCCTCTTCCCTCTCTCTCACTCCTTCCTCTCATTCTCCCCTTCCCTCTCTCTCACTCCTTCACCTCACTCTCCCCTTCCCTCTCTCTTCCTCTAATAGACCCCCACCTAGTGGACTATCGATGTAATAACAACTACTGACACGCTCCTCTCTCTCTCCATCTCTCTGTCTCTCTCTCTCTCTCTCTCGCCTTCCCCCCTCACTCACTCCTTCCCTCTCCCTGTTCCTTTCCCCCACTTTCTCCCCTTCCCACTCTCCGCTCCTCTCTCTCCACTCACTCCTCAATCTCTCCCCTCCCTCTCTCTCTCTCTCTCTCTCCCTTCCCTTCTGACTTTCCCCTTCCCCCTCTCTAACCCCTTCCGGCTCGAGAGACAGTGAGCGACAGAGAGAAAGTGATAGAGAGACAGAGAGAGAGACTGAAAAAGAGAGAGAAACAGAGAGAGCGTGAGTGAGAGAGAGAGAGAGAGAGACAGAGAGACAAAGTGATTGAGAGACAGAGAGAGAGTGAGAAAGAAAGACAGAGAGAGAGAGACTGAGAAAGATACACAGAGGCACAGAGAGACTGAGAGAGACAGAGAGATTGGGACAGAGTGTGACTGAGTTGCCTTGGGATGTTTTACTACGTGAAAGACCCGATATATCGATGTTGAGAGGCGAATATTGAAGAGACGGAGGCAGGAGTCTGGGGGATGAGACACAATCTGAGCGTTTCACTGACCCCTCCTCATTCTTCAAACACACAGCACTAACTGGGGAATAACCCACAACCCAGGGCAGGTGGTTCCATAGCTCAGGGGTTAGAGCACTGGTTGAATAAACCAAGGGTTGTGAGTTCAAATCTCACTAGAGCCTATCCAAGATTAGCTCAGTATCTAATTTCATAAAGTTCATTAAAAAGGACTTTATTTATAAATATTACACAGCTCTGAGTCCAATCATGAAACAACAAGCTCCCCTCTTCTTTCACTTTCTCTCCATCCAAATCTCTCTCTGCCTTCCTCATTCAACAGCTTTTCCCGCTATCTCACTTTCCCTGTCCCTCACTCCATCCCTTCCCCCTCTCTCTCACTTCTTCCGACATTCTACCCAATGTCAACTCGAGGTGATCCAAAACCTGGCGGCCCCGTGTCCTAACTTGCACTGAGTCCCACTCACCCATCACCCCCTGTGCTCACTGCCCCGTGTCCTAACTCACACCGAGTCCCACTCACCCATCACCCCCTGTGCTCGCTGCCCCCGTGTCCTAACTCGCACCCAGTCCCGCTCACCCATCACCCTCTGTGCTCACTGACCCGTGTCCTAACTCGCACCAGTCCCGCTCACCCATCACCCCCTGTGCTCGCTGCCCCGTGTCCTAACTCACACCCAGTCCCACTCACCCATCACCCCCTGTGCTCGCTGCCCCCGTGTCCTAACTCGCACTGAGTCCTGCTCACCCATCACCCCCTGTGCTCGCTGACCTCCATTGGCTCCCGGTTAAGCAACGCCTCGATTTCAAAATTCTCATCCTTGTTTACAAATCCCTCCATGGCCCTCGCCCCTCACTACTCCCTATCTCAGTAACCTCCTCCAGCACTACACCCCTCCCTATCTCTGTAACCTCCTCCAGCCCCTACACCCTTCCCTATCTCTGTAACCTCCTCCAGCACTACACCCCTCCCTATCTCTGTAACCTCCTCCAGCCCCTACACCCTTCCCTATCTCTGTAACCTCCTCCAGCCCCTACACCCCTCTCTATCTCTGTAACCTCCTCCAGCCCCTACACCCCTCCCTATCTCTGTAATCTCCTCCAGCCCCACAGCCCCCCGAGATGTCTGCACTCCTCTAATTCTGCCCTCCTGACCATCCCTGATTATAATCGCTCCACCATCGGTGGCCGGGCCTTCTGTTGCCTGGGCCCCAAGCTCTGGAACTCCCTCCCTAAACCTCTCCGCCTCTCTACCTCTCTTTCCTCACACGCTTCTTAAAACCGACCTCTTCGCCTGCGCTAATTTCTACTTTTGTGGATCGGTGTCAAATTTTTGTCCCATAATCCTCCTGTGGAGCACCTTGGGACATTTCACTACGTTAAAGGCGCTATATAAATATACATTATTGTTGGTGTTCCCTCTGTCTCTCCTCTTCCCCGTCTCTCTCTCACTCCTTCCCCTCACTCTCCCCTTCCCTCTCTCTCACTCCTTCCCCTCACTCTCCCCTTCCCCGTCTCTCTCTCACTCCTTCCCCCACTCTCCCCTTCCCTCTCTCTCACTCCATCCCCTCACTCTCCCCTTCCCGCTCTCTCACTCCTTCCCCTCACTCTCCCCTTCCCGCTCTCTCATTCCTTTATCTCACTCTCCTCTCCCCTCTCTCTCACTCCTTCCCCTCACTCTCCCCTTCCTTCTCTCTCACTCCTTTCCTTCACTCACCTCTTCCCTCTCTCTGGCAGGAGTCTGGGGGATGAGACACAATCTGAGCGTTTCACTGACCCCTCCTCATTCTTCAAACACACAGCACTAACTGGGGAATGACCCACACCCCAGCGCAGGTGGCTCCATAGCTCAGGGGTTAGAGCACTGGTCTAATAAACCAGGGGTCGTGAGTTCAAATCTCACTGGTGCCTACTCAAAATTAGCTCAGTGTTTCAATGCAGTGTCAATTAACAAGGGCTTTAATTATAAATATTAACAACAGGCTCCCCTCACAACCTTCTCTCGATCTCTGCCTGACATGTTTTACATCTTTTTTCTGCAATCTCGCTTTTCCCGTCTCTCACATTCCCATCTCTCACCCTCTTCCGTCCCCCACTCTCCCCTGCCCTCTCTTCCCTCCCCTCCCTCCTCTCTCTTTTCCCTTTTTTTTCAGATTCTCCCATTCTCCCTCTCTCTCCCCTTCCTTTCTCTCTCTCCTCTGTCTCCTCCCTCTCACCTCTTCCCTTCTCTCTCTCCCCTTCCCCTCCCTCTCTCGCCTTCCCCTCCCTCTCTCGCCTTCCATCTCTTTCTCTCCCCTTCCGCTCTCTCCTTTTCCCCTCTCTCACTCCTTTCCTCTCTCTCTATCTCTCTCCTTCCCCTCTCTCTGCCCCTCCCTCTCTTTCCCCTCCCCCTCTCTCTCTCCCCTTCCGCTCTCTCTTCCTCCCTGTCTCCCATTTCCAACTCTCTCTCACTCCTTCCTACCTCTCTCCCTTTCCCACTATCTCGCTTTCCCCGTCTCTCACGGTGATATATTCACAGAGCACAGCACACACAGCTCCTAACAAGGCAGGCAGCGATCTCGGAAGCCTCCGGAAATCTGCCTGGTTCTGTTGAATTATTAACTCTGCAGTTGCAGTACACAATATGTCCACATCCACCGTGTGGAGCGACAAACATTACAAGCTTACAGACATTACACTCACTCATTCCCCTCTCTAACCCTCTCCCCTCACTGTTTCTCCTTCCCCCTCTCTCCGCTTTTCACTCTCCGCTTCCCTCTCCTTCCTCCCTCTCTTTCGTCCCCTCCCTCCCCTCCCTCCTCTCTCTCTCTCTCTTTTCCATTTCTTTTCAGATTTCCCCCTTCTCCCTCTCTCTCCCCTTCACCACCCGCTTTTTCCCCTTTCCCCTCTATCACTCCTTCCACCTCTCTCACACTCCTTCCACTCTCTCTTTCCCCTTCCCCTCTCTTTCCCACTCCTTCCCTGCTCTATCTCTCCCCTTCCCCTCCCGCTCTTTCACATTCCCAACTTTCTCTTTTCCCTTCCCCTCTCTTTACCTCTCCTTCCCCACTCTCTCTCTCCCCTTCCCCTCTCTCGCTCTCTACATCCCCTCTCTCCCCTTCCCTCTCTACTTTCATTCTCTCACTCCTTCTCCCCTCTCTTCTTCCTCCTCTATCTTCCCTCTCTCTCCCCTTCCCCTTCCCTCCCTCCCCTCCTCTCTCTCTCTCTCTCTTCTCCCTTCCTTTTCAGATTCCCCCCTTCTCCCTGGTGTGAATGGTTTTGATCCTGGCCCAATTGCTAGACGGATGTTTCTAATCGCCCTCACCTTACGAAAGTTCTGTACCCGGGGATTATTATTCAGAGTGTAAATGGAATGAGTTACAGACAGGAAAGCCTCGGTGAAACACCGTTACTGATATTTATTAGGTCTAACATACACTGGGTAAAACATGCACTACTAAACGCAATCACTGTCTGTGTGGAGATTAATATCCAGGTTACAAACAACATACACACAGTACGGAACTGAGGACCGGTCCCATGCAGTCATTCCCTTGTTGCTACGGTGGATTCTAACTCCACCCCGTACAACGAATTACCTCATCACACAAGCCCCTTCCCCTGGCTCAACCAAACAAAGCTCCCTCCCCAGAATCGCCCCGAAAAAGCTTCACTTCTGAGAAAGAACCCTGAGCCGTTACACCTCACCTGGGCCACCTCTGGTTACTGGCTTGGGACACCCGCGACCATGTTCACCAGCACACACACAGTCGCTCTCGATCGCTCAGCTCAGCCGTGGGAAGTCACTGCCCTGGAGGTCGTACCCCGTGAGGGGTACGTGGTTCTCAGTCTCAGCGCCTTCTTCTGTCGAACTGTGGCTTCCCCCTCTGGTACGTCTTCTTGTTCCGTCGATCTCGGTGGAGCGAGAGCGAGAGGGAGCACGAGAACGGTGGAAAAGTGACTATCTTTATCGGAGTCGAGCTACCCCTATCTGTCCCACCAATCTTTTGTTTCGAAGCGCTCCGCTGCTTAGTCAGTGATGGGCCATCATCAGACCCACGTGTGTTCTGTGATTGGACGAATGGCCCTGAGTCTGGGACATATCTCGCTCGGTGTGTTGGGAAAAAACTGGCTCCTCTTCACCTGGCCAGGCTGTGGGTTCATTGTTCAGCTTCCCGTCTGAGACTGGAGATGGGAAGTGCTTTCGCGTTCGAGTGGCTTTCTAATCTGGTCACTGGCTTCACGTGAACGGGTGCCTCAGGTTCCTGAGCCCCTTTGTCAGTGGCCCCCCCCTTCCTTTTGCTGGGACTGGCGGGTGAACCTTTACATCCTGGGTTTTGTCACAGACAGCCGCCATGTGGTCTCCAGAGTTTTAACAAACCAGCGTTTTCACGTACCTGCACAGGGAGATCCCATCACAGGGAAAATACCCTCAGAGACAAACCCTACAAAGTCCACGCAATATTCTCGACTGAGTCCATTCTTTAACCAGAGACTTTGCGATCTCTTCACTCTCTCTCACCTTCCGCTCTCTCCCTCTCTTTCCCCTCCCCCTCTCTCTCTCCCCTTTCCCTCTCTTTCTCTCCCCTTCCCCCCTCTCCCCTTCCCTCTCTACATTCATTCCCTCTTCACACGTTCCCCTCTCTCTCCTTCCTCCTCTAACTTCCCTCTCTCTCCCCTCCCCCTCTTTCCACTACCCAATCTCTCCCCCTTCTCTCCGCTTACCCCATTGCCGTTTCACTCTCCCTTTCCCTCTCCCTTCCCCTCCGTCCGCTCTCTCGCTTTCTCTTCCCTTTCTTTTCAGATTCTCCACTTCTCCCTCTCTCTCCCCTTCCTTTCTCTCTCTGTCACCTCCCTCTCTCCCCTTCCCCTCTCTCTCACTCCTTCCCCCCTCTCTCACTGCTTCCCCTATCTCTCTCCCCTTCCCCTCTCTCTCACTCCTTCCCCCTCTCTCTCACTCCTTCCCCCACTCTCTCCCCTTCCCCTCTCTCTCACTCCTTCCCCCTCTCTCTCACTCCTTCCCCCTCTCTCTCACTCCTTTCCCCTTTCTCTCCCCTTCCCCTCTCTCTCGCTCCTTCCACCACTCTCTCCCCTTCCCCTCTCTCTCACTCCTTCCCCCTCGGTCTCCCCTTCCCCTCTCTCTCACTCCTTCCCCCCTCTCTCACTCCTTCCCCTATCTCTCTCCCCTCCCCCTCTCTCTCACTCCTTCCCTCTCTCTCTCACTCCTTCCCCCACTCTCTCCCCTTCCCCTCTCTCTCGCTCCTTCCACCACTCTCTCCCCTTCCGCTCTCTCTCACTCCTTCCCCCCTCTCTCTCCCCTTCCCCTCTCTCTCACTCCTTCCCCACTCTCTCACTGCTTTCCCTATCTCTCTCCCCTCCCCCTCTCTCTCACTCCTTCCCCCTCTCTCTCACTCCTTCCCCCACTCTCTCCCCTTCCCCCCTCTCTCCCCTCACCCTCTCTCTCACTCCTTCCCCCTCTCTCACCCCTCCCCCTCTCTCTCACTCCTTCCCCCTCTCTCTCACTCCTTCGCCTCTCTCTCACTCCTTCTCCCACTCTCTCACTCCTTCCCCCACTCTCTCCCCTTCCCCCTCTCTCTCACTTCTTCCCCCTCTCTCTCCCCTCCCCCTCTCTCTCTCCCCTTCCCCTCCCTCTCTCACTCCTTCCCCCTCTCTCTCACTCCTTCGCCTCTCTCTCACTCCTTCGCCTCTCTCTCACTCCTTCTCCCACTCTCTCACTCCTTCCCCCTCTCTCTCACTCCTTCGCCTCTCTCTCACTCCTTCTCCCACTCTCTCACTCCTTCCCCCACTCTCTCTCCCCTTCCACTCCCTCTCTCACTCCTTCCCCCACTCTCTCACTGCTTCCCCCACTCTCTCCCCTTCCCCCTCTCTCTCACTCCTTCCCCCACTCTCTCTCCCCTTCCCCTCCCTCTCTCACTCCTTCCCTCTCTCTCTCACGAATTCCACTCTCTCTTTTACCTTCCCCTTTCTTTCCTGCTCCTTCCCCTATCTTTTCCAAAGCAGTTTGCTCCATAGCTCAGGGGTTAGAGCACTGGTCTAATAAACCAGGGGTCGTGAGTTCAAATCTCACTGGGGCCGATTCAAAATTAGTTCTGTATTTAAATTTGCCGTCAATTAACAAGGGTTTTAATTATCGATATTAAAAAGCTCCGAGAGCGACCCTGGAACAACAGGTTCTCATCTCTCTCTCTCTCCCTTCCCCATCACGACCCGTTCTGCATCTTTTTACCCCTCTCTCTCTGTCCTGCTATCTCGCTTTCCCCCTCTCTCCCCTTCCCCTCTCTCCCCTTCCCTCTCTACTTTCATTCTCTCCCCACTCCTTCCCCTTCTCTCCCCTTCCCCTCTCTCCCTTTCCCCCTCGAGAGACACACAGAGAGAAAGTGAGAGTGTGTGAGAGAGACAGAGAGAGTGAGAAAGTGTTGTGTGTGCAATAACTCAACAGACAGATTACTGTCAACTCCGAACAGGTACACACCTGGCTCTACTTTATTAGGGCCCAAAGTGATTACTTTACAAGATGGCTGGCCTTTTATACCTGGGCCACACACGCGTGTGTACAGCCCAATGACCTCCGACAGTGGCCCCACCTGGTGGCTAGTAACCCCAAGCATACATACATGACAGAAAGAGAGAGACAGAGAGACAGAGAGACTGAGAGAGTGTGACTGAGTTGCCTTGGGATGTTTTACTACGTGAAAGACCCGATATATCGATGTTGAGAAGTGAATATTGAAGAGACGGAGGCAGGAGTCTGGGGGATGAGACACAATCTGAGCATTTCACTGACCCCTCCTCATTCTTCAAACACACAGCACTAACTGGGGAATGACCCATAGCCCAGGGCAGGTGGTTCCATAGCTCAGGGGTTAGAGCACTGGTCTAGTAAACCAGGGGTCGTGGGTTCAAATCTCACTGGGGCCTACTCAAAATTAGCTCAGTATTTAAATACAGTGTCAATTAACGAGGGCTTTAATTATAAATATTAACAACTCTGAGACTGACCCTCAAACAACAGGCCTCTGTCTTGCTGACACTCTCTCTGCTTTCCAGGTCACGATCCGCTCTGCATTTTTTTTTCCTGCAATCTCACTTTCTCCTTCTCTCACTCTTTCCCCTCTCTCTCCCCTTTCCCTCTCTCTCCCCTTTCCCTCTCTCTCCCCTTCCGCTCTCTCTCCCCTCCCTCCTCTCTCTCACTCTTTTGCCTTTCTTTTCAGATTCTCCCCTGCTCCCTCCCTCTCTCTTCCCTTCCTTTCTCTCTCCCCTGCCTCCTCCCTCTCTCGACTTCCCATCTCTCTCCCCTCCCCCTCTCGCTCTCCCCCGTTCCGCTCTCTCCCATTCCCCTCTGGCTGACTCCTTCCCCCTCTCTCTCCCATTCCCTCTCCCACTCATTCCCCTCTCTCCCTCCTTTTACAACTTCCAAGCACTAATCTCTCTCACAGAGCCGACACCGACACGATGGGCCGAATGGCCCTCCTTGTGTGCTGTAAGATTCTGTCAATGTTCAGGGATGAATCACCGAGAATGATTATTCGGGCCCCACCTCCTTGTTAACAATAGTAAGATGCAAACAGGAGCTGGTGTTACAGGTGGCTCCATAGCTCAGGGGTTAGAGCACTGGTCTTGTAAACCAGGGGTCGTGGGTTCAAATCTCACTGGGGCTTACTCAATTTTGGCTTCTGTTACTGAATTGACCGTCAATCGGCGACAGGCCGACATCATCAACAGGAACCACTCGCTCCGCACTTTATAATCTGCCCACAGCACTTTCACTTCCCACTCCCAGTCTGTATCCCACCTTTTCCACATCCAGTCTCAGAGACACCGATATATCATCAACTCATAGAAACTTACAGCAGGGAAGGAGACCATTTCGGCCCATCGTGTCCGCACCAGCCGACCAAGAGCTATCTGCTGGGCAGGGCCACATAGTCCGCATGTCCCAGACACGAGACTCCCAAAGCAAGCGCTCGACTCGGAACTCCTTCACGGCAAGCGATCCAAAGGTGGGCAGAGGAAACGTTACAAGGGACACCCCTCAAAGCCTCCCTGATAAAGTGCAACATCCCCACCGACACCTGGGAGACCCTGGGCCAAAGACCAGTCTGCCCGGAGTGGAGGAAGTGCATCTGGGAGGGCGCTGAGCACCTCGAGTCTCGTCGCCGAGAGCGTGCAGAGACCAAGCGCAGGCAGCGGAAGGAGCGTGCGGCAAACCTGTCCCACCCTCCCCTTCCCTCAACGTCTATCTGTCCCACCTGTGACAGGGACTGTGGTTCCCGTATTGGACTGTTCAGTCACCTAAGGACTCATGTTAAGAGTGGAAGCAAGTCTTCCTCGATTCCGAGGGACTGCCGATGATGATGATATGATCCCAGCCTGATCCCACTTTCCAGCTCTCGGTCCGTAGCCCTGTAGCTTACGGCACTTCAAGTGTACATCCAAGTACCTTTTAAATGTGGTGAGGGTTTCTGCCTCTACCACCCTTTCAGGCCGTGAGTTCCAGACCCCCACCACCCTCTGGGTGAAGGAATGGAGGTCTCCCCTCAGCCTCCTCTGTTCCAAAGAAAACAACCCCAGCCGATCCAATCTTTCCTCGTCGCTAAAATTCTCCAATCCCGCCAACATCCTGGTAAATCTCCTCTGCACCCTCTCCAGTGCAATCACATCCTTCCTGCGATATCCTGACATTTTAGGGAGAAAAAAATCTGGGAAACATAGAAACGTAGAAAATAGGTGCAGGAGTAGGCCATTCAGCCCTTCGAGCCTGCACCACCATTCAATAAGATCATGGCTGATCATTCACCTCAGTGCCCCATTCCTGCTTTCTCTCCATACCCCTTGATCCCTTTAGCCATAAGGGCCACATCTAACTCCCTCTTCAATATATCCAATGAACTGACCTCAACAACTCTCTGCGGCAGGGAATTCCACAGGTTAACAACTCTCTGGGTGAAGAAGTTTCTCCTCATCTCAGTCCTAAATGGCCTACCCCTTATCCTTAGACTGTGTCCCCTGGTTCTGGACTTCCCCAACATCGGGAACATTCTTCCCGCATCTAACCTGTCCTGTTCCGTCAGAATCTTATACGTTTCATCCTTCGAAACTCCAGTGTATAAAGGCCCATTGGGTCTCCCACAGGTGTGCCCCCTAGTGGCAAGTCTTACATATTGGTGACGTTTACATGTGTACACAACAATCACGACCCGTTCCACATCTTTTTATTCCTCTCTCACTTTCCCGCGATCTCGCTTTTCCCGTCTCTCACTCATTCCCCTCTCCCCCTTTCCCCTCCATCGCCTCACCCTCTTCCCGTCCCACTCTCTCCCCCTCCGACTCTGCCTTTCCACTCTCCCTCTCCCTCCTCCTTCTCCGCTCCCTTTCCTCCCCTCCCTCCTCTCTCTCTCTCCTTTCCCTTTCCTTTCAGATTCTCCCCTTCTCCCTCTCTCTCCCCTTCCCCCGCTCTACCCTCCCCCCTCGAGGGAAAGAGTGAGAAGGTGAGAGACAGAAAGAAGGAGACAGAGACAGAGAGACAGAGAGAAAGGGAGACAAAGCCAGAGTGTGACTGAGTTGCCTTGAGATGTTTTACTACGTGAAAGACCCGATATATTGATGTTGAGAGGCGAATATTGAAGAGACGGAGGCAGGAGTCTGGGGGATGAGACACAATCTGAGCGTTTCACTGATCCCTCCTCATTCTTCAAACACACAGCACTAACTGGGGAATGACCCACAGCCCAGAGCAGGTGGCTCCATAGCTCAGGGGTTAGAGCACTGGTCTAGTAAACCAGGGGTCGTGGGTTCAAATCTCACTGCGGCCTACTCAAAATTAGTTCAGTATTTAAATTCACTGTCAATTAACAAGGGATGTAATTATAAATATTAAACAGCTCCGAGACCGACCCTGGAACAACAAGCTCCTGTCTCTCTCCCTTCCATATTAGGACATGTTCTACATCTTTTTACCCCTCTCTCCCTTTACCACTATCTCGCTTTCCCCATCTGTCACTCATTCCCCTCTCCCCCCTTCCCCCTCCCTCGCCTCACACTCTCTCTCCGCTATCCACTCTCTCACCCCCTCTCTCCGCTCACTCTGTCTCTTTCGCCAACCCAGGCTCTCCACCCTCTCTCCCCTTCCCCTCACCTTTTCACTCTCCACTTCCCTCCCTCCCTCCTTTCTCTCTCGCTCTCTTTTCCCTTTCTTTTCAGAGTCTCCCGTTCTCCCTCTCTCTCCCCTTCCTTTCTCTCTCCCTTGCCTCCTCCCTCTCTCCCCTTCCCCCCTCTCCCCTTCCCCTCTCTCCACTTCCATCTCTTACTCTCCCCTTCCGCTCTCATCCATTAGCCTCTCTCACTCACTCCATCGCCATTCTTCCCCTCCCTCTCTATTTCCCCTTCCCCCTCTCTCTCACTCCTTCCACTCTCTCTTTGTTACGCTACACTCTGTCCCCTCTTCCAGGTCATCTATGTATATTGTAAACAGTTGTGGTCCCAGCACCGATCCCTGTGGCACACCACTAACCACCGATTTCCAACCCGAAAAGCACCCATTTATCCCGACTCTCTGCTTTCTGTTAGCCAGCCAATTCTCGATCCATGCTAATACATTTCCTCTGACTCTTCGTACCTTTATCTTCTGCAGTAGCCTTTTGTGTGGCACTTTATAGAATGCCTTTTGAAAATCTAAATACCACCACATCCATCGGTACACCTCTATCCACCATGCTCGTTATATCCTCAAAGAATTCCAGTAAATTAGTTAAACATGATTTCCCCTTCATGAATCCATGCTGCGTCTGCTTGATTGCACTATTCCTATCTAGATGTCCCGCTATTTCTTCCTTAATGATAGCTTCAAGCATTTTCCCCACTACAGATGTTAAACTAACCGGCCTATAGTTACCTGCCTTTTGTCTGCCCCTTTTTTAAACAGAGGCGTTACATTAGCTGCTTTCCAATCCGCTGGTACCTCCCCAGAGTCCAGAGAATTTTGGTAGATTATAACGAATGTATCTACTATAACTTCCGCCATCTCTTTTAATACCCTGGGATGCATTTCATCCAGACCAGGGTACTTGTCTACCTTGAGTCCTATTAGCCTATCCAGCACTACCCCCCGAGTGACAGTGATTGTCTCAAGGTCCTCCCTTCCCACATTCCTGTGACCAGCAATTTTTGGCATGGTTTTTATGTCTTCCACTGTGAAGACCGAAGCAAAATAATTGTTTAAGGTCTCAGCCATTTCCACATTTCCCATTATTAAATCCCTCTTCTCATCTTCTAAGGGACCAACACTTACTTTAGTCACTCTTTTCCGTTTTATATATCTGTAAAAGCTTTTACTACCGTTTTTATGTTTTGCGCAAGTTTATTTTTGTAATCTATCATTCCTTTCTTTATTGCTTTCTTAGTCATTCTTTGATGTCGTTTAAAATTTTCCCAATCTTCTAGTTTCCCACTAACCTTGGCCACCTTATATGCATTGGTTTTTAATTTGATACTCTCCCTTATTTCCTTGGTTATCCACGGCTGGTTATCCCTTCTCTTTCCGCCCTTCTTTTTCACTGGAATATATTTTTGTTGAGCACTATGAAAGAGCTCCTTATAAGTCCTCCACTGTTCCTCAATTGTGCCACCGTTTAGTCTGTGTTTCCAGTCTATTTTAGCCAACTCTGCCCTCATCCCACTGTAGTCCCCTTTGTTTAAGCATAGTACGCTCGTTTCTGACACTACTTCCTCACCCTCAATCTGTATTACAAATTCAACCATACTGTGATCACTCATTCCGAGAGGATCTTTTACTCAGAGATCGTTTATTATTCCTGTATCATTACACAGGACCAGATCGAAGATAGCTTGCTCCCTTGTAGGTTCTGTAACATACTGTTCTAAGAAACAATCCCGTATGCATTCTATGAATTCCTCCTCCAGGCTACCCCGTGCGATTTGATTTGACCAATCGATATGTAGGTTAAAAACCCTCCTTTTTCACATGCCTCCATTATTCCCTTGATTATTGCCCGCCCCACCGTGAAGTTATTATTTGGGGGCCTATAAACTACGCCCACCAGTGACTTTTTCCCCTTACTATCTCTAATCTCCACCCACAATGATTCAACATTTTGTTCATTAGAGCCAATATCATCTCTCACAACTGCCCTGATATCATCCTTTATTAACAGAGCTACCCCACCTCCTTTCCCTTCTTGTCTGTCTTTCCGAATCGTCAGATACCCCTGTATGTTAAATTCCCAGTCTTGGCCACCCTGCAACCACGTTTCTGTAATGGCCACCAAATCATACCCATTTGTAATAATTTGTGCCGTCAACTCATTTACTTTATTTCGAATGCTGCGTGCGTTTAGGTAGAGTGTTTTAATATTAGTTTTTAAACCATGATTTTTAGTTTTGATCCCTCCTGCAGCCCCTTTATCTTCATACATATTGTCCCTTCCTATCACCTTGTGGTTTACCCTTACCCCAGTGCTACTCTGCTCTGTTGCCTCCTGCCTTTTGCATTCTTTCTTGGGTTCCGGTTCATCTGAGCTCTCACCCACTCTAACTAGCTCAGAGCCCTCTCCTGGGTTCCGAATACAAGTTACTGGTTGGTAACCAGCGAATGAATCTGTTGTGTTCCTAACACAGATGAGACTGCACACAGGGAGGTTAAAGTAACAGTGACCTCAGTCTTTATTAAGACACTCCAGAGTGAGGAACAGGCCTTACGGGCCGGCTTATATACAGTGCTCCCAAGGGATGCTGGGATCCCTTGGGACTTCAGGGGATGTGCTCCCTGGTGGTGGAAGATGGGAGTGCATGCTTTACAGATACACAACAGAACCATCTATTCTTCTCTCTCCCCTTCCTTCTCTCAGTCCTTCCGCTCTCTCTCCCCCCTTAACTCTATCTCTTCGTCCCTGCGCTTTCCCTCTCCCCCTCTCTCTCTCCCCTTCCCCTCCCACATTACCATTCCCCTCGCTCACTCCCCTTCCCCTCTCTCTCTCTCTCTCCCCTTTCCTCTCGACTGTCATTCTCCCCCCACTCCTTCCCCTCTCTCTCCTCCTTCCTCTATCTTGCCTCTCTCTCCCCTCCCCTTCTCTCCCCCCTCTCTCCCCTTCCCCCTCTGCTTTTTCACTCTCCCTTTCACTCTCCCTCTCCCCTTCCAATCTCATCCCTCCCCTCCCTCCACTCTCTCGCTTTACCATTCTTTTCCGATTCTCCCCTTCGCCCTCTCTGTCTCCCCTTCCTTTCTCTCTCCCTTGCCTCCTCCCTCTCTCGTCTTCCCATCTCTCTCCCCTTCCCGTCTCTCCCCTCCCCCTCTCCTTCTCTCCCATTCCTCTCTCTCTCACTCCGTCTCCCTCTCTCTCCCCTTCCTCTCTTTCCCCTTCCCCCTCTCTCTCACTCCTTCCACGCTCTCTTTTCCCTTCCCCTCTCTTTCCTGTTCCTTCCCCTGTAACTCCTCAGACAGGAGGCTCCATAGCTCAGGGGTTAGAGCACTGGTCTTGTAAACCAGGGTATGGGTTCAAATCTCAATGGGGCCTCCTCAAAGTTAACTCAATATTTAAATTCACCCTCAATTAACAAGGCTATTAAACAGCTTTGTGACTGACCCTGGATCAACAATCTCCTTTTGTCTCCAGTAATATCGCTCTCCCTTCCCGTTCTGCATCTTTTTCCCGCTATCGAGCTTTCCCCGTCCCTCACAGACTCCCCTTCCCCTCTCTCCCCCACCCTTTCACTCTCTCTCTCTCCGTCCCTTCTCTTTCTCCTCGCCCATCTTTCTCTCTCCCTTTCCCCTTCACTTCTCTTTCCAACTCCTCCACGATCACCTTCTCCTTCCCGCCTCTCTCTAACCCTTCCCTTTTCTCGCTCTCCACTTCCCCTCTCTCCCCTTCTCTCTCACTTTCATTCACCGCGCACTCCTTCCCTCTCTCTCCTTCCTCCTCTATCTTCCCTCTCTCTCCCCTCCCCCTCATACCCCTACCCACTCTCTCCACCCTCTCTCCCCCTCCCGTTCTGCCTTTTCACTCTCCCTTTCCCTCTCCCCTCTCCTCTCTCTCCTCCCCTACCTCCTCTGTCTCTCCCTTTTCCCTTTCTTTTCAGATTCTCCCCTTCTCCCTCTCTTTCTCGTTCCCATCTCTCCTCTCCCCATCTCTCTCCCCTTCCCCCTCTCTCACTCCTTCCACTCTCTCTCCACTTCCCCTCTCTCTCTCACTCCTCCTCCCCTCCCCTCCCCCTCTCACTCCTTCAACTCTCTCCCTCCCTTCCACACTCTCTCCCTCCCTTCCACACTCTCTCTCCCCTTTCCCCCTCTCACTCCTTTCCCTCCCTCTCTTCCTCTTCCCCCTCCTTCCCCCTCTCTCTCTCACTCCTTCCTTCTCTGTCTCCCCTTCCCCCTCTCTCTCACTCCTTCCACTCTCTCTTTTCCCTTCCCCTCTCTTTCCTGCTCCTTCCCCTGTCTTTCCCAGAGCAGGTGGCTCCATAGCTCGGGGGTTAGAGCACTGATCTTGTAAACCAGGGGTCGTGAGTTCAAATCTCTCTGGGGCCTACTCAAGATCAACTTATTTATTAAATTCACCGTCAATTAACAAGTGCTTCAATTAGAAATATTAACCAGCTCTGAGACCGACCCTGGAACAACAGGCTCCCCTCTCCTCCCCTTGTCTCCCTCACACTCTCTCTTCCCCTTCCAAATCTCTCTCTGCCCTCCCCATCACTGTTATGTTCAGAATAAATCCACGGGACCGTATCGTAAGCTGAAACTATTGTGACCTTGGTCTCTTTATTGAGACCCCAGAGTGGGGAAGCAGCATGGTGGATCACCTTATGTACCTGCTTGTCCCAGGGTGCACAAGTGACCCTTAGGCCTCCCACAGGTGTGCCCCCTAGTGGCAAGTCTGACATATTGGTGAGGTTTAGGTGCATCCATAACATCACTCCCCCCCCCGCCCCCTCCAAAGGCTTATGTACCAGTTATGTGCAAGTTGAGGCGATATGACGCCCTGTGTCCCCGGGTCGATCACCTGATTTGAATTCCTGGCCTGGGTGAGTTGGTCGGAACGTTGCTGCCCGGCCGAGTGCCTGGTGTGATGGGACAGACGTGGCCAGGTCCTTTCACAATGGTGGCCTGCTTATCGATAGTTTGCAGTCTGGTCTGGTCCAAACGCTTTCTGCGTTTGCTCAGTACATGGTTTCACAACCAAACACTCCATTTTCATCACACACACACACACACTCCATTCCCCTCTTTGTCTCACACAGTGCTCTCGGCCCCATCTGGGGGCCCTGAATATTGTCCACGTCACTTATTCTGATGTGGCGTGGAGGGGGGGCCGTACGATCATGGTGCATTCTCTGCTGATAGCAGACGGAAGGCTCGGTCCTGAGCGACTCTGTCCGGTGACTGCGTAGCAACCCGGGACAGCCGGGGTCTGTAGGGAGTCTACCGCGACACGTGTGGTGCTCGGCTTGGTGATCTGGGCTGCCCGCTGCGGACTATTGTCGCTGACCCTAAGGCCTGGAGAGCCCAGGATGGGCCGATACGGCCCTGAGACTTTCAGTGGTAGCGGGAGGCCGTGTGGTCCCCCGTGGATCCTGGGACGTAGTACGGAGGTTCCCGCACCACCGACTGTGTGTCGCCTCCCTGCCTTTCTTTGTAACATGTTGCAGGGTTTGTCCCACACGGGGGGGGGCGCAATCTGATGGGATGAGCATTACGTCTTTGCGACGGATAAGCTGCAACACTCCCGTCTGGCGGTTCGCCGTGAGCAGGCGGTAATGTTGGACCCTGGCTGGTCCAGGGCCTAAACTGAGGGGGCCCTTACGGTGGACCCATCGCTTTCTCGCACTTCTGTAACAACGAGCAGGTCTGTGGGCTGCACCATTTCCACCCCAGGGGGGGTGGGCAAGGTTGGTCAACTGAGGGCATCAGCGCCATTCTCAGTGCCTGGCCCGTGGCGGATCATGTTACAGAGCACAGACAGTGTTAGACATATTCCAAACAAAGCCTTGATAATGTGCCTCTACTCTCCCGAAACTGTGGGATGGGCAGCTTGTCTGACTCGGGCACATATTGGGACCCTCGTTGGTGCTTCTCTTTTGCCCCATGAACGCAGGCTACTGCCTTGGGTAACTTACAGGATACATGTACAACCGGTTGGGGCTCGCCCGCTACTTTGGTTTGGTGTACAACACTCCCGACCTCGTGTGGTAACACATCACTTGCTACGAACACTTATAAGAACATAAGAACATGAGAATTAGGAACAGGAGAAGACCATCTAGCCCCTCGAGCCTGCTCCGCCATTCAACAAGATCATGGCTGATCTGGCCGTGGACTCAGCTCCACTTACCCGCCCACTCCCCGTAACCCTTAATTCCCTTATTGGTTCAAAATCTATCTATCTGTGACTTGAATACATTCAATGAGCTAGCCTCAACTGCTTCCTTGGGCAGAGAATTCCACAGATTCACAACCCTCTGGGAGAAGAAATTCCTTCTCAACTGGGCTTTAAATTGGCTCCCCCCGTATTTTGAGGCTGTGCCCCCTAGTTCTAGTCTCCCCTACCAGTGGAAACAACCTCTCTGCCTCTATCTTGTCTATCCCTTTCATTATTTTAAATGTTTCTATAAGATCACCCCTCATCCTTCTGAACTCCCAACGAGTAAAGACCCAGTCTACTCAATCTATCATCATAAGGTAACCCCCTCATCTCCGGAATCAGCCGAGTGAATCGTCTCTGTACCCCCTCCAAAGCCAGTATATCCTTCCTTAAGTAAGGTGACCAAAACTGCACGCAGTACTCCAGGTGCGGCCTCACCAATACCCTGTACAGTTGCAGCAGGACCTCCCTGCTTTTGTACTCCATCCCTCTCGCAATGAAGGCCAACATTCCATTCGCCTTCCTGATTACCTGCTGCACCTGCAAACTAACTTTTTGGAACAACGTTTCCGTAGTGTAGTGGTTATCACGTTGACCTTAACACGCCAACAGACCATGTTTGGAAACCGGTTGGTAGCATTTCTCAAAAGAGTTTCATGCACAAGGACCCCCAGGTCCCTCTGCACTGCAGCATGTTGTAATTTCTCCCCATTCAAATAATATTCCCTTTTATTGTTTTTTTCCCCAAGGTGAATGACCTCACACTTTCCGACATTGTATTCCATCTGCCAAACCTTAGCCCACTCGCTTAACCTATCTAAATCTCTTTGCAGCCTCTCTGTGTCCTCTACACAACCCGCTTTCCCACGAATCTTAGTGTCATCCGCAAATTTTGTTACACTACACTCTGTCCCCTCTTCCAGGTCATCTATGTATATTGTAAACAGTTGTGGTCACAGCACCGATACATATACAACTGTTAGATACATATACAACCGGTTAGGGCTCGCCCGCTACTTTGGCTTGGTGTACAACACTCCCGACCTCGTGTGGTAACACATCACTTGCTACAAGTACTTTGTCAGATACATATACGACCGATTGGTGTTTGCCCGCTACTTTGGCTTGTTTTAACGTACCCCCGACCCCATATGATAGTACACCATTGGCCGCGAAAGAACGCTCACATGGGTTCCACAGTGCAAACAACTTATTGGAACATAGTGGGTTCCTGGCCTTCTCAGCGGCCCCCCCCTTTACCTTTGCCCCAAACCCAGTGGCCTTCCTCGCTGGCCAACACATGCCTCTGTTCCGTTGCGGCCACATCCCGTGGTCTGGACGTTTCTCTCGACCCGTGGTCTGGACGCTTCTCTCGACTGCCGCCATCTTCCTCCCCAGGGATTCCCGCCTCTGGCGTCGGGAAGACACATTCGGATGGTTTCGGCCGGAGCCCCGCTCCACTTGGTCGACCTGGAGCCTCTTCCGTCGCCGCCAAGAGGTCGTCGGCTTCGGGTGCTGGGTACCCCCGTCTGTAACCGCTGCTCGGTTGATCTTCGCCTCCTGGTGGTCGCGATGAGCGGCCTGTGCCTCGGGGGTCTGCAAATGGATCTGCACTTCGACGCCTGGTTCAGCTGAAGGTGGGGGGCTTGCTCAGCCTTTGAGCAAGGGGAGAGGTTGTTCGCCGGAGAAGGTACACAGAGGTCTTCCCAGTTCCATCGAATCTTCCCCATCCACCTTCTACCAAGCAGCATTGGCCCATCACCTGAAACAATCCACAGAGGTAAATCGTGCACCGCTCCCTCATGGGATACCCTTATGCCCGCACTACCAATAACTGGTCTCAGTTCCTTGGTGTAGGTGCCCAGCTTTGCCTGAATCGGGATCAGCTTGGGTCCTTGTGCTCTGTCGCCCCCCCCCACAGCCTCTCGAATGCCTTCTGGCTCATTATTGATTGACCCGCCCCCGTGTCTAGTTCCATGGAGACTGGAGTGCCGTTAGGTCCAACTTTTCACATTATCGGAGGGCTTTTGGTGGTGAAGGTGTGTACCCCATGTACTTCCCCTTCAGCCTCAGGTTGAGTTGCCTCTCCTGCTCGTTCAGCGTGACCCTCGCTGGATCGATGGTCCTCTCCTGACTCTGCCACGTGGTGAGTCACAGACCGTTTGCACATTCGCTGGAGGTGCCCCATTGTTCCACGGCCCTTGCACACACAGGGCTTGAATCGACATTGATGGGCTCGATGGCTGACCCCAGCAGGGCCAACATGGTGCTAATGGATACGCATTCACGGCCCACGGCGGACCCTGAGTCACTCGAGGCCTAGGTCTGGCCTCTGCGGTCATGTGGGCCCTGTCCTGTGCCGTTCTGCCTGCTGAATACATTATTTTATGCACAGTACTTGCCGGTGAGCTTCGAATCTGTTTCGTGTTATCGCTCGTGGATATGAAGGCCTGGGCTGTCGTGATGGCCTTGCTCAGATAGAAACATAGAAACAGAGAAAATAGGTGCAGGAGTAGGCCATTCGGCCCTTCGAGCCTGCACCACCATTCAATAAGATCATGGCTGATCATTCACCTCAGTACCCCTTTCCTGCTTTCTCTCCATACCCCTTGATCCCTTTAGCCTTAAGGGCCATAACTAACTCCCTCTTGAATATATCCAATGAACTGGCCTCAACAACTCTCTGCGGCAGGGAATTCCACAGGTTAACAACTCTCTGAGTGAAGAAGTTTCTCCTCATCTCGGTCCTAAATGGCCTACCCCTTATCCTTAGATTGTGTCCCCTGGTTCTGGACTTCCCCAACATCGGGAACATTCTTCCCGCATCTAACCTGTCCCGTCCCGTCAGAATCTTATACGTTTCTGTGAGATCCCCTCTCATCCTTCTAAACTCCAGTGTATAAAGGCCCAGTTGATCCAGTCTCTCCTCATATATCAGTCCAGCCATCCCGGGAATCAGTCTGGTGAACCTTCGCTGCACTCCCTCAATAGCAAGAATGTCCTTCCTCAGATTAGGAGACCAAAACTGAACACAATATTCCAGGTGTGGCCTCACCAAGGCCCTGTACAACTGCAGTAAGACCTCCCTGCTCCTATACTCAAATCCCCTCGCTATGTCGGCCAACATACCATTTGCCTTCTTCACTGCCTGCTGTACCTGCATGCCAACTTTCAATGACTGATGTACCATGATACCCAGGTCTCGTTGCACCTCCCCTTTTCCTAATCTGTCACCATTCAGATAATATTCTGCCTTCCTGTTTTTGCCCCCAAAGTGGATCACCTCACATTTATCCACATTATACTGCATCTGCCATGCATTTGCCCACTCACCTAACCTGTCCAAGTCACCCTGCAGCCTCTTAGCATCCTCCTCACAGCTCACACCGCCACCCAGCTTGGTGTCATCTGCAAACTTGGAGATATTACACTCAATTCGTGCATCTAAATCATTGATGTATATTGTAAATAGCTGGGGTCCCAGCACTGAGCCCTGCGGTACCCCACTAGTCACTGCCTCCCATTCCGAAAAGGGCCCGTTTATCCCGGGATCCGGCAGACAGCAGCTTGCGAAGGATGACCTCGTGACCGATTCCGAGCACGAAACCGTTCGGCAACATTTCCCGCAAAGATCCCGCAAAAACCGTACTGCCCCGCAAGGAATCTTCTGGCCCTGGGAGCGCCGGTGGGTGTAAAAGTGATACCTGGCCTTTAAGGTGCTCTCCTTCGGCTTGAGGCGTTCCCACACCAGCACACACAGCTCTGTGTAAGTCTTCTCCTCTGGTTTGACCGGTGCCAGCAGGTTTTTGAGCAGGCCGTATATCGGAGACCCACATACGGTGAGGAGAATCGCCCTGGTCTTGATCGCCCTCTCTCAGCCTCGTCCTGTTCATTGGCGACGTAGTACCGGTCGGGACGCTCAACGAAGGCTTCCCAAATCATCACCCTCAACAAATCCCTCAACAAGACCAACGGCAGCCATTACCGTGTGAAGGTTGGTGATCCGTTACTCGTCGCCAGTGAGTGATGTTCAGAATAAATCCACAGGACTGTATTGCAAGCTCAAACTGTGGTGACCTTGTGCTCTTTATTCAGACTCCAGGGTGGGGAAGCAGTATGGTGAGTCACCTTATATACCTGCTTGTCCCAGGGTGTACAGGTGACCATTGGGTCTCCCACAGGTGTGCCCCCTAGTGGCAAGTCTTACATATTGGTGACGTTTACATGTGTACACAACAATCACGACCCGTTCCACATCTTTTTATTCCTCTCTCACTTTCCCGCTATCTCGCTTTCCCCGTCTCTCACTCATTCCCCTCTCCCCCTTTCCCCTCCCTCGCCTCACCCTCTTCCCGTCCCACTCTCACCCCTTCCGACTCTGCCTTTCCACTCTCCCTCTCCCTCCTCCTTCTCCGCTCCCTTTCCTCCCCTCCCTCCTCTCTCTCTCTCTTTTCCCTTTCCTTTCAGATTCTCCCCTTCTCCCTCTCTCCCCTTCCCCTTTCTCTCTCCCCTTCCTCACTCTCTCACTCCTTCCCCTCTCTCTCTCACTCCTTCCCCATCACTCCTCTTAACATCACTTTCACCTTCCCCCTGCTCTCTCTCCCCTTCCCTCTCTTTCCCCTCCCCTCTCTCGCTCTCGCCTTACCCCTCTCTCTCCCATTCCCCTCTCGCTCACTCCTTCCCCTCTCCCTTTTCATTTTCTCCCCTCCTCTCTCTCTCCCCACCCTCTCCTTCTCCCTCCCCTCCCCAGTCTGCATCCCCTCCATCCTCCCTTTCATTCCTTCGCTCTCGCTCTCCCCTTTCTCATCAGACTCTCCCCCTCCCCATCTCTCCAATCCCCCCCCTCTCTTCCCTTCTCCCTCTCTCTCCCCTTCCCCCGCTACACCCTCCCCCCTCGAGGGACCGAGTGAGAAGGTGAGAGACAGAAAGAAAGAGACAGAGACAGAGAGACAGAGAGATTGGGACAGAGTGTGACTGAGTTGCCTTGGGATGTTTTACTCCGTGAAAGACCCGATATATCGATGTTGAGAGGTGAATATTGAAGAGACGGAGGCAGGAGTCTGGGGGATGAGACACAATCTGAGCGTCTCACTGACCCCTCCTCATTCTTCAAACACACAGCACTAACTGAGGAATGATCCACAGCCCAGGGCAGGTGGTTCCATAGCTCAGGGGTTAGAGCACTGGTCTAGTAAACCAGCGGTCGTTGGTTCAAATCTCACTGGGGCCTACTCAAAATTAGTTCAGTATTTAAATTCACTGTCAATTAACAAGGGATGTAATTATAAATATTAAACAGCTCCGAGACCGACCCTGGAACAACAAGCTCCTGTCTCTCTCCCTTCCATATCAGAACATGTTCTACATCTTTTTACCCCTCTCTCCCTTTACCACTATCTCGCTTTCCCCATCTGTCACTCATTCCCCTCTCCCCCCTTCCCCCTCCCTCGCCTCACACTCTCTCTCTGCTATCCACTCTCTCACCCCCTCTCTCCGCTCACTCTGTCTCTTTCGCCAACCCAGGCTCTCCACCCTCTCTCCCCTTCCCCTCACCTTTTCACTCTCCACTTCCCTCCCTCCCTCCTTTCTCTCTCGCTCTCTTTTCCCTTTCTTTTCAGAGTCTCCCGTTCTCCTCTCTCTCCCCTTCCTTTCTCTCTCCCTTGCCTCCTCCCTCTCTCCCCTTCCCCCCTCTCCCCTTCCCCTCTCTCCACTTCCATCTCTTACTCTCCCCTTCCGATCTCATCCATTAGCCTCTCTCACTCACTCCATCGCCATTCTTCACCTCCCTCTCTATTTCCCCTTCCCCCTCTCTCTCACTCCTTCCACTCTCTCTTTGTTACGCTACACTCTGTCCCCTCTTCCAGGTCATCTATGTATATTGTAAACAGTTGTGGTCCCAGCACCGATCCCTGTGGCACACCACTAACCACCGATTTCCAACCCGAAAAGCACCCATTTAACCCGACTCTCTACTTTCTGTTAGCCAGCCAATTCTCGATCCATGCTAATACATTTCCTCTGACTCTGCGTACCTTTATCTTCTGCAGTAACCTTTTGTGTGGCACTTTATCGAATGCCTTTTGAAAATCTAAATACACCACATCCATCGGTACACCTCTAGCCACCATGCTCGTTATATCCTCAAAGAATTCCAGTAAATTAGTTAAACATGATTTCCCCTTCATGAATCCGTGTTGCGTCTGCTTGATTGCACTATTCCTATCTAGATATCCCGCTATTTCTCCCTTAATGATAGCTTCAAGCATTTTCCCACTACAGATGTTAAACTAACCGGCCTATAGTTACCTGCCTTTTGTCTGCCCCTTTTTTAAACAGAGGCGTTACATTAGCTGCTTTCCAATCCGCTGGTACCTCCCCAGAGTCCAGAGAATTTTGGTAGATTATAACGAATGTATCTACTATAACTTCCGCCATCTCTTTTAATACCCTGGGATGCATTTCATCAGGACCAGGGGACTTGTCTACCTTGAGTCCCATTAGCCTGTCCAGCACTACCCCCCTAGTGATAGTGATTGTCTCAAGGTCCTCCCTTCCCACATTCCTGTGACCAGCAATTTTTGGCATGGTTTTTATGTCTTCCACTGTGAAGACCGAAGCAAAATAATTGTTTAAGGTCTTAGCCATTTCCACATTTCCCATTATTAAATCCCCCTTCTCATCTTCTAAGGGACCAACATTTACTTCAGTCACTCTTTTCCGTTTTATATATCGGTAAACGCTTTTACTATCTGCTTTTATGTTTTGCTCAAGTTTACTTTTGTAATCTATCTTTCCTTTCTTTATTGCTTTCTTAGTCATTCTTTGATGTTGTTTAAAATTTTCCCAATCTTCTAGTTTCCCACTAACCTTGGCCACCTTATATGCATTGGTTTTTAATTTGATGCTCTCCTTTATTTCCTTGGTTATCCATGGCTGGTTATCCCTTCTCTTTCCGCCCTTCTTTTTCACTGGAATATATTTTTGTTGCGCACTATGAAAGAGCTCCTTAAAAGTCCTCCACTGTTCCTCAATTGTGCCACCGTTTAGTCTGTGTTTCTAGTCTATTTTAGCCAACTCTGCCCTCATCCCACTGTAGTCCCCTTTGTTTAAGCATAGTACGCTCGTTTCTGACACTACTTCCTCACCCTCAATCTGTATTACAAATTCAACCATACTGTGATCACTCATTCTGAGAGGATCTTTTACTAGGAGATCGTTTATTATTCCTGTCTCATTACACAGGACCAGATCGAAGATAGCTTGCTCCCTTGTAGGTTCTGTAACATACTGTTCTAAGAAACAATCCCGTATGCATTCTATGAATTCCTCCTCCAGGCTACCCCGTGCGATTTGATTTGACCAATCGATATGTAGGTTAAAAACCCTCCTTTTTCACATGCCTCCATTATTCCCTTGATTATTGCCCGCCCCACCGTGAAGTTATTATTTGGGGGCCTATAAACTACGCCCACCAGTGACTTTTTCCCCTTACTATCTCTAATCTCCACCCACAATGATTCAACATTTTGTTCATTAGAGCCAATATCATCTCTCACAACTGCCCTGATATCATCCTTTATTAACAGAGCTACCCCACCTCCTTTCCCTTCTTGTCTGTCTTTCCGAATCGTCAGATACCCCTGTATGTTAAATTCCCAGTCTTGGCCACCCTGCAACCACGTTTCTGTAATGGCCACCAAATCATACCCATTTGTAATAATTTGTGCCGTCAACTCATTTACTTTATTTCGAATGCTGCGTGCGTTTAGGTAGAGTGTTTTAATATTAGTTTTTAAACCATGATTTTTAGTTTTGACCCCTCCTGCAGCCCCTTTATCTTCATACATATTGTCCCTTCCTATCACCTTGTGGTTTACCCTTACCCCAGTGCTACTCTGCTCTGTTGCCTCCTGCCTTTTGCATTCTTTCTTGGGTTCCGGTTCATCTGAGCTCTCACCCACTCTAACTAGCTCAGAGCCCTCTCCTGGGTTCCGAATACAAGTTACTGGTTGGTAACCAGAGAATGAACCTGTTGTGTTCCTAACACAGATGAGACTGCACACAGGGAGGTTCAAGTAACAGTGACCTCAGTCTTTATTAAGACACTCCAGAGTGAGGAACAGGCCTTAGGGGCCGGCTTATATACCTTGCTCCCAAGGGATGCTGGGATCCCTTGGGACTTCAGGGGATGTGCTCCCTGGTGGTGGAAGATGGGAGTGCATGCTTTACAGATACACAACAGAACCATCTATTCTTCTCTCTCCCCTTCCCTCTCTCAGTCCTTCCGCTCTCTCTCCCCCCCTTAACTCTATCTCTTCATCCCTGCTCTTTCCCCCTCCCCCTCTCTCTCTCCCCTTGCCCTCCCACATTACCATTCCCCTCGCTCACTCCCCTTCCCCTCTCTCTCTCTCCCCTTTCCTCTCGACTGTCATTCTCCCCCCACTCCTTCCCCTCTCTCTCCTTCCTCAGCTATCTTGCCTCTCTCTCCCCTCCCCCTCTCCCCCTCCTCTCTCCCCTTCCCCCTCTGCTTTTTCACTCTCCCTTTCATTCTCCCTCTCCCCTTCCACTCTCTACCTCCCCTCCCTCCACTCTCTCTCTTTACCATTCTTTTCAGATTCTCCCCTTTGCCCTCTCTCTCTCCTTCCTTTCTCTCTTCCCTGCCTCCTCCCTCTCTCGTCTTCCCATCTCTCTCTCCTTCCCGTCTCTCCCCTCCCCCTCTCCTTCTCTCCCATTCCTCTCTCTCTCACACCGTCTCCCTCTCTCTCCCCTTCCTCTCTTTCCCCTTCCCCCTCTCTCTCACTCCTTCCACGCTCTCTTTTCCCTTCCCCTCTCTTTCCTGTTCCTTCCCCTGTAACTCCTCAAACAGGAGGCTCCATAGCTCAGGGGTTAGAGCACTGGTCTTGTAAACCAGCGGTCATGAGTTCAAATCTCAATGGGGCCTCCTCAAAGTTAACTCAATATTTAAATTCACCCTCAATTAACAAGGCTATTAAACAGCTTTGAGACTGACCCTGGAGCAACAATCTCCTTTTGTCTCCAGTAATATCGCTCTCCCTTCCCGTTCTGCATCTTTTTCCCGCTATCGAGCTTTCCCCGTCCCTCACAGACTCCCCTCCCCCTCTCTCCCCCATCCTTTCACTCTCTCTCTCTCCGTCCCCTCTCTTTCCCCTCGCCCCTCTTTCTCTCTCCCTTTCCCCTTCACTTCTCTTTCCAACTCCTCCATGATCACCTTCCCCTTCCCGCCTCTCTCTAACCCTTCCCTTTTCTCACCCTCCACTTCCCCTCTCTCCCCTTTTCTCTCACTTTCATTCACCGCGCACTCCTTCCCTCTCTCTCCTTCCTCCTCTATCTTCCCTCTCTCTCCCCTCCCCCTCATACCCCTACCCACTCTCTCCACCCTCTCTCCCCCTCCCGTTCTGCCTTTTCACTCTCCCTTTCCCTCTCCCCTCCCCTCTCTCTCCTCCCCTACCTCTTCTGTCTCTCCCTTTTCCCTTTCTTTTCAGATTCTCCCCTTCTCCCTCTCTTTCTCGTTCCCATCTCTCCTCTCCCCCTCTCTCTCCCCTTCCCCCTCTCTCACTCCTTCCACTCTCTCTCCACTTCCCCTCTCTCTCTCTCACGCCTCCCCTCTCTTCCCCTCCCCTCCCCCTCTCACTCCTTCTACTCTCTCCCTCCCTTCCACACTCTCTCCCTCCCTTCCACACTCTCTCTCCCCTTTCCCCCTCTCACTCCTTTCCCTCCCTCTCTTCCTCTTCCCCCTCCTTCCCCCTCTCTCTCACTCCTTCCTTCTCTGTCTCCCCTTCCCCCTCTCTCTCACTCCTTCCACTCTCTCTTTTCCCTTCCCCTCTCTTTCCTGCTCCTTCCCCTGTCTTTTCCAAAGCAGGTGGCTCCATAGCTCAGGGGTTAGAGCACTGGTCTAGTAAACCAGGGGTCGTGAGTTCAAATCTCACTGGGGCCTACTCAAGATCAACTTATTTATTAAATTCACCGTCAATTAACAAGGGCTTTAATTATAAATATTAACCAGCTCTGAGACCGACCCTGGAACAACAGGCTCCCCTCTCCTCCCCTTGTCTCCTTCACACTCTCTCTTCCCCTTCCAAATCTCTCTCTGCCCTATCCATCACTGTTATGTTCAGAATAACTCCACGGGACCGTATCGTAAGCTGAAACTATTGTGACCTTGGTCTCTTTATTGAGACCCCAGAGTGGGGAAGCAGCATGGTGGATCACCTTATGTACCTGCTTGTCCCAGGGTGCACAAGTGACCCTTAGGCCTCCCACAGGTGTGTCCCCTAGTGGCAAGTCTGACATATTGGTGAGGTTTCGGTGCATACATAACATCACTCCCCCCCCCCGCCCCCTCCAAAGGCTTATGTACCAGTTATTTGCAAGTTGAGGCGATATGACGCCCTGTGTCCCCGGGTCGATCACCTGATTTGAATTCCTGGCCTGGGTGAGTTGGTCGGAACGTTGCTGCCCGGCCGAGTGCCTGGTGTGATGGGACAGACGTGGCCAGGTCCTTTCACAATGGTGGCCTGCTTATCGATAGTTTGCAGTCTGGTCTGGTCCAAACGCTTTCTGCGTTTGCTCAGTACATGGTTTCACAACCAAACACTCCATTTTCATCACACACACACACACACTCCATTCCCCTCTTTGTCTCACACAGTGCTCTCGGCCCCATCTGGGGGCCCTGAATATTGTCCACGTCACTTATTCTGATGTGGTGTGGAGGGGGGCCGTACGATCGTGGTGCATTCTCTGCTGATAGCAGACGGAAGGCTCGGTCCTGAGCGACTCTGTCCGGTGACTGCGTAGCAACCCGGGACAGCCGGGGTCTGTAGGGAGTCTACCGCGACACGTGTGGTGCTCGGCTTGGTGATCTGGGCTGCCCGCTGCGGACTATTGTCGCTGACCCCAAGGCCTGGAGAGCCCAGGATGGGCCGATACGGCCCTGAGACTTTCAGTGATAGCGGGAGGCCGTGTGGTCCCCCGTGGATCCTGGGACGTAGTACGGAGGTTCCCGCAACACCGACTGTGTGTAGCCTCCCTGCCTTTCTTTGTAACACGTTGCAGGGTTTGCCCCACAGGGGGGGGGGGCAATCTGATGGGATGAGCATTACGTCTTTGCGACGGATAAGCTGCAACACTCCCGTCTGGCGGTTCGCCGTGAGCAGGCGGTAATGTGATAACACATCACTTGCTACAAGTACTTTGTCAGATACATATACGACCGGTTGTTGTTTGCCCTCTACTTTGGCTTGTTTTAACGTACCCCCGACCCCATATGATAGTACACCATTGGCCGCGAAAGAACGCTCACATGGGTTCCACAGTGCAAACAACTTATTGGAACATAGTGGGTTCCTGGCCTTCTCAGCGGCCCCCCCCTTTACCTTTGCCCCAAACCCAGTGGCCTTCCTCGCTGGCCAACACATGCCTCTGTTCCGTAGCGGCCACATCCCGTGGTCTGGACGTTTCTCTCGACCCGTGGTCTGGACGCTTCTCTCGACTGCCGCCATCTTCCTCCCCAGGGATTCCCGCCTCTGGCGTCGGGAAGACACATTCGGATGGTTTCGGCCGGAGCCCCACTCCGCTTGGTCGACCTGGAGCCTCTTCCGTCGCCGCCAAGAGGTCGTCGGCTTCGGGTGCTGGGTACCTCCGTCTGTAACCGCTGCTCGGTTGATCTTCACCTCCTGGTGGTCGCGATGAGCGGCCTGTGCCTCGGGGGTCTGCAAATGGATCTGCACCACTCCCCCCTTCCCCCTCTCTCTCTCCCCTTCTCCCTCTCTCCCTTCCCCCCACTCTCCCCTCCCCCCTCTCTCCTCTCACTCCTCCAGGAGCAGGCCATTGGGAAAAGCATAATTGGGTCAGGCAGAGTCAGCATGGATTTATGAAGGGGAAGTCATGTTTGACTAATTTGCTGGAATTCTTTGAGGATGTAACCAACAGGGTGGATAAAGGGGAACTCATTTTAAGAGTGGAAGCAAGTCTTCCTCGATTCCGAGGGACTGCCTCTTGCAATGTCTGTCAGCTTGTAATGTTTGTAGCTCCACATTGAGGATGTGGACGTATTGTGTACTGCAAGTGCAGAGTTAATAATAAACAGAATTCGGCGGGTTTCCGGAGACTTCCGAGAGAGCTGCGCGCCATGTTAGGAAGCTGTGTGTGCTGTGCCCTGTGAATATATCAAACCTATGCTGATGATGTGAGAGACAAAGAGTGAGAGAGAAAGAGAAAGTCAGATTGAGAGATTGAGTGAGAAGGAAAAAGAGTAAGAGAGAGGCATAATCCCATTTGGCCCATCGTATCCACACCGGCCGGCCAAGAGCAACCCAGCCTCATCCCACTTTCCAGCTCGAGGTCTGTGGGTTGCAGCACTTCAAGTTCTTTTTAAATGTGGTCATCTTTTAACGTGGACAAAAAGGTTCCAGAGTCAGTCTGGGAGCTGCTTAATATTTTTTGTTAAAGCTCCTGTTAATTGACGATGAATTTAAATTATGATCCAATTTTGAGTAGGCCCCAGTGAGATTTGAACCCACAACCCCTGGTTTACTAGACCAGTGCTCTAACCCCTGAGCTATGGGTCATTCCCCAGTTAGTGCTGTGTGTTTGAAGAATGAGGAGGGGTCAGTGAAACGCTCAGATTGTGTCTCATCCCCCAGACTCCTGCCTCCGTCTCTTCAATATTCGCTTCTCAACATCGATATATCGGGTCTTTCACGTAGTAAAACATCCCAAGGCAACTCAGTCACACTCTGTCCCAATCTCTCTGTCTCTCTGTCTCTGGCTCTCTCTCTCACTCCTGCTCCTATTTCTTGTGTTGTTATGATTGTTCAGGGATGAATCACCCAGTCTCAGAGCCACCCGTATATAACCCGATATTTCACACTTCCTGCTTTATTCCCAGGATGTGATGAAGGGGAAAATGAACCAGTTGGGGTTTTTACACATAATGCATCCCTCAGCGATGTGTTTGACCCCTGATAGATAGATAGATAGATCGATAGATAGATAGACAGATAGATAGATAGACAGACAGATAGATAGATGGACAGACAGACAGATAGACAGATAGATAGATAGATAGACAGACAGACAGATAGACAGATAGATAGATAGATAGATAGATAGATAGATAGATAGATAGACAGATAGATAGATAGATAGACAGACAGATAGACAGACAGATAGATAGACAGACAGATAGGTAGATAGATAGACAGATAGGTAGATAGATAGACAGATAGGTAGATAGATAGACAGATAGGTAGATAGATAGACAGATAGACAGACAGACAGATAGATAGATAGATAGATAGATAGATAGATAGATAGATAGATAGATAGACAGATAGATAGAACAAAACAGAGATTGATACACAGCACTAACTGGGGAATGACCCACATGCCAAAACAGGTAGCTCCAAAGCTCAGGGGTTAAAGCCCTGGTTTGGTAAACCAGGGGTTGTGAGTTTAAATCTCAGTGGGGCCTACTCAAAATTAGCTCAGTATTTAAACTCACTGTCAATTAACAAGTGTCTTAATAATAAATATTAAACAGCTCTGTAACCAACCCAGAAACAACAGACTCCTATTTGCCCCCTTCACCAATCTTTCTTACTCCTTTATTCTTCTCTCTATCTCTCCGCTTCTGCCTTTCCCTTCATTCTCACTTTCTATTTCCCCCCCTCTCATTGCCAGTCGCTCTGTCTCTCTCTCTGCCCTTTACGTCTCTCTCTCTCTCTTTCTGTCTCTCTCTGTCTCTGCCATTCGGCCCCTCGAGCCTGTTAGAGAGGGTGCAGAAAATATTTACCAGCATTTGTAGGATCTTGCGGAGACATCGTTGGTGGTATTTCTCCAGCGACTTGAGCTGTCCGCTGTACATGGTCCATGTCTCTGAGCCATACAGGAGGTCGGCTATTACTACAGCCCTGTAGACCATGAGCTGGGTGGTAGGTTTGAGGGCCTGGTCTTCAAACACTCTTTTCCTCAGGCGGCCGAAGGCTGCATTGACGCACTGGAGGCAGTGTTGGATCTGGTGGTCAATGCATGCCCTTGTTGATTGGAGGCTCCCGAGGTTTGGGGAAAGGTCCACGTTGTCCAGGGCCACAATGGGACACCTCCAACGTATGTGCAGGCGAGCTGCAAACCCTGCTAATCCTGCAAACCACCTTGTTGCAGAGGAGGACAGATCCACGGCGGAACATGATGAACCACAGCCTCAGACCGAGGAGGCAGAGGTATATGGGGTGCACACATTTACCACAAAGTGTCCCCCGATAATGCTGAAGGTTGAATTAAATGGGCTCCCGGTGTCGCTGGACACGGGCGCGAGCCAGTCCATAATGAGCAAAAAGACTTTCGATAAGTTGTGGTGCAACAAGGCTTCAAGGCCAGTCCTGACTCCCATTCGAACCAAACTTAGAACGTACACAAAGGAACTGATTCCCGTAATCGGCAGTGCTACCGGAAAGATCTCCTACGATGGAGCGGTGCACGATTTACCACTGTGGGTGGTACCGGGCGATGGCCCCACGCTGTTCGGCAGGAGCTGGCTGGGAAAGATACATCCGTCGACGACACCTCATGTGCCCAGGTCCTAAGCAAGTTCCCCTCGCTGTTCGAACCAGGCGTCGGGAAGTTCCAAGGAGCAAAAGTACAGATCCATTTAATTCCGGGGGCGCGACCCATCCATCACAAGGTGAGATCGGTACCTTACATGGTGAGAGAGAGGGTGGACATTGAGCTGGACATGCTGCAACGAGAGGACATCATTTCGCCGATCGAATTCAATGAGTGGGCCAGTCCGATCGTTCCAATCCTCAAGGGAGACGGCACCATCAGAATCTGTGGTGATTACAAAGTAACTATCAATCGTTTTTCCCTGCAGGATCAATACCCGCTACCAAAGGCTGATGACCTATTTGTCACGCTGGTTGGGGGTGAAAACATTCACGAAGCCGGACTTGACCTCGGCCTACATGACGCAGGAGCTGGTGGAATCTTCGAAAGGCCTCACCTGCCTCAACACGCACAAAGGTCTTTTTGTTTACGACAGATGCCCGTTTGGGATTCGATCAGCCACGGCGATATTCCAGAGGAACACGGAAAGCTTGCTGAAGTGGGTCCCGTGCACCGTGATCTTCCAGGACGACATCTTGGTTACAGGTCGGGACACCGTCGAGCATTTGCAGAACGTGGAGGAGGTCCTTAGTCGGCTTAATCGTGTGGGGCTCGGGCTGAAATGCTCGCAGTGCGTTTTCCCGGTGCCTGAAGTGGAGTTCCCGGGGAGAAGAATCGCGGCGGACGGCATCAGGCCCACCGATTCGAAGACGGGGGCAATCGAGAAGGCACCGAGACCACGGAACGTGACGGAGCTGTGGTCGTTTCTAGGACACCTGAACTATGTTGGTAACTTCTTACCGGGTCTTGGCACATTGTTAGAACCCCTGCACCCTCCACTGCGTAAGGGAGATGAATGGGTCTGGGGTAAAAGCCAAGAAAATGCCTTTGAGAAAGCTAGGAAGCTGTTATGTTCAAACAAATTGCTTGTGTTGTACGATCCATGTAAACGTTTGGTACGAGCATGTGATGCGTCGTCGTACGGGGTCGGGTGTGTGTTGTAACAAGCTAATGAATTTGGGAAATTGCAACCTGTTGCTTATGCAACCAGAAGTCTGTCTAAGGCCGAGAGGACCTACAGTATGATCGAGAGAGAAGCATTAGTGTGTGTTTACGGGGTAAAGAAAATGCATCAATACCTGTTCGGGCTCAAATTCAAATTGGAAATCGACCACAAGCCACTTATATCCCTCCTTTCTGAAAATTAGGGGATAAATACGACTGCATCGGCCCGCATCCAGAGATGGGCGCTCACGTTGTCCACATACAACTACACCATCCGCCACAGGCCAGGCACAGAAAACTGTGCCGATGCTCTCAGTAGGCTGCCATTGCCCACCACCGGGGTGGAGATGACACAGCCCGCAGATTTAGTTATGGTAATGGAAACATTCGAGAGTGAGCAATCACCTGTCACCGCGCGACAGATTAGAACCTGGATGAGCCAGGGCCCCTTACTGTCCTCAGTAAAAAGCCGTGTGCTCCACGGGAGTTGGTCTAGTGTCCCGTTAGAGATGAACGAAGAAATAAAGCCATACCAGCGACACAAAGATGAAATGTTTAGACAGGCAGATTGCCTCCTGTGGGGCATTTGGGTAGGTATGCCAAAAAAGGGCAGGGGCACTTTCATTAGTGATCTCCACAGTACCCACCCAGGCATTGTAATGATGAAAGCGATAGCCAGATCCCACGGGTGGTGGCCCGGTATCGATGCAGACTTAGAGTCCTGTGTGCACAACTGTAATACATGTTCCCAGTTAAGCAACGCACCCAGGGGGGCGCCCCTAAGTTTATGGTCTTGGCCCTCCAAACCGTGGTCTGGGGTTCATGTCGACTATGCAGGCCCATTCTTGGGGAAAAATGTTTTTAGTGGTTGTAGACACGTACTCCAAATGGATCGAATGTGTGATAATGCCGGCAAGCACGTCCGCTGCCACCATCGAAAGCCTACGGGCCGTGTTTGCCACGCACGGCCTGCCTGATGTCCTTGTAAGCGACAATGGGCCGTGCTTTACCGGTGCCGAGTTCAAGGAATTCATGACCCGCAATGGGGTCAAACATGTCACGCCTGCCCCGTTTAAGCCAGCGTCCGACGGTCAGGCAGAACGAGCAGTTCACACAATCAAGCAGAGCTTGAAAAGGGTAACTGAAGGCTCACTGCAGACTCGCTTGTCCCGAGTCCTGCTCAGTTACCGCACAAGACCCCACTCACTTACCGGGGTCCCTTCCACTGAACTGCTGATGAAAAGGGCACTTCAGACAAGGCTCTCGTTAGTCCACCCTGATCTACACGAACAGGTAGAGAGCAGGCGGCTTCAACAGAATACATAACGTGATCGCACAAATGTGTCACGTGAAATTGAAGTAAACGATCCTGTATTTGTGTTGAACTATGGACAAGGTCCCAAGTGGATTGCTGGCACTGTTTTGGCCAAAGAGGGGAGCAGGGTGTTAGTGGTCAAACTCGCAAATGGACTCACCTGCAGAAAACACTTGGACCAAATCAAACTCAGATTGACAGACTATCCAGAACAACCCACAACAGACTCTACCGTCCGTCCAACACACAGACGTAGCAACCGACCCAGCGGTTGACCACAAAGCAGAACCCATCACCCCCCAGCAGTCCAGCAAGGCCAGCTGCACAGCAGCCCAGCGAGGGCCCAACAAATGATTCACCAACACCAGCATTTGCACCGAGGCAATCAACCAGGGCAAGGAAGGCCCCAGATCGACTCACATTGTATATAGTTACACTATTGACTTTGGGGCAGGGGGCGGGGGGCAAGTGTTGTTATGAATGTAAACCTGTAATTATCATGTCTGACCACCAGAGGGCTTATCTCCTGGAGTCCCAAGGGATCCCACAATCCCTTGGGAGCACCTATACTTAAGGAAGCCTCACAGGCTGGTGAGGCACTCTGGAGATCTGTGATAAAGGACTAAGTTCACACCTTACTTTGAGCCCGCAGTATCTCGTCTGACTCTTGATTCAAGACAGAACACCTTCCACTCTCTCTTTTCCCTGTCCCTCTCTTTCCTGCTCCTGCCCCTGCCTTTACCAGAGCAGGTGGTTCCATAGCTCAGGGGTTCGAGCACTGGTCTAGTAACTCCCTCCTGAACATATCCAATGAACTGGCATCAACAACTCTCCGCGGCAGGGAACCCCACAGACCAACAACTCTCCGAGTGAAGACGTCTCTCCCAAACAGCCCATCCCCATCCCAATAGCGTGCCCCACCCCGGCTCAGGACCCATCCAACACCGGGTATACTGCCCCAACACCCAACAAGGCCCGTCCCGTCAGAATCCTCCCCAAATGCCGAGCACCCCTGGATATTGAGCACCCAGCCCCCGCGAAGCCAACCACACCACATCCACCAATCGCCATCTGCGCAGTCAACCTGAACACTCCCTGCACCGAGGCACAGAGCCCCCAGGCCTGACCGTCCAACACACTTCGCCCCCCCGACCAGACCTTCGGTGCAATGTGGCCCCTCCTGTCCCTCAAGCCCCCACCCCTGTCTCCATTCATCTTGCCTCTGCCTCCCCGCACAGGCCCCCACCTTGGGGGCGGTAACCTTCTGGGGCTGGGAATTTTAGCTCCCGCCGCAGAATTGTCCTGACCACCCCTCAATGGAAGCAGCGTGCAATTTCCCACACTCCACTTCCTTTGCGGGCACGACCGGATGTTCATGTGACAGTGGGAACTGGTGCTCTCCACTCTCTGTCCTGTGACAGTGGGAACTGGTGCTCTCCACTCTCTGTCCTGTGACAATGGGAACTGGTGTTCTCCACTCTCTGTCCTGTGACAGTGGGAACTGGTGCTCTCCACTCTCTGTCCTGTGACAGTGGGAACTGGTGCTCTCCACTCTCTGTCCTGTGACAGTGGGAACTGGTGCTCTCCACTCTCTGTCCTGTGACAGTGGGAACTGGTGCTCTCCACTCTCTGTCCTGTGACAGTGGGAACTGGTGCTCTCCACTCTCTGTCCTGTGACAGTGGGAACTGGTGCTCTCCACTCTCTGTCCTGTGACAGTGGGAACTGGTGTTCTCCACTCTCTATCCTGTGACAGTGGGAACTGGTGTTCTCCACTCTCTGTCCTGTGACAGTGGGAACTGGTGTTCTCCACTCTCTGTCCTGTGACAGTGGGAACTGGTGTTCTCCACTCTCTGTCCTGTGACAGTGGGAACTGGTGCTCTCCACTCTCTGTCCTGTGACAGTGGGAACTGGTGCTCTCCACTCTCCCGTCCTGTGACAGTGGGAACTGGTGTTCTCCACTCTCTGTCCTGTGACAGTGGGAACTGGTGCTCTCCACTCTCTGTCCTGTGACAGTTGGAACTGGTGCTCTCCACTCTCTGTCCTGTGACAGTGGGAAATGGTGATCTCCACTCTCTGTCCTGTGACAGTGGGAACTGGTGTTCTCCACTCTCTGTCCTGTGACAGTGGGAACTGGTCCTCTCCACTCTCTGTCCTGTGACAGTGGGAACTGGTGCTCTCCACTCTCCCGTCCTGTGACAGTGGGAACTGGTGCTCTCCACTCTCCCGTCCTGAGACAGTGGGAACTGGTGCTCTCCACTCTCTGTCCTGTGACAGTTGGAACTGGTGCTCTCCACTCTCTGTCCTGTGACAGTTGGAACTGGTGCTCTCCACTCTCTGTCCTGTGACAGTGGGAACTGGTGCTCTCCACTCTCTGTCCTGTGACAGTGGGAACTGGTGTTCTCCACTCTCTGTCCTGTGACAGTGGGAACTGGTCCTCTCCACTCTCTGTCCTGTGACAGTGGGAACTGGTGCTCTCCACTCTCCCGTCCTGTGACAGTGGGAACTGGTGCTCTCCACTCTCCCGTCCTGAGACAGGGGGAACTGGTGCCCTGGAACAACAGGCTTATTTTCCTCTTTTCCCTTCCCCCTATCTCTGTCACTCCTTCCCCTCTCGCTCCCCTCCCCCTCTATCTCTTCCCCCTCCCCCTCTATCTCTTTTCTTCTCCTTTTCTCTCTCCCTTTCCCCATCCAGAAGCAGAGAATAAGTGAGAGAGACACGGAGAGAGAGTGAGAGGCAGGGAATGAGACAGAGAGACAGAGAGATTGGGACAGAGTGTGACTGAGTTGCCTTGGGATGTTTTACTACGTGAAAGACCCGATATATCGATGTTGAGAGGCGAATATTGAAGAGACGGAGGCAGGAGTCTGGGGGATGAGACACAATCTGAGCGTTTCACTGACCACTCCTCATTCTTCAAACACACAGCACTAACTGGGGAATGACCGACAGCCCAGGGCTGGTGGTTCCATAGCTCAGGGGTTAGAGCACTGGTCTCGTAAACCAGGGGTTGTGGGTTCAAATCTCAAGGAGGCCTGCTCAAAATGAGCTCAGTATTTAAATTAACAAGGAGCTTTATTTGTAAATATGAAACTGACCCTGTCACCACAGATGCTCCCCTTTCTCCCTTCTCTCTCTTGTACCTCTTCACTTCCCTCTCTGTCCATTTCCCTTCCCACAGGCTCTCCCCTTCCCCCCACTCTCTCACCCTGCCATTCTCTCTGTCCCCTTCCTCAGAGAGAGAGAGAGAGCTCAGAGCAGGTAGCTGGGTCCTACTAAAATTGAGCTCAGTATTTAAATTCACCATCAATTGACAAGGGCTTGAATTATAAATATCAAAAAGCTCTGAGACCGACCCTGGAACTACAGGCTCTCGATTTATCTCTTCCCTTCCTCCTCTCTCTATCATTTCCCTTTATTTTTCTCTCTCTCTCCCCTCCACTCACTCTCCTTCCCCTTTCTCTCTCCAACTCCCTCTTCTCCCCTTCTCCTCTCTCTCTCCCTTCCCACCCCCCACTTCCTCTCTCTCACCTTCCCCTTCTCTATTTCCTTCCCTCTCTGGCCATCCTCTCCCTTTTCCCCCACTCCATTTCTTTCTTCCTCTGTCTCCCCTGTGTACCGCTCCCTCTCACCCCTCCACTCACTCTCCTTCACCCTTTCTCTCTCCCTTCCCCCCTTTCCCACTCTCTCTCCCCTTCCTCTCCCTTTCCTTCCCCCTCTATCTCTCTCCATCCCTCTCTCCTTCTCTCTCTCCTTCCCGCTCACTCTCTCCCTTTTCCCTTCTGACTGTAACTTTCTCGCTCCCCTTCCCATCTCTCGCTCCCCTTCCCATCTCTCTCACCCCTTTCCATCTCTCACTCCCCTTCCCATCTCTCTCACCCCTCCCCATCTCTCTCACCCCTCCCCATCTCTCGCTCCCCTTCCCATCTCTCGCTCCCCTCCCCATCTCTCGCTCCCCTTCCCATCTCTCGCTCCCCTCCCCATCTCTCGCTCCCCTTCCCATCTCTCTCACCCCTTCCCATCTCTCGCTCCCCTTCCCATCTCTCGCTCCCCTTCCCCTCTCTCTCTCTCCCCTTACCCTCTCTCTCTCCCCTTCCCATCTCTCGCTCCCCTCCCCATCTCTCTCTCCCTTTCCCCTCTCTCTCTCTCCCCTGCCCCGCTCTCTCTCCCCTTCCCATCTCTCGCTCTCCCCTTCCCCTCTCTCTCTCCCCTTCCCATCTCTCGCTCCCCTCCCCATCTCTCTCTCCCTTTCCCCTCTCTCTCTCTCCCTTTCCCTCTCTCTCCCCATTCCCCTCTCGCTCTCACTTTCCCTTTACCATTTTCACTCTCTCCCTCTGCCTTTCTTCCCCTCTATCTCCCCTCCCTCCTCTCTCTCTCTCTACCCTTCCCACTCACGAGACAGAAAGAAAGTGAAAAAGATACAGAGAGAGAGAGTGACACAGAGAAAGTGAGAATGAGAGAGAGACAGAGAGAGTGAGCGAGAGAGAGAGAGAGACAGAGAGAGTGAGCGAGAGAGAGAGAGAGATAGAGAGAGAGAGAGACAGAGAGAGATTGAGCCAGAGTGTGACTGAGTTGCCTTGGGCTATTTTATCTCCCTCCCTTCCCCTTCACTCTCTCTTCCCCCCTCTCCCTTTTCCCATCTCTCTCACTCCTTTCCCTCTCATGACGCCTTCTCACTCTCCCCTTCCCTCTCTGTCTCCACTCCCATCTCTCTCTCACCTCCCCTCTCTCCACTTCACTCTCTCATTCCTCCTCCTCTCTCTCCCTTCCCTCCTCTCTCTGTCACTCTTATCCCTCTCTCCGCTTTCCCCTCTCTGCCACTCCCATCTCTCTCTCCCTCCCTTCTCTCCACTTCTCTCTCTCCACTCCGCCCTCTCTCTCCCTTCCCCTCCCCCTCTCTCTCTCGTCCCCCTTCACTCTCTCTTCCCCCTCTCTCCCTTTTCCCATCTCTCGCTCACTCCTTTCCATCTCACTACCCCCTCTCACTCTCCCCTTCCCCTCTGCCTTCTCACTCTCCACTTCCCTCTCTGCCTGCCTCCCCTTCCCCTCTCTTCCCTTCACTCTCCCTTTCCCCACTCCCTTCCCCATCACGACCCGTTCTACATCTTTTTACCCCTCTCTCCCTTTCCCGCTATCTCGCTTTCCCCGTCTCTCACTCATTCCCCTCTCCCCCCTTCCCCCTCCCTCGCTTCTCCCTCTCACCTTCGCCCTCTCTCCCTTTCTCCCTCTCTCCCCTCCCTCTCTCCCCTTCCACCTCAGCCTTTTCACTCTTCCTCTCCCTCCTCTCTTTCCCATCCCCCCGCTCTCCCCTCTCTCTCTCTCTTTTCCCTTCCCCCTCTCTCTCATTTCTTCCCCACTCTCTCCCCTTCCCCCACTCTCTCCCCTTCCCCCTCTCTCTCACTCCTTCCACTCTCTCATTTCCCTTCCCCTCTCTTTCCTGCTCCTTCCCCTGACTTGTCTCAAGAAGCTGGCTCCATAACTCAGGGGTTAGAGCACTGGTCAAGTAAACCAGAGATCATGGGTTCAAATCACACTGGGGTCTCCTCACAATTAGCTCAGTATTTAAGTTCACCATCAATTAACAAGGACTTTAATCATAAATGTTAAACAGCTCTGAGACTGACCCTCAAACTACAGGCTCTCAATCTCTCTCACTGCCTTCTATTGTTCTTCTCTCCCTTTCCCCCACTTCATTTCTTTCCTCCTCTGTCTCTCCTGTGCCTTGCTCTCTCTCCTTCCCCATTTCTCTCTCCCTGTCCTTCCACCTCGATCTCTGTCCATTTGCCTCCTTCACTCCCGCCTCTGTCGTTCTCACTGTCTCTCTCCCCTTCCCTCTCCCTTTGCCCCACTCCCTCACCATACCATTATCTCTCGCCTTCTCCCTTTCCTGTTAAAGGTGGCTCCATAGCTCAGGGGTTAGAGCACTGGTCTTGGAAACCAGGGGTCGTGAGTTCAAATCTCACTGCGGCCTACTCAATTTTGGCTTCTGTTCCTGAACTCGCTGTCAATCGGCGACAGGCCGACACCATCAACAGGAACCGACTCACTTCACAGTTTAAATACAGCCCACAGCACTTTCACTTTCTGTGACCAGTCTGTAACCGAGTCTTCTTCATATCCAGTCTGAGAGCCACCGATATTTGTTTTAGATTCGGTGCAGGATATGGCCGTCGATAGCAAGGCCGGCATTTATTGCCCATCCCTAATTGCCCCTGGAGAAGGTCGTGATGAGCAGCCTTCTTGAACACAACTGAGGGCCTCACTTGACCGTTTCACAGGGGCAGTTAAGAGTCAAACCCACATTGCCGTGGGTCTCAATATTCCTCGCTGCCGTGCTCCACTTCACAGTCAACAAGCTCCCCGCTGGAGTGGAACTAAACTACAGAACCAGTGGAAACCTGTTCAACCTTCGTCGTCTCCAGGCCAGGTCCAAGACGACCCTGTTATCATCCCCTGGGAAAGTCGTCGCTAGAGTCCTCCTCAACCGTCTTCTCCCTGTGGCCGAGGAGCTCCTCCCAGAGTCACAGTGCGGGTTTGGTCCCCTACGGGGTACAACGGACATAGAATCAGAGAAACATAGAAACTAGGTGCAGGAGTAGGCAATTCGGCCCTTCGAGCCTGCACCACCATTCAATATGATCATGGCTGATCATGTAACTTCAGTACCTCATTCCTGCTTTCTCGCTTTCCCCGTCTCTCACTCATTCCCCTCTCCCTCCTTCCCACTCCGTCCCCTCACCCTCTCTCCCCTTCCCCCTCTCTCCCTTTCTCCCTTTCTCCCCTCCCGACCCACTCTCTCCTCCCTCTCTCCCCTTCCACCTCTTCCTTTTCACTCTCCCTCTCCCCCCTCCCTTTCCCATTCCTCCTCTCTCCCCTCCCTCTCTCTCTCTTCGCTTTCCTTTCAGATTCTCCCCTTCTCCCTCTCTCTCCCCTCCATCCTTCTTCTCTGTCCTTCCACTTTCTCTCTCCCAGTCCCCCTTCCTCCCTTCCACACTCTCTCTCCCCTTCCCATTGGGGTGATCGACCAGACAAACGCACCCTTCCGTCAACGTTACCGAGATGGCGCGAGACGAGAAGGCGCGATTAAACAATCCCGCCCTTCCCCTCCCTCTCTCCCCTTGCCCTCTCTCCCACTCCTTCCACTCTCTCTCCCCTCTCTCTCCTTCCCCTCTCTCTCCCCTTCCCCTCTCTCGTTCCCCTCTCTCTCCCCTTCGCTCTCTCTCCCCTTCTCCTCTCTCTCCCCTTCCCCCTCTCTCTCGCCTTCCCCCTCTCTCTCCCCTTCCCCCTCTCTCTCTCCCCTTCCTCCTCTCTCTCCCCTTCGCCCTCTTTCTCCCCTTCCCCTCTCTCTCCCCTTCGCCCTCTCTCTCCACTTCTCCCCTTCTCCCCTCTCTCTCCCCTTCCCCCTCCCTCTCCCCTTCCCACACTCTCTCCCCTTCCCCCTCTCTCTCCCCTCTTCCCCCTGTCTCTCCCCTTCCCCCTCTCTCTCCCCTTCCCCTCTCTCTCTCCCCTTCCCCTCTCTCTCCCCTTCGCCCTCTCTCTCCCCTTCTCCCCTCTCTCTCCCCTTCCCCCTCTCTCTCCCCTTCCCACACTCTCTCCCCTTCCCCTCTCCCCACTCTCTCTCTCCAATTCCCTCTCTCTCTCCCCCTCCCATTGCTCTCCCCTTCCCCACCTTCTCCCCTTCCCCTCTCTCTCTCCCCTTCCCCCTCTCTCTCCCCACTTCCCCTCTCTCTCCCCTTCCCCCTCTCTCTCCCCCCTTCCCCTCTCTCTCCCCTTCCCCTCTCTCTCCCCTTCCCCCTCTCTCTCCCCTTCCCACACTCTCTCCCTTCCCCCTCTCTCTCCCCTTCCCACACTCTCTCCCTTCCACCTCTCTCTCCCCCCTTCCCCCTCTCTCTCCCTTCCCCCTCTCTCTCTTCCCTTCCCCCTCTCTCTCCCCTTCCCCTCTCTCTCTCTCTCTCTCTCTCTCCCCTTCCCCTCTCTCTCCCCTTCCCCCTCTCACTCCCATTCCTTCTTTCTCCCCTTCCCCACTTTCTCCCCTTCCCCTCTCTCTCCCCTTCCCCTCTCTCTCCCCTTCCCCTCCCTCTCTCCCCCCTTCCCCTCTCTCTATCCCCTCCCCCATCGCTCTCACCTTCCTCCCTCTCTCTCCCCTTCCCCTCCCTCTCTCCCCCCCTTCCCCTCTCTCTATACCCTCCCCCATCGCTCTCACCTTCCTCCCTCTCTCTCCCCTTCCCCCTCGAGAGACAGAGAAAAAGTGAGAGAACGAGAGAAAGAGACACAGAGAGCAAACCCAGCGTAGGTGGCTCCATAGCTCATGGGTTAGAGCACTTGTCCAGTAAACCCGAGGCTGGGTCCTGCTCAAAATTAGCTTAATATTTAAATTCACCATTAGTTAACAAGGGTTTAATTATAAATATTAACCAGCTCCAAGACCGACTCTGGAACAGCAGGCTTGTCTCTCTGACACACTCTCTCCCACTTCCCCATCACAAACCGTTTTCCATCTGCTTTCCCTGCCTATTGCCTCACCTTCTCCCTTTCTCTTTCCTTTCAGATTCTCACCTTCTCCCTCTCTCTCCCCTGCGTCCTTTCTCTCTCTCTCCCCTTCCCATTGGGGTGATCAACCAGACAAACGCATCCTTCCGTCAACGTTACCGAGATAATGCAAGACGAGAAGTTGCGATGAAACAATCCCTCTCTCTCTCTCCCCTTCCCCTCTCTTTCCTGCTCCTTCCCCGGTCTTTCCCAGCGGAGCTGGCTCCATAGCTCAGGGGTTAGAGCACTGCTCTAGTAAATCAGCAGTTATGAGTTCAAATCTGACTGGGGCCTACTCAAAGTTCACTCAGTATTTAAATTCACCATCAATTAACAAGGGGTTAAATTATAAATATGAAACAGCTCCAAGATCAAACTGCAGGCTCTTGATCTCTCTCTCTGCCTTCCCCATCACTGCCTTTTATTTTTCTTCTCTCGCTCTCCTCCCCCCCCTCTCCCTGTCCCCCTTTCCCCACTCTCCCTGTCCCCCTTTCCCCCCTCTCCCTGTCTCCCTTTCCCCCCGTCCCCTGTCTCTCGCCCTCCCTTCCCACTCTCCACTTACTCTCTCTTCCCTTCCCCCTCTCTATTTCCGTCCCTCTGTACCCATCCTCTCCCGTTCCCCCGCTCCATTTCTTTCCTCCTCTGTCTCTCCTGTGTCCCGCTCTCTCTCTCTCTCCTCCACTCACTCTCCTTCCCCCTTTCTCACTCCCCCTTTCTCTCCCCCTTCCTCCCCTCCCCTTCCTCTCCCTTTCCTTCCACCTCTATCTCTCTCCAACCCCCTCCTTCTCTCTCCCCTCTCCCTTCCTTACCCTTCACTCTCTTCACCCTCTCTCTCTGTCACTCCTTCCCCTCTCACGACCCCCTCTCGCTCTCCCCTTCGCCCCTCCCTTCTCACTCTCCACTCCCCTCTCTGTCTATCACCCCTTTCCCCTCTCAGCACACTACCCCAATTCCATGTGCAAAGTTAAAGCACATGGGATTGGGGGTAGTGTGCTGACGTGGATTGAGAACTAGTTGTCAGACAGGAAGCAAAGAGTAGGAGTAAATGGGTACTTTTCAGAATGGCAGGCAGTGACTAGTGGGGTACCGCAAGGTTCTGTGCTGGGGCCCCAGCTGTTTACATTGTACATTAATGATTTAGACCAGGGGATTAAATGTAGTATCTCCAAATTTGCGGATGACACTAAGTTGGGTGGCAGTGTGAGCTGCGAGGAGGATGCTATGAGGCTGCAGAGTGACTTGGATAGGTTAGGTGAGTGGGCAAATGCATGGCAGATGAAGTATAATGTGGATAAATGTGAGGTTATCCACTTTGGTGGTTAAAAACAGAGAGACAGACTATTATCTGAATGGTGACAGATTAGGAAAAGGGGAGGTGCAACGAGACCTGGGTGTCATGGTACATCAGTCATTGAAGGTTGGCATGCAGGTACAGCAGGTGGTTAAGAAAGCAAATGGTATGTTAGCCTTCATAGCGAGGGGATTTGAGTATAGGAGCAGGGAGGTGTTGCTACAGTTGTACAGGACCTTGGTGAGGCCACACCTGGAGTATTGTGTACAGTTTTGGTCTCCTAACTTGAGGAAGGACATTCTTGCTATTGAGCGAGTGCAGCTAAGATTCACCAGACCGATTCCCGGGATGGCGGGACTGACATATCAAGAAAGACTGGATCAACTGGGCTTGTATTCACTGGAGTTCAGAAGAATGAGAGGGGACCTCATAGAAACGTTTAAAATCCTGACGGGTTTCGACAGGTTAGATGCAGGAAGAATGTTCCCGATGTTGGGGAAGTCCAGAACCAGGGGTCACAGTCTAAGGATAAGGGGTAAGCCATTTAGGACCGAGATGAGGAGAAACTTCTTCACCCAGAGAATGGTGAACCTGTGGAATTCTCTACCACAGAAAGTAGTTGAGGCCAATTCACTAAATATATTCAAAAAGGAGTGAGATGTAGTCCTTACTACTAGGGGGATCAAGGGGTATGGTGAGAAAGCAGGAATGGGGTACTGAAGTTGCATGATCAGCCATGAACTCATTGAATGGTGGTGCAGGCTCGAAGGGCCGAATGGCCTACTCCTGCACCTATTTTCCATGTTTCTATGTTTCTATGTCTATGTTTCTATGTTTCCCTTCCCCCTCTCTTTCCCCCACTCCCTCACCGTACCATTCTCTCTCGCCTTCCCCCTCTATCTCTCCCCTCCCTCTCTCCCTCAACCCCTCTCTTTCTGCCTTTCCTCCTCTCTCCCCTTCCCTCTCGAGAGACAGAGAGAACGAGAGAGAGAGACACAGAGCGCCAGGCCAAGGCAGGTGGCTCCATAACTCAGGGGTTAGAGCTATGGTCTTGTTAAACCAGTAGTCGTGGGTTCAAATATCCCTAGGGCCTACACAAAATTAGCTCAGTATTTCAATTCATGGTCAATTAACAAGGGCTTTAATTATAAATATTAACCAGCTCCAAAACCGAACCTGGAACAACAGGTTCCTTTTTTCTCTTTCCCCTTCCCCCTATCTCTCTCACTCCTTCCCCTCTCTCCCCCCTCCCCCTCTATCTCTTCCCCTCTCCTTTTCTCTCTCCCCTTCCCCATCCAGAAGCAGAGAAAAAGTGAGGGAGACACAGAGAGAGAGAGAGAGAGAGGCAGAGAATGAGAGAGAGACAGAGAGACAGAGTGATTGGGACAGAGTGTGACTGAGTTGCCTTGGGATGTTTTACTACGTGAAAGACCCGATATATCGATGTTGAGAGGCGAATATTGAAGAGACGGAGGCAGGAGTCTGGGGGATGAGACACAATCTGAGCGTTTCACTGACCCCTCCTCATTCTTCAAACACACAGCACTAACTGGGGAATGACCCACAGCCCAGGGCAGGTGGTTCCATAGCTCAGGGGTTAGAGCACTGGTCTAGTAAACCAGGGGTCGTGGGTTCAAATCTCACTGGGGATGCTCAGTATTTAAATACACTGCCAATTAACAAGGACTTTAATTATAAATATTAAACAGCTCCAAGACAGACCCTGGAACTGCAGGCTCTCGATTCCTCTCTCTCTGCCTTCCCCATCACTACCCTTTATATTTCTCTCTCGTTCCGTTCACTCTCCTTCCCCTTTCTCTCTCCCAGTCCCGGTTCATCCCTTGCACTGTCTTTCTCACCCTTCCCACTCTCCACTTCCTCTGTCTTTCCTTCCCCCTCTTTCTCTACCCATCCTCTCTGCCTTTCTCCCTTTCCTCCTCTTTCTCTCTTTCTTTCTCTCCCATTCCCCCTCCCTCTCCCCGTCCCCTCTCGTTCTCACTTTCCCTTTACCCTTTTCACCCTCGGCCTTTCTTCCTCTCTCTCCCCTCCCTCCTCTCTCTCTCTACCCTTCCCCCTTGAGAGACAGAGAGAGAGTGTGTTGGGGTGTGTGTTGTTCACTGATTGTTAGACCTCGGAACTTCTAGTGGGGAGAGGACAACACATGGAACAAAATTTTAGGCTTAACCCAGGGTCCGTTTTATTACACAACAAAAAACCGACTAAAAACTACAGGACGAGACTGCTGAGAGAAATCGACTGAAGACATACAATCGCCATTCCTGGCTGTAGTTATTGTAGGTTTGTGGTCGTTGGTTCCGTGACCAGTCGGTTCTCCTTCTATCCGTTTTCTGCAGCGCCTCTTCCTTTCGTCTCCTTCTGTCTCTCTGTTTGTCCTTTTGCTTCATCTTTCCACCTCCTGCTTGTGTACCTTCCTGCTCCTTCCTGCTTGACCAGCTCCGCTGGGCAGGGCCACATTGTCCGCATGGTCCCCAGACACGAGACTCCCCAAAGCAAGCGCTCGAATCGGAACTCCCACACGGCAAGCGAGACAAAGGTGGGCAGAGGAAACGTTACAGGGACCACCCTCAAAGCCTTCCTTGATAAAATGCAACATCCCCACTGACACCTGGGAGTCCCTGGCCAAAGACCAGTCCGCCCGGAGTGGAGGAAGTGCATCCGGGAGGGTGCTGAGCACCTCGAGTCTCATCACCGAGAGCGTGCAGAGACCAAGCGCAGGCAGCGGAAGGAGCGTGCGGCAAACATAATCACATAATAAATAGGAGCGAGAGAAAGTTAGAGAGTGAGATTGAGAGCGACAGAGAGCCAGAGAGAGAGTGACGGAGAGACAGAAAGACAGAGAGAGAGTGAGAGAGACAGAGAGATTGAGGCAGAGTGTGACTGAGTTGCCTTGGGATGTTTTACTACGTGAAAGACCCGATATATCGATGTTGAGGAGTCTGGGGGATGAGACACAATCTGAGCGTTTCACTGACCCCTCCTCATTCTTCAAACACACAGCACTAACTGGGGAATGACCCACAGCCCAGGGCAGGTGGTTCCATCGCTCAGGGGTTAGAGCACTGGTCTAGTAAACTAGGGGTTGTGGGTTCAAATCTCACTGGGACCTATTTAAAATTGCCTCAGTATTTAAATTCACCATTAATTAACAAGGGGTTTAATTATAAATATTAAACAGCTCCGAGATGGACTCTGGAACAACAGGCTCCAAATCTTTCTCTGCCCTCCACATCTACACAACCTGTTCTACATTTTTATCTTGCTTTCCCCATCTCTCACTCATTCCCCTCTCTCACCCTCTGCTTTCTCCTCTTTCTCCTCCCTCTCTCTATCCCCTTCCCGCTCTTACACACTCGTTACCCTCTCTCTCGCTCCTTCCCCCCTCTCTCTCACTCCTTCACTTTTCTCTCTCCCTTTCCCCTCTCCTCTTCTCGTCTCTCTTATACTCTCTCTTCCCTTCCAAATCTCTCTCTCCCTTCCCCATCACGACCCGCTCTATATCTTTTTACCCCTCTCTCCCTTTCCTGCGATCTCGCTTTCCCCATCTCTCATACATTCCCCTCTCCCCCTTCCCCCTCCCTCGCCTCACCCTCTTTTCTTTGCCACTCTCTCCCCTTCCCTCACTCACACCTTCCCCTCTCGCTCCCCCTTCTACTCTCTCTCTCTCCCCATCCCCTCCCTCTATTTCCCCTTTCCCTCTCTCTTCCTCCCCCTCTCTCCCCTTCCCCACTCTCTCCCCTTCTCCTCCCTCTCTTTCGCCTCCCCTCCCTCGCTCCCCATTCCCTCTCTCTTCCTCCCTCTCTCGATCCTTCCCCACTCTTTCCCCTTCCCCCTCTCTCTCACGCCTTCCCCACTCTCTCCTCTTCCCCACTCTCTCCCCTTCCGCCTCTCTCTCACTCCTTCTGTTATGTATGTAAACCTGTAATTACCATGTCTAACCACCAGAGGGCTTGGAGTCCAAAGTGATCCCACAATCCCTTGGGAGCACCTGTATATAAAGAGGCCTCACAGGCTGGAGAGGCACTCTGAGATCTGCAATACAGGACTGCGGTTACACTTACTTTGAGCTCGCAGCATCGAGTCTGACTCTTTGTTCAAGACATAACAACAGGCGACGAGGTACAGATGACGGACCCCAATGCAACAATGTGGAGAACTGTGAGCATCCTGGAGAAATTTTCGGAGGGTGAAGATTGGAAAACCTTCGTGGAACGACTTGAGCAATACTTCGTGACCAATGAGCTGGAAGAAGAAGCGAACACTGCCAAATGAAGGGTGATCCTCCTCACTCTACAAGGGAGTGTAAATCACCAGAGAGACTTAACCTGTGATCCCAATAAGATTTTGGGGGGAGGTGATGTCATGTATTCAACTATCATTGTAACCCATGTATAAGCTGACCTAAGTTGTACACCTTGAGAACATTGACCACAAGGGGGTGAGCTTGTGGGAGACACTGCTAACCTGGACTTTCAGGTATAAAAGGGGAAGTTCCACCCACCTTCATCACTTGAGGTGTTGGTAATAAAGGTAACTGGTCACACAGTGACCTTCTCTTAAGTATGGGCCTCTAGTGCATTTATACTGTATAATAAGGATATATTACAAGTCTTCTTCATATCCAGTCTGAGAGCACAAATATTTGTTTTAGATTCGATCCTGGAATGTGGCTGTCGCTCTCTGCTCCCACTCTCCCTTCCACCTTCCCCCCAGCTCTTTCCCCGACCCTTCCTCCTCTCCTCCCTCTCTCCCCTTCTGCCTTTTCACTCTCTCCTCTCATCTCTCCCCTCCACCCGCTCTTTCTTTTCCCGTTCCTTTTAGACTCTGCTCTTCTCCCTCTCTTCCCCTTCTCCCTCTCTCTCCCCTTCCTCACTCTCTCCCCTTCCCCTCTCTCTCCCCTTCCCCCTCTCTCTTTTCCCTTCCTTTCTTCCTCTCTCTCCCCTCTCTCTTGCTACCCTTCCCTCTTGAGAGACAGAGAGAGTGTGTATGTCAGGGTGTGTGTTGTTCACTGATTGTTAGACCTCGGAACTTAGAGTCGGGAGAGGACAACACATGGATCTCAATTTTAGGCTTAATCTCACTGGGGTCTGCTCAAAATTAGCTTAATATTTAAATTCACCATTAATTAACAAGCGTTTAATTATAAATATTAACCAGCTCCGAGACCGACCCGAGAACAGCAGGCTTGTCTCTCTGAGACACTCTCTCCCACTTCTACATCTTTTTTCCCACTATCTCGCTTTCCCCATCTCTCACTCATTCCCCGCCTATCGCCTCACCCTCTCTCCTTCCCCCTCTCTTCCTTTCTCTCTCTCTCCACCCTCTCTCCCCTTCCACCTCTGCCTTTTCACTCTCCCTCTCCCTCCTCCCTTTCCCATTCCCCCTCTCTCCTCTCCCTCTCCCTGTCTTCTCTTTCCTTTCAGATTCTCCCCTTCTCCCTCTCTCTCCCCTCTCTTTCTCCCCTTCCCCTCTCTCTTCTTCCCTCTCTCTCTCCCCTTCCCCCCTCTCTCTCTCACCCCTTCCCCTGCCTCTCTTTCCTTTCCCTCTCACTCCCCTCTCTCTCTCCCCTTCCCCCTCTCTCCCCCCTTCCCCCCCTCTCTCTCCCCTCTCGCTCTCCCCTTCCCCCTTCTCTCTCATTCCTTCCCCTCTCTCTCATTCCTTCCCCTCTCTCTCATCCTTCCACTCTCTCTCATTCCTTCCACTCTCTCTCATTCCTTCCACTCTCTCTCATTCCTTCCCCTCTCTCTCATTCCTTCCCCTCTCTCTCATTCCTTCCCCTCTCTCTCATCCTTCCACTCTCTCTCATTCCTTCCACTCTCTCTTTTCCCTTCCACTCTCTTTCCTGTTCCTTCCCCGGTCTTTTCTAGCGGAGCTGGATCCATATCTCAGGGGTTAGAGCACTGGTCGACTAAACCAGGGGTTATGAGTTCAAATCTGACTGGGGCCTACTCAAAGTTCACTCAGTATTTAAATTCACCATCAATTAACAAGGGGATAAATTATAAATATTAAACAGCTCCAAGACCAACCCTCAAAATGCAGGCTCTTGATCTCTCTCTCTGCCTTCCCCATTACTGCCTTTTATTTTTCTTCTCTCGCTCTCCTTCCCCCCCTCTCCCTGTCCCCCTTTCCCCCTCTCCCTGTCTCCCTTTCACTCCTTCCCCTGTCTCTCTCCCTCCCTTCCCACTCTCCACTTCCTCTCTCTCCCCTTCCCCCTCTCTATTTCCGTCCCTCTGTACCCATCCTCTCCCGTTCCCCCGCTCCATTTCTTTCCTCCTCTGTCTCTCCTGTGTCCCGCTCTCTCTCTCTCTCTCTCCTCCACTCACTCTCCTTCCCCCTTTCTCACTCCCCCTTTCTCTCCCCCTTCCTCCCCTCCCCTTCCTCTCCCTTTCCTTCCACCTCTATCTCTCTCCAACCCCCTCCTTCTCTCTCCCCTCTCCCTTCCTTACCCTTCACTCTCTCTTCACCCTCTCTCTCTGTCACTCCTTCCCCTCTCACGACCCCCTCTCGCTCTCCCCTTCGCCCCTCCCTTCTCACTCTCCACTTCCCTCTTTGTCTATCTCCCGTTTCCCCTCTCAGCACACTACCCCAATCCCATGTGCAAAGTTAAAGCACATGAGATTGGGGGTAGTGTGCTGACGTGGATTGAGAACTGGTTGTCAGACAGGAAGCAAAGAGTAGGAGTAAATGGGTACTTTTCAGAATGGTAGGCAGTGACTAGTGGGGTACCGCAAGGTTCTGTGCTGGGGCCCCAGCTGTTTACACTGTACATTAATGATTTAGACCAGGGGATTAAATGTAGTATCTCCAAATTTGCGGATGACACTAAGTTGGGTGGCAGTGTGAGCTGCGAGGAGGATGCTATGAGGCTGCAGAGTGACTTGGATAGGTTAGGTGAGTGAGCAAATGCATGGCAGATGAAGTATAATGTGGATAAATGTGAGGTTATCCACTTTGGTGGTTAAAAACAGAGAGACAGACTATTATCTGAATGGTGACAGATTCGGAAAAGGGGAGGTGCAACGAGACCTGGGTGTCATGGTACATCAGTCATTGAAGGTTGGCATGCAGGTACAGCACGCGGTTAAGAAAGCAAATGGCATGTTGGCCTTCATAGCGAGGGGATTTGAGTACAGGGGCAGGGAGGTGTTGCTACAGTTGTACAGGGCCTTGGTGAGGCCACACCTGGAATATTGTGTACAGTTTTGGTCTCCTAACTTGAGGAAGGACATTCTTGCTATTGAGGGAGTGCAGAGAAGGTTCACCAGACTGATTCCCGGGATGGCGGGACTGACATATCAAGAAAGACTGGATCAACTGGGCTTGTATTCACTGGAGTTCAGAAGAATGAGAGGGGACCTCATAGAAACGTTTAAAATTCTGACGGGTTTAGACATGTTAGATGCAGGAAGAATGTTCCCAAGGTTGGGGAAGTCCAGAACCAGGGGTCACAGTCTAAGGATAAGGGGTAAGCCATTTAGGACCGAGATGAGGAGAAACTTCTTCACCCAGAGAATGGTGAACCTGTGGAATTCTCTACCACAGAAAGTAGTTGAGGCCAATGCACTCAATCTATTCAAAAGGGAGTTAGATGTAGTCCTTACTACTAGGGGGATCAAGGGGTATGGTGAGAAAGCAGGAATGGGGTACTGAAGTTGCATGTTCAGCCATGAACTCATTGAATGGTGGTGCAGGCTCGAAGGGCCGAATGGCCTACTCCTGTACCTATTTTCTATGTTTTTATGTTTCTATGTCTATGTTTCTATGTTTCCCTTCCCCCTCTCTTTCCCCCATTCCCTCACCGTACCATTCTCTCTCGCCTTCCCCCTCTATCTCTCCCCTCCCTCTCTCCCTTAACCCCTCTCTTTCTCCCTCTCCTCCTCTCTCCCCTTCCCTCTCGAGAGACAGAGAGAAAGTGAGAGACAGAGAGAACGAGAGAGAGAGACACAGAGAGGCAGGCCAAGGCAGGTGGCTCCATAACTCGGGGGTTAGAGCACTGGTCTTGTTAAACCAGTGGGCGTGGGTTCAAATCTCACTGGAGGATGCTCAGTATTTAAATACACTGCCAATTAACAAGGACTTTAATTATAAATATTAAACAGCTCCAAGACAGACCCTGGAACTGCAGGCTCTCGATTCCTCTCTCTCTGCCTTCCCCATCACTGCCCTTTATATTTCTCTCTCCTTCCCCTTTCTCTCTCCCAGTCCCGTTTCATCCCTTGCACTGTCTTGCTCACCCTTCCCACTCTCCACTTCCTCTGTCTTTCCTTCCCCCTCTTTCTCTACCCATCCTCTCTGCCTTTCTCCCTTTCCTCCTCTTTCTCTCTCCCTTTGCCCCTCTTTCTTTCTCTCCCATTCCCCCTCCCTCTCCCCGTCCCCTCTCTTTCTCACTTTCCCTTTACCCTTTTCACCCTCTGCCTTTCTTCCTCTCTCTCCCCTCCCTCCTCTCTCTCTCTGCCCTTCCCCCTTGAGAGACAGAGAGAGAGTGTGTCGGGGTGTGTGTTGTTCACTGATTGTTAGACCTCGGAACTTCTAGTGGGGAGAGGACAACACATGGAACAAAATTTTAGGCTTAACCCAGGGTCCGTTTTATTACACAACAAAAAACCGACTAAAAACTACAGGACGAGACTGCTGAGAGAAATCGACTGAAGACATACAATCGCCATTCCTGGCTGTAGTTATTGTAGGTTTGTGGTTGTTGGTTCCGTGACCGGTCGGTTCTCCTTCTATCCGTTCTCTGCAGCACCTCTTCCTTTCGTCTCCTTCTGTCTCTCTGTTTGTCCTTTTGCTTCCTCTTTCCACCTCCTGCTTGTGTACCTTCCTGTTCCTTCCTGCTTGACCAGCTCCGCTGGGCAGGGCCACATTGTCCGCATGGTCCCCAGACACGAGACTCCCCAAAGCAAACGCTCGAATCGGAACTCCCACACGGCAAGCGAGACAAAGGTGGGCAGAGGAAACGTTACAAGGGACACCCTCAAAGCCTCCCTTGATAAAATGCAACATCCCCACCGACACCTGGGAGTCCCTGGCCAAAGACCAGTCCCACCCGAAGTGGAGGAAGTGTATCCGGGAGGGTGCTGAGCACCACAAGTCTCATCGCCGATAGCGTGCAGAAACCAAGCGCAGGCAGCGGAAGGAGCATGCGGCAAACCAGTCCCACCCTCCCCTTCCCTCAACAACTATCTGTCCCACCTGTGACAGGGACGGTAATTCCAGTATTAGACTGTTCACCACCTGAGAACTCACTTTTAGAGTTGAAGCAAGTCTTACTCGATTCCGAGGGACTGCCGATGATGGTGATATTTATATCCACAGTAAGAATAAGTTCCCTGCTGGGCTGGTGTCCGATGAATGCATCTGGATCGATGCGGTGATTTGTTTAACTGGCTGTGCTGAGGAGTTTGACTGGCTACTAATTTGCACACGGAGTCGACAGTGCAAAAGATAACTCCTTATCCTTAATGCCCTGTTATCCAAAAATGTGCATTTCCTTGGGTCCTTTATAGTCCTGTTTTCTTGCAGACCTGTAGTCTCTGGGGGGAACTGTGTTAACCCCTGTGGCCAATCAACTGTGGGACTCCTCGGATAGACAGTATCAATCTCTTTGTCTGTATGTATAACCAAGTTCAGTCCTTGACCTCAACCATTGCTTTTAATGGGTGATGTGTCACCACTTGCCTTCCCCCTCCCAGGTAGTCCAAACGTTTTTACTTTAAAACAGTTTGTTCGTGGTCTCTTTCTGTGCCTTGTTCCAAGAAAAATAGGTTTACCCTTACAGGTGAGAGAGACACAGAGAGAGAGAGAGAGAGTGCGAGACAAAGAAACAGACAGAGAATGAGAGAGACAGGGAGATGGAGAGACAGAGAGATTGAGAGAGAAAGAGAGAGAGAGAGAGAGAGACAGAGAGACAGAGAGATTGGGGTAGAGTGTGACTGAGTTGCCTTGGGATGTTTTACTATGTGAAAGACCCGATATATCGATGTTGAGAGGCGAATATTAGAAGAGACGGAGGCAGGAGTCTGGGGGATGAGACACAATCTGAGCGTTTCATTGACCCCTCCTCATTCTTCAAACACACAGCACTAACTGGGGAATGACGCACAGCTTAGAGCAGGTGGCTCCATAGCTCAGGGCTTAGAGCATTGGTAGAGTAAACCAGGGGTCGTGGGTTCAAATCTCACTGGAGCCTACCTAAAATTAGCTCGGTATTTAAATACCTCTCTCTCTTTTCCCTTTCTGACCGATTCTCCCCCTATCTCTCTCACTCCTCCCCTCTCTCTCTCTCCCTTCCCCATCACGACCCGTTCGATATCTTTTTCTCACTCCTTCCACTCTCTCTTTTCCCTTCCCCTCTCTTTCCTGCTCCTTCCCCTGACTTGCACAGAGCAGGTGGCTCCATAGCTCAGGGGTTAGAGCATTGGTCTAGTAAACCAGGGGGTGTGGGTTCAAATCTCACTGGGGCCTACTCAAAATTAGCTCAGTATTTAAATATCTGTCTCTCTCCCCTGAACTTCTTTTTCCCCTTCCTCCCTCCCTCTTCTCTGCTCCTCTTTCCTCCTCGCAGTCTCCCCTCCCCCCCTCTCTCTCACTCCTTCAGGAGCAGGCCATTGGGAAAAGCATAATTCGGTCAGGCAGAGTCAGCATAGATTTATGAATGGGAAGTCATGTTTGACTAATTTGCTGGAATTCTTTGAGGATGTAACCAACAGGGTGGATAGAGCGGAACTCATTTTAAGAGTGGAAGCAAGTCTTCCTCGATTCCGAGGGACTGCCTCTTGCAATGTCTGTCAGCTTGTAATGTTTGTAGCTCCACATTGAGGATGTGGACGTATTGTGTATTGCAGAGTTAATAATAAACAGAATTCGGCGAGTTTCCGGAGACTTCCGAGAGAGCTGCGCGCCATGTTAGGAAGCTGTGTGTGCTGTGCCCTGTGAATATATCACACCGATGCTGATGATGTGAGAGAGAAAGAGAAAGTCAGGTTGAGAGATTGAGTGAGAAGGAAAAAGAGTAAGGGAGAGGCAGAATCCCATTCGGCCCATCGTATCCACGCCGGCCAGCCAAGAGCACTTTCCAGCCTCATCCCACTTTCCAGCTCGAGGTCTGTTCGTTGCAGCACTTTAAGTACTTTTTAAATGCGGTCAATAACAAGCCCATCATTCCACGGTCAGTCTGCAGGGTGTTCAATATTTATAATTAAAGCCCTTGTTAATTGACAGTGAATTTAAATACTGAGCTAATTTTGAGTAGGCCCCAGTGAGATTTGAACCCACAACCCTTGGTCTACTAGACCAGTGCTCTAACCCCTGAGCTATGGAGTCACCTGCCCTGGGGCTGTGGGTCATTCCCCAGTTAGTGCTGTGTGTTTGAAGAATGAGGAGGGTAATGGTCCACGTTGTCCAGGGCCACGCCGTGGACCTTGTTGACTGGGGGGCAGTGCTATGCGGCGAGGACAGGTTGATGGAGGACCTTTGTCTTACGGATGTTTAGTGTAAGGCCAGTGCTTTCGTACGCCTCAGTAAATACATTGACTATATCCTGGAGTTCAGCCTCTGAATGTGCGCAGACTCAGGCGTCGTCCGCGTACTGTAGCTCGACGACAGAGGTTGGGGTGATCTTGGTGATCATCGATTCCATTCATGCCGCTTCAAAGGGTACGTTTGCAAGGGCTGTGGAACAATGGGACACCTCCAACGTATGTGCAGGCGAGCTGCAAACCCTGCTAATCCTGCAAACCACCTTGTTGCAGAGCAGGACAGATCCACGGCGGAACACGATGAACCAGAGCCTCAGACCGAGGAGGCAGAGGTATATGGGGTGCACACATTTACCTCAAAGTGTCCCCCGATAATGCTGAAGGTTGAATTAAATGGGCTCCCGGTGTCCAGGGAGCTGGACACGGGCGCGAGCCAGTCCATAATGAGCAAAAAGACTTTCGATAAGTTGTGGTGCAACAAGGCTTCAAGGCCAGTCCTGACTCCCATTCGAACCAAATTTAGAACGTACACAAAGGAACTGATTCCCGTAATCGGCAGTGCTACCGGAAAGATCTCCTACGATGGAGCGGTGCATGATTTACCACTGTGGGTGGTACCGGGCGATGGCCCCACGCTGTTCGGCAGGAGCTGGCTGGGAAAGATACATCCGTCGACGACACCTCATGTGCCCAGGTCCTAAGCAAGTTCCCTTCGCTGTTCGAACCAGGCGTCGGGAAGTTCCAAGGAGCAAAAGTACAGATCCATTTAATTCCGGGGGCGCGACCCATCCATCACAAGGTGAGAGCGGTACCTTACATGATGAGAGAGAGGGTGGACATTGAGCTGGACAGGCTGCAACGAGAGGACATCATTTCGCCGATCGAATTCAATGAGTGGGCCAGTCCGATCGTTCCAATCCTCAAGGGAGACGGCACCGTCAGAATCTGTGGTGATTACAAAGTAACTATCAATCGTTTCTCCCTGCAGGATCAATACCCGCTACCAAAGGCTGATGACCTATTTGTCACGCTGGTTGGGGGGGAAAACATTCACGAAGCCGGACTTGACCTCGGCCTACATGACGCAGGAGCTGGTGGAATCTTCGAAAGGCCTCACCTGCCTCAACACGCACAAAGGTCTTTTCGTTTACAACAGATGTCCGTTTGGGATTCGATCAGCCACGGCGATATTCCAGAGGAACACGGAAAGCTTGCTGAAGTGGGTCCCGTGCACCGTGGTCTTCCAGGACGACATCTTGGTTACAGGTCGGGACACCGTCGAGCATTTGCAGAACGTGGAGGAGGTCCTTAGTCGGCTTAATCGTGTGGGGCTCAGGCTGAAATGCTCGCAGTGCGTTTTCCCGGTGCCTGAAGTGGAGTTCCCGGGGAGAAGAATCGCGGCGGACGGCATCAGGCCCACCGATTCGAAGACGGGGGCAATCGAGAAGGAACCGAGACCACGGAACGTGACGGAGCTGCGGTCATTTCTAGGACTCCTGAACTATGTTGGTAACTTCTTACCGGGTCTTGTCACATTGTTAGAACCCCTGCACCCTCCACTGCGTAAGGGAGATGAATGGGTCTGGGGTAAAAGCCAAGAAAATGCCTTTGAGAAAGCTAGGAAGCTGTCATGTTCAAACAAATTGCTTGTGTTGTACGATCCATGTAAACGTTTGGTACGAGCATGTGATGCGTCGTCGTACGGGGTCGGGTGTGTATTGGAACAAGCTAATGAATTTGGGAAATTGCAACCGGCTGCTTATGCAACCAGAAGTCTGTCTAAGGCCGAGAGGGCCTGCAGTATGATCGAGATAGAAGCATTAGCGTGTGTTTACGGGGTAAAGAAAATGCATCAATATCTGTTCGGGCTCAATTCGAATTGGAAATCGACCACAAGCCACTTATATCCCTCCTTTCTGAAAATTAGGGGATAAATACGAACGCATCGGCCCGCATCCAGAGATGGGCGCTCACGTTGTCCACATACAACTACGCCATCCGCCACAGGCCAGGCACAGAAAACTGTGCCGATGCTCTCAGTCGGCTGCCATTGCCCACCACCGGGGTGGAGATGACACAGCCCGCAGATTTAGTTATGGTAATGGAAGCATTCGAGAGTGAGCAATCACCTGTCACCGCCCGACAGATTAGAACCTGGATGAGCCAGGGCCCCTTACTGTCCTCAGTAAAAAGCCGTGTGCTCCACGGGAGTTGGTCTAGTGTCCCGTTAGAGATGCACGAAGAAATAAAGCCATACCAGCGACACAAAGATGAAATGTTTAGACAGGCAGATTGCCTCCTATGGGGCATTTGGGTAGGTATGCCAAAAAAGGGCAGGGGCACTTTCATTAGTGATCTCCACAGTACCCACCCAGGCATTGTAATGATGAAAGCGATAGCCAGATTCCACGGGTGGTGGCCCGGTATCGATGCAGACTTAGAGTCCTGCGTGCACAACTGTAATACATGTTCCCAGTTAAGCAACGCACCCAGGGAGGCGCCCCTAAGTTTATGGTCTTGGCCCTCCAAACCGTGGTCTGGGGTTCATGTCGACTATGCAGGCCCATTCTTGGGGAAAAATGTTTTTAGTGGTTTAAGGTACGTACTCCAAATGGATCGAATGTGTGATAATGCCGGCAAGCACGTCCGCTGCCACCATCGAAAGCCTACGGGCCGTGTTTGCCACGCACGGCCTGCCTGATGTCCTTGTAAGCGACAATGGGCCGTGCTTCACCGGTGCCGAGTTCAAGGAATTCATGACCCGCAATGGGGTCAAACATGTCACGCCTGCCCCCTTTAAGCCAGCGTCCGACGGTCAGGCAGAACGAGCAGTTCACACAATCAAGCAGAGCTTGAAAAGGGTAACTGAAGGCGCACTGCAGACTCGCTTGTCCCGAGTCCTGCTCAGTTACCGCACAAGACTCCACTCACTGACCGGGGTCCCTTCCACTGAACTGCTGATGAAAAGGGCACTTCAGACAAGGCTCTCGTTAGTCCACCCTGATCTACACGAACAGGTAGAGAGCAGGCGGCTTCAACAGAATACATAACGTGATCACACAAATGTGTCACGTGAAATTGAAGTAAACGATCCTGTATTTGTGTTGAACTATGGACAAGGTCCCAAGTGGATTGCTGGCACTGTTTTGGCCAAAGAGGGGAGCAAGGTGTTTGTGGTCAAACTCGCAAATGGACTCACCTGCAGAAAACACTTGGACCAAATCAAACTGAGATTTACAGACTATCCAGAACAACCCACAATAGACTCTACCGTCCGTCCAACACACAGACGTAGCAACCAACCCAGCGGTTGACCAAAAAGCAGAACCCATCACCCCCAGCAGCCCAGCAAGGCCAGCTGCACAGCAGCCCAGCGAGGGCCCAACAAATGATTCACCAACACCAGCATTTGCACCGAGACGATCAACCAGGGCAAGGAAGGTCCCAGATCGACTCACATTGTATATAGTTACACTATTGACTTTGGGGCAGGGGGCGGGGGGCAAGTGTTGTTACGAATGTAAACCTGTAATTATCATGTCTGACCACCAGAGGGCTTATCTCCTGGAGTCCCAAGGGATCCCACAATCCCTTGGGAGCACCTGTACTTGAGGAAGCCTCACAGGCTGGAGAGGCACTCTGGAGACCTGTGATAAAGGACTAAGGTCACACCTTACTTTGAGCTTGCAGTATCTCGTCTGACTCTTGATTCAAGACAGAACACCTTCCACTCTCTCTTTTCCCTGTCCCTCTCTTTCCTGCTCCTGCCCCTGCCTTTACCAGAGCAGGTGGTTCCATAGCTCAGGGGTTAGAGCACTGGTCTAGTAAACCAGGGGTCGTGAGTTCAAATCTCACTGGGGCCTACTCAAAATTAGCTCAGTATTTAAATACCTCTCTCTCTCTTCTCCCTTTCCTGCAGATTCTTCCCTTCACCATCACAACTCTTTTTACCGCTTTCTCTGTCTCGCCCTCCTTTCCCTCACTCGCATCAACCGCTCCCCTTCCCCTCTCTCTCTCTCCCCTTCAACTGTCTCTTCTTCCCAGTCTCCTCTTCCCCCTCTCTCTCTCTCCTTCCCCTCTCTCACTCCATCCCCTCCCTCTCTCGCCTCTTCCTCCTCTCTGTTTCCCCTTCCCCCTCTCTCTCACTTCCTTCCACTCTTTTTTTACCCTTCCCCTCTCTTTCCTGCTCCTTCCGCTGACTTTCCCAGAGCAGGTAGTTCCATAGCTCAGGGGTTCGAGCACTGGTCTAGTAAATCAGAGGTCATGGGTTCAAATCTTGCTGGGTCCTCCTCAAAATTAGTTTAGTGTTTAAATACCTGACTGATCACCCCCGGACCCTCCCCAACCTCAAGGACCACATCCAACTCCCTCCTGAACATATCCAATGAACTGGCATCAACAACTCTCCGCGGCAGGGAACCCCACAGACCAAAACTCTCCGAGTGAAGACGTCTCTCCCAAACAGCCCACCCCCATCCCAATAGCGTGCCCCCGCCCTCCCCCCCGGCTCAGGACCCATCCAACAGCGGGAACACTCCCCCAGCACCCAGTGCGGCCCGTCCCGTCAGAGTCCTTCCCAAATGTCAAGCACCCAGCCCCCGCGAAGCCAACCACACCACATCCACCAATCGCCATCTGCGCAGTCAACCCGAACACTCCCTGCACCGAGGCACAGAGCCCCCAGGCCCGACCGTCCAACACACTTTGCCCCCCGCCCCCCCCCCCCAGAACTTCGCTGCAATGTGGCCCCTCCTATCCCCTGCCCCTCAATCCCCCACCCCTGTCTCCATTCATCTTCCCTCTGCCTCCCCGCACATGCCCCCACCTTGGGGGCGGTAACCTTCTAGGGTTGGGAATTTTAGCTCCCGCCGCAGAATTGGCCTGACCACCCCTCAATGGAAGCAGCGTGCAATTTCCCACACTCCACTTCCTTTGCGGGCACGACCGGATGTTCATGTGACAGTGGGAACTGGTGTTCTCCACTCTCTGTCCTGTGACAGTGGGAACTGGTGTTCTCCACTCTCTGTCCTGTGACAGTGGGAACTGGTGTTCTCCACTCTCTGTTCTGTGACAGTGGGAACTGGTGTTCTCCACTCTCTGTCCTGTGACAGTGGGAACTGGTGTTCTCCACTCTCTGTCCTGTGACAGTGGGAACTGGTGTTCTCCACTCTCTGTCCTGTGACAGTGGGAACTGGTGTTCTCCACTCTCCCGTCCTGTGACAGTGGGAACTGGTGTTCTCCACTCTCTGTCCTGTGACAGTGGGAACTGGTGCTCTCCACTCTCCCGTCCTGTGACAGTGGGAACTGGTGTTCTCCACTCTCTGTCCTGTGACAGTGGGAACTGGTGCTCTCCACTCTCCCGTCCTGTGACAGTGGGAACTGGTGTTCTCCACTCTCTGTCCTGTGACAGTGGGAACTGGTGTTCTCCACTCTCCCGTCCTGTGACAGTGGGAACTGGTGTTCTCCACTCTCTGTCCTGTGACAGTGGGAACTGGTGTTCTCCACTCTCTGTCCTGTGACAGTGTGAACTGGTGTTCTCCACTCTCTGTCCTGTGACAGTGGGAACTGGTGCTCTCCACTCTCTGTCCTGTGACAGTGGGAACTGGTGCTCTCCACTCTCTGTCCTGTGACAGTGGGAACTGGTGTTCTCCACTCTCTGTCCTGTGACAGTGGGAACTGGTGCTCTCCACTCTCTGTCCTGTGACAGTGGGAACTGGTGTTCTCCACTCTCCCGTCCTGTGACAGTGGGAACTGGTGCTCCCCACTCTCCCGTCCTGTGATAGTTGGAACTGGTGCTCTCCACTCTCCCGTCCTGTGATAGTTGGAACTGGTGCTCTCCACTCTCTGTCCTGTGACAGTGGGAACTGGTGCTCTCCACTCTCTGTCCTGTGACAGTGGGAACTGGTGTTCTCCACTCTCTGTCCTGTGACAGTGGGAACTGGTGTTCTCCACTCTCCCGTCCTGTGACAGTGGGAACTGGTGCTCACCACTCTCCCGTCCTGTGATAGTTGGAACTGGTGCTCTCCACTCTCCCGTCCTGTGACAGTGGGAACTGGTGTTCTCCACTCTCTGCCCTGTGACAGTGGGAACTGGTGTTCTCCACTCTCTGTCCTGTGACAGTTGGAACTGGTGCTCTCCACTCTCTGTCCTGTGAGAGTGGGAACTGGTGTTCTCCACTCTCTGTCCTGTGACAGTGGGAACTGGTGCTCTCCACTCTCCCGTCCTGTGACAGTGGGAACTGGTGCTCCCCACTCTCCCGTCCTGTGACAGTGGGAACTGGTGCTCTCCACTCTCTGTCCTGTGACAGTGGGAACTGGTGCTCTCCACTCTCTGTCCTGTGACAGTGGGAGCTGGTGCTCTCCACTCTCTGTCCTGTGACAGTTGGAACTGGTCGCCCTGGAACAACAAGCTTATTTTCCTCTTTTCCCTTCCCCCTATCTCTGTCACTCCTTCCCCTCTCACTCCCCTCCCCCCCTATCTCTTCCCCCTCCCTCTCTATCTCTTTCCTTCTCCTTTTCTCTCTCCCTTATCCAGAAGCAGAGAATAAGTGAGAGAGACACGGAGAGATCGCGAGAGGCAGGGAATGAGACAGAGAGACAGAAAGCCAGAGAGACAGAGCGATTGGGACAGAGTGTGACTGAGTTGCCTTGGGATGTTTTACTACGTGAAAGACCCGATATATCGATGTTGAGAGGCGAATATTGAAGAGACGGAGGCAGGAGTCTGGGGGATGAGACACAATCTGAGTGTTTCACTGACCCCTCCACATTCTTCAAACACCCAGCATTAACTGGGGAATGACCCACAGCCCAGGGCAGGTGGTTCCATAGCTCAGGGGTTAGAGCACTGCTCGAGTAAACCAGGGGTCGTGGGTTCAAATCTGATTGGGTTCTACTCAGCTCAGTATTTAAATTAACAAGGGCTTTAATTATAAATATGAAACCAACCCTGGCACAACAGGCTCTCCCCTCTCCCCCAATCTTCCCTTCTCACTCTTACTCTCTGTCCCCTTCCCCCTCTCTCAATCCCTTTTCACCTTCTCCCTTCCCTCCTCTTTCTCTCTCTCTCACTCCTGCCCCTCTCTCTCGTACCCCTTCACTTTCTCTTCTCCCTTTTCCCGTCTCCCTCTCTCACTCCCCCCTCTCGCTCCCCCCTTCTCACTCTCCACTTCCCTCTCTGTCTATCTCCCTTTCCCCTCTCTTCCCTTCCCCCAGACACCACAGGTTCTCCCCTTTCCCCCACTCTCTCCCCCTGCCATTCTCTCTCCCCTTCTCCCTCTATCTCTCCCTTTCCTCTCTCCCTTAACCCCTCTCTCTCTCTCTCTCCCTTTCCCTCTCTATCCCCTTCCCCCTCGAGAGAGAGAGAGAGAGAGAGAGAGAGAGCTCAGAGCAGGTAGCTGGGCCCTACTAAAACTGAGCTCAGTATTTAAATTCACCATCAATTGACAAGGGCTTTAATTATAAATATTAAAAAGCTCTGAGACCGACACTGGAACTACAGGCTCTCGATTTATCTCTTCCCTTCCTCCTCTCTCTATCATTTCCTTTTATTTCTCTCTCTCTCTCCCCTCCGCTCACTCTCCTTCATCCTTTCTCTCTCCCTTCCCCCCTTTCCCACTCTCTTTCCCCTTCCTCTCCCTTTCCTTCCCCCTCTATCTCTCTCCATCCCCCTCTCCTTCTCTCTCTCCTTCCCCCTCACTCTCTCCCTTTTCCCTTCTGACTCGAACTTTCTCTCTCCTCTTCCCATCTCTCGCTCCCCTTCCCATCTCTCGCTCCCCTCCCCATCTCTCGCTCCCCTCCCCATCTCTCTCTCCCCCCCATCTCTCACTCCCCTCCCCATCTCTCGCTCCCCTTCCCCTCTCTCTCCCCTTCCCCTCTCTCTCTCTCCCCTTCCCATCTCTCGCTCCCCTCCCCATCTCTCGCTCCCCACCCCATCTCTCTCTCCCCCCCCATCTCTCACTCCCCTTCCCATCTCTCGCTCCCCTTCCCCCCTCTCTCTCTCCCTTTCCCTCTCTCTCCCCATTGCCCTCTCGCTCTCACTTTACCTTTACCCTTTTCACTCTCTGCCTCTGCCTTTCTTCCCCTCTCTCTCCCCTCCCTCCTCTCTCCCTCTCTACCCTTCCCGCTGACGAGACAGAGAGAAAATGAAAAAGATACAGAGAGAGAGTGACACAGAGAAAGTGAGAATGAGAGAGAGAGAGAGAGAGAGACAGAGAGAGATTGAGCCAGAGTGTGACTGAGTTGCCTTAAGCTATTTTATCTCTCTCCCTTCCACTTCACTCTCTCTTCCCCCTCTCTCCCTTTTCCCGTCTCTCTCACTCCTTTCCCTCTCATGACGCCTTCTCACTCTCCCCTTCCCCCCCATCTCTCTCTCACCTCCCCTCTCTCCACTTCGCTCTCTCATTCCAAACCCTCTCTCTCCCTTCCCTCCTCCTCTCTCTCACTCTTATCCCTCTCTCCTCTTCACCCTCTCTCTCCACTCCCATCTCTCTCTCCCTCCCTTCTCTCCACTTCTCTCTCTCCACTCCCCCCTCTCTCTCCCTTCCCCTCCCCCTCTCTCTCTCATCCCCCTTCACTCTCTCTTCCCCCTCTCTCCCTTTTCCCATCTCTCGCTCACTCCTTCCCCTCTCACGGCCCCCTCTCACTCTCCCCTTCCCCTTTGCCTTCTCACTCTCCACTTCCCTCTCTGCCTGCCTCCCCTTCCCCTCTCTTCCCTTCACTCTCCCTTTCCCCCACTCCCTTCCCCATCACGACCCGTTCTACATCTTTTTACCCCTCTCTCCCTTTCCCGCTATCTCGCTTTCCCCGTCTCTCACTCATTCCCCTCTCCCCCCTTCCCCCTCCCTCGCCTCTCCCTCTCTCCTTCGCCCTCTCTCCCTTTCTCCCTCCCCGACCCACTCTCTCCTCCCTCTCTCCCCTTCCACCTCAGCCTTTTCACTATTCCTCTCCCTCCTCTCTTTCCCATTCCCCCGCTCTCCCCTCCCTCTCTCTCTTTTCCCTTCCCCCTCTCTCTCACTCCTTCCCCACTCTCTCCCCTTCCCCCTCTCTCTCACTCCTTCCACTCTCTCATTTCCCTTCCCCTCTCTTTCCTGCTCCTTCCCCTGACTTGTCCAGAGGAGCTGGCTCCATAACTCAGGGGTTAGAGCACTGGTCTAGTAAGCCAGAGATCATGGGTTCAAATCGCACTGGGGTCTCCTCACAATTAGCTCAGTATTTAAATTCACCATCAATTATCAAGGACTTTAATCATAAATGTTAAACAGCTCTGAGACTGACCCTCAAACTACAGGCTCTCAATCTCTCTCACTGCCTTCTATTGTTCTTCTCTCACTCTCCTTCCTGTCCCCCTTTCTCCCTTTCCCCCACTCCATTTCTTTCCTCCTGTGCCTTGCTCTCTCTCCTCCACTCACTCTCCTTCCCCATTTCTCCCTCTGTCCATCCACCTCCTTCTCTCCCCTTACCCTTCACTCACTTCTCTCACTCTCCACTTTCATCTCTGTCTCCCTTTGCCCCACTCCCTCACCATACCATTCTCTCTCTCCTTTTCCTCCTCTCTCCCCTTCCCTCTCGAGAGACAGAGAAACAATCATGTCCAATGATTGTTCAGGGATGAATCACCAAGAATGATTATATTCGGGCCCCACCTCCTTGTTAACAATAGTAAGAAGCAAACATGAGCTGGTGTTACAGGTGGCTCCATAGCTCAGGGGTTAGAGCACTGGTGTTGTAAACCAGGGGTCGTGGGTTCAAATCTCACTGGGGCCTACTCAATTTTGGCTTCTGTTCCTGAACTCGCTGTCAATCGGCGACAGGCCGACACCATCAACAGGAACCGACTCACTTCACAGTTTAAATACAGCCCACAGCACTTTCACTTTCTGTGACCAGTCTGTAACCGAGTCTTCTTCATATCCAGTCTGAGAGCCACCGATATTTGTTTTAGATTCGTTGCGGGATATGTCCGTCGATAGCAAGGCCGGCATTTATTGCCCATCCCTAATTGCCCCTGGAGAAGGTCGTGGTGAGCAGCCTTCTTGAACACAACCGAGGGCCTCACTTGACCGTTTCACAGGGACAGTTAAGAGTCCAACCCACATTGCCGTGGGTCTCAATATTCCTCACTGCCGTGCTCCACCTCACAGTCAACAAGCTTCCCGCTGGAGTGGAACTAAACTACAGAACTAGTGGGAACCTGTTCAACCTTCGCTGTCTCCAGGCCAGGTCCAAGACCACCCTGTTATCATCCCCTGGGAAAGTCGTCGCTAGAGTCCTCCTCAACCGTCTTCTCCCTGTGGCCGAGGAGCTCCTCCCGGAGTCACAGTGCGGGTTTGGTCCCCTACGGGGTACAACGGACATAGAATCATAGAAACATAGAAACTAGGTGCAGGAGTAGGCCATTCGGCCCTTCGAGCCTGCACCACCATTCAATATGATCATGGCTGATCGTGTAACTTCAGTACCCCATTCCTGCTTTCTCTCCATACCCCCTTGATCCCTTTAGCCGTAAGGGCCACATCTAACTCCCTTTTGAATATATCCAACAAACTGGCCTCAACAACTCTCTGTGGTAGAGAATTCCACAGGTTCACAAATTTCTGAGTGAAGAAGTTTCTCCTCATCTCGGTCTTAAATGGCTTACCCCTTATCCTTAGACTGTGACCCCTGGTTCTGGACTTCCCCAACATCAGCAACATTCTTCCTGCATCTAACCTGTCTAAACCCGTCAGAATTTTATATGTTTCTATGAGATCCCCTCTCATTCTTCTAAATTCCAGTATATATAAGCCTAGTCGATCCAATCTTTCTTCATATCTCGGTCCTGCCATCCCGGGAATCAGTCTGGTGATCCTTCACTGCACTCCCTCAATAGCAAGAATGTCCTTCCTCAGATTAGGAGATCAAAACAATACACAATATTCAAGGTGTAGTCTCACCAAGGCCCTGTACAACTGCAGTAAGTCCTCCCTGCTCCTATACTCAAATCCTATCGCTGTGAAGGCCAACATGTCATTTGCCTTCTTCACTGCCTGCTGTACCTGCATGCCAACTTTCAATAACTGATGAACCATGACACCCAGGTCTCGTTGCACCTTCCCTTTTCCTCATCCGACACCATTCAGATAATATTCTGCCTTCCTGTTTTTGCCACCAAAGTGGATAACCTCACATTTATCCACATTATACTGCATCTGCCATGCATTTGCCCACTCACCTAACATGTCCAAGTCACCCTGCAGCCTCTTAGCATCCTCCTCACAGCTCACACTGCCACCCAGCTTCGTGTCAGCTGAAAACTTTCCGATATTACATTCAATTCCTTTGTCTAAATCATTGATGTATATAGTACATAGCTGGGGTCCCAGCACTGAACTTTGTGGCACCCCACTAGTCACTGCCTGCCATTCTGAAAAGGACCTGTTTATCCCGACTCTCTGCTTCCTGTCTGCCAACCAGTTCTCTATACACGTCAGTACATTACCCCCAATACCATGTGAGAAAGAGAGAGAGACGGAGAGACAGAGAGACTGAGAGAGACAGAGAGATTGAGGCAGAGTGTGACTGAGTTGCCTTGGGATGTTTTACTACGTGAAAGACCCGATATATCGATGTTGAGAGGCGAATATTGAAGAGACGGAGGCAGGAGTCTGGGGGATGAGACACAATCTGAGCGTTTCACTGACCCCTCCTCATTCTTCAAACACACAGCACTAACTGGGGAATGACCCATAGCTCAGGGCAGGTGGTTCCATAGCTCAGGGGTTAGAGCAATGGTCTAATAAACCAGGGGTCGTGGGTTCAAATCTCACTGGGCCCTGTTGAAAATTAGTTCAGTATTTAAATTCACCGTCAATTAACAAAAGCTTTAATTATAAATATTAAACAGCTCCGAGACAGACCCTGGAAATGCAGGTTACCAAATCTTTCTCTGCCCTCCCCATCTACACAACCTGTTGTACATTTTTATCTCTCTTTCCCCATCTCTCACTCATTCCCCTCTCTCATCCTCTGCCTTCTCCTCTTTCTCCTCCCTCTCTCTCTCTCCCCTTCCCGCTCTTACACACTCGTTATCCTCTCTCTCGCTCCTTCCCCCCTCTCTCTCACTCCTTCACTTTTCTCTCTCCCTTTCCCCTCTCCTCTTCTCATCTCTCTTACACTCACTCTGCCCTTCCAAATCTCTCTCTCCCTTCCCCATCATGACCCTTTCTACATCGTTTCACCCCTCTCTCCCTTTTCCATTATCTCGCTTTCCCCGTCTCTCACTCATTCCCCTCTCCCCCCTTCCCCCTTACTCGCCTCACCCTCTCTCCTTCCCCCTCTCTCCCATTCCCTCACTCACACCTGCCCCTCTCGCTCCCCCTTCCACTCTCTCTCTCTCCCCATCCCCTTCCTCTATTTCCCCTTTCCCTCTCTCTTCCTCCCCCTCTCCCCTTCTCCACTCTATCCCCTTCTCCACCCTCTCTTTCTCCTCCCCTCTCTCGCTCCCCTTTCCCTCTCTCTTCCTCTCTCTCTCACTCCTTTCCCACTTTTTCCGCTTCCCCCTCTCTCTCACTCCTTCCCCACTCTCTCCTCTTCCCCACTCTCTCCCCTTCCGTCTCTCTCTCACTCCTTCTGTTATGTATGTAAACCTGTAATTACCGTGTCTAACCACCAGAGGGCTTATCCCGTGGAGTCCAGAGGGAGCCCACAATCCCTTGGGAGCACCTGTATATAAAGAGGCCTCACAGGCTGGAGAGGCACTCTGAGATCTACGGTCGCACTTACTTTGAGCTTGCAGCATCTAGTCTGACTCTTTGTTCAAGACATAACAACAGGCGACGAGGTACAGATGACGAACCCCAATGCAACAATGCGGAGAACTGTGGGCATCCTGGAGAAATTTTCGGAGGGAGATGATTGGGAAACCTTCGTGGAACGACTTGAGCAATACTTCGTAGCCAAGGAGCTGGAAGAAGAAACGAACACTGCCAAACCAAGGGCGATCCTCCTCACCGTTTGTGGGGCATCAACATATGGCCTCATGACAATCCTGCTCGCTACAACAAAACCCACAGACAAGTCGTACAATGCGTTGTGCACACTGGTCCGCGAGCATCTAAATACAAAGGAAAGCGTTCTGATGGCGAGGTACCGGTTCTACACGTACAAGAGGTCTGAAGGCCAGGAAGTGGCAAGCTATGTCACCGATCCAAGGGGCCCAACTCTCTGCTTCCTGTCTGCCAACCAGTTCTCTATCCACGTCAGTAATTACCCTCAGTACCATGTGCTTTAATTTTGCACACCAATCTCTTGTGTGCGACCTTGTTAAAAGCCTTTTGAAAGTCCAAATACACCACATCCACTGGTTCTCCCTTGTCCACTCTACCAGTTACATCCTCAAAAAATTCCAGAAGATTTGTCAAGCATGATTTCCCTTTCATAAATCCATGCTGACTTGGACCGATCCTGTCACTGCTTTCCAAATGCGCTGCTATTACATCTTTAATGATTGATTCCAACATTTTCCCCACTGCCGATGTCAGGCTAACCGGTCTATAATTCCCTGTTTTCTCTCTCCCTCCTTTTTTAAAAAGTGTTATTACATGAGCTACCCTCCAGTCCATAGGAACTGATCCAGAGTCGATAGACTGTTGGCAAATGATCACCAATGCGTGCACTATATCTAGGGCACACTTCCTTAAGTACTCTGGGATGCAGACTATCAGGCCCCGGGGATTTATCGGCCTTCAATCCCATCAATTTCCCTCACACAATTGCGTGACTAATAAGGATTTCCTTCAGTTCCTCCTTCTCGCTAGACCCTCGATCCCCTAGTATTTCCGGAAGTTTATTTGTGTCTTCCTTAGTGAAGACAGAACCAAAGTATTTGTTCAATTGGTCTGCCATTTCTTTGTTCCCCATTATAAATTCTGACTGCACGGGACCTACATTTGTCTTCACTAATCTTTTTCTCTTCACATATCTGTAGAAGCTTTTGCAGTCAGTTTTTGTTTTCCCTGCAAGCTTCCTCTCATACTCTATTTTCCCCCTCCTAATTAAACCCTTTGTCCTCCTCTGCTGAATTCTAAATTTCTAAACAGGCTCCCCTCACACCCTTCCCCCTCTCCTCTTCTCGTCTCTCTTACACTCTCTCTCCCCTTCCAAATCTCTCTCTCCCTTCCCCATCACGACACGTTCTACATCTTTTTACCCCTCTCTCCCTTTCCCGCTATCTCGCTTTCCCAATCTCTCACTCATTCCCCCATCTCACCCTGTCCCCTCCCCCTCTCTCCTCTATCAACTTCTTTCTCTCTTCTCCCTTTCTTTTCAGATTCTCCTCTTCCTCATCTCTCCCCTTCCCTCTCTCACTCCTTCCCCCCTCTCTCCTCTCCCTTTTCACTCTCTCTCTCTCCCCTTCCCCTCCCACGTTACCCTTCCCCTTGCTCTCTCTTTCTCCCCTTCCCCTCTCTCCCCTTCCCTCTCTACTTTCATTCTCTCCCCATTCCTTTCCCTCTCTCCCTTCCTCCTTTGTTTTCCCTATCTCTCCCCTCCCCCTCTGTCCACTCCCCCTCTTTCCCTGACCCACTCTCTTCCCCCTCGCTCTCCTTCCCCCTTTCCCTTTCCCTCTCCACTCCCCTCACTCCCCTCCTCTCTCTTTTCCTTCCCCTTCTATTCAGATTCTCCTCTTTTCCCCCTCTCTCCCCTGCCTCCCCCTCGCTCTCCTTCCCACCTCGCTCCCCTTCCCCTCTCTCCCCTTCCCCTCTCTTTCTATCCCCTTACACTCGCTCCCATTCCCCCCCTCTCTCTACCCTTCGCTTTCTCAATCCTTCTCGTCTCGCTCTCCCCTCCCACGCTCCCTCTCCCCTTCCCCTCTCTCTCGCTCCTTCTCCTCCCTCTCTTTCCCCTTCCCCTCCCTCTCTCTCTCCTTCCCCTCCCTCTCTCTCCCCTTCCATGCTCCCTCTCCCCTTCCCCCCTCTCTCTCTTTCCCTTTGCTCCTCTCTCTCTCCTTCCCCCTCTCTCTCACTCCTTCCACTCGCTCTTTTCCCTTCCCCTCTCTTTTCTGCTCCTTCCCCTGTCTTTCCCAGAGCAGGTGGCTCCATACCTCAAGGGTTAGAGCACTGGTCTTGTAAACTAGGGGTTGTGAGTTCAAATCTCACTGGGGCATGCTCAAAATTAGCTCAGGGTTTCAATACCTTTTCCTTCTCCCCTTCCCCCTCTCTCACGACCCGTTCTACCGATTTTTACCCCTCTCTCCCTTTCCCACAATCTCGCTTACCCCTCTCTCACTCATTCCCCTCTCCTCCTTCCCCCTCCCTCGCCTCAACCGCTCTCATTCCCCGTCTCTCTCTCCCCTTCCCCTCCCACTCTCTCTTTTCCCATCCCTCTCTCTCCTTCCAGCTCCTTCCATTGTCTTTCCCAGAGCAGGTGGCTCCATAGCTCAGGGGTTCGAGCACTGGTCTTGTCAACCAGGGGTCGTAGGTTCAAATCTAATTGGGGCCGACTCTAACTTAGTTTCGTATTTAAATACCTGTCACTCATTCTTGCCCACTCTCTTCTGCTTTTTCTCTCTCTCTCTCTCTCTCTCTCTCTTCCCCCACTGCCCCTTCCAATCTTTCTCACTTCTTCCCTCTTTCTTCCTCGCAGTCTCCCCTTCTCCCTCTCTCACACTCCTTCCCCGCTCCCTCTCCCTCACTCCTTCAGGAGCAGGCCATTGGGAACAGCATAATTCGGTCAGACAGAGTCAGCATGGATTTATGAAGGGGAAGTCATGTTTGACTAATTTGTTGGAATTCTTTAAGGATGTAACGAACAGGGTGGATAAAGGAGGAATCATGTTAAGAGTGGAAGCAAGTCTTCCTCGATTCCGAGGGACTGCCTATGATGATGTTAGAAACAGAGAGTGAGAGAGTCGGGAAAGGAAATAATCCCATTCGGCCCATTGTATCCGTGCTGGCTGACCAAGAGCTCCCCAGCCTAATCCCACTTTCCAGCTCTCGGTCCGCAGCCCTGCAGGTTACGGCACTTCAAGTGTTCATCCAAGTACTTTTTAAATATGTTAATCTTTTAATGTGGACAAGAAGGAGCCTGTTGTTCCAGGGTCAGTCTGGGAGCTGTTGAATATTTATAATTAAAGCCCTTGTTAATTGAAAGTAAATTTAAATACTGAGCTAATTTTGAGTAGGCCCCAGTGAGATTTGAACCCACTATCCTTGATTAACGAGACCAGTGCTCTATCCCCTGAGCTATGGAGCCACCTGCTCTGGGAAAGAGAGGGGAAGGAGCAGGAAAGAGAGTGGAAGGGAAAAGAGAGAGTGGAAGGAGTGAGAGAGAGGGGAAGGAGAGAGAGAGAGAGGAAAGGGAAAGAGAGGGAGGGGAAGGAGAGAGAGAGAAGGGGGAAGGGGAGAGGGAGCATGGAAGGGGAGAGAGAGTGAGGGGAAGGGGAAAGAGAGGGAGGAGATGGAACTCTCCCCTTGCTCTCTCTCTCCCCTTCCCCTCTCTCCCCTTCCCTCTCTACTTTTATTCTCTCCCCATTCCTTCCCCTCTCTCTCCCTTTCCTGCTATCTCGCTTTCCCCGTCTCTCTCTCATTCCCCCCTCTCACCGTGTCCCCTCCCCCTCTCTCCTCTACCACTTCTCTCTCTCTTCTCCCTTTCTTTTCAGATTCTCCCCTTCCTCGTCTCTCCCCTTCCCTCTCTCACTCCTTCCCCCCTCTCTCCTCGCCCTTTTCACTCTCGCTCTCTCCCCTTCCCCTCCCAGGTTACACTTCCCCTTGCTCTCTCTCTCCCCTTCCCCTCTCTCCCCTTCCCTCTCTATTTTCATTCTCTCCCCATTCCTTCCCCTCTCTCTCTCCTTCCTCCTATATCTTCCCCATCTCTCCCCTCCCCCTCTCTCCCCTCCTCCTCTTTCCCTGACCCACTCTCTTCCTCTTCGCTCTCCTTCCCCCTTTCCCTTTACCTCTCCACTCCTCTCTCTCCCCTCCTCTCTCTTTTCCTTCCCCTTCTATTCAGATTCTCCCCTTCTCCCCCTCTCTCCCCTGCCTACTCCCTCGCTCGCCTTCCCATCTCGCTCCCCTTCCCTTCTCTCCCCTTCCCCTCTCTTTCTCTCCCCTTACACTCGCTCCCATCCCCCCCTCTCTCTACCCTTCCCTTTCTCAATCCTTCTCGTCTCGCTCTCCCCTTCCACGCTCCCTCTCCCCTTCCCCTCTCTCTCTCTGCTTTCCCTCCCTCTTGTTCCCTTTCCTCTCTCTCTCACTCCTTCCACGCTCTCTTTTCCCTTCCCCTCTCTTTCCTGCTCCTTCCTCTGTCTGTCCCACAGCAGGTGGCTCCATAGCTCAGGGGTTAGAACACTGGTCTTGTAAACCAGGGGTCGTGAGTTCAAATCTCACCAGGGCCTACTCAATTTTGGCTTCTGTTACTGAATTGACCGTCAATGAGCGACAGGCCGACACCATTAACAGGAACCGCTCACTCCGCACTTTACAATCTGCCCACAGTACTTTCACTTCCCACTCCCAGTCTGTATCCCACCTTTTCTACATCCAGTCTCAGAGACACCGATATATCACCGACTCATAGAAACTTACAGCAGGGAAGGAGGCCATTTTGGCCCATCGTGTCCGCGCCGGCCGACCAAGAGCTATCTGCTGGGCAGGCCACATAGTCCGCATGCCCCAGACACGAGACTCCCAAAGCAAGCGCTCTACTCGGAACTCCAACACGGCAAGCGAGCCGAAGGTGGGCAGAGGGAACGTTACAGGGACTGTAGACGTCCAGGTCTCCCAGGGCGGTGTGTTACACAAACTCCACCTGTGGATTGTAGCCGGCGACGGTCCCACGCTGCTGGGCAGGAATTGGATGAACCGGGTCCACATCAGGCGAAGTGGTGCTGTGGAGGAAAAGAGCACCGCCTCCTGCCTGCAGCAAGACCACAAAATGGCTGCAGCACCACAAGCATGTGGAAGAAAAGAGCACCACAAAATGGCTGCAGCACCACAAGCATGTGGAAGAAAAGAGCACCACAAAATGGCTGCAGCACCACAAGCATGTGGAAGAAAAGAGCACCACAAAATGGCTGCAGCACCACAAGCATGTGGAAGAAAAGAGCACCACAAAATGGCTGCAGCATCACAAGCAACAGGCAGCAGACCTCCTCCATGCTACGAGTCAACATGGAGAAGCAGCACATGACATCGAGCGGCCAATCGGATTTGAAAGCTCCCTTAAAGGAGACCGGTAACCAAAAAAATTTCAAGGGGAAGTTGCAACTATTTGAGTACAAGGACTTTAAAGCTAAAGATGCAATTCAAGGGTGCAAGAATGGAAATGTGTGCAATGTAACCATGAATTGTGATGCTGGTTTAACTAATGTGACTAATGAGATGAATGCAGGTTAAGAACAAGTTTATTATGCTTAACAGTAATGATAGAGATTGTGAAATGCCTAATGTAACCATGTCTGTTGAAACCAGGACACCCAAAAGTGATGCAAATGCTAGAATATATAATGCAAGCTCGACTATGCGTGATCAGAGCCAAGGTGTCATGTATACCGGTAAAGGACATTGAGTCCTACAGGGACCATGCTGATGCCAATGGAATGCCCCTGTGGGAGAGCCCCAGGTCCAGCAGGCTACCTGACCATGTAGCCTGGACCTTTGGAACGAATGTGATGCTCCTTGCAGGACACACACACAGGCAGTGGGAACAGACCCACTACAGGGACAAGTGGTCAATGGGCAGCCCAGCCACCACCAATGGCAACCTGCACCAGACCAGCCCTACAGCCCCATGGCCACCAGGGCCAACACCAGGAGCATGAGGCCAATAGCCTCCAGCTTCTCTGGGATGACAGGCCAGGAAGTGGCGAGCTATGTCGCCGAGCTAAGGGGCCTTGCAGGACATTGCGAATTTGAAGGACATTTGGAGCGTATGCTCAGGGATTTCTTTGTACTTGGCATTGACCATGAAATAAAACTTTGCAAACTTTTGACGATACAGACCCCAACCTTGAGTAAGGCCATAGCGATAGCCCAGGCGTTTATTGCCACCAGTGACAATACTAAGCAAATCTCTCAGCACACAAGTGCTGCTACAAGTACTGTGAACAAAGTGATGTTGTTTTATTAACCTTTTATGATGGGGGGAGAGAGAGCAGTGGGGAGGGTGGGGGGAGGGAGGGAGGGCAAGGAGAGGGAAACAGTCCTGCTCAGTTACCGCACAAGACCCCACTCGCTTACCGGGGTCCCTTCCACTGAACTGCTGATGAAAAGGGCACTTCAGACAAGGCTCTCGTTAGTCCACCCTGATCTACACGAACAGGTAGAGAGCAGGCGGCTTCAACAGAATACATAACGTGATCGCACAAATGTGTCACGTGAAATTGAAGTAAACGATCCTGTATTTGTGTTGAACTATGGACAAGGTCCCAAGTGGATTGCTGCCACTGTTTTGGCCAAAGAGGGGAGCAGGGTGTTTGTGGTCAAACTCGCAAATGGACTCACCTGCAGAAAACACTTGGACCAAATCAAACTGAGATTTACAGACTATCCAGAACAACCCACAACAGACTCTACCGTCCGTCCAACACACAGACGTAGCAACCGACCCAGCGGTTGACCACGAAGCAGAACCCATCACCCCCCAGCAGTCCAGCCAGGCCAGCTGCACAGCAGCCCAGCGAGGGCCCAGCAAATGATTCACCAACACCAGCTTTCACACCGAGACGATCAACCAGGGCAAGGAAGGCCCCAGATCGACTCACATTGTATATAGTTACACTATTGACTTTGGGGCAGGGGGCAGGGGAGAAGTGTTGTTATGAATGTAAACCTGTAATTATCATGTCTGACCACCAGAGGGCTTATCTCCTGGAGTCCCAAGGGATCCCACAATCCCTTGGGAGCACCTGTACTTAAGGAAGCCTCACAGGCTGGAGAGGCACTCTGGAGACCTGTGATAAAGGACTAAGGTCACACCTTACTTTGGGCTTGCAGTATCTCGTCTGACTCTTGATTCAAGACAGAACACCTTCCACTCTCTCTTTTCCCTGTCCCTCTCTTTCCTGCTCCTGCCCCTGCCTTTACCAGAGCAGGTGGTTCCATAGCTCAGGGGTTAGAGCACTGGTCTAGTAAACCAGGGGTCGTGAGTTCAAATCTCACTGGGGCCTACTCAAAATTAGCTCAGTATTTAAATACTTCTCCCTTTCCTACAGATTCTTCCCTTCCCCATCAAAGCTCTTTTTTTTTCGCTTTCCCCGTCTCGCCCTCCTTTCCCTCACTCGCATCAACCGCTCTCCTTCCCCATTTCTCCCCTGCCACTCTCTCTCTCCCCTTCCCCGCTCTCTCTCTCCCTATCCACTGTCTCTTCTTCCCAGTCTCCTCTTCCCCCTCTCTCTCACTCCTTCCACTCTCTCTTTACCCTTCCCCTCTCTTTCCTGCTCCTTCCGCTGACTTTCCCAGAGCAGATGGTTCCATAGCTCAGGGGTTCGAGCACTGGTTTTGTAAATCAGAGGTTATGGGTTAAAATCTCGCTGAGGCCTACTCAAAATTGGTTTAGTGTTTAAATACCTGGCTGATCACCCTCCCCAACCAAAAGAACCACATCCAATACCCTCCTGAACATATCCAATGAACTGGCATCAATAACTCTCTGCGGCAGGTAACCCCACAGGCCAACAACTCCCTGAATGAAGATGTCTCTCCCAAACAGCCCACCCCCATTCCAAGAGCGTGCCCCCCACGGCTCCGGACCCATCCAACACCGGGAACACTCCACCCGCACCCAACACGGCCTGTCCCGTCAGATTTCTTCCCAAATGCCAAACACACTCGGATGTCGAGCCCCCAGCCCCCGCGAAGCCAACCACACGACATTCACCAATTGCCATCTGCGCAGTCAACCCGAACACTCCCTGCACCGAGGCACAGACCCCCCAGGCCCGACTGTCCAACACACTTTGCACCCCACCAAGACCTATGCTGCAATGTGGCCCCTCAATCCCATGCCCCATTCTCCATTCATCGCCCAGCACAGGCCCCCACCTTGGGGGTGGTAACCTTCTTGGGCGGGGAATTTTAGCCCCCCAGCGTGGAAGTCCTGCTCCCGACGCAGAATTGGCCTTACCACCCCTCAATGGAAGCAGAGTGCAATTTCCCACACTCCACTTCCTTTACGGGCACTGCCGGATGTTCATGTGACAGTGGGAACTGGTGTTCTCCACTCTCTGTCCTGTGACAGTGGGAACTGGTGTTCTCCACTCTCTGTCCTGTGACAGTGGGAACTGGTGCACTCCACTCTCTGTCCTGTAACAGTGGGAACTGGTGTTCTCCACTCTCTGTCCTGTGAGAGTGGGAACTGGTGCTCTCCACTCTCTGTCCTGTGACAGTGGGAACTGGTGTTCTCCACTCTCTGTCCTGTGACAGTGGGAACTGGTGCACTCCACTCTCTGTCCTGTGACAGTGGGAACTGGTGTTCTCCACTCTCTGTCCTGTGACAGTGGGAACTGGTGTTCTCCACTCTCTGTCCTGTGACAGTGGGAACTGGTGCACTCCACTCTCTGTCCTGTGACAGTGGGAACTGGTGTTCTCCACTCTCTGTCCTGTGACAGTGGGAACTGGTGTTCTCCACTCTCCCGTCCTGTGACAGTGGGATCTGGTGTTCTCCACTCTCTGTCCTGTGACAGTGGGAACTGGTGTTCTCCACTCTCTGTCCTGTGACAGTGGGAACTGGTGCTCTCCACTCTCTGTCCTGTGACAGTGGGAACTGGTGCTCTCCACTCTCCCGTCCTGTGACAGTGGGATCTGGTGTTCTCCACTCTCTGTCCTGTGACAGTGGGAACTGGTGTTCTCCACTCTCTGTCCTGTGACAGTGGGAACTGGTGCTCTCCACTCTCTGTCCTGTGACAGTGGGAACTGGTGCTCTCCACTCTCTGTCCTGTGACAGTGGGAACTGGTGTTCTCCACTCTCTGTCCTGTGACAGTGGGAACTGGTGCTCTCCACTCTCTGTCCTGTGACAGTGGGAACTGGTGTTCTCCACTCTCTGTCCTGTGACAGTGGGAACTGGTGCTCTCCACTCTCCCGTCCTGTGACAGTGGGAACTGGTGCTCTCCACTCTCTGTCCTGTGACAGTGGGAACTGGTGCTCTCCACTCTCTGTCCTGTGACAGTGGGAACTGGTGTTCTCCACTCTCCCGTCCTGTGACAGTGGGAACTGGTGTTCTCCACTCTCTGTCCTGTGACAGTGGGAACTGGTGCTCTCTACTCTCTGTCCTGTGACAGTGGGAACTGGTGTTCTCCACTCTCCCGTCCTGTGACAGTGGGAACTGGTGCTCTCCACTCTCTGTCCTGTGACAGTAGGAACTGGTGCTCTCCACTCTCTGTCCTGTGACAGTGGGAACTGGTGCTCTCCACTCTCTGTCCTGTGACAGTGGGAACTGGTGCTCTCCACTCTCCCGTCCTGTGACAGTGGGAACTGGTGCTCTCCACTCTCTGTCCTGTGACAGTGGGAACTGGTGCTCTCCACTCTCCCGTCCTGTGACAGTGGGAAATGGTGTTCTCCACTCTCTGTCCTGTGACAGTGGGAACTGGTGCTCTCCACTCTCCCGTCCTGTGACAGTGGGAACTGGTGTTCTCCACTCTCTGTCCTGTGACAGTGGGAACTGGTGTTCTCCACTCTCTGTCCTGTGACAGTGGGAACTGGTGCTCTCCACTCTCTGTCCTGTGACACTGGGAACTGGTGCTCTCCACTCTCTGTCCTGTGAGAGTAGGTACTGATGCTCTCCACTCTCTGTCCTGTGACAGTGGGAACTGGTGCTCTCCACTCTCTGTCCTGTGACAGTGGGAACTGGTGTTCTCCACTCTCCCGTCCTGTGACAGTGGGAACTGGTGCTCTCCACTCTCTGTCCTGTGACAGTGGGAACTGGTGTTCTCCACTCTCCCGTCCTGTGACAGTGGGAACTGGTGCTCTCCACTCTCCCGTCCTGTGACAGTGGGAACTGGTGCTATCCACTCTCTGTCCTGTGACAGTGGGAACTGGTGCTCTCCACTCTCTGTCCTGTGACAGTGGGAACTGGTGCTCTCCACTCTCTGTCCTGTGACAGTGGGAACTGGTGTTCTCCACTCTCTGTCCTGTGACAGTGGGAACTGGTGTTCTCCACTCTCTGTCCTGTGACAGTGGGAACTGGTGCTCTCCACTCTCTGTCCTGTGACAGTGGGAACTGGTGCTCTCCACTCTCTGTCCTGTGACAGTGGGAACTGGTGCTCTCCACTCTCTGTCCTGTGACAGTGGGAACTGGTGTTCTCCACTCTCTGTCCTGTGACAGTGGGAACTGGTGTTCTCCACTCTCTGTCCTGTGACAGTGGGAACTGGTGCTCTCCACTCTCCCGTCCTGTGACAGTGGGAACTGGTGTTCTCCACTCTCCCGTCCTGTGACAGTGGGAACTGGTGCTCTCCACTCTCTGTCCTGTGACAGTGGGAACTGGTGCTCTCCACTCTCTGTCCTGTGACAGTGGGAACTGGTGTTCTCCACTCTCTGTCTTGTGACAGTGGGAACTGGTGCTCTCCACTCTCTGTCCTGTGACAGTGGGAACTGGTGCTCTCCACTCTCGTCCTGTGACAGTGGGAACTGGTGCTCTCCACTCTCTGTCCTGTGACAGTGGGAACTGGTGCTCTCCACTCTCGTCCTGTGACAGTGGGAACTGGTGCTCTCCACTCTCTGTCCTGTGACAGTGGGAACTGGTGCTCTCCACTCTCCCGTCCTGTGACAGTGGGAACTGGTGCTCTCCACTCTCTCTCCGTTCCGTTCACTCTCCTTCCCCTTTCTCTCTCCCAGTCCCCCTTCCTCCCTTACACTGCCTTTCTCACCCTTCCCACTCTCCACTTCCTCTGTCTTTCCTTTCCCCCTCTATCTCTACCCATCTCTCTTTCTCACTTTCCCTTTACCCTTTTCACCCTCTGCCTTTCTTCCTCTCTCTCCCCTCCCTCCTCTCTCTCTCTGCCCTTCCCCCTTGAGAGACAGAGAGAGAGTGTGTCGGGGTGTGTGTTGTTCACTGATTGTTAGACCTCGGAACTTCTAGTGGGGAGAGGACAACACATGGAACAAAATTTTAGGCTTAACCCAGGGTCCGTTTAATTACACAACAAAAAACCGACTAAAAACTACAGGACGAGACTGCTGAGAGAAATCGACTGAAGACATACAATCGCCATTCCTGGCTGTAGCTATTGTAGGTTTGTGGTTGTTGGTTCCGTGAACGGTCGGTTCTCCTTCTATCCGTTCTCTGCAGCGCCTCTTCCTTTCGTCTCCTTCTGTCTCTCTGTTTGTCCTTTTGCTTCATCTTTCTACCTCCTGCTTGTGTACCTTCCTGCTCCTTCCTGCTTGACCAGCTCCGCTGGGCAGGGCCACATTGTCCGCATGGTCCCCAGACACGAGACTCCCCAAAGCAAGTGCTCGAATCGGAACTCCCACACAGCAAGCGAGACAAAGGTGGGCAGAGGAAACGTTACAAGGACCTCCCTCAAAGCCTCCCTGATAAAGTGCAACATCCCCACCTACACCTGGGAGTCCCTGGGCCAAAGACCAGTCCGCCCGGAGTGGAGGAAGTGCATCCGGGAGGGCGCTGAGCACCTCGAGTCTCGTCGCCAAGAGCGTGCAGAGACCAAGCGCAGGCAGCGGAAGGAGCGTGCGGCAAACATAATCACATAATAAATAGGAGCGAGAGAAAGTTAGAGAGTGAGATTCAGAGCGACAGAGAGCCAGAGAGAGAGTGACGGAGAGACAGAGAGACAGAGAGAGAGTGAGAGAGACAGATAGATTGAGGCAGAGTGTGACTGAGTTGCCTTGGGATGTTTTACTACGTGAAAGACCCGATATATCGATGTTAAGGAGTCTGGGGGATGAGACACAATCTGAGCGTTTCACTGACCCCTCCTCATTCTTCAAACACACAGCACTAACTGGGGAATGACCCACAGCCCAAGACAGGTGGTTCCATAGCTCAGGGGTTGGAGCAATGGTCAAATAAACCAGGGGTTGCGGGTTCAAATCGCACTGGGACCGATTCAAATTGCCTCAGTATTTAATTTCACCATTAATTAACAAGGGGTTTAATTATAAATATTAAACAGCTCCAAGATGGACTCTGGAACAACAGGCTCCAAATCTTTCTCTGCCCTCCACATCTACACAACCTGTTCTACATTTTTATCTCGCTTTCCCCATCTCTCACTCATTCCCCTCTCTCACCCTCTGCTTTCTCCTCTTTCTCCTCTCTCTCTATCCCTTTCCCGCTCTTACACACTCGTTACCCTCTCTCTCGCTCCTTCCCCCCTCTCTCTCACTCCTTCACTTTTCTCTCTCCCTTTCCCCTCTCCTCTTCTCGTCTCTCTTATACTCTCTCTCCCCTTCCAAATCTCTCTCTCCCTTCCCCATCACGACCCGCTCTATATCTTTTTACCCCTCTCTCCCTTTCCTGCGATCTCGCTTTCCCCGTCTCTCACTCATTCCCCTCTCCCCCTTCCCCCTCCCTCGCCTCACCCTTTTTTCGTTGCCACTCTCTCCCCTTCCCTCACTCACACCTTCCCCTCTCGCTCCCCCTTCCACTCTCTCTCTCTCCCCATCCCCTCCCTCTATTTCCACTTTCCCTCTCTCTTCCTCCCCCTCTCTCCCCTTCTCCTCCCTCTCTTTCGCCTCCCCTCTCTCGCTCCCCATTCCCTCTCTCTTCCTCCCTCTCTCACTCCTTCCCCACTCTTTCCCCTTCCCCCTCTCTCTCACTCCTTCACCACTCTCTCCTCTTCCCCACTCTCTCCCCTTCCGCCTCTCTCTCACTCCTTCTGTTATGTATGTAAACCTATAATTATCATGTCTAACCACCAGAGGGCTTGGAGTCCAAAGTGATCCCACAATCCCTTGGGAGCACCTGTATATAAAGAGGCCTCACAGGCTGGAGAGGCACTCTGAGATCTGCAATACAGGACTACGGTCACACTTACTTTGGGCTTGCAGTATCTCGTCTGACTCTTGATTCAAGACCGAACACCTTCCACTCTCTCTTTTCCCTGTCCCTCTCTTTCCTGCTCCTGCCCCTGCCTTTAGCAGAGCAGGTGGTTCCATAGCTCAGGGGTTAGAGCACTGGTCTAGTAAACCAGGGGTCGTGAGTTCAGACCTCACTGGGGCCTACTCAAATTTAGCTCAGTATTTAAATACATCTCTCTCTCTTCTCCCTTTCCTGCAGATTCTTCCCTTCACCATCACAACTCTTTTTACCGCTTTCCCTGTCTCTCCCTCCTTTCCCTCACTCGCATCAACCGCTCCCCTTCCCCCCTCTCTCTCTCTCCCCTTCAACTGTCTCTTCTTCCCAGTCTCCTCTTCCCCCTCTCTCTCTCTCTCCTTCCCCTCTCTCACTCCATCCCCTCCCTCTCTCGCCTCTTCCTCCTCTCTCTTTCCACTTCCCCCTCTCTCTCACTTCCTTCCACTCTCTCTTTACCCTTCCCCTCTCTTTCCTGCTCCTTCCGCTGACTGCCCTAGCGCAGGTGGTTCCATAGCTCAGGGGTTCGAGCACTGGTCTAGTAAATCAGAGGTCATGGGTTCAAATCTTGCTGGGGCCTACTCAAAATTAGTTTAGTGTTCAAGTACCTGGCTGATCACCCCCCGACCTTCCCCTTACCGCAAGGACCACATCCAACTCCCTCCTGAATATATCCAATGAACTGGCATCAACAACTCTCCGCAGCAGGGAACCCCACAGACCAACAACTCTCCGAGTGAAGACGTCTCTCCCAAACAGCCCACCCCCATCCCAATAGCGTGCCCCACCCCGGCTCAGGACCCATCCAACACCGGGTATGCAGCCCCAACACCCAACAAGGCCCGTCCCGTCAGAATCCTCCCCAAATGCCGAACACCCCCAGAAGTCGAGCACCCAGCCCCTGCGAAGCCAACCACACCACATCCACCAATCGCCATCTGCGCAGTCAACCCGAACACTCCCTGCACCGAGGCACAGAACCCCCAGGCCCGACTGCCCAACACACTTTGCCCCCCCCACCAGACCTTCGCTGCAATGTGGCCCCTCCTATCCCCTGCCCCTCAATCCCCCACCCCTGTCTCCATTCATCTTCCCTCTGCCTCCCCGCACAGGCCCCCACCTTGGGGGCGGCAACCTTCTGGGGCTGGGAATTTTAGCTCCCGCCGCAGAATTGGCCTGACCTCCCCTTCATGGAAGCATCGTGCAATTTCCCACACTCCACTTCCTTTGCGGGCACGACCGGATGTTCATGTGACAGTGGGAACTGGTGCTCTCCACTCTCTGTCCTGTGACAGTGGGAACTGGTGCTCTCCACTCTCTGTCCTGTGACAGTGGGAACTGGTGTTCTCCACTCTCTGTCCTGTGACAGTGGGAACTGGTGTTCTCCACTCTCTGTCCTGTGACAGTGGGAACTGGTGTTCTCCACTCTCTGTCCTGTGACAGTGGGAACTGGTGCTCTCCACTCTCTGTCCTGTGACAGTGGGAACTGGTGCTCTCCACTCTCCCGTCCTGTGACAGTGGGAACTGGTGCTCTCCACTCTCTGTCCTGTGACAGTGGGAACTGGTGCTCTCCACTCTCTGTCCTGTGACAGTGGGAACTTGTCGCCCTGGAACAACAAGCTTATTTTCCTCTTTTCCCTTCCCCCTATCTCTGTCACTCCTTCCCCTCTCACTCCCCTCACCCCCTATCTCTTCCCCCTCCCTCTCTATCTCTTTCCTTCTCCTTTTCTCTCTCCCTTATCCAGAAGCAGAGAATAAGTGAGAGAGACACGGAGAGAGCGCGAGAGGCAGGGAATGAGACAGAGAGTCAGAAAGACAGAGAGACAGAGAGATTGGGACAGAGTGTGACTGAGTTGCCTTGGGATGTTTTACTACGTGAAAGACCCGATATATCGATGTTGAGAGGCGATTATTGAGAGACGGAGGCAGGAGTTTGGGGGATGAGACACAATCTGAGCGTTTCACTGACCCCTCCTCATTCTTCAAACGCACAGCACTAACTGGGGAATGACCCACATCCCAGGGCAGGTGGTTCCGTGGCTCAGGGGTTAGATCATTGGTCTCGTCAACCAGGAGTAGTGGGTTCAAATCTCATTGGGTCCTACTCAGCTCAGTGTTTAAATTAGCAAGGGCTTTAATTATAAATATGAAACCAACCCTGGCACAACAGGCTCTCCCCTCTCCCCCAATCTTCCCTTCTCACTCTTACTCTCTGTCCCCTTCCCCCTCTCTCAATCCCTTTTCACCTTCTCCCTTCCCTCCTCTTTCTCGATCTCTCTCACTCCTGCCCCTCTCTCTAGTACCCCTTCACTTTCTCTTCTCCCTTTTTCTTTCTCTCTCACTCCCCCCTCTCGCTCCCCCCTTCTCACTCTCCACTTCCCTCTCTGTCTATCTCCCTTTCCCCTCTCTTCCCTTCCCCCAGACACCACAGGCTCTCCCCTTTCCCCCACTCTCTCACCCTGCCATTCTCTCTCCCCTTCTCCCTCTATCTCTCCCTTTCCTCTCTCCCTTAACCCCTCTCTCTCTCTCTCTCCCTTTCCCTCTCTATCCCCTTCCCCCTCGAGAGAGAGAGAGAGAGAGAGCGAGAGAGAGAGAGAGAGAGAGAGCTCAGAGCAGGTAGCTGGGCCCTACTAAAACTGAGCTCAGTATTTAAATTCACCATCAATTGACAAGGGCTTTAATTATAAATATTAAAAAGCTCTGAGACCGACCCTGGAACAACAGGCTCTCGATTTATCTCTTCCCTTCCTCCTCTCTCTATCATTTCCCTTTATTTCTCTCTCTCTCTCCCCTCCGCTCACTCTCCTTCATCCTTTCTCTCTCCCTTCCCCCCTTTCCCACTCTCTCTCCCCTTCCTCTCCCTTTCCTTCCCCCTCTATCTCTCTCCATCTCCCTCTCCTTCTCTCTCTCCTTCCCCCTCACTCTCTCCCTTTTCCCTTCTGACTGTAACTTTCTCTCTCCTCTTCCCATCTCTCGCTCCCCTCCCCATCTCTCTCTCCCCCCCATCTCTCACTCCCCTTCCCATCTCTCACTCCCCCCCCATCTCTCTCTCCCCCCCATCTCTCACTCCCCTCCCCATCTCTCGCTCCCCTTCCCCTCTCTCTCCCCTTCCCCTCTCTCTCTCTCCCCTTCCCATCTCTCGCTCCCCTCCCCATCTCTCTCTCCCCCCCCATCTCTCACTTCCCCCCCATCTCTCACTCCCCTCCCCATCTCTCGCTCCCCTTCCCCTCTCTCTCCCCTTCCCCTCTCTCTCTCTCCCCTTCCCATCTCTCGCTCCCCTTCCCCCCTCTCTCTCTCCCTTTCCCTCCCTCTCCCCATTTCCCTCTCGCTCTCACTTTCCCTTTACCCTTTTCACTCTCTGCCTCTGCCTTTCTTCCCCTCTCTCTACCCTCCCTCCTCTCTCCCTCTCTACCCTTCCCGCTGATGAGACAGAGAGAAAGTGAAAAAGATACAGAGAGAGAGTGACACAGAGAAAGTGAGAATGAGAGAGAGACAGAGAGAGTGAGCGAAAGAGACAGAGAGAGAGAAAGAGAGATAGAGAAAGAGAGAGAGAGACAGAGAGAGATTGAGCCAGAGTGTGATTGAGGTGCCTTAGGCTATTTTATCTCCCTCCCTTCCCCTTCACTCTCCCTTTTCCCGTCTCTCTCACTCCTTTCCCTCTCATGACGCCTTCTCACTCTCCCCTTCCCCCCCTCTCTCCACCCCATCTCTCTCTCACCTCCCCTCTCTCCACTTCGCTCTCTCATTCCAACCCCTCTCTCTCCCTTCCCTCCACCTCTCTCTCACTCTTATCCCTCTCTCCTCTTCACCCTCTCTCTCCACTCCCATCTCTTTCTCCCTCCCTTTTCTCCACTTCTTTCTCTCCACTCCCCCCTCTCTCTCCCTTCCCCTCCCCCTCTCTCTCTCGTCCCCCTTCACTCTCTCTTCCCCCTCTCTCCCTTTTCCCATCTCTCGCTCACTCCTTTCCATCTCACTACCCCCTCTCACTCTCCCCTTCCCCTATTCCTTCTCACTCTCCACTTCCCTCTCTGCCTGCCTCCCCTTCCCCCCTCTTCCCTTCACTCTCCCTTTCCCCCACTCCCTTCCCCATCACGACCCGTTCTACATCTTTTTACCCCTCTCTCCCTTTCCTGCTATCTCGCTTTCCCCGTCTCTCACTCATTCCCCTCTCCCCCCTTCCCCCTCCCTCGCCTCTCCCTCTCTCCTTTTCTCCCTCTCTCCCCTCCCGACCCACTCTCTCCTCCCTCTCTCCCCTTCCACCTCAGCCTTTTCACTCTTCCTCTCCCTCCTCTCTTTCCCATTTCCCCGCTCTCCCCTCCCTCTCTCTCTTTTCCCTTCCCCCTCTCTCTCACTCCTTCTCCACTCTCTCCCCTTCCCCCTCTCTCTCACTCCTTCCACTCTCTCATTTCCCTTCCTCTCTCTTTCCTGCTCCTTCCCCTGACTTCTCCATAGGAGCTGGCTCCATAGCTCAGGGGTTGGAGCACTGGTCTAGTAAACCAGAGATCATGGGTTCAAATCGCACTGGGGTCTCCTCACAATTAGCTCAGTATTTAAATTCACCATCAATTAACAAGGACTTTAATCATAAATACTGACCCTCAAACTACAGGCTCTCAATCTCTCTCACTGCCTTCTATTGTTCTTCTCTCACTCTCCTTCCCCTGTCCCCCTTTCTCCCTTTCCCCCACTCCATTTCTTTTGTCCTGTGCCTTGCTCTCTCTCCTCCACTCACTCTCCTTCCCCATTTTTCCCTCTGTCCATCCACCTCCTTCTCTCCCCTTACCCTTCACTCACTCTCCACTTTCCTCTCTGTCTATCTCCCTTTGCCCCACTCCCTCACCATACCATTCTCTCTCGCCTTCTCCCCTTCCCTCTCGAGAGACAGAGAAACAATCATGTTCCAATGATTGTGCAGGGATGAATCACCAAGAATGATTATATTCGGGCCCCACCTCCTTGTTAACAATAGTAAGAAGCAAACATGAGGTAGTGTTGAAGGTGGCTCCATAGCTCAGGGGTTAGAGCACTGGTCTTGTAAACCAGGGGTCGTGAGTTCAAATCTCACTGGGGCCTACTCAATTTTGGCTTCTGTTCCTGAACTCGCTGTCAATCGGCGACAGGCCGACACCATCAACAGGAACCGACTCACTTCACAGTTTAAATACAGCCCACAGCACTTTCACATTCTGTGACCAGTCTGTAACCGAGTCTTCTTCATATCCAGTCTGAGAGCCACCGATATTTGTTTTAGATTCGTTGCGGGATATGGCCGTCGCGAGCAAGGCCGGCATTTATTGCCCATCCCTAATTGCCCCTGGAGAGGGTCGTGGTGAGCAGCCTTCTTGAACACAACTGAGGGCCTCACTTGACCGTTTCACACGGGCAGTTAAGAGTCAAACCCACATTGCCGTGGGTCTCAATATTCCTCGCTGCCGTGCTCCACCTCACAGTCAACAAGCTCCCCGCTGGAGTGGAACTAAACTGCAGAACCAGTGGGAAGCTGTTCAACCTTCGTTGTCTCCAGGCCAGGTCCAAGACCACCCTGTTATCATCCCCTGGGAAAGTCATCGCTAGAGTCCTCCTCAACCGTCTTCTCCCTGTGGCCGAGGAGCTCCTCCCGGAGTCACAGTGCGGGTTTCTCCCCTACGGGGTACAACGGACATAGAATCATAGAAACATAGAAACTAGGTGCAGGAGTAGGCCATTCGGCCCTTCGAGCCTGCACCACCATTCAATATGATCATGGCTGATCGTGTAACTTCAGTACCTCATTCCTGCTTTCTCGCTTTCCCCGTCTCTCACTCATTCCCCTCTCCCTCCTTCCCACTCCGTCTCCTCACCCTCTCTCCCCTTCCGCCTCTCTCACTTTCTCCCTTTCTCCCCTCCCGACCCACTCTCTCCTCCCTCTCTCCCCTTCCACCTCTGCCTTTTCACTCTCCCTCTCCCCCCTCCCTTTCCCATTCCTCCTCTCTCCCCTCCCTCTCTCTCTCTTCGCTTTCCTTTCAGATTCTCCCCTTCTCCCTCTCCCTCCCCTGCGTCCTTCCTCTCTCTCCTTCCACTTTCTCTCTCCCAGTCCCCCTTCCTCCCTTCCACACTCTCTCTCCCCTTCCCATTGGGGTGATCGACCAGACAAACGCACCCTTCCGTCAACGTTACCGAGATGGCGCGAGACGAGAAGGCGCGATGAAACAATCCCGCCCTTCCCCTCCCTCTCTCCCCTTGCCCTCTCTCCCACTCCTTCCACTCTCTCTCCCCTCTCTCTCCTTCCCCTCTCTCTCCCCTTCCCCTCTCTCCTTCCCCTCTCTCTCCCCTTCGCCCTCTCTCTCCCCTTCTCCCCTCTTTCTCCCCTTCCCCCTCTCTCTCGCCTTCCCCCTCTCTCTCCCCTTCCCCCTCTCTCTCTCCCCTTCTTCCTCTCTCCCCTTCGCCCTCTCTCTCCCCTTCCCCTCTCTCTCCCCTTCGCTCTCTCTCCACTTCTCCCCTTCTCCCCTCTCTCTCCCCTTCCCCCTCCCTCTCCTCTTCCCACACTCTCTCCCCTTCCCCCTCTCTCTCCCCCCTTCCCCCTGTCTCTCCCCTTCCCCCTCTCTCTCCCCTTCCCCTCTCTCTCCCCTTCCCCTCTCTCTCCCCTTCGCCCTCTCTCTCCCCTTCTCCCCTCTCTCTCCCCTTCCCCCTCTCTCTCCCCTTCCCACACTCTCTCCCCTTCCCCCTCTCTCTCCCCTTCCCCCCTCTCTCCCCTTCCCCCTTGCTCTCCCATTCCCCTCTCCCCTCTCTCTCTCTCCAATTCCCTCTCTCTCTCCCCCTCCCATTGCTCTCCCCTACCCACCCTCTCCCCCTCCCCTTTCTCTCTCCCCTTCCCCCTCTCTCTCCCCCCTTCCCCTCTCTCTCCCCTTCCCCCTCTCTCTCCCCCCTTCCCCTCTCTCTCCCCTTCCCCTCTCTCTCCCCTTCCCCCTCTCTCTCCCCTTCCCACACTCTCTCCCTTCCCCCTCTCTCTCCCCTTCCCCCTCTCTCTCCGTTCCCCCTCTCTCTCTTCCCTTCCCCCTCTCTCTCCCCTTCCCCTCTCTCTCTCTCTCTCTCTCTCTCTCCCCTTCCCCTCTCTCCCCTTCCCCCATTCACTCCCATTCCTTCTTTCGCCCCTTCCCCACTTTCTCCCCTTCCCCTCTCTCTCCCCTTCCCCTCTCTCTCCCCTTCCCATCCCTCTCTCTCCCCCTTCCCCTCTCTCTATCCCCTCCCCCATCGCTCTCACCTTCCTCCCTCTCTCTCCCCTTCCCCTCCCTCTCTCCCCCCCTTCCCCTCTCTCTATCCCCTCCCCCATCGCTCTCACCTTCCTCCCTCTCTCTCCCCTTCCCCCTCGAGAGACAGAGAAAAAGTGAGAGAACGAGAGAAAGAGACACAGAGAGCAAACCCAGCGCAGGTGGCTCCATAGCTCATGGGTTAGAGCACTTGTCCAGTAAACCCGAGGCTGGGTCCTGCTCAAAATTAGCTTAATATTTAAATTCACCATTAGTTAACAAGGGTTTAATTATAAATATTAACCAGCTCCAAGACCGACTCTGGAACAGCAGGCTTGTCTCTCTGACACACTCTCTCCCACTTCCCCATCACAAACTGTTCTCCATCTGCTTTCCCTGCCTATTGCCTCACCTTCTCCCTTTCTCTTTCCTTTCAGATTCTCACCTTCTCCCTCTCTCTCCCCTGCATCCTTTCTCTCTCTCTCCCCTTCCCATTGGGGTGATCAACCAGACAAACGCATCCTTCCGTCAACGTTACCGAGATAATGCAAGACGAGAAGTTGCGATGAAACAATCCCTCTCTTTCCTGCTCCTTCCCCGGTCTTTCCCAGCGGAGCTGGCTCCGTAGCTCAAGGGTTAGAGCACTGCTCTTGTAAATCAGCAGTTATGAGTTCAAATCTGACTGGGGCCTACTCAAAGTTCACTCAGTATTTAAATTCACCATCAATTAACAAGGAGTTAAATTATAAATATTAGCAGCTCCAAGACCAACCCTCAAAATGCAGGCTCTTGATCTCTCTCCCTGCCTTCCCCATTACTGCCTTTTATTTTTCTTCTCTCGCTCTCCTTCCCCCCCTCTCCCTGTCCCCCTTTCCCCCCTCTCCCTGTCTCCCTTTCACCCCTTCCCCTGTCTCTCTCCCTCCCTTCCCACTCTCCACTTCCTCTCTCTCCCCTTCCCCCTCTCTATTTCCGTCCCTCTGTACCCATCCTCTCCCGTTCCCCCGCTCCATTTCTTTCCTCCTCTGTCTCTCCTGTGTCCCGCTCTCTCTCTCTCTCTCTCTCCTCCACTCACTCTCCTTCCCCCTTTCTCACTCCCCCTTTCTCTCCCCCTTCCTCCCCTCCCCTTCCTCTCCCTTTCCTTCCACCTCGATCTCTCTCCAACCCCCTCCTTCTCTCTCCCCTCTCCCTTCCTTACCCTTCACTCTCTCTTCACCCTCTCTCTCTGTCACTCCTTCCCCTCTCACGACCCCCTCTCGCTCTCCCCTTCGCCCCTCCCTTCTCACTCTCCACTCCCCTCTCTGTCTATCACCCCTTTCTCCTCTCAGCACACTACCCCAATCCCATGTGCAAAGTTAAAGCACATGAGATTGGGGGTAGTGTGCTGACGTGGACTGAGAACTGGTTGTCAGACAGGAAGCAAAGAGTAGGAGTAAATGGGTACTTTTCAGAATGGCAGGCAGTGACTAGTGGGGTACCGCAAGGTTCTGTGCTGGGGCCCCAGCTGTTTACACTGTACATTAATGATTTAGACGAAGGGATTAAATGTAGTATCTCCAAATTTGCGGATGACACTAAGTTGGGTGGCAGTGTGAGCTGCGAGGAGGATGCTATGAGGCTGCAGAGTGACTTGGATAGGTTCGGTGAGTGAGCAAATGCATGGCAGATGAAGTATAATGTGGATAAATGTGAGGTTATCCACTTTGGTGGTTAAAAACAGAGAGACAGACTATTATCTGAATGGTGACAGATTAACAAAAGGGGAGGTGCAACGAGAACTGGGTGTCATGGTACATCAGTCATTGAAGGTTGGCATGCAGGTACAGCAGGTGGTGAAGAAAGCAAATGGCATGTTGGCCTTCATAGCGAGGGGATTTGAGTATAGGAGCAGGGAGGTGTTACTGCAGTTGTACAGGGCCTTGATGAGGCCACACCTGGAGTATTGTGTACAGTTTTGGTCTCCTAACTTGAGGAAGGACATTCTTGCTATTGAGGGAATGCAGAGAAGGTTCACCAGACTGATTCCCGGGATGGCGGGACTGACATATCAAGAAAGACTGGATCAACTGGGCTTGTATTCACTGGAGTTCAGAAGAATGAGAGGGGACCTCATAGAAACGTTTAAAATTCTGACGGGTTTAGACAGGTTAGATGCAGGAAGAATGTTCCCAATGTTGGGGAAGTCCAGAGCCAGGGGTCACAGTCTAAGGATAAGGGGTAAGCCATTTAGGACCGAGATGAGGAGAAACTTCTTCACCCAGAGAGTGGTGAACATGTGGAATTCTCTACCACAGAAAGTAGTTGAGGCCAATTCACTAAATATATTCAAAAAGGAGTTAGATGTAGTCCTTACTACTAGGGGGATCAAGGGGTATGGTGAGAAAGCAGGAATGGGGTACTGACGTTGCATGATCAGCCATGAACTCATTGAATGGTGGTGCAGGCTCGAAGGGCCGTATGGCCTACTCCTGCACCTATTTTCTATGTTTCTATGTTTCTATGTCGATGTTTCTATGTTTCCCTTCCCCCTCCCTTTCCCCCACTCCCTCACCGTACCATTCTCTCTCGCCTTCCCCCTCTATCTCTCCCCTCCCTCTCTCCCTTAACCCCTCTCTTTCTCCCTTTCCTCCTCTCTCCCCTTCCCTCTCGAGAGACAGAGAGAAAGTGAGAGACAGAGAGAACGAGAGAGAGAGACACAGAGAGCCAGGCCAAGGCAGGTGGCTCCATAACTCAGGGGTTAGAGCACTGGTCTTGTTAAACCAGTAGTCGTGGGTTCAAATCTCACTCGGGCCGACTCAAAATTAGCTCAGTATTTAAATTCATGGTCAATTAACAAGGGCTTTAATTATAAATATTAACCAGCTCCAAAACCGACCCTGGAACAACAGGTTCCTTTTTTCTCTTTCCCCTTCTCCCTATCTCTCTCACTCCTTCCCCTCTCTCCCCCCTCCCCCTCTATCTCTTCCCCTCTCCTTTTCTCTCTCCCCTTCCCCATCCAGAAGCAGAGAAAAAGTGAGGGAGACACGGAGAGAGAGAGAGAGGCAGAGAATGAGAGAGAGACAGAGAGACAGAGAGATTGGGACAGAGTGTGACTGAGTTGCCTTGGGATGTTTTACTACGTGAAAGACCCGATATATCGATGTTGAGAGGCGAATATTGAATGAACGGAGGCAGGAGTCTGGGGGATGAGACACAATCTGAGCGTTTCACTGACCCCTCCTCATTCTTCAAACACACAGCACTAACTGGGGAATGACCCACAGCCCAGAGCAGGTGGCTCCATAGCTCAGCGGTTAGAGCACTGGTCTAGTAAACCAGGGGTCGTGGGTTCAAATCTCACTGGGGCCTGCTCAGTATTTAAATTCACTGTCAATTAACAAGGACTTTAATTATAAATATTAAACAGCTCCAAGACAGACCCTGGAACTGCAGGCTCTCGATTCCTCTCTCTCTGCCTTCCCCATCACTGCCCTTTAAATTTCTCTCTCGTTCCGTTCACTCTCCTTCCCCTTTCTCTCTCCCAGTCCCGGTTCATCCCTTGCACTGTCTTTCTCACCCTTCCCACTCTCCACTTCCTCTGTCTTTCCTTCCCCCTCTTTCTCTACCCATCCTCTCTGCCTTTCTCCCTTTCCTCCTCTTTCTCTCTTTCTTTCTCCCTTTCCCCCTCCCTCTCCCCGTCCCCTCTCGTTCTCACTTTCCCTTTACCCTTTTCACCCTCTGCCTTTCTTCCTCTCTCTCCCCTCCCTCCTCTCTCTCTCTGCCCTTCCCCCTTGAGAGACAGAGAGAGAGTGTGTCGGGGTGTGTGTTGTTCACTGATTGTTAGACCTCGGAACTTCTAGTGGGGAGAGGACAACACATGGAACAAAATTTTAGGCTTAACCCAGGGTCCGTTTTATTACACAACAAAAAACCGACTAAAAACTACAGGACGAGACTGCTGAGAGAAATCGACTGAAGACATACAATCGCCATTCCTGGCTGTAGTTATTGTAGGTTTGTGGTTGTTGGTTCCGTGACCGGTCGGTTCTCCTTCTATCCGTTCTCTGCAGCACCTCTTCCTTTCGTCTCCTTCTGTCTCTCTGTTTGTCCTTTTGCTTCATCTTTCTACCTCCTGCTTGTGTACCTTCCTGCTTGACCAGCTCCGCTGGGCAGGGCCACATTGTCCGCATGGTCCCCAGACACGAGACTCCCCAAAGCAAGCGCTCGAATCGGAACTCCCACACGGCAAGCGAGACAAAGGTGGGCAGAGGAAACGTTACAAGGGACACCCCTCAAAGCCTCCCTTGATAAAATGCAACATCCCCACTGACACCTGGGCGTCCCTGGGCCAAAGACCAGTCCGCCCGAAGTGGAGGAAGTGCATCCGGGAGGGTGCTGAGCACCACAAGTCTCATCGCCGAGAGCGTGCAGAGACCAAGCGCAGGCAGCGGAAGGAGCGTGCGGCAAACCAGTCCCACCCTCCCCTTCCCTCAACAACTATCTGTCCCACCTGTGACAGGGACGGTAGTTCCAGTATTAGACTGTTCAACCACCTGAGAACTCACTTTTAGAGTTGAAGCAAGTCTTACTCGATTCCGAGGGACTGCCGATGATGGTGATATTTATATCCACAGTAAGAATAAGTTCCCTGCTGGGCTGGTGTCCGATGAATGCATCTGGATCGATGCAGTGATTTGTTTAACTGGCTGTGCTGAGAAGTTTGACTGGCTACTAATTTGCACATGGAGTCGACAGTGCAAAAGATAACTCCTTATCCTTAATGCCCTGTTATCCAAAAATGTGCATTTCCTTGGGTCCTTTATAGTCCTATTTTCTTGCAGACCTGTAGTCTCTGGGGGGAACTGTGTTACCCCCTGTGGCCAATCAACTGTGGGACTCCCCGGATAGACAGTATCAATCTCTTTGTCTGTATGTATAACCAAGTTCAGTCCTTGACCTCAGCCATTGCTTTTAATGGGTGATGTGTCACCACTTGCCTTCCCCCTCCCAGGTAGTCCAAACGTTTTTACTTTAAAACAGTTTTACCGTGGTCTCTTCCTGTGCCTTGTTCCAAGAAAAATGGGTGTACCCTTACAGGTGAGAGAGACACAGAGAGAGAGAGAGAGTGAGAGACAAAGAAACAGACAGAGAATGAGAGAGACAGGGAGATGGAGAGACAGAGAGATTGAGAGAGAAAGAGAGAGAGAGACAGTGAGACAGAGAGATTGAGCCAGAGTGTGACTGAGTTGCCTTGGGATGTTTTACTACGTGAAAGACCCGATATATCGATGTTGAGAGGCGAATATTAGAAGAGACGGAGGCAAGTGTCTGGGGGATGAGACACAATCTGAGCGTTTCATTGACCCCTCCTCATTCTTCAAACACACAGCACTAACTGGGGAATGACCCACAGCCCAGTGCAGGTGGCTCCATAGCTCAGGGGTTAGAGCACTGGTCTTGTAAACCAGGGGTCGTGGGTTCAAATCTCACTGGGGCCTACTCAAAATTAGCTCAGTATCTAAATATCAGTTTCTTTCTCTTTTCCCTTTCCTTTCAGATTCTCCCCCTCTCTCTCTCTTCCCTTCTCCTCGCTCTTACTTTCCGTCCCCTCTGTTTCTCACTCCTTCCCTCTCTCCCCTTAACTTCTCTTTCCCCTTCCTCCCTCTCTCTCCTCTGCCACACTTTCCTCCTCGCAGTCTCCCCTCCCCCCTCTCTCCTCTCACTCCTTCAGGAGCAGGCCATTGGGTAAAGCATAATTCGGTCAGGCAGAGTCAGCATTGATTTATGAAGGGGAAGTCATGTTTGACTAATTTGCTGGAATTCTTTGAGGATGTAACCAACAGGATGGATAAAGGGGAACTCATTTTTTGAGTGGAAGCAAGTCTTCCTCGATTCCGAGGGACTGCCTCTTGCAATGTCTGTCAGCTTGTAATGTTTGTAGCTCCACATTGAGGATGTGGACGTATTGTGTACTGCAAATGCAGAGTTAATAACAAACAGAATTCGGCGGGTTTCCGGAGACTTCCGAGAGAGCTGCGCGCCATGTTAGGAAGCTGTGTGTGCTGTGCCCTGTGAATATATCACACCTATGCTGATGATGTTAGAGACAAAGAGTGAGAGAGAAAGAGAAAGTCAGGTTGAGAGATTGAGTGAGAAGGAAAAAGAGTAAGGGAGAGGCAGAATCCCATTCGGCCCATCGTATCCACGCCGACCGGCCAAGAGCAACCCAGCCTCATCCCACTTTCCAGCTCGAGGTCTGTTGGTTCCAGCACTTCATAAATGTGGTCAAGAACAAGCCCACAGTTCCACAGTCAGTCTGGGAGCTGTTTCATATTTATAATTAAAGCCCTTGTTAATTGACAGTGAATTTAAAGACTGAGCTAATTTTGAGTAGGCCCCAGTGAGATTTGAACCCACGACCCCTGGTTTACTAGACCAGTGCTCTAACCCCTGAGCTATGGATCCACCTGCCCTGGGCTGTGGGTCATTCCCCAGTTAGTGCTGTGTGTTTGAAGAATGAGAAGGGAAATGGTCCACGTTGTCCAGGGCCACGCCGTGGATCTTGATGACTGGGGGGCAGTGCTGTGCGGCGAGGACAGGTTGGTGGAGGACCTTTGTCTTACGGATGTTTAGTGTAAGGCCAGTGCTTTCGTACGCCTCAGTAAATACATTGACTATATCCTGGAGTTCAGCCTCTGAATGTGCGCAGATTCAGGCGTCGTCCGCGTACTGTAGCTCGACGACAGAGGTTGGGGTGGTCTTGGTGATCATCGATTCCATTCATGCCGCTTCAAAGGGTACGTTTGCAAGGGCTGTGGAACAATGGGACACCTCCAACGTATGTGCAGGCGAGCTGCAAACCCTGCTAATCCTGCAAACCACCTTGTTGCAGAGCAGGACAGATCCACGGTGGAACACGATGAACCAGAGCCTCAGACCGAGGAGGCAGAGGTATATGGGGTGCACACATTTACCACAAAGTGTCCCCCGATAATGCTGAAGGTTGAATTAAATGGACTCCCGGTGTCCATGGAGCTGGACACGGGCGCGAGCCAGTCCATAATGAGCAAAAAGACTTTCGATAAGTTGTGGTGCAACAAGGCTTCAAGGCCAGTCCTGACTCCCATTCGAACCAAACGTAGAACGTACACAAAGGAACTGATTCCCGTAATCGGCAGTGCTACCGGAAAGATCTCCTACGATGGAGCGGTGCATGATTTACCACTGTGGGTGGTACCGGGCGATGGCCCCACGCTGTTCGGCAGGAGCTGGCTGGGAAAGATACATCCGTCGACGACACCTCATGTGCCCAGGTCCTAAGCAAGTTCCCCTCGCTGTTCGAACCAGGCGTCAGGAAGTTCCAAGGAGCAAAAGTACAGATCCATTTAATTCCGGGGGCGTGACCCATCCATCACAAGGTGAGAGCGGTACCTTACATGGTGAGAGAGAGGGTGGACATTGAGCTGGACAGGCTGCAACGAGAGGACATCATTTCGCCGATCGAATTCAATGAGTGGGCCAGTCCGATTGTTCCAATCCTCAAGGGAGACGGCACCGTCAGAATCTGTGGTGATTACAAAGTAACTATTAATCGTTTCTCCCTGCAGGATCAATACCCGCTACTAAAGGCTGATGACCTATTTGTCACGCTGGTTGGGGGGGAAAACATTCACGAAGCCGGACTTGACCTCGGCCTACATGACGCAGGAGCTGGTGGAATCTTCGAAAGGCCTCACCTGCCTCAACACGCACAAAGGTCTTTTCGTTTACGACAGATGCCCGTTTGGGATTCGATCAGCCACGGCGATATTCCAGAGGAACACGGAAAGCTTGCTGAAGTGGGTCCCGTGCACCGTGGTCTTCCAGGACGACATCTTGGTTACAGGTCGGGACACCGTCGAGCATTTGCAGAACGCGGAGGAGCTCCTTAGTCGGCTTAATCGTGTGGGGCTCGGGCTGAAATGCTCGCAGTGCGTTTTCCCGGTGCCTGAAGTGGAGTTCCCGGGGAGAAGAATCGCGGCGGACGGCATCAGGCCCACCGATTCGAAGACGGGGGCAATCGAGAAGGCACCGAGACCACGGAACGTGACGGAGCTGCGGTCGTTTCTAGGACTCCTGAACTATGTTGGTAACTTCTTACCGGGTCTTGGCACATTGTTAGAACCCCTGCACCCTCCACTGCGCAAGGGAGATGAATGGGTCTGGGGTAAAAGCCAAGAAAATGCCTTTGAGAAAGCTAGGAAGCTGTCATGTTCAAACAAATTGCTTGTGTTGTACGATCCATGTAAACGTTTGGTACGAGCATGTGATGCGTCGTCGTACGGGGTCGGGTGTGTGTTGTAACAAGCGAATGAATTTGGGAAATTGCAACCGGTTGCTTATGCAACCAGAAGTCTGTCGAAGGCCGAGAGGACCTACAGTATGATCGAGAGAGAAGCGTTAGTGTGTGTTTACGGGGTAAAGAAAATGCATCAATATCTGTTTGGGCTCAAATTCGAATTGGAAATCGACCACAAGCCACTTATATCCCTCCTTTCTGAAAATTAGGGGATAAATACGAACGCATCGGCCCGCATCCAGAGATGGGCGCTCACGTTGTCCACATACAACTACACCATCCGCCACAGGCCAGGCACAGAAAACTGTGCCGATGCTCTCAGTAGGCTGCCATTGCCCACCACCGGGGTGGAGATGGCACAGCCCGCAGATTTAGTTATGGTAATGGAAACATTCGAGAGTGAGCAATCACCTGTCACCGCCCGACAGATTAGAACCTGGATGAGCCAGGGCCCCTTACTGTCCTCAGTAAAAAGCCGTGCGCTCCACGGGAGTTGGTCTAGTGTCCCGTTAGAGATGAACGAAGAAATAAAGCCATACCAGCGACACAAAGATGAAATGTTTAGACAGGCAGATTGCCTCCTGTGGGGCATTTGGGTAGGTATGCCAAAAAAGGGCAGGGGCACTTTCATTCGTGATCTCCACAGTACCCACCCAGGCATTGTAATGATGAAAGCGATAGCCAGATCCCACGGGTGGTGGCCCGGTATCGATGCAGACTTAGAGTCCTGTGTGCACAACTGTAATACATGTTCCCAGTTAAGCAACGCACCCAGGGAGGCGTCCCTAAGTTTATGGTCTTGGCCCTCCAAACCGTGGTCTGGGGTTCATGTCGACTATGCAGGCCCATTCTTGGGGAAAAATGTTTTTAGTGGTTGTAGATACGTACTCCAAATGGATCGAATGTGTGATAATGTCGGCAAGCACTTCCGCTGCCACCATCGAAAGCCTACGGGCCGTGTTTGCCACGCACGGCCTGCCTGATGTCCTTGTAAGCGACAATGGGCCGTGCTTTACCGGTGCCGAGTTCAAGGAATTCATGACCCGCAATGGGGTCAAACATGTCACGCCTGCCCCGTTTAAGCCAGCGTCCGACGGTCAGGCAGAACGAGCAGTTCAAACAATCAAGCAGAGCTTGAAAAGGGTAACTGAAGGCTCACTGCAGACTCGCTTGTCCCGAGTCCTGCTCAGTTACCGCACAAGACCCCACTCACTTACCGGGGTCCCTTCCACTGAACTGCTGATGAAAAGGGCACTTCAGACAAGGCTCTCGTTAGTCCACCCTGATCTACACGAACAGGTAGAGAGCAGGCGGCTTCAACAGAATACATAACGTGATCGCACAAATGTGTCACGTGAAATTGAAGTAAACGATCCTGTATTTGTGTTGAACTATGGACAAGGTCCCAAGTGGATTGCTGCCACTGTTTTGGCCAAAGAAGGGAGCAAGGTGTTTGTGGTCAAACTCGCAAATGGACTCACCTGCAGAAAACACTTGGACCAAATCAAACTCAGATTTACAGACTATCCAGAACAACCCACAACACACTCTACCGTCCGTCCAACACACAGACGTAGCAACCGACCCAGCGGTTGACCACGAAGCAGAACCCATCACCCCCCAGCAGCCCAGCAAGGCCAGCTGCACAGCAGCCCAGCGAGGGCCCAACAAATGATTCACCAACACCAGCATTTGCACCGAGACGATCAACCAGGGCAAGGAAGGCCCCAGATCGACTCACATTGTATACAGTTACACTATTGACTTTGGGGCAGGGGGCGGGGGGGGAAGTGTTGTTACGAATGTAAACCTGTAATTATCATGTCTGACCACCAGAGGGCTTATCTCCTGGAGTCCCAAGGGATCCCACAATCCCTTGGGAGCACCTGTACTTAAGGAAGCCTCACAGGCTGGTGAGGCACTCTGGAGACCTGTGATAAAGGACTAAGGTCACACCTTACTTTGAGCTTGCAGTATCTCGTCTGACTCTTGATTCAAGACAGAACACCGTCCACTCTCTCTTTTCCCTGTCCCTCTCTTTCCTGCTCCTGCCCCTGCCTTTACCAGAGCAGGTGGTTCCATAGCTCAGGGGTTAGAGCACTGGTCTAGTAAACCAGGGGTCATAGTTCAAATTTCACTGGGGCCTACTCAAAATTAACTCAGTATTTAAATACTTTTCCCATTCCGACAGATTCTTCCCTTCCCCATCACAAATCTTTTTATCCCTCTCTCCCTTTCCCGCTATTTCGCTTTCCCCGTCTCGCCCTCCTTTTCCTCACTCGCATCAACCGCTCTCCTTCCCCATTTCTCCCCTTCCACTCTCTCTCTCCTTCTGCTCTCTCTCCCCTTTCACTGTCTCTTCTTCCCAGTCTCCTCTTCCCCGTCTCTCTCACTCCTTCCCCTCTCTCACTCCATCCCCTCCCTCTCTCGCCTCTTCCTCCTCTCTCTTTCCCCTTCCCCCACTCTCTCATTCCTTCCACTCTCTCTTTACCCTTCCCCTCTCTTTCCTGCTCCTTCCGCTGACTTCCCAAGAACAGGTAGTTCCATAGCTCAGGGGTTCGAGCACTGGTCTAGTAAATCAGCAGTCATGGGTTCAAATTTTGCTGGGGCCTACTCAAAATTAGTTTAGTGTTTAAATACCTGGCTGATCACTCCCCAACCGCAAGGACCACATCCAATTCCCTCCTGAACATATCCAATGAACTGGCATCAATAACTCTCCGCAACAGGAAACCCCACAGACCAACAACTCCCTGAGTGAAGATGTCTCTCCCAAACAGCCCACCCCCCTCCCAATAGCGTGCCCCACCCCGGCTCAGGACCCATCCAACACCGGGTATACTGCCCCAACACCCAGCGCGGCCCGTCCCGTCAGAATCCTTCCCAAATGCCAAACACCCCCTGGATGTCGAGCACCCAGCCCCTGCGAAGCCAACACACCACATCCACCAATCGCCATCTGCGCAGTCAACCCGAACACTCCCTGCACCGAGGCACAGAGCCCCCAGGTCCGACCGTCCAACACACATAGCACCCCCCACCAGACCTTCGCTGCAATGTAGCCCCTCCTATCCCCTGCCCCTCAATCCCCCACCCCTGTCTCCATTCATTCTTCCCTCTGCCTCCCCGCACAGGCCCCCACCTTGGGGGCGGTAACCTTCTGGGGCTGGGAATTTTAGCTCCCACCACAGAATTGGCCTGACCACCCCTCAATGGAAGCAGCGTGCAATTTCCCACACTCCACTTCCTTTGTGGGCACTACCGGATGTTCATGTGACAGTGGGAACTGGTGTTCTCCACTCTCTGTCCTGTGACAGTGGGAACTGGTGTTCTCCACTCTCTGTCCTGTGACAGTGGGAACTGGTGCTCTCCACTCTCTGTCCTGTGACAGTGGGAACTGGTGCTCTCCAATCTCTGTCCTGTGACAGTGGGAACTGGTGCTCTCCACTCTCTGTCCTGTGACAGTGGGAACTGGTGTTCTCCACTCTCTGTCCTGTGACAGTGGGAACTGGTGTTCTCCACTCTCTGTCATGTGACAGTGGGAACTGGTGCTCTCCACTCTCTGTCCTGTGACAGTGGGAACTGGTGCTCTCCACTCTCTGTCCTGTGACAGTGGGAACTGGTGCTCTCCACTCTCTGTCCTGTGACAGTGGGAACTGGTGCTCTCCACTCTCTGTCCTGTGACAGTGGGAACTGGTGTTCTCCACTCTCTGTCCTGTGACAGTGGGAACTGGTGTTCTCCACTCTCTGTCATGTGACAGTGGGAACTGGTGTTCTCCACTCTCTGTCCTGTGACAGTGGGAACTGGTGCTCTCCACTCTCTGTCCTGTGACAGTGGGAACTGGTGCTCTCCACTCTCTGTCCTGTGACAGTGGGAACTGGTGCTCTCCACTCTCTGTCCTGTGACAGTGGGAACTGGTGCTCTCCACTCTCTGTCCTGTGACAGTGGGAACTGGTGCTCTCCACTCTCTGTCCTGTGACAGTGGGAACTGGTGCTCTCCACTCTCCCATCCTGTGACAGTGGGAACTGGTGTTCTCCACTCTCTGTCCTGTGACAGTGGGAACTGGTGCTCTCCACTCTCTGTCCTGTGACAGTGGGAACTGGTGCTCTCCACTCTCCCGTCCTGTGACAGTGGGAACTGGTGCTCTCCACTCTCTGTCCTGTGACAGTGGGAACTGGTGTTCTCCACTCTCTGTCCTGTGACAGTGGGAACTGGTGCTCTCCACTCTGTCCTGTGACAGTGGGAACTGGTGTTCTCCACTCTCCCATCCTGTGACAGTGGGAACTGGTGTTCTCCACTCTCTGTCCTGTGACAGTGGGAACTGGTGCTCTCCACTCTGTCCTGTGACAGTGGGAACTGGTGTTCTCCACTCTCTGTCCTGTGACAGTGGGAACTGGTGTTCTCCACTCTCCATCCTGTGACAGTGGGAACTGGTGTTCTCCACTCTCCGTCCTGTGACAGTGGGAACTGGTGCTCTCCACTCTCTGTTCTGTGACAGTGGGAACTCGTGCTCTCCACTCTCTGTCCTGTGACAGTGGGAACTGGTGCTCTCCACTCTCTGTCCTGTGACAGTGGGAACTGGTGTTCTCCACTCTCCGTCCTGTGACAGTGGGAACTGGTGTTCTCCACTCTCCGTCCTGTGACAGTGGGAACTGGTGCTCTCCACTCTCTGTCCTGTGACAGTGGGAACTGGTGCTCTCCACTCTCTGTCCTGTGACAGTGGGAACTGGTGCTCTCCACTCTCCCGTCCTGTGACAGTGGGAACTGGTGCTCTCCACTCTCTGTCCTGTGACAGTGGGAACTGGTGCTCTCCACTCTCTGTCCTGTGACAGTTGGAACTGGTCGCCCTGGAACAACAAGCTTATTTTACTCTTTTCCCTTCCCCCTATCTCTGTCACTCCTTCCCCTCTCACTCCCCTCCCCCCCTATCTCTTCCCCCTCCCTCTCTATCTCTTTCCTTCTCCTTTTCTCTCTCCCTTATCCAGAAGCAGAGAATAAGTGAGAGCGACACGGAGAGAGCGCGAGAGGCAGGGAATGAGACAGAGAGACAGAAAGACAGAGAGACAGAGAGATTGGGACAGAGTGTGACTGAGTTGCCTTGGGATGTTTTACTACGTGAAAGACCCGATATATCGATGTTGAGAGGTGAATATTGAAGAGACGGAGGCAGGAGTCTGGGGGATGAGACACAATCTGAGCGTTTCACTGACCCCTCCTCATTCTTCAAACACACAGCACTAACTGGGGAATGACCCACAGCCCAGGGCAGGTGGTTCCATAGCTCAGGGGTTAGAGCACGGGTCTAGTAAACCAGGGGTAGTGGGTTCAAATCTCATTGGGTCCTACTCAGCTCAGTATTTAAATTAGCAAGGGCTTTAATTATAAATATGAAACCAACCCTGGCACAACAGGCTCTCCCCTCTCCCCCAATCTTCCCTTCTCACTCTTACTCTCTGTCCCCTTCCCCCTCTCTCAATCCCTTTTCACCTTCTTCCTTCCCTCCTCTTTCTCTCTCTCTCACTCCTGCCCCTCTCTCTCGTACCCCTTCACTTTCTCTTCTCCCTTTTCCCGTCTCTCTCTCTCACTCCTTTCTCTCTCACTCCCCCCTCTCGCTCCCCCCTTCTCACTCTCCACTTCCCTCTCTGTCTATCTCCCTTTCCCCTCTCTTCCCTTCCCCCAGACACCACAGGCTCTCCCCTTTCCCCCACTCTCTCACCCTGCCATTCACTCTCCCCTTCTCCCTCTATCTCTCCCTTTCCTCTCTCCCTTAACCCCTCTCTCTCTCTCTCTCCCTTTCCCTCTCTATCCCCTTCCCCCTCGAGAGAGAGAGAGAGAGAGAGAGAGAGAGAGAGAGCTCAGAGCAGGTAGCTGGGTCCTACTAAAATTGAGCTCAGTATTTAAATTCACCATCAATTGACAAGGGCTTTAATTATAAATATTAAAAAGCTCTGAGACCGACCCTGGAACTACAGGCTCTCGATTTATTTCTTCCCTTCCTCCTCTCTCTATCATTTCCCTTTATTTTTCTCTCTCTCTCCCCTCCGCTCACTCTCCTTCATCCTTTCTCTCTCCCTTCCCCCCTTTCCCACTCTCTCTCCCCTTCCTCTCCCTTTCCTTCCCCCTCTATCTCTCTCCATCCCCTTCTCCTTCTCTCTCTCCTTCCCTCTCACTCTCTCCCTTTTCCCTTCTGACTCGAACTTTCTCTCTCCTCTTCCCATCTCTCGCTCCCCTTCCCATCTCTCGCTCCCCTCCCCATCTCTCTCTCCCCCCCCATCTCTCATTCCCCTCCCCATCTCTCGCTCCCCTTCCCCTCTCACTCCCCTTCCCCTCTCTCTCACTCCCCTTCCCATCTCTCGCTCCCCTTCCCCTCTCTCTCTCTCCCTTTCCCTCTCTCTCCCCTTTCCCCTCTCGTTCTCACTTTCCCTTTACCCTTTTCACTCTCTCCCTCTGCCTTTCTTCCCCTCTCTCTCCCCTCCCTCCTCTCTCTCTCTCTACCCTTCCCACTCACGAGACAGAGAGAAAGTGAAAAAGATACAGAGAGAGAGAGTAACACTGAGAAAATGAGAATGAGAGAAAGACAGAGAGAGTGAGCGAAAGAGACAGAGAGAGAGAGAGAGAGAAAGAGAGATAGAGAGAGAGAGAGAGAGAGAGAGAGACAGAGAGAGATTGAGCCAGAGTGTGACTGAGTTGCCTTAGGCAATTTTATCTCCCTCCCTTCCCCTTCACTCTCTCTTCCCCCTCTCTCCCTTTTCCCGTCACTCTCACTCCTTTCCCTCTCATGACGCCGTCTCACTCTCCCCTCCCATCTCTCTCTCACCTCCCCTCTCTCCACTTCGCTCTCTCATTCCAACCCCTCTCACTCCCATTCCTTCTTTCTCCCCTTCCCCACTTTCTCCCCTTCCCCTCTCTCTCCCCTCCCCCTCTCTCTCCCCTTCCCTTCCCTCTCTCCCCCCCTTCCCCTCTCTCTATCCCCTCCCCCATCGCTCTCACCTTCCTCCCTCTCTCTCCCCTTCCCCCTCGAGAGACAGAGAAAAAGTGAGAGAACGAGAGAAAGAGACACAGAGAGCAAACCCAGCGCAGGTGGCTTCATAGCTCACGGGTTAGAGCACAAGTCCAATAAACCAGGGGGTGTGGGTTCAAACCTCACTGGGTTCTGCTCAAAATCAGCTTAATATTTAAATTCACCATTAGTTAACAAGGGTTTAATTATAAATATTAACCAGCTCCAAGACTGACTCTGGAACAGCAGGCTTGTCTCTCTGACACGCACTCTCCCACTTCCCCATCACAAACTGTTCTCCATCTGCTTTCCCTGCCTATTGCTTCTCCCTCTCTCTCCTTCTCACTCTCTCTCTCTCTCTCCCCTTCCCATTGGGGTGATTGACCAGACAAACGCACCCTTCCGTCAACGTTACCGAGATGGTGCAAGAGGAGAAGTCATGATGAAACATTCCCTCTCTCTCCCCTTCCCCTTCCACTCTCTCTTTTCCCTTCCCCTCTCTTTCCTGCTCCTTCCCCGGTCTTTCCCAGCGGAGCTGGCTCCATAGCTCAGGGGTCATGAGTTCAAATCTGACTGGGGCCTACTCAAAGTTCACTCAGTATTTAAATTCACCATCAATTAACAAGGGGTTAAATTATAAATATTAAACAGCTCCAAGACCAACCCTCAAACTGCAGGCTCTTGATCTCTCTCTCTGCCTTCCCCATCACTGCCTTTTATTTTTCTTCTCTCGCTCTCCTTCCCCACTCTCCCTGTCCCCCTTTCCCCCCTCTCCCTGTCTCCCTTTCCCCCCTTCCCCTGTCTCTCGCCCTCCCTTCCCACTCTCCACTTCCTCTCTCTCCCCTTCCCCCTCTCGATTTCCGTCCCTCTGTACCCATCCTCTCCCGTTCCACCGCTCCATTTCTTTCCTCCTCTGTCTCTCCTGTGTCCCGCTCTCTCTCTCTCTCCTCCACTCACTCTCCTTCCCCATTTCTCACTCCCCCTTTCTCTCCCCCTTCCTCCCCTCCCCTTCCTCTCCCTTTCCTTCCACCTCTATCTCTCTCCAACCCCCTCCTTCTCTCTCCCCTCTCCCTTCCTTACCCTTCACTCTCTCTTCACCCTCTCTCTCTGTCACTCCTTCCCCTCTCACGACCCCCTCTCGCTCTCCCCTTCGCCCCTCCCTTCTCACTCTCCACTCCCCTCTCTGTCTATCACCCCTTTCCCCTCTCAGCACACTACCCCAATCCCATGTGCAAAGTTAAAGCACATGAGATTGGGGGTAGTGTGCTGACGTGGATTGAGAACTGGTTGTCAGACAGGAAGCAAAGAGTAGGAGTAAATGGGTACTTTTCAGAATGGCAGGCAGTGACTAGTGGGGTACCGCAGGGTTCTGTGCTGGGGCCCCAGCTGTTTACATTGTACATTAATGATTTAGACGAGGGGATTAAATGTAGTATCTCCAAATTTGCGGATGACACTAAGTTGGGTGGCAGTGTGAGCTGCGAGGAGGATGCTATGAGGCTGCAGAGTGATTTGGATAGGTTAGGTGAGTGAGCAAATGCATGGCAGATGGAGTATAATGTGGATAAATGTGAGGTTATCCACTTTGGTGGTTAAAAACAGAGAGACAGACTATTATCTGAATGGTGACAGATTAGGAAAAGGGAAGGTGCAACGAGACCTGGGTGTCATGGTACTACAGTCATTGAAGGTTGGCATGCAGGTACAGCAGGTGGTTCAGAAAGCAGATGACATGTTGGCCTTCATAGTGAGGGGATTTGAGTATAGGAGCAGGGAGGTGTTGCTACAGTTGTACAGGGCCTTGGTGAGGCCACACCTGGAGTATTATGTACAGTTTTGGTCTCCTAACTTGAGGAAGGACATTCTTGCTATTGAGGGAGTGCAGTGAAGATTCACCAGACTGATTCCCGGGATGGCGGGACTGACATATCAAGAAAGACTGGATCAACTGGGCTTGTATTCACTGGAGTTCAGAAGAATGAGAGGCGACCTCATAGAAACGTTTAAAATTCTGACGAGTTTCGACAGGTTAGATGCAGGAAGAATGTTCCCAATGTTGGGGAAGTCCAGAACCAGGGGTCACAGTCTAAGGATAAGGGGTAAGCCATTTAGGACCGAGATGAGGAGAAACTTCTTCACTCAGAGAGTGGTGAACCTGTGGAATTCTCTACCACAGAAAGTAGTTGAGGCCAATTCATTAAATATATTCAAAAAGGAGTTAGATGTAGTCCTTACTACTAGGAGGATCAAGGGGTATGGCGAGAAAGCAGGAATGGGGCCCTGAAGTTTCATGTTCAGTCATGAACTCATTGAATGGTGGTGCAGGCTAGAAGGGCTGAATGGCCTAATCCTGCACCTATTTTCAATGTTTCTATGTTTCTATGTCTATGTTTCTATGTTTCCCTTCCCCCTCCCTTTCCCCCACTCCCACAGCGTACCATTCTCTCTCGCCTTCCCCCTCTATCTCTCCCCTCCCTCTCTCCCTTAACCCCTCTCTTTCTCCCTTTCCTCCTCTCTCCCCTTCCCTCTCGAGAGACAGAGAGAAAGTGAGAGACAGAGAGAACGAGAGAGAGAGACACAGAGAGCCAGGCCAAGGCAGGTGGCTCCATAACTCAGGGGTTAGAGCATTGGTCTTGTTAAACCAGTAGTCGTGGGTTCAAATATCCCTAGGGCCTACTCAAAATTAGCTCAGTATTTAAATTCATGGTCAATTAACAAGGGCTTTAATTATAAATATTAACCAGCTCCAAAACCGACCCTGGGACAACAGGTTCCTTTTTTCTCTTTCCCCTTCCCCCTATCTCTCTCACTCCTTTCTCTCTCTCCCCCCTCCCCCTCTATCTCTTCCCCTCTCCTTTTCTCTCTCCCCTTCCCCATCCAGAAGCAGAGAAAAAGTGAGGGAGACACGGAGAGAGAGAGAGAGGCAGAGAATGAGAGAGAGACAGAGAGACAGAGAGATTGGGACAGAGTGTGACTGAGTTGCCTTGGGATGTTTTACTACGTGAAAGACCCGATATATCGATGTTGAGAGGCGAATATTGAAGAGACGGAGGCAGGAGTCTGGGGGATGAGACACAATCTGAGCGTTTCACTGACCCCTCCTCATTCTTCAAACACACAGCACTAACTGGGGAATGACCCACAGTCCAGGGCTGGTGGTTCCATAGCTCAGGGGTTAGAGCACTGGTCTAGTAAACCAGGGGTCGTGGGTTCAAATCTCACTGGGGTTGCTCAGTATTTAAATACACTGCCAATTAACAAGGACTTTAATTATAAATATTAAACAGCTCCAAGACAGACCCTGGAACTGCAGGCTCTCGATTTTTCTCTCTCTGCCTTCCCCATCACTGCCCTTTATATTTCTCTCTCGTTCCATTCACTCTCCTTCCCCTTTCTCTCTCCCAGTCCCGCTTACTCCCTTGCACTGTCTTTCTCACCCTTCCCACTCTCCACTTCCTCTGTCTTTCCTTCCCCCTCTTTCTCTACCCATCCTCTCTGCCTTTCTCCCTTTCTCTCCCATTCCCCCTCCCTCTCCCCGTCCCCTCTCGTTCTCACTTTCCCTTTACCCTTTTCACCCTCTGCCTTTCTTCCTCTCTCTCCCCTCCCTCCTCTCTCTCTCTGCCCTTCCCCCTTGAGAGACAGAGAGAGAGTGTGTCGGGGTGTGTGTTGTTCACTGATTGTTAGACCTCGGAACTTCTAGTGGGGAGAGGACAACACATGGAACAACATTTTAGGCTTAACCCAGGGTCCGTTTTATTACACAACAAAAAACCGACTTAAAACTACAGGACGAGACTGCTGAGAGAAATCGACTGAAGACATACAATCGCCATTCCTGGCTGTAGTTATTGTAGGTTTGTGGTTGTTGGTTCCGTGACCGGTCGGTTCTCCTTCTATCCGTTCTCTGCAGCGCCTCTTCCTTTCGTCTCCTTCTGTCTCTCTGTTTGTCCTTTTGCTTCATCTTTCCACCTCCTGCTTGTGTACCTTCCTGCTCCTTCCTGCTTGACCAGCTCTGCTGGGCAGGGCCACATTGACCGCATGGTCCCCAGACACGAGACTCCCCAAAGCAAGCGCTCGAATCGGAACTCCCACACGGCAAGCGAGACAAAGGTGGGCAGAGGAAACGTTACAGGGACACCCTCAAAGCCTCCCTTGATAAAATGCAACATCCCCACCGACACCTGGGAGTCCCTGGCCAAAGACCAGTCCCGCCCTAAGTGGAGGAAGTGCATCCGGGAGGGTGCTGAGCACCACAAGTCTCATCACCGAGAGTGTGCAAAACCAAGCGCAGGCAGCGGAAGGAGCGTGCGGCAAACCAGTCCCACCCTCCCCTTCCCTCAACAACTATCTGTCCTACCTGTGACAGGGACGGTAATTCCAGTATTAGACTGTTCAACCACCTGAGAACTCACTTTTAGAGTTGAAGCAAGTCTTACTCGATTCCGAGGGACTGCCGATGATGGTGATATTTATAGCCACAGTAAGATTAAGTTCCCTGCTGGGCTGGTGTCCGATGAATGCATCTGGATGGATGCAGTGATTTGTTTAACTGGCTGTGCTGAGGAGTTTGACTGGCTACTAATTTGCACACGGAGTCGACAGTGCAAAAGATAACTCCTTATCCTTAATGCCCTGTTATCCAAAAATGTGCCTTTCCTTGGGTCCTTTATAGTCCTGTTTTCTTGCAGACCTGTAGTCTCTGGGGGGAACTGTGTTACCCCCTGTGGCCAATCAACTATGGGACTCCCCGGATAGACAGTATCAATCTCTTTGTCTGTATGTATAATCAAGTTCAGTCCTTGACCTCAACCATTGCTTTTAATGGGTGATGTGTCACCACTTGCCTTCCCCCTCCCAGGTAGTCCAAACGTTTTTACTTTAAAACAGTTTGTTCGTGGTCTCTTCCTGTGCCTTGTTCCAAGAAAAATAGGTGTACCCTTACAGGTGAAAGAGACACAGAGAGAGAGAGAGAGTGAGAGACAAAGAAACAGACAGAGAATGAGAGAGACAGGGAGATGGAGAGACAGAGAGATTGAGAGAGAAAGAGAGAGAGAGACAGAGAGACAGAGAGATTGGGGTAGAGTGTGACTGAGTTGCCTTGGGATGTTTTACTATGTGAAAGACCCGATATATCGATGTTGAGAGGCGAATATTGAAGAGACGGAGGCAGGAGTCTGGGGGATGAGACACAATCTGAGCGTTTCATTGACCCCTCCTCATTCTTCAAACACACAGCACTAACTGGGGAATGACGCACAGCCCACAGCAGGTGGCTCCATAGCTCCGGGGTGAGAGCAATGGTCTCGTAAACCAGAGGTCGTGGGTTCAAATCTCACTAGGGCCTACTCAAAATTAGCTCAGTATTTAAATATCTGTCTCTCTCTCTCCCCTGAACTTCTTTTTCCCCTTCCTCCCTCCCTCTTCTCTGCTCCTCTTTCCTCCTCGCAGTCTCCCCTCCCCCCTCTCTCTCACTCCTTCAGGCGCAGGCCATTGGGAAAAGCATAATTGGGTCAGGCAGAGTCAGCATAGATTTATGAATGGGAAGTCATGTTTGACTAATTTGCTGGAATTCTTTGAGGATGTAACCAACAGGGTGGATAAAGGGGAACTCATTTTAAGAGCGGAAGCAAGTCTTCCTCGATTCCGAGGGACTGCCTCTTGCAATGTCTGTCAGCTTGTAATGTTTGTAGCTCCACATTGAGGATGTGGACGTATTGTGTACTGCAAGTGCAGAGTTAATAATAAACAGAATTCGGCGGGTTTCCGGAGACTTCCGAGAGAGCTGCGCGCCATGTTAGGAAGCTGTGTGTGCTGTGCCCTGTGAATATATCACACCTATGCTGATGATGTTAGAGACAAAGAGTGAGAGAGAAAGAGAAAGTCAGGTTGAGAAGGAAAAAGAGTAAGGGAGAGGCAGAATCCCATTCGGCCAATCGTATCCACACCGACCAGCCAAGAGCAACCCAGCCTCATCCAACTTTCCAGCTTGAGGTCTGTTAGTTGCAGCACTTCAAGTACTTTTTAAATGTAGTCAAGAACAAGCCCATCATTCCACAGTCAGTCTGGGAGGTGTTTAATATTTATAATTAAAGCCCTTGTTAATTGACAGTGAATTTAAATACTGAGCTAATTTTGAGTCGGCCCAAGTGAGATTTGAACCCACAACCCCTGTTTTATTAGACCAGTGCTCTAACCCCTGAGCTATGGAGCCACCTGCCCTGGGCTGTGGGTCATTCCCCAGTTAGTGCTGTGTGTTTGAAGAATGAGGAGGTAAATGGTCCCCGGTGTCCAGGGCCACGCCGTGGATCTTGATGACTGGGGGCAGTGCTATGCGGCGAGGACAGGTTGGTGGAGGACCTTTGTCTTACGGATGTTTAGTGTAAGGCCAGTGCTTTCGTACGCCTCAGTAAATACATTGACTATATCCTGGAGTTCAGCCTCTGAATGTGCACAGATTCAGGCGTCGTCCGCGTACTGTAGCTCGACGACAGAGGTTGGGGTGATCTTGGTGATCATCGATTCCATTCATGCCGCTTCAAAGGGTACGTTTGCAAGGGCTGTGGAACAATGGGACACCTCCAACGTATGTGCAGGCGAGCTGCAAACCCTGCTAATCCTGCAAACCACATTGTTGCAGAGGAGGACAGATCCACGGCGGAACACGATGAACCAGAGCCTCAGACTGAGGCGGCAGAGGTATATGGGGTGCACACATTTACCACAAAGTGTCCCCCGATAATGCTGAAGGTTGAATTAAATGGGCTCCCGGTGTCCATGGAGCTGGACACGGGCGCGAGCCAGTCCATAATGAGCAAAAAGACTTTCGATAAGTTGTGGTGCAACAAGGCTTCAAGGCCAGTCCTGACTCCCATTCGAACCAAACTTAGAACGTACACAAAGGAACTGATTCCCGTAATCGGCAGTGCTACCGGAAAGATCTCCTACGATGGAGCGGTGCATGATTTACCACTGTGGGTGGTACCGGGCGATGGCCCCACGCTGTTCGGCAGGAGCTGGCTGGGAAAGATATGTCCGTCGACGACACCTCATGTGCCCAGGTCCTAAGCAAGTTCCCCTCGCTGTTCGAACCAGGCATCGGGAAGTTCCAAGGAGCAAAAGTGCAGATCCATTTAATTCCGGGGGCGCGACCCATCCATCACAAGGTGAGAGCGGTACCTTACATGATGAGAGAGAGGGTGGACATTGAGCTGGACAGGCTGCAACGAGAGGACATCATTTCGCCGATCGAATTCAATGAAGTATAATGTGGATAAATGTGAGGTTATCCACTTTGGTGGTAAAAACAGAGAGACAGACTATTATCTGAATGGTGACAGATTAGGAAAAGGGAAGGTGCAACGAGACCTGGGTGTCATGGTACATCAGTCATTGAAGGTTGGCATGCAGGTACAGCAGGCAGTTAAGAAAGCAAATGGCATGTTGGCCTTCATAGCGAGGGGATTTGAATACAGGGGCAGGGAGGTGTTGCTACAGTTGTACAGGGCCTTGGTGAGGCCACACCTGGAGTATTGTGTACAGTTTTGGTCTCCTAACTTGAGGAAGGACATTCTTGCTATTGAGGGAGTGCAGCGAAGGTTCACCAGACTGATTCCCGGGATGGCGGGACTGACCTATCAAGAAAGATTGGATCAATTGGGCTTGTATTCACTGGAGTTCAGAAGAATGAGAGGGGACCTCATAGAAACGTTTAAAATTCTGACGGGTTTAGACAGGTTAGATGCAGAAAGAATGTTCCCAATGTTGGGGAGGTCCAGAACCAGGGGTCACAGTCTGAGGATAAGGGGTAAGCCATTTAGGACCGAGATGAGGAGAAACTTCTTCACCCAGAGAGTGGTGAACCTGTGGAATTCTCTACCACAGAAAGTAGTTGAGGCCAATTCACTAAATATATTCAAAAGGGAGTTAGATGAAGTCCTTACTACTCGGGGGATCAAGGGTTATGGCGAGAAAGCAGGAAGGGGGTACTGAAGTTTCATGTTCAGCCATGAACTCATTGAATGGCGGTGCAGGCTAGAAGGGCTGAATGGCCTGCTCCTGCACCTATTTTCTATGTTTCTATGTTTCTATGAGTGGGCCAGTCCGATTGTTCCAATCCTCAAGGGAGACGGCACCGTCAGAATCTGTGGTGATTACAAAGTAGCTATCAAACGTTTCTCGCTGCAGGATCAATACCCGCTACCAAAGGCTGATGACCTATTTGTCACGCTGGTTGGGGGCGAAAACATTCATGAAGCCGGACTTGACCTCGGCCTACATGACGCAGGAGCTGGTGGAATCTTCGAAAGGCCTCACCTGCCTCAACACGCACAAAGGTCTTTTCGTTTACGACAGATGCCCGTTTGGGATTCGATCAGCCACGGCGATATTCCAGAGGAACACGGAAAGCTTGCTGAAGTGGGTCCCGTGCACCGTGGTCTTCCAGGACGACATCTTGGTTACAGGTCGGGACACCGTCGAGCATTTGCAGAACGTGGAGGATGTCCTTAGTCGGCTTAATCGTGTGGGGCTCAGGCTGAAATGCTCGCAGTGCGTTTTCCCGGTGCCTGAAGTGGAGTTCCCGGGGAGAAGAATCGCGGCGGACGGCATCAGGCCCACCGATTCGAAGACGGGGGCAATCGAGAAGGCACCGAGACCACGGAACGTGACGGAGCTGTGGTCGTTTCTAGGACTCCTGAACTATGTTGGTAACTTCTTACCGGGTCTCGGCACATTGTTAGAACCCCTGCACCCTCCACTGCGTAAGGGAGATGAATGGGTCTGGGGTAAAAGCCAAGAAAATGCCTTTGAGAAAGCTAGGACGCTGTCATGTTCAAACAAATTGCTTGTGTTGTACGATCCATGTAAACGTTTGGTACGAGCATGTGATGCGTCGTCGTACGGGGTCGGGTGTGTATTGTAACAAGCTAATGAATCTGGGAAATTGCAACCTGTTGCTTATGCAACCAGAAGTCTGTCTAAGGCCGAGAGGACCTGCAGTATGATCGAGAGAGAAGCGTTAGTGTGTGTTTACGGGGTAAAGAAAATGCATCAATATCTGTTCGGGCTCAAATTCGAATTGGAAATCGACCACAAGCCGCTTATATCTCTCCTTTCTGAAAATTAGGGGATAAATACGACTGCATCGGCCTGCATCCAGAGATGGGCGCTCACGTTGTCCACATACAACTACACCATCCGCCACAGGCCAGGCACAGAAAACTGTGCCGATGCTCTCAGTAGGCTGCCATTGCCCACCACCGGGGTGGAGATGACACAGCCCGCAGATTTAGTTATGGCAATGGAAGCATTTTCTTTCCGACAGATTCTCCCTCTCTCTCACTCCTTTTGGAGCAGGCCATTGGGAAAAAGCATGATTCAGTCAGGCAGCATGGATTGATGAAGGGGAAGTCATGTTTGACTAATTTATTGGAATTCTTTGAGGATGCAACAAACAGGATGGATAAATGGGGACTCAGTTTTCAAGTGGCAGCAAGTTCTCCTCCATTCCCAGGGACTGCCGATGATGATGATGTTAGAGACAGACAGAGAGTCAGTTCGAGAGATTGAGTGAGAAGGCAATAAGACAGAAACCCATTTTGGCCCACTGTATCCACACCCACTGACCAAGCCTAATCCCACTTTCGAGCTTTCACTCTGTATATCTGCAGGTTACAGCACTTCAAGTACAATCTGAATGTGGTAATCTTTTAATGTGGACAAGACAGTGCTTGTAGTTCCAGGGTCAGTCTGGGAACTGTTTAATGTTTATAATTACATCCCTTGTTAATTGACACTGTATTTAAATACTGAGCTAATTTTGATTCGGCCCCAGTGAGATTTGAACCCACGACCCCTGGTTTATTAGACCAGTGCTCTAACCCCTGAGCTATGGAGCCACCTGCCCTGGGCTGTGGGTCATTCCCCAGTTAGTGCTGTGTGTTTGAAGAATGAGGAGGGGTCAGTGAAACGCTCAGATTGTGTCTCATCCCCCAGACTCCTGCCTCCGTCTCTTCAATATTCGCCCCTCAACATCGATATATCGGGTCTTTCACGTAGTAAAACATCCCAAGGCAACTCAGTCACACTCTGGCTCTGTATCTCTGTCTCTCTATCTCTCAGTCTCTCTCTGTGTATCATTCTCAGTCTCTCTCTCTCTGTCTCTCTATCTCTCACTCTCTCTCTGTCTCTCTCACAATCTCACTCATTCTCTCTCTCTGTCTCTCTATCACTTTCTCTCTGTCGCTCACTGTCTCTCGAGCCGGAAGGTGTTAGAGAGGGGGAAGGGGAAAATCAGAAGGGAAAGGAGAGAGGGAGTCTGGGGGATGAGACACAATCTGAGCGTTTCACTGACCCCTCCTCATTCTTCAAACACACAGCACTAACTGGGGAATGACCCACAACCCAGGGCAGGTGGTTCCATAGCTCAGGGGTTAGAGCACTGGTCTAATAAACCAGCGGGTCGAGGGTTCAAATCTCACTGGGGACTACTCAAAGTTAGTTCAGTATTTAAATTCAATGTCAATTAACAAGGAATTTAATTTTAAATATTAAACAGCTCCCAGACTGTTCCTGGGACAATAGGCTCCCCTCTTCAACTCTCTCTCCCCTTCCAAATTGCTTGCTTTCCCTGTCTCTCACTCATTTCCCTTGCCCTGACCTCGCCACACTCACTATCCTCTCTCACAATTCTTTCGACATTCTCCCCAATATAAACAAGAAGTGATCCAAAACTCGGCTGCCCCGTGTCCTAACTCGCACCGAGTCCCGCTCACCCATCACCCCGTGTCCTAACTCGCACCGAGTCCCGCTCACCCATCACCCCGTGTCCTAACTCGCACCCAGTCCCGCTCACCCATCTCCCCCTGTGCTCACTGCCCCGTGTCCTAACTCGCACCGAGTCCCGCTCACCCATCACCCCCTGTGCTCACTGCCCCGTGTCCTAACTCGCACCCAGTCCCACTCACCCATCACCCCCTGTGCTCACTGCCCCGTGTCCTAACTCGCACCCAGTCCCACTCACCCATCACCCCCTGTGCTCACTGCCCCGTGTCCTAACTCACACCCAGTCCTACTCACCCATCACCCACTGTGCTCACTGCCCCGTGTCCTAACTCACACCGAGTCCCGCTCACCCATCTCCCCCTGTGCTCACTGCCCCGTGTCCTAACTCGCACCGAGTCCCACTCACCCATCTCCCCCTGTGCTCACTGCCCCCGTGTCCTAACTCGCACCGAGTCCCACTCACCCATCACCCCCTGTGCTCACTGCCCCGTGTCCTAACTCGCACCCAGTCCCACTCACCCATCTCCCCCTGTGCTCACTGCCCCGTGTCCGAACTCGCACTGAGTCCCGCTCACCCATCTCCCCCTGTGCTCACTGCCCCGTGTCCTAACTCGCACCGAGTCCCACTCACCCATCTCCCCCTGTGCTCACTGCCCCCGTGTCCTAACTCGCACCGAGTCCCACTCACCCATCTCCCCCTGTGCTCACTGCCCCGTGTCCTAACTCGCACCCAGTCCCGCTCACCCATCTCCCCCTGTGCTCACTGCCCCGTGTCCGAACTCGCACTGAGTCCCGCTCACCCATCTCCCCCTGTGCTCACTGCCCCGTGTCCTAACTCGCACCGAGTCCCGCTCACCCATCTCCCCCTGTGCTCGCTGCCCCGTGTCCTAACTCGCACCGAGTCCCGCTCACCCATCTCCCCCTGTGCTCGCTGCCCCGTGTCCTAACTCGCACCGAGTCCCGCTCACCCATCACCCCCTGTGCTCGCTGCACAACATTGGCTCCCGGTTAAGAAATGCCTCGATTTCAAAATTCTCATCCTTGTTTACAAATCACTCCATGGCCCCTCACTACTCACTATCTCTGTAACCTCCTCCAGCCCCACAACCCTCCCAATCTCTGTAACTTCCCACAACCCTCCCGAACTCTGTAACCCCACAATCATTGAATGGCGGAGCAGGCTCAAGGGGATCGATGGCCTACTCCTGTTCCTAATGTCCTTATGTCTGCACTCCTCTAATTCTGCCCTCCTGACCATCCCTGATTATAATCGCTCCACCATCGGTGGCCTTGCCTTCTGTTGCCTGGGCCCCAAGCTCTGGAACTCCCTCCCTAAACCTCTCCGCCTCTCTACCTCTCTTTCCTCCTTCAAGACTCTCCTTAAAACCGACCTCTTCACCTGCGCTAATATTTATTTTTGTGGCTCGGTGTCAAATTTTTATCCCATAATCCTCCTGTGGAGCACCTTGGGACATTTCACTACGTTAAAGGCGCTATATAAATACACATTATTGTTGGTGTTCCCTCTGTCTCTCCTCTTCCCCGTCTCTCTCTCACTCCTTCCCCTCACTCTCCCCTTCCCTCTCTCTCACTCCTTCCCCTCACTCTCACCTTCCCTCTCTCTCACTCCTTCACCTCACTCTCCTCTTCCCCGTCTCTCTCTCACTCCTTCCCCTCACTCTCCCCGTCTCTCTCACTCCTTCCCCTCACTCTCCCCTTCCCTGACTCTCACTCCTTCCCCTCACTCTCCCCTTCCCTCTCTCTCACTCCTTCACCTCACTCTCCTCTTCCCCGTCTCTCTTTCACTCCTTCCCCTCACTCTCTCTCTCACTCCTTCCCCTCACACTTTGCTTCGCTCTCTCTCACTCCTTCCCCTGACTCTCCCCTTCCCTCTCTCTCACTCCTTCTCCTTACTCACCCTTCCCTCTCTCTCACTCCCTCCCCTCACTCTCCACTTCCCTCTCTCTCACTCCTTCCCCTCACTCTCCCGTTCCCTCTCTCTTCCTCTAATAGAGCCCCACCTAGTGGACTATCGATGTAATAACAACTACTGACATGCACCTCTCTCTCTCCATCTCTCTCTCTCCCTCTCTCCCCGTCCCCCTCTCACTCACTCCTTCCCTCACGCTGTCCCTTTTCCCCGCTTTCTCCCCTTCCCACTCTCCGCTCCTCTCTCTCCACTCACTCCTCAATCTCTCTCCTCCCTCTCTCTCTCTCTCTCCTTTCCCTTCTGACTTTCCCCTTCCCCCTCTCTAACCCCTTCCGGCTCGAGAGACAGTGAGCGACAGAGAGAAAGTGATAGAGACACAGAGAGAGAGAGAGAGACAGAGAGAGAGAGAGACAGAGGGAGAGAGAGAAAGAGATTGAGAGACAGAGAGATTGAGGCAGAGTGTTACTGAGTTGCCTTGGGATGTTTTACTACGTGAAAGACCCGATATATCGATGTTGAGAGGTGAATATTGAAGAGACGGAGGCAGGAGTCTCCCCTGCCTCCTCCCTCTCTCTCTTTCCGATCTCTCTCCCCTTCCCCCTCTCTCTCACTCCTTCCACTCTCTCTTTTCCCTTCCCCTCTCTTTCCTGCTCCTTCCCCTGTCTTTCCCAGAGCAGGTGGCTCCATAGCTCAGGGGTTAGAGCACGGGTCTCGTAAACCAGGGGTCGTGAGTTCAAATCTCACTGGGGCTTACTCAAAATTAGCTCAATATTTAAATTCACCGTCAATTAACAAGGGCTTTAATTATAAATATTAAACTGCTCTGATACCGACCCTGGAACAACAGGTTGTCGTCTCTATTGCACTTTCTCTCCATCCAAATCTCTCTCTGCCGACCCCCATTCTGCATCTTTTACCCCCTTTCCCGCGATCTCGCTTTGCCCGTCTCCCCCCTCCCTTGCCACACCCACTCTCTATCCTTTCCTGTCTCTCTCTCTCCCCCTTCCACTCTACACCTCTCATTCCCCTTCCCCCTGTCTCTCAATTCTTCCCACATTCTACCCCAATATAAACTAGAGGTGATCCAAAACTCGACTCACCCCGTGTCCTAACTCACACCGAGACCCGCTCACCCATCACCCACTGTGCTCACTGACCCCGTGTCCTAACTCGCACCCAGTCCCACTCACCCATCACCCACTGTGCTCACTGACCCCGTGTCCTAACTCGCACCCAGTCCCACTCACCCATCACCCCCTGTGCTCACTGACCCCGTGTCCTAACTCGCACCCAGTCTCACTCACCCATCACCCCCTGTGCTCACTGCCCCCGTGTCCTAACTCGCACCGAGTCCCGCTCACCCATCACCCCCTGTGCTCACTGCCCCGTGTCCTAACTCGCACCCAGTCCCACTCACCCATCACCGCCTGTGCTCACTGCCCCGTGTCCTAACTCACACCGAGTCCCACTCACCCATCACCCCCTGTGCTCACTGCCCCGTGTCCTAACTTGCACCGAGTCCCGCTCACCCATCACCCACTGTGCTCACTGCCCCGTGTCCTAACTCGCACCGAGTCCCGCTCACCCATCACCCCCTGTGCTCACTGCCCCGTGTCCTAACTCGCACCGAGTCCCGCTCACCCATCACCCCCTGTGCTCACTGCCCCGTGTCCTAACTCGCACCGAGTCCCACTCACCCATCACCCCCTGTGCTCACTGCCCCGTGTCCTAACTCGCACCGAGTCCCACTCACCCATCACCCCCTGTGCTCACTGCCCCGTGTCCTAACTCGCACCCAGTCCCACTCACCCATCACCCCCTGTGCTCTCTGCCCTACATTGGCTCCCGGTTAAGCAACGCCTCGATTTCAAAATTCTCATCCTTGTTTCCAAATCCCTCCATGACGCTCGCCCCTCCCTATCTCTGTAACTTCCTCCAGCACCTACACCCCTCCCTATCTCTGTTACCTCCTCTAGCGTCTACACCCCTCCCTATCTCTATAACCTCCTCCAACACCTACACCCCTCCCTATCTCTGTAACCTCCTCCAGCCACTACACCCCTCCCTATCTCTGTAACCTCCTCCAGCACCTACACCCCTCCCTATCTCTGTAACCTCCTCCAGCCCCTACACACCTCCCTATCTCTGTAACCTCCTCCAGCACCTACACCCCTCCCGATCTCTGTAACCTCCTCCAGCCCCTACACCCCTCCCTATCTCTGTAACCTCCTCCAGCGTCTACACCCCTCCCTATCTCTATAACCTCCTCCAACACCTACACCCCTCCCTATCTCTGTAACCTCCTCCAGCCACTACACCCCTCCCTATCTCTGTAACCTCCTCCAGCACCTACACCCCTCCCTATCTCTATAACCTCCTCCAGCCCCTACACCCCTCCCTATCTCTGTAACCTCCTCCAGCACCTACACCCCTCCCTATCTCTGTAACCTCCTCCAGCCCCTACACCCCTCCCTATCTCTGTAACCCCCTCCAGCCCCACAACCCCCCGAGATGTCTGCACTCCTCTAATTCTGCCCTCCTGACCATCCCTGATTATAATCGCTCCACCATCGGTGGCCGTGCCTTCTGTTGCCTGGGCCCCAAGCTCTGGAACTCCCTCCCGAAACCTCTCCGCCTCTCTACCTCTCTTTCCTCCTTCAAGACTCTCCTTAAAACCGACCACTTCACCTGCGCTAATTTCTATTTTTGTGGCTCGGTGTCAAATTTTTATCCCATAATCCTCCTGTGGAGCACCCTGGGACGTTTCACTACGTTAAAGGCGCTATATAAATATACATTATTGTTGGTGTTCCCTCTGTCTCTCCTCTTCCCCGTCTCTCTCTCACTCCTTCCCCACACTCTCCCCTTCTCTCTCTCTCACTCCATCCCCTCACTCTCCCCTTCCCTCTCTCTCACTCCTTCCCCTCACTCTCCCCTTCCCTCTCTCTCACTCCTTCCCCTGACTCTCCCCTTCCCTCTCTCTCAATCCTTCCCCTCACTCTCCCCTTCCCTCTCTCTCACTCCTTCCCCTCACTCTCCCCTTCCCTCTCTCTCACTCCTTCCCCTCACTCTCCCCTTCCCTCCCTCTCACTCCTTCCCCTCAATCTCCCCTTCCCTCTCTCTCACTCCTTCCCCTCACTTTCCCCTTCCCTCTCTCTCACTCCTTCCCCTCACTCTCCCCTTCCCTCTCTCTCACTCCTTCCCCTCACTCTCCCCTTCCCTCTCTCTCACTCCTTCCCCTCTCTCTCCCCTTCCCTCTCTCTTCCTCTAATAGAGCCCCATCTAGTGGACTATCGATGTAATAACAACTACTGACACGCTCCTCTCTCTCTTCATCACTCTCTCTCTCTCGCCTTCCCCCCTCACTCACTCCTTCCCTCTCCCTGTTCCTTTCCCCCGCTTTCTCCCCTTCCCACTCTCCGCTCCTCTCTCTCCACTCACTTCTCAATCTCTCCCCTCCCTCTCTCCTTTCCCTTCTGACTTTCCCCTTCCCCCTCTCTAACCCCTTCCAGCTCGAGAGACAGTGAGCGACAGAGAGAAAGTGATTGAGAGATAGAGAGAGAGCCTGAGAAATAGAGAGAAACAGAGAGAGAGTGAGTGAGAGAGAGTGAGTGAGAGAGAGAGAGGGAGACAGAGAGACAGTGATAGAGAGACAGAGAGAGAGACTGAGAAAGAGAGAGAAACAGAGAGAGAGTGAGAGAGAAAGAGATAGAGAAACAGAGAGACAAAGTGATAGAGAGACAGAGACAGAGTGAGAAAGAAAGACATGGAGAGAGAGACTGAGAAAGATACACAGAGACACAGAGAGACAGAGAGACAGAGAGATTGGGACAGAGTGTGACTGAGTTGCCTTGGGATGTTTTACTACGTGAAAGACCCGATATATCGATGTTGAGAAGTGAATATTGAAGAGACGGAGGCAGGAGTCTGGGGGATGAGACACAATCTGAGTGTTTCACTGACCCCTCCTCATTCTTCAAACACACAGCACTAACTGGCGAATGACCCACATCCCAGGGCAGGTGGTTCAATAGCTCAGGGGTTAGAGCACTGGTCGAATAAAACCAGGGGTCGTGGGTTCAAATCACACTGGGGCCTACTCAAAATTAGTTCAGTATTTAAATACACCGTCAATTAACAACATGTTAAATTATAAATGTTAAACAGCTGTGAGATTGACCCTGGAACAACAGGCTCCACTCACAACCTTCTCTCTCTCTGCCTGACACATTTTACATCTTTTTTCCGCTATCTCGCTTTTCCCATCTCACATTCCCATCTCCCCCTCCCTCCTCTCTCTCTCTTTTCCCTTTTTTTCAGATTCTCCCATTCTCTCTCTCTCTCCCCTTCCTTTCTCTCTCTCCTCTGTCTCCTCCCTCTCTCCTCTTCCCTTCTCTCTCTCCCCTTCCCCTCCCTCTCTCACCTTCCATCTCTTTCTCTCCCCTTCCGCTCTCTCCTATTCCCCTCTCTCACTCCTTTCCTCTCTCTCTATCTCTCTCCTTCCCCCTCTCTCTGTCCCCTCCCTCTCTTTCCCCTCCCCCTCTCTCTCTCCCCTTCGCTCTCTTTTCCTCCCTGTCTCCCCTTCCAACTCTCTCTCACTCCTTCCTACCTCTCTCCCTTTCCCACTATCTCGCTTTCCCCGTCTCTCACTGTGATATATTCACAGAGCACAGCACACACAGCTCCAAACAAGGCAGGCAGCTCTCTCGGAAGCCTCCGGAAATCTGCCTGGTTCTGTTTAATTATTAACTCTGCAGTTGCAGTACACAATATGTCCACATCCACAGTGTGGAGCGACAAACATTACAAGCTTACAGACATTACATTCACTCATTCCCCTCTCTAACCCTCTCCCCTCACTGTCTCTCCTTCCCCCTCTCTCCGCTTTTCACTCTCTGCTTCCCTCTCCTTCCTCCCTCTCTTTCGTCCCCTCCCTCCCCTCCCTCCTCTCTCTCTCTCTCTTTTCCATTTCTTTTCAGATTTCCCCCTTCTCCCTCTCTCTCCCCTTCACCACCCGCTTTTTCCCCTTCCCCCCTCTATCACTCCTTCCCGCTCTCTCTCACTCCTTCCACTCTCTCTTTCCCCTTCCCCTCTCTTTCCCACTCCTTCCCCTCTCTATCTCTCCCCTTCCCCTCCCGCTCTTTCACATTCCCAACTTTCCCTTTTCCCTTCCCCTCTCTTCACCTCTCCTTCCCCACTCTCTCTCTCCCCTTCCCCTCTCTCGCTCTCTACTTCCCCTCTCTCCCCTTCCCTCTCTGCTTTCATTCTCTCACTCCTTCCCCTCTCTCTTCTTCCTCCTCTATCTTCCCTCTCTCTCGCCTTCCCCTTCCCTCCCTCCCCTCCTCTCTCTCTCTCTCTCTTCTCCCTTCCTTTTCAGATTCCCCCCTTCTCCCTGGTGTGAATGGTTTTGATCCTGGCCCAATTGCTAGACGGATGTTTCTAATCGCCCTCACCTTACGAAAGTTCTGTACCCGGGGATTATTATTCAGAGTGTAAATGGAATGAGTTACAGACAGGAAAGCCTCGGTGAAACACCGTTACTGATATTTATTAGGTCTAACATACACTGGGTAAAACATGCACTACTAAACGCAATCACTGTCTGTGTGGAGATTAATATCCAGGTTACAAACAACATACACACAGTACGGAACTGAGGACCGGTCCCATGCAGTCATTCCCTTGTTGCTACGGTGGATTCTAACTCCACCCTGAACAACGAATTACCTCATCACACAAGCCCCTTCCCCTGGCTCAACCAAACAAAGCTCCCTCCCCAGAATCGCCCCGAAAAAGCTTCACTTCTGAGAAAGAACCCTGAGCCGTTACACCTCACCTGGGCCACCTCTGGTTACTGGCTTGGGACACCCGCGACCATGTTCACCAGCACACACACAGTCGCTCTCGATCGCTCAGCTCAGCCGTGGGAAGTCACTGCCCTGGAGGTCGTACCCCGTGAGGGGTACGTGGTTCTCAGTCTCAGCGCCTTCTTCTGTCGAACTGTGGCTTCCCCCTCTGGTACGTCTTCTTGTTCCGTCGATCTCGGTGGAGCGAGAGCGAGAGGGAGCACGAGAACGGTGGAAAAGTGACTATCTTTATCGGAGTCGAGCTACCCCTATCTGTCCCACCAAACTTTTGTTTCGAAGCGCTCCGCTGCTTAGTCAGTGATGGGCCATCATCAGACCCACGTGTGTTCTGTGATTGGACGAATGGCCCTGAGTCTGGGACATATCTCGCTCGGTGTGTTGGGAAAAAACTGGCTCCTCTTCACCTGGCCAGGCTGTGGGTTCATTGTTCAGCTTCCCGTCTGAGACTGGAGATGGGAAGTGCTTTCGCGTTCGAGTGGCTTTCTAATCTGGTCACTGGCTTCACGTGAACGGGTGCCTCAGGTTCCTGAGCCCCTTTGTCAGTGGACCCCCCCTTCCTTTTGCTGGGACTGGCGGGTGAACCTTTACATCCTGGGTTTTGTCACAGACAGCCGCCATGTGGTCTCCAGAGTTTTAACAAACCAGCGTTTTCACGTACCTGCACAGGGAGATCCCATCACAGGGAAAATACCCTCAGAGACAAACCCTACAAAGTCCACGCAATATTCTCGACTGAGTCCATTCTTTAACCAGAGACTTTGCGATCTCTTCACTCTCTCTCCCCTTCCGCTCTCTCCCTTTCCCCTCTCTCTCTCTCTCCCCTTCCCATCTCTCTCCCTCTCTTTCCCCTCCCCCTCTCTCTCTCCCCTTTCCCTCTCTTTCTCTCCCCTTCCCCCCTCTCCCCTTCCCTCTCTACATTCATTCCCTCTTCACACGTTCCCCTCTCTCTCCTTCCTCCTCTAACTTCCCTCTCTCTCCCCTCCCCCTCTTTCCACTACCCAATCTCTCCCCCTTCTCTCCGCTTACCCCATTGCCGTTTCACTCTCCCTTTCCCTCTCCCTTCCCCTCCGTCCGCTCTCTCGCTTTCTCTTCCCTTTCTTTTCAGATTCTCCACTTCTCCCACTCTCTCCCCTTCCCCTCTCTCCCCTTCCACTGTCTCTCACTCCTTTCCCCTTTCTCTCCGTTCCCCTCTCTCTCACTCCTTCCCCCACTCTCTCCCCTTCTCCTCTCTCTCACTCCTTCCCCCTCTCTCTCACTCCTTCCCCCACTCTCTCCCCTTCCCCTCTCTCTCACTCCTTCCCCCCTCTCTCTCCCCTCACCCTCTCTCTCAGTCCTTCCCCCTCTCTCTCCCCTCCCCCTCTCTCTCACTCCTTCCCCCTCTCTCTCGCTCCTTCCCCCTCTCTCTCACTCCTTCCCCCACTCTCTCCCCTTCCCCTCTCTCTCACTCCTTCCCCTCTCTCTCCCCTCACCCTCTCTCTCACTCCTTCCCCCTCTCTCTCCCCTCCCCCTCTCTCTCACTCCTTCCCCCACTCTCTCCCCTTCTCCTCTCTCTCACTCCTTCCCCCTCTCTCTCACTCCTTCCCCCACTCTCTCCCCTTCCCCTCTCTCTCACTCCTTCCCCCCTCTCTCTCCCCTCACCCTCTCTCTCACTCCTTCCCCCTCTCTCTCCCCTCCCCCTCTCTCTCACTCCTTCCCCCTCTCTCTCGCTCCTTCCCCCTCTCTCTCACTCCTTCCCCCCTCTCTCTCCCCTCACCCTCTCTCTCACTCCTTCCCCCTCTCTCTCCCCTCCCCCTCTCTCTCACTCGTTCCACCACTCTCTCCCCTTCTCCTCTCTCTCACTCCTTCCCCCTCGCTCTCAACTTCCCCCCTCTCTCACTCCTTCCCCTATCTCTCTCCCCTCCCCCTCTCTCTCGCTCCTTCCCCCTCTCTCTCACTCCTTCCCCCACTCTCTCCCCTTCCCCTCTCTCTTGCTCCTTCCACCACTCTCTCCCCTTCCGCTCTCTCTCACTCCTTCCCCCCTCTCTCTCCCTTTCCCCTCTCTCTCATTCCTTCCGCACTCTCTCACTGCTTCCCCTATCTCTCTCCCCTCCCCCTCTCTCTCACTCCTTCCCCCTCTCTCTCACTCCTTCCCCTATCTCTCTCCCCTCCCCCTCTCTCTCACTCCTTCCCCCTCTCTCTCACTCCTTCCCCCACTCTCTCCCCTTCCCCCTCTCTCACTCCTTCCCCCCTCTCTCGCCCCTCACCCTCTCTCTCACTCCTTCCCCCTCTCTCTCCCCTCCCCCTCTCTCTCACTCCTTCCCCCTCTCTCTCACTCCTTCCCCCACTCTCTCCCCTTCCCCCTCTCTCACTCCTTCCCCCCTCTCTCGCCGCTCACCCCCTCTCTCACTCCTTCCCCCTCTCTCTCCCCTCCCCCTCTCTCTCACTCCTTCCCCCTCTCTCTCACTCCTTCGCCGCTCTCTCACTCCTTCTCCCACTCTCTCACTCCTTCCCCCACTTTCTCCCCTTCCCCCTCTCTCTCACTCCTTCCCCCACTCTCTCTCCCCTTCCCCTCCCTCTCTCACTCCTTCCCTCTCTCTCTCACTAATTCCACTCTCTCTTTTACCTTCCCCTCTCTTTCCTGCCCCTTCCCCGATCTTTCCCAAAGCAGTTTGCTCCATAGCTCAGGGGTTAGAGCACTGGTCTAATAAATCAGGGGTCGTGAGTTCAAATCTCACTGGGGCCTGTTCAAAATTATTTCTGTATTTAAATTTGCCGTCAATTAACAAGGGTTTTAATTATAAATATTAAAAAGCTCCGAGACCGACCCTGGAACAACAGGTTCTCGTCTCTCTCTCTCTCCCTTCCCCATCACGACCCGTTCTACATCTTTTTACCCCTCTCTCCCTCTCTCTCTTTCCCTTTCCTCGCTCTCCCCTTCCCCTCTCACTCTCCCTCTTTCCCCTCTCTCTCCTCTCTCCCCTTCCCTCTCTACTTTCATTCTCTCCCCACTCCTTCCCCTTCTCTCCCCTTCCCCTCTCTCCCCTTCCCCTCTCTTCCCTTCCCTCTCTACTTTCATTCTCTCCCCACTCCTTCTCCTCTCTCTCACTCCTTCCCCCTCTCTCTCCCCTTCCCCTCTCTCCCTTTCCCCCTCGAGAGACACACAGAGAGAAAGTGAGAGTGTGTGAGAGAGACAGAGAGAGTGAGAAAGTGTTGTGTGTGCAATAACTCAATAGACAGATTACTGTCAACTCCGAACAGGTACACACCTGGCTCTACTTTATTCGGGCCCAAAGTGATTACATTACAAGATGGCTGGCCTTTTATACCTGGGCCGAACACGCGTGTGTACAGCCCAATGACCTCCGACAGTGGCCCCACCTGGTGGCTAGTAACCCCAAGCATACATACATGACAGAAAGAGAGAGACAGAGAGACAGAGAGATTGAGCCAGAGTGTGACTGAGTTGCCTTGGGATGTTTTACTACGTGAAAGACCCGATATATCGATGTTGAGAAGTGAATATTGAAGAGACGGAGGCAGGAGTCTGGGGGATGAGACACAATCTGAGCGTTTCACTGACCCCTCCTCATTCTTCAAACACACAGCACTAACTGGGGAATGACCCACAGCCCAAGGCAGGTGGTTCCATAGCTCAGGGGTTAGAGCACTGGTCTAGTAATCCAGGGATCGTGGGTTCAAATCTCACTGGGGCCGACTCAAAATTAGCTCAGTATTTAAATACAGTGTCAATTAACAAGGGCTTTAATTTTAAATATTAACAACTCTGAGACTGACCCTCAAACAACAGGCCTCTGTCTTGCAGACACTCTCTCTGCTTTCCAGGTCACGATCCGCTCTGCATTTTTTTTTCCTGAAATCTCACTTTCTCCTTCTCTCACTCTTTCCCCTCTCTCTCCCCTTTCCCTCTCTCTCCCCTCTCTCTCACTCTTTTGCCTTTCTTTTCAGATTCTCCTCTGCTCCCTCCCTCTCTCTTCCCTTCCTTTCTCTCTCCCCTGCCTCCTCCCTCTCTCGACTTCCCATCTCTCTCCCCTCCCCCTCTCGCTCTCCCCTGTTCCGCTCTCTCCCATTCCCCTCTGGCTGACTCCTTCCCCCTCTCTCTCCCATTCCCTCTCCCACTCATTCCCCTCTCTCCCTCCTTTTACAACTTCCAAGCACTAATCTCTCTCACAGAGCCGACACCGACACGATGGGCCGAATGGCCCTCCTTGTGTGCTGTAAGATTCTGTCAATGTTCAGGGATGAATCACCGAGAATGATTATTCGGGCCCCACCTCCTTGTTAACAATAGTAAGATGCAAACAGGAGCTGGTGTTACAGGTGGCTCCATAGCTCAGGGGTTAGAGCACTGGTCTTGTAAACCAGGGGTCGTGGGTTCAAATCTCACTGGGGCCTACTCAATTTTGGCTTCTGTTACTGAATTGATCGTCAATCGACGACAGGCCGATACCATCAACAGGAACCACTCACTCCGCACTTTACAATCTGCCCACAGCACTTTCACTTCCCACCCCCAGTCTGTATCCCACCTTTTCCACATCCAGTCTCAGAGACACCGATATATCATCGACTCATAGAATCTTACAGCAGGGAAGGTGACCATTTCGGCCCATCGTGTCCGCACCAGCCGACCAAGAGCTATCTGCTGGGCAGGGCCACATAGTCCGCATGTCCCAGACACGAGACTCCCCAGGCAAGCGCTCGACTCGGAACTCCTTCACGGCAAGCGAGACAAAGGTGGGCAGAGGAAACGTTACAAGGGACACCCCTCAAAGCCTCCCTGATAAAGTGCAACATCCCCACCGACACCTGGGAGTCCCTGGTCAAAGACCAGTCCCGCCCGAAGTGGAGGAAGTGCATCCGGGAGGGCGCTGAGCACCTCGAGTCTCGTCGCCGAGAGCGTGCAGAAACCAAGCGCAGGCAGCGGAAGGAGCGTGCGGCAAACCAGTCCCACCCTCCCCTTCCCTCAACGTCTGTCTGTCCCACCTGTGACAGGGACTGTGGTTCCCGTATTGGACTGTTCAGTCACCTCAGGACGCATGTTAAGAGTGGAAGCAAGTCTTCCTCGATTCCGAGGGACTGCCTATGATGATGATATGATCCCAGCCTGATCCCACTTTCCAGCTCTCGGTCCGTAGCCCTGTAGCTTACGGCACTTCAAGTGCACATCCAAGTACCTTTTAAATGTGGTGAGGGTTTCTGCCTCTACCACCCTTTCAGGCCGTGAGTTCCAGACCCCCACCACCCTCTGGGTGAAGGAATGGAGGTCTCCCCTCAGCCTCCTCTGTTCCAAAGAAAACAACCCCAGCCGATCCAATCTTTCCTCATCGCTAAAATTCTCCAGTCCCGCCAACATCCTGGTAAATCTCCTCTGCACCCTCTCCAGTGCAATCACATCCTTCCTGCGATATCCTGACATTTCCCAGTTCCTGCCTTCGCTGGTTTTAGGCTCAAGATGCGGCAATGGACACAAGATGATCCAGTTGGGATTTTCCACAAATAATGAATCCCACGGCCACATCTGTTTGACCCTCGGAGGGCACTCTGTAAATTCACCAAATTTATTAAATGCACACCTTACCCCCGCCCTGTGGTTACGCTCGAACTGTACACAACATTGGTTAGGCCACAGCTGGAGTACTGCGTGCAGTTCTGGTCACCACATTACAGGAAGGATGTGATTGCACTGGAGAGGGTGCAGAGGAGATTTACCAGGATGTTGCCGGGACTGGAAAACTTTAGCCATGAGGAAAGATTGGATAGGCTGGGGTTGTTTTCCTGGGAACAGAGGAGGCTGAGGGGAGATTTAATTGAGGTGTATAAAATTATGAGGGGCCTGGATAGAGTGGATAGGAAGGACCTATTTCCCCTTAGCAGAGGGGGTCAATAACCAGGGGGCATAGATTTAAAGTAATTGGGGGGAGGTTTAGAGGGGATTTGAGGGGAAATGTCTTCACCCAGAGGGTGGTGGGGGTCTGGAACTCACGGCCTGAAAGGGTGGTAGAGGCAGAAACCCTCACCACATTTAAAAAGTACTTGGATGTGCACTTGAAGTGTCGTAAGCTACAGGGCTACGGACCGAGAGCTGGAAAGTGGGATTAGGCTGGGTAGCTCTTGGTCGGCCCGTGTGGACACGATGGGCCGAATGGCCTCCTCCCGTGCTGTAAATGTTTATGATTCTCTGATTCTCTCTCTCACTCCTTCCCACATTCTACCCGTCGTAAACTAGAGGTGATCCAAAACTCGGCTGCCCCATGTCCTAACTCACACCGAGTCCCACTCACCCATCAGCCCCTGTGCTCGCTGCCCCCATGACCTAACTCGCACCGAGTCCCACTCACCCATCACCCCCTGTGCTCACTGCCCCATGTCCTAACTCGCACCGAGTCCCACTCACCCATCACCCACTGTGCTCGCTGACCCGTGTCCTAACTCGCACCGTGTCCCACTCACCCATCACCCCCTGTGCTGACTGACCCGTGTCCTAACTTGCACCCAGTCCCACTCACCCATCACCCCCTGTGCTCACTGCCCCCGTGTCCTAACTCACACCCAGTCCCGCTCACCCATCACCCCCTGTGCTCACTGACCCCGTGTCCTAACTAACACCCAGTCCCACTCACCCATCACCCCCTGTGCTCGCTGACCCCATGTCCTAACTCGCACCCAGTCCCGCTCACCCATCACCCCCTGTGCTCACTGCCCCATGTCCTAACTCACACCCAGTCCCACTCACCCATCACCCACTATGCTCGCTGACCCGTGTCCTAACTTGCACCCAGTCCCACTCACCCATCACCCCCTGTGCTCACTGCCCAGTGTACTAACTCGCACCCAGTCCCGCTCACCCATCACTCCCTGTGCTCACTGCCCCGTGTCCTAACTCGCATCAAGTCCCGCTCACCCATCACCCCCTGTGCTCACTGACCCCGTGTCCTAACTCGCACCGAGTCCCGCTCACCCATCACCCCCTGTGCTCACTGCCCCCGTGTCCTAAGTCGCACCGAGTCCCGCTCACCCATCACCCGCTGTGCTCACTGCCCCGTGTCCTAACTCGCACCGAGTCCCACTCACCCATCACCCACTGTGCTCACTGCCCCCGTGTCCTAACTCGCACCCAGTCCCGCTCACCCATCACTCCCTGTGCTCACTGCCCCGTGTCCTAACTCGCATCAAGTCCCGCTCACCCATCACCCCCTGTGCTCACTGACCCCGTGTCCTAACTCGCACCGAGTCCCGCTCACCCATCACCCCCTGTGCTCACTGCCCCCGTGTCCTAACTCGCACCGAGTCCCGCTCACCCATCACCCGCTGTGCTCACTGCCCCGTGTCCTAACTCGCACCGAGTCCCACTCACCCATCACCCACTGTGCTCACTGCCCCCGTGTCCTAACTCGCACCCAGTCCCGCTCACCCATCACTCCCTGTGCTCACTGCCCCGTGTCCTAACTCGCATCAAATCCCGCTCACCCATCACCCCCTGTGCTCACTGACCCCGTGTCCTAACTCGCACCGACTCCCGCTCACCCATCACCCGCTGTGCTCACTGCCCCGTGTCCTAACTCGCACCGAGTCCCACTCACCCATCACCCCCTGTGCTCACTGCCCCGTGTCCTAACTCGCACCGAGTCCCACTCACCCATCACCCACTGTGCTCACTGCCCCCGTGTCCTAACTCGCACCGAGTCCCACTCAGCCATCACCCCCTGTGCTCACTGACCCCGTGTCCGAACTCACACCGAGTCCCGCTCACCCATCACCCGCTGTGCTCGCTGCCCCGTGTCCTAACTCACACCCAGTCCCGCTCACTCATCACCCACTGTGCTCGCTGCCCCCGTGTCCTAACTCGCACCGAGTCCCACTCACCCATTACCTCCTGTGCTCACTGCCCCGTGTCCTAACTCACACCCAGTCCCGCTCACTCATCACCCACTGTGCTCGCTGCCCCCGTGTCCTAACTCGCACCGAGTCCCGCTCACCCATCACCCTCTGTGCTCGCTGCCCCGTGTCCTAACTCGCACCCAGTCCCGCTCACCCATCACTCCCTGTGCTCACTGACCCGTGTCCTAACTCGCACCAGTCCCGCTCACCCATCACCCCCTGTGCTCACTGCCCCGTGTCCTAACTCGCACCCAGTCCCACTCACCCATCACCCCCTGTGCTCACTGCCCCGTGTCCTAACTCGCACCGAGTCCCGCTCACCCATCACCCCCTGTGCTCACTGCCCCGTGTCCTAACTCGCACCGAGTCCCGCTCACCCATCACCCCCTGTGCTCGCTGCCCGGTGTCCTAACTCGTACCCAGTCCCGCTCACCCATCACCCCCTGTGCTCACTGCCCCGTGTCCTAACTCGCACCGAGTCCCGCTCACCCATCACCCCCTGTGCTCGCTGCCCGGTGTCCTAACTCACACCGAGTCCCGCTCACCCCTCAACCGTTTTGCTTGCTGCCCCCGTGTCCTAACTCGCACCCAGTCCCACTCACCCATCACCCCCTGTGCTCGCTGCCCCCGTGTCCTAACTCACACCCAGTCCCGCTCACCCATCACCCCCTGTGCTCACTGACCTACATTGGCTCCCGCTTAAGCAACGCCTCGATTTCAAAATTCCTATCCTTGTTTACAAATCTCTCCATGGCCCATGGCCCTCCCTATCTCTGTAATCTCCTCCAGCCCCAACAACCCTCCCTATCTCTGTAACCTCCTCCAGCCCCAACAACACTCCCTATCTCTGTAACCTCCTCCAGCCCCAACAACCCTCCCTATCTCTGTAACCTCCTCCAGCCCCTACACCCCTCCCTATCTCTGTAACATCCTCCAGCCCCTTGCCCCTCCCTATCTCTGTAATCTCCTCCAGCCCCACAACCCCCCGAGATGTCTGCACTCCTCTAATTCCGCCCTCCTGACCATCCCTGATTATAATCGCTCCACCATCGGTGGCCATGTCTTCTGTTGCCTGGGCCCCAATATCTGGAACTCCCTCCCTAAACCTCTCCACCTCTCTACCTCTCTTTCCTCCTTCAAGACGCTCCTAATAACCGACCTCTTTGACCAAGCCCTGCCCTAATATCTCATTTTGTGGCTCGGTGTCAAATTTTTATCGCATAATCCTCCTGTGGAGCACCTTGGGGCATTTCACTACGTTAAAGGCACTGTATAGATATACATTATTGTTGTTGTTCCCTCTGTCTCTCCTCTTCCCCGTCTCTCTCTCACTCCTTCCCCTCACTCTCCCCTTCCCTCTCTCTCACTCCTTCCCCTCACTCTCCCCTTCCTTCTCTCTCACTCGTTCGTCCCCCTCTCCCCTTCCCTCTCTCTCACTCCTTCCCCTCACTCTCCCCTTCCCTCTCTCTCACTCCTTCCCCTCACTCTCACCATCCCCTCTCTCTCTTTCCCCCCGCAACAACTCTCTCTTTCTCCCTGTCTCACCTTCCCTCTCTCACTTCATCCACTCTCTCTCCCCTTCCGTCTTTCTCTCTCCCCTTCCCCACTCTCCTTCCCTTCCCTCTCTCTCTCCTTCCCCCTCTCTCTCATTCCTCCCACTCTCTTCCCCCTTTTCCCTCCAGCCTCCCTCTTTTCCCTTTCCTTTCAAGTTCCCCCCTCTCTTTCCCCTTCCCCACTCTCTCCCCTTCCCCACTCTCTCCCCTTCCCCTTCCTTTCACTCACCCGTTCCCTCTTTCGCCTCTACCCATTTCCTCCTCTCTGTCTCTCTCCTTCCCCTATCTCCCCCCTTCCCTCACTCTCTTTTCACGCTCACTATCCCCCTCTCTCGCTCCCCTTCACCCTCTCTCTCCCTTTCCTCCCTTCTCCCTCTCCCCTTCTCTCGCTATCTCTCCCCTTCACCTCCCTCTCTCCCGTTCCCCTCCCTCTCTTTCCCCTTCCCCCTCTCTCTCACCCGTTCCCTCTCTCTTTTCTACCCATTTTCTCCTCTCTCTCCCCTTCCCCCTCACACTCCCCTTCTCCTCTCTCACTCTCCTTCCCCTCTTCTCCCCTTCCCTCACTCACTTACACCTTTTCCTTCCCTCCTGTCTCCCTCCTTTCCCTTTCCTTTCAGGTTCTCCCCCTCACTCTCCCCCTCCCTCTCTCTCACTCTTTCCCCTCCTACTCCCCTCCTACTCCCTTTCTCCCCATTCCCCTCTCTCTTCCTCCCTGCTTCATCTTCCCTCTCTCACTCCATCCATCTCTCTCCCCTTCCCCCTTTCTCTCCCCTTCCCCACTCTCTTCCCTTCCCCTCTTTCTCCCCCTTCCACACTCTCTCTCTCTCCATCACCTCCCTCTCGTTTCCCACCTCCCTCTCTTTCTCGCTGTCTTCCCTTCCCTCTCTCTCACTCCTTCCCAACTCTCTCCCCTTCCCTTCCCTCTCTTTCCCCTTTCCACTCTCTCTCCCTCCTTCCACTCTCTCTTGTCCCTGTCCATCTCTTTCCTGCTCCTTCCCCTCTTTTTTTAAAAGCAGGTGCGTCCATAGCTCAGGGGTTAGAGCACTGGTCTAGTGAACCAGCGGTTGTGAGTTCAAATCTCACTGTGGCTTAATTTTAGTATTTAGACACCTGTCTCTCATTCCTCCCACTCTCTTCCCCCTTGAAAGGATGCAAAATTCAGAAGAACACCCTCACAGTGTTTGGGCTCATTCGAAAGGAAATTTAATTTGGGACTATCGATCGGAAAGTTTGGAACCCTGAAGTGCTTATGGAAGAAACTATGAACTGTAAAAGAATTTTGGACTTTTTGAAGACAAATTCAAGGCTGTGTGCGGGTCTAAAGAACGAACAGGAGACAACTTGATTATTGAGACTGTCTGGGTGTTGGGACTGACATAACTTGTCTGGAGAAATGGGTATTCGAGAATCCTTCTCCACAAGAGACATTAACATTACAACAAATAACCCAGAGATAGCCAACCATCAAACTGAATCGGGAAAACCATTTCAGCATATACATCACAAAGAGGCCCAATCCAGCCTGTATGCGAAAAACTAAGCACAAAAGGATATTGCGATTACCAAACTAATATTTGCACCAGAAAGCAGTTTATCGAACATCAACCCACCCAAAACATATTAACTTTGAACGAGCCCGCCAAAATATTTCAAAGAGGAGTCAAGCCCGCCAAATTCAAACAAAGAATCCTGGACTGATTTGGCGTGAAGATTAGAACCACTCAAACCGTATAACTGGCCCCTGTTTTAACAGAGGGTATGACATACTTTGCCATACAACCGAGACCACGCTTGTGTCATCAAGAAGGGAGAGAAACCAACGCGACCGTTGTAAACTAACTTCTCCAGCCTCGAAGTCCTGAAGTCCTGAAGGAAGAACATCACCATCGCGGCAACAACTGACCACAGCCAACGTGGTATCAATGAAAAACCACCGCGATCGACCAAACTACAAATAAACTCCAACTGGAAGAAACCGAAGAATCGAAAGTTTCCAGTCTACAATCTAAGCCCTGACTACCAACAGGTGAAAACATTACCTAAAGAGACTTTGAACCTATTTCTAACGAAGAAAACCGGGTACTTACCCCATAGATCCAAAACGTGCCTTACCGCATCAGTGGACTCAACCCAACTGAAGATTGTGCAGCTAGAAGTCTTCTCCGACGTTCGGGGTACGGCAAGCAGAACCTACACAATTCAAGGAACCCCGAAACCGTGAACTACCGCTAACTGACCAGAAAGGATTGGTAAGCATAGTCCCTGCCTGCCCTGGAGTCTAACCTAGCTAGGATTAGGTATGGGGAGGTGGGAGGTGTCATTTTACTGTACACCCCCTTTGAATGTGTAATGTATTGTTCTTTATCAGAGTGATTATAAGTTTTGACATTGTATTTTCTTGTCTTTAATAAAATCAAAGTTCTTTTGCACCAAACCTTTGCACTTTGTCACACCCCCCCAAATAAATCCAGAGTCTCGAACCCAAGGGAGTGGGGGCGATTCGAACCGCTCAAGTAGGTCAGAGGTGAACCTGACCCCCGGGACCACCACCACACTCTTACACTCCCGTCTCTCTCTTTTCCCTTTCCTTTCAGGTTCTCCCCCTCTCTGTCCTCCCCCTCTCTCTCTCACTCCTTCCTCCTCTCTTCCCTTAACATCTCTCTCCCCTTCTTCCCTCTCTCTCCCCTGCCCCTCTCTCTTCCTCCCTGTCTCCCCATCCCCTTCCCCTCCTACTCGCTCCTCTCCCTCTCTCTCTCCCACTCCTTCCCCTCTCTCTCCCCCCTTCCACACTCCCCCTCTCTCCATTCCCTCCCTCTTTTGCCCCACCTCCCTCTCTTCCCCACTCTCTCCCCTTCCCCTCTCTCTCGCCTTCCGCCTCTCTCTCACTCCTTCCACTCTCTCTTTTCCCTTCCCCTCTCTTTCCTGTTCCTTTCCCTGTGTTTCCCCAAACAGGTGGCTCCATAGCTCAGGGGTTAGAGCACTGGTCTCGTAAATCAGGGAATGTGAGTTCAAATCTCACTCGGGCTAGCTCAAAATTCGTCTCAGTATTTAAATTCAACGTCAATTAACAAGTGCTTTAATTATAAATATTAAACAGCTCTGAGACTGACCCTGGAACTGCAGGTTCTCATCTCTCTCTCTCCCCTTCCCGCTCTCTTTCTCTCCCCTCCCCCCTCTCACTCACTCTTTTCCCTTCCCCTCTCTTTCCTGCTCCTTCCCGTGTCTTTCCCAAAGCAGGTGGCTCCAGAGCTCAGGGGTTAGAGAACTGGTCCAATAAACCAGGGGTCATGAGTTTAAAACTCCCAGGGGCCTCCTCAAAATTCACTGTCTATTCGGAAAAGTTTCAATCATAAATATTAACAAGAGTTTTAATGATAAATATTAAACAGCTCCAGGACCGACCATCCAACAACAGGCTTTTGTCTCTGTTACACTTTCTATCCATCCAAATCTCTCTCTGCCTTCCCCATTCGACATCTTTTTACCCCGCTCTCCCTTTCCCGCTATTTCGCTCTCCCTGTCTCTCACTCATTCCCCCCTCGCCACACCCTCTCTCCCCTCACTCTCTATCCTTTCCCGTCTCTCTCTCTCTCCCCTTCCCTCTCTCACTCCTTCCCCTCAATCTCTCCATCCCCTCCCCGCCCTTTCCCCTGTTTCTCACTTCTTCCTACATTCTACCCGACGTAAACTAGAGGTGATCTAAAACTCGGCTGCCCCCATATCCTAACTCGCACTGAGTCCCACTCACCCATCACCCCCTGTGCTCACTGCCCCGTGTCCTAACTCGCACTGAGTCCCACTCACCCATCACCCCCTGTGTTCGCTGCCCCCTGTCCTAACTCGCACCGAGTCCCACTCACCCATCACCCCCTGTGCTCACTGCCCCGTGTCCTAACTCGCACCGAGTCCCACTCACCCATCACCCCCTGTGTTCGCTGCCCCCTGTCCTAACTCACACCGAGTCCCACTCACCCATCACCCCCTGTGCTCGCTGCCCCCTGTCCTAACTCGCACCGAGTCCCGCTCACCCATCACCCTCTGTGCTCACTGCCCCCGTGTCCTAACTCGCACCGAGTCCCACTCACCCATCACCCCCTGTGCTCGCTGCCCTGTGTCCTAACTCGCACCGAGTCCCGCTCACCCATCACCCCCTGTGCTCACTGCCCCGTGTCCTAACTCGCACCGAGTTCCACTCATCCATCACCCCCTGTGCCCCGTGTCCTAACTCACACCCAGTCCCACTCACCCATCACCCCCTGTGCTCACTGCCCCGTGTCCTAACTCACACCGAGTTCCACTCACCCATCACCCCCTGTGCTCGCTGCCCTGTGTCCGAACTCACACCGAGTCCCGCTCACCCATCACCCTCTGTGCTCACTGACCCCGTGTCCTAACTCACACCCAGTCGCACTCACCCATCACCCCCTGTGCTCACTGCCCCGTGTCCTAACTCACACCCAGTCCCACTCACCCATCACCCCCTGTGCTCACTGACCCGTGTCCTAACTCACACCCAGTCCCGCTCACCCATCACCCCCTGTGCTCACTGCCCCGTGTCCTAACTCACACCCAGTCCCACTCACCCATCACCCCCTGTGCTCGCCGACCAACATTGGCTCTCGGTTAAGCAACGCCTCGATTTCAAAATTCTCATCCTTGTTTACAAATCCCTCCTGGGCCCTCGCCCCTCCCTATCTCTGTAATCTCCTCCAGCCCCTACATCCCTCCCTATCTCTGTAACTTCCTCCAGCCCCTACACCCCTCCCTATCTCTGTAACTTCCTCCAGCCCCTATACCCCTCCGTATCTCTGTAACTTCCTCCAGCCCCTACACCCCTCCCTATCTCTGTAACCTCCTCCTGCCTCTACACCCCTCCCTATCTCTGTAACCTCCTCCAGCCCCTACACCCCTCCCTATTTCTGTAACCTCCTCCAGCCCCTACACCCCTCCCTATCTCTGTAACCTCCTCCAGCCCCTACACCCCTCCCGATCTCTGTAACCTCCTCCAGCCCCTACACCCCTCCCTATCTCTGTAACCTCCTCAAGCCCCTACACCCCTCCCTATCTCTGTAACCTCCTCCAGCCCCTCGCCCCTCCCTATCTCTGTAACCTCCTCCAGCCCCACAACCCCCCGAGATGTCTGCACTCCTCTAATTCTGACCTCCTGACCATCCCTGATTATAATCGCTCCACCATCGGTGGCTGTGCCTTCTGTTGCCTGGGCCCCAAGCTCTGGAACTCCCTCCCTAAACCTCTCCGCCTCTCTACCTCTCTTTCCCCTCTCTCCCCTTCCCCTCTCTCTCACTCCATCCCCCTCTCTCTCATTTCTTCCCCCTCTCTCCACTTCCACTTCCTCTCTCCCCTTCCCCCTCTCACTCCCCTTCCCCCCTGTCACTCCCCTTCCCCCCTGTCACTCCCCTTTCCCCCCTCTCTCGCCCCTTCCTCACTCTCCCCCGTTCCCCTCTCTCTCCCCTTTGCCTCTCTCTCCCCTTCCCTCTCTCTCCCCTTCCCCTCTCTCTCCCCTTCCCCTCTCTCTCCTCTTCCCCACTCTCTCCCCTTCCCCTCTCTCTCCCCTTCCCCTCTCTCTCCCCTTCCCCTCTCTCTCCCCTTCCCCTCTCTCCCATTCCCCACTCTCTCCCATTCCCCACTCTCTCCCCTCCCTCTCTCTCCCCTTACCCCTCTCTCTCTCTCCTTCCCCACTCTCTCTCTCCCCTTCCCCTCCCTCTCTCTCCACTTCTCCCTCTCTCTCACTCCTTCCACTCTCTCTTTTCCCTTCCCCTCTCTTTCCTGCTCCTTCCCGTGTTTTTCCAAGCGCAGGTGGCTCCATAGCTCAGGGGGTTAGAGAGCTGGTCTTGTAAACCAGGGGTCGTGAGTTCAAATCTCACTAGAACGTAATCAAAATTAGCTCAGTATTTAAATTCACTGTCAATTAACAAATGCTGTAATTAGAGAAATATAGAAAATAGTAGGCCATTTGGCCCTTCCAACCTGCACCACCATTCAATAAGTTCATGGCTGAACATGCAACTTCAGTATCCCATTCCTGCTTTCTCACCATACCCCTTGATGCCCCGAGTCATAAGAACTTCATCTATTTCCTTTTTTGAATATATTCAGTGAACTTGCCTCAACAACTTTCTGTGGTAGAGAATTCCACAGGTTCACCACTCTCTGGGTGAAGAAGTTTCTCCTCATCTCGGTCCTAAATGGCTTACCCCTTATCCTTAGACTGTGTCCCCTGGTTCTGGACTTCCCCAACATCAGGAACATTCTTTCTGCATCTAACCTGTCAAACCCGTCAGAATTTTAAACGTTTCGATGAGGTCGCCTCTCATTCTTCTGAACTCCAGTGAATACAAGCCCAGTTGATCCAGTCTTTCTTGATAGGTCGGTCCCGCCATCCCGGGATACAGTCTGGTGAACCTTCGCTGCACTCCCTCAATAGCAAGAATGTCCTTCCTCAGGTTAGGAGACCAAAACTGTACACAATACTCCAGGTGTGGCCTCACCAAGGCCCTGTACAACTGTAGCAACACCTCCCTGCCCCTGTACTCAAATCCCCTCGCTATGAAGGCCAACATGCCATTTGCTTTCTTAACCGCCTGCTGTACCTGCATGCCAACCTTCAATGACTGATGTACCATGACACCCAGGTCTCTTTGCACCTCCCCTTTTCCTAATCTGTCACCATTCAAATAATAGTTTGTTTCTCTGTTTTTACCACCAAAGTGGATAACCTCACATTTATCCACATTATACTTCAACTGCCATGCATTTGCCCACTCACCTAACCTATCCAAGTCGCTCTGCAGCCTCATAGCATCCTCCTCGCAGCTCACACTGCCACCCAACTTAGTGTCATCCGCAAATTTGGAGATACTACATTTAATCCCCTCATCTAAATCATTAATGTACAATGTAAACAGTGGGACCCCAGCACAGAACCTTGCGGTACCCCACTAGTCACTGCCTGCCATTCTGAAAAGTACCCATTTACTCCTACTCTTTGCTTCCTGCCTGACAACCAGTTCTCAATCCACGTCAGCACACTACCCCCAATCCCATGTGCTTTAACTTTGCACATTAATCTCTTGTGTGGGACCTTGTCGAAAGCCTTCTGAAAGTCCAAATATACCACATCAACTGGTTCTCTCTTGTCCACTCTACTGGAAACATCCTCAAAAAATTCCAGAAGATTTGTCAAGCATGATTTCCCTTTCACAAATCCATGCTGACTTGGACCTATCGTATCACCTCTTTCCAAATGCACTGCTATGACATCCTTAATAATTGATTCCATCATTTTACCCACTACCGATGTCAGGCTGACCGGACTATAATTCCCTGTTTTCTCTCTCCCTCCTTTTTTAAAAAGTGGGGTTACATTGGCTATCCTCCACTCCATAGGAACTGATCCAGAGTCAATGGAATGTTGGAAAATGACTGTCAATGCATCCACTATTTCCAAGGCCACCTCCTGAAGTACTCTGGGATGCAGTCCATCAGGCCCTGGGGATTTATCGGCCTTCAATCCCATCAGTTTCCCCAACACAATTTCCTGACTAATAAGGATTTCCCTCAGTTCCTCCTCCTTACTAGACCCTCCGACCCCTTTTATATCCGGAAGGTTGTTTGTGTCCTCCTCAGTGAATACCGAACCAAAGTACTTGTTCAATTGGTCCGCCATTTCTTTGTTCCCCGTTATGACTTCCCCTGATTCTGACTGCAGGGGACCTACGTTTGTCTTTACTAACCTTTTTCTCTTTACATATCTATAGAAACTTTTGCAATCCGTCTTAATGTTCCCTGCAAGCTTCTTCTCGTATTCCATTTTCCCTGCCCTAATCAAACCCTTTGTCCTCCTCTGCTGAGTTCTAAATTTCTCCCAGTCCCCGGGTTCGCTGCTATTTCTGGCCAATTTGTATGCCACTTCCTTGGCTTTAATACTATCCCTGATTTCCCTTGATAGCCACGGTTGAGCCACCTTCCCTTTTTTATTATTACGCCAGACAGGAATGTACAATTGTTGTAGTTCATCCATGCGGTCTCTAAATGTCTGCCATTGCCCATCCACAGTCAACCCCCTAAGTATCATTCGCCAATCCATCCCAGCCAATTCACGCCTCATACCTTCAAAGTTACCCTTCTTTAAGTTCTGGACCATGGTCTCTGAATTAACTGTTTCATTCTCCATCCAAATGCAGAATTCCACCATATTATGGTCACTCTTCCCCAACGGACCTCGCACAACGAGATTTCTAATTAATCCTCTCTCATTACACAACACCCAGTCTAAGATGGCCTCCCCGCTAGTTGGTTCCTCGACATATTGGTCTAAAAAACCATCCCTTATGCACTCCAGGAAATCCTCCTCCACCGTATTGCTTTCAGTTTGGTTAACCCAATCTATGTGCATATTAAAGTCACCCATTATAACTGCTGCACCTTTATTGCATGCACCCCTAATTTCCTGTTTGATGCCCTCCCCAACATCACTACTACTGTTTGGAGGTCTGTACACAACTCCCACTAACGTTTTTTGCCCTTTGATGTTCTGCAGCTCTACCCATATAGATTCCACATCATCCAAGCTAATGTCCTTCTGAACTATTGCCTTAATTTGCTCCTTAACCAGCAATGCTACCCCACCTCCTTTTCCTTTTATTCTATCTTTCCTGAATGTTGAATACCCCTGGATGTTGAGTTCCCAGCCCTGATCATCCTGGAGCCACGTCTCCGTAATCCCAATCACATCATATTTGTTAACATCTATTTGCACAGTTAATTCATCCACCTTATTGCGGATACTCCTTGTATTAAGACACAAAGCCTTCAGGCTTGTTTTTTTAACACCCTTTGTCCTTTTAGAATTTTGCTGTACAGTGGCCCTTTTTGTTCTTTGCCTTGGGTTTCTCTGCCCTCCACTTTTCCTCATCTCCTTTCTGTCTTTTGCTTTTGCCTCCTTTTTGATTCCCTCTGTCTCCCTGCATTGGTTCCCATCCCCCTGCCATATTAGTTTAACTCCTCCCCAACAGCACTAGCAAACACTCCCCCTAGGACATTGGTTCCGGTAATTATAAATATTAAACAGCTCTGAGACCGACCCTGGAATTACAGCTCCCCTCTCCTCTTCTCATCCTGGTTTACTCTCTCTCCCACATTAAAAATCTCTCTTTCCCTTCCCCATCATGACCCATTCTGCATCTGTTTTTCACTCATTCTTCTTTCTTATCCTCTCTCCTTCCCATCTCTCCCTCCTTCCCCTCCCTGTTCTCACCACCCCTCTCTCTCCTTCCCCTCCCTCTCTTTCCCCTTCCCCTCTCTCTTTTTCCCTTTCCTCGCTCTCCCCTTCCCCTCTCACACTCCCTCTTTCCCCTCTCTCTCCTCTCTCCCCTTCCCTCTCGACTTTCATTCTCTCGCCACTCCTTCCCCTTCTCTCCCCTTCCCCTCTCTCCCTTTCCCCCTCGAGAGACACACAGAGAGAAAGTGAGCGTGTGTGAGAGAGACAGAGAGAGTGAGAAAGTGTTGTGTGTGCAATAACTCAACAGACAGATTACTGTCAACTCCGAACAGGTACACACCTGGCTCTACTTTATTAGGGCCCAAAGTGATTACATTACAAGATGGCTGGCCTTTTATACCTGGGCCACACACGCGTGTGTACAGCCCAATGACCTCCAACAGTGGCCCCACCTGGTGGCTAGTAACCCCAAGCACACTTTCATGACAGAAAGAGAGAGACAGAGAGACAGAGAGACAGAGAGATTGGGACAGAGTGTGACTGAGTTGCCTTGGGATGTTTTACGACGTGAAAGACCCGATATATCGATGTTGAGAAGTGAATATTGAAGAGACGGAGGCAGGAGTCTGGGGGATGAGACACAATCTGAGCGTTTCACTGACCACTCCTCATTCTTCAAACACACAGCACTAACTGGGGAATGACCCACAGCTCAGAGCAGGTGGCTCCATAGCTCAGGGGTTAGAGCACTGATCTAGTAAACCAGGGGTCGTGGGTTCAAATCTCACTGGGGCTTACTCAAAATTAGCTCAGTATTTAAGTTCACTGTCAATTAACAAGGGCTTCAATTATAGATATTAACAACTCTGAGACTGACCCTCAAACAACAGGCCTCTGTCTTGCTGACACTCTCTCTCACTTTCCCAATCTCTCTCTGCTTTCCAGGTCATGACCTGTTCTGCATTTTTTTTTCCTGCAATCTCACTTTCTCCATCTCTCTCCCCTTTCCATCTCTCTCCCCTTTCCCTCTCTCTCCCCTTCCGCTCCCTACCCTCTCTCCTCTCTCTCCCTCTTTTGCCTTTCTTTTCAGATTCTCCACTGCTCCCTCTCTCTTCCCTTCCTTTCTCTCTCCCCTGCCTCCTCCCTCTCTCGACTTCCAATCTCTCTCCCCTCCCCCACTCGCTCTCTCCCAATCCGCTCTCTCCCATTCCCCTCTGGCTGACTCCTTCCCCCTCTCTCTCCCATTCCCTCTCCCACTCATTCCCCTCTCTCCCCCCTTTTACAACCTCCAAGAACCACTCTCTCTCACAGAGCCGACACAGACACGATGGGCCGAATGGCCCTCCTTGTGTGCTGTAAGATTCTGTCAATGTTCAGGGATGAATCACCGAGAATGATTATTCGGGCCCCATCTCCTTGTTAACAATAGTAAGATGTTAACAGGAGCTGGTGTTACAGGTGGCTCCATAGCTCAGCGGTTAGAGCACTGGTCTTGTAAACCAGGGGTCGTGAGTTCAAATCTCACTGGGGCCTACTCAATTTTGGCTTCTGTTACTGAATTGACCGTCAATCGGTGACAGGCCGACACCATCAACAGGAACCGCTCACTCCGCACTTTACAATCTGCCCACAGCACATTCACTTCCCACTCCCAGTCTGTATCCCACCTTTTCCACATCCAGTCTCAGAGACACCGATATATCATCGACTCATAGAAGCTTACAGCAGGGAAGGAGACCATTTCGGCCCATCGTGTCTGCACCAGCCGACCAAGAGCTATCTGCTGGGCAGGGCCACACAGTCCGCATGTCCCAGACACGAGACTCCCAAAGCAAGCGCTCTACTCGGAACTCCTTCACGGCAAGCGAGCCAAAGGTGGGCAGAGGAAACGTTACAAGGAACACCCTCAAAGCCTCCCTGATAAATTGCAACATTCCCACCGACACCTGGGAGTCCCTGGCCAAAGACCAGTCTCCCCTTCCATTTCTCTCACTCCTTCCCCACTCTCTACCCTTCCCCTCTCTCTCCCTCCTTCCACTCTCTCTTTTCCCTTCCCCTCTCTTTCCTGCTCCTTCCCCTGTCTTTCAGAGAGCAGGTGGCTCCATAGCTCAGGGGTTAGTGCACTGGTCTTGTAAGCCAGGGGTCGTGAGTTCAAATCTCACTGGGGTCTAATTTTAGTATTTAGATAACTGTTTCTCATTCCTCCCACTCTCTTCCCCCTAAAAGGATGCAAAATTCACAAGAATCTCCTCACAGTGTTTGGGCTCATTCGAAAGGATATTTAATTTTGGACTATTGATCGGAAAGTTTGCAACCCTAAAGTGCTGATGGAAGAAACTGCGAACTTGAGTAGAATTTTGGACTATTTAAAGACAAATTCAAGGCTGTGAGCGGGCCCAAAGAACGAACAGGAGACAACTTGATTATTGAGTCTGTCTGGGTGTTGGGACTAACATAACTTGTCTGGAGAAATGGGTATTCGAGAATCCTTCTCCACAAGAGATATTAACATTGCAACAAATAACCCAGAGATAGCCAACCATCAACCTGAATCTGGAAAACCATTTCAGCATATACATCACAAAGAGGCCCAATACAGCCTGTATGCGAAAAACTAAGCACAAAAGGACATTGCGATTACCAAACTAATATTTCCATCAGGAAACAGTTTATCGAACATCAACCCACCCAAAACATATTAACTTTTAACGAGCCCGCCAAAATATTACAAAGAGGAGTCAAGCCCGCCAAATTCAATCAAAGAATCCTGGACTGATTTGGCACGAAGATTAGAACCACTCAAACCGTATAACTGGCCCCTGTTTTAACAGAGGGTGTGACATATTTTGCCAAACAACCGAGACCACGCTTGTGTCATCAAGAAGGGAGAGAAACCAACGCGACCGTTGTAAACTAAATTCTCCAGCCTCGAAGTCCTGAAGTCCTGAAGGAAGAACATCACCATCGCGGCAACAACTGACCACAGCCAACGTGGTATCAATGAAAAACCACCGCGATCGACCAAACTCCAAATAAACTCCAACTGGAAGAAACCGAAGAATCGAAAGTTTCCAGTCTACAATCTAAGGCCTGACTACCAACAGGTGAAAACATTACCTAAAGAGACTTTGAACCTATTTCTAACGAAGAAAACCGGGCACTTACCCCATAGATCCAAAACGTGCTTTACCGCATCAGTGGACTCAACCCAACTGAAGATTGTGCAGCTAGAAGTCTTCTCCGACGTTCGGGGTACGGCAAGCAGAACCTACACAATTCAAGGAACCCCGAAACCGTGAACTACCGCTAACTGACCAGAAAGGATTGGTAAGCATAGTCCCTGCCTGCCCTGGAGTCTAACCTAGCTAGGATTAGGTATGGGGAGGTGGGAGGTGTAATTATACCATACACCCCCTTTGAATGTGTAATGTATTGTTCTTTATTCAAGTGGTTATAAGTTTTGACATTGTATTTTCTTGTCTTTAATAAAATCAAAGTTCTTTTGCACCAAACCAGTGACCTTTGCACTTTGTCACACCCCCCCCAAATAAATCCAGAGTTTAGAACCCAAGGGAGTGGGAGCGATTCGAACTGCTCAAGTAGGTCAGAGGTGAACCTGACCCCCGGGACCACCACCACACCCTTACACACCCGTCTCTCGCTTTTCCCTTTCCTTTCAGGTTCTCCCCCTCTCTGCCCTCCCCCTCTCTCTCTCACTCCTTCCCCGTCTCTCCCCGTAACATCTCTCTCCCCTTCCTCCCTCTCTCTCCCTTGCCTCTCCATCTTCCTCCCTGTCTCCCCATCCCCTTCCCCTCCCACTCTTTCCCCTCCCCCTCTCACTCCCGCTCCTTCCCCTCTCTCCCCGCCATTCCACACTCTCTCTCTCCCCTTCCCCTTCCTCTCTCTCCCTTTCTCCGCTCTCTCTCACCCCTTCCCTCACTTTTTTCCCTCCATTCAGGTTGTCTCCCTCACTGCCCTCACCCTCTGTCTCTCATTCCTTCCTCCTCTCTCTCCCCTTCCCTCACTCACTTCCACCTTTTCCCTCCCTCCTTTCTCTCTCTTTTCCCTTTCCTTTCAGATTCTCTCCCTCTCTCTCCCCTTCCCCTCTCTGCCCTCCCCCTCTCTCTCTCATTCCTTCCCCCTCTCTCCCCTTAACATCTCTTTCCCCATCCTCTCTCTCCCCTGCCCCTCCTAGTCTCCTCTTCCCCCCTCTCTCTCACTCCTTCCCCACTCTCTATTTTGCCCTGTCTCCCCCTCCCCTTCCCCTCCCACTCTCTCCCCTCTCCCTCTCTTCCACTCATTCAGCTCTCTTTACCCACTCACTCTCTCTCTCCATTCCCTCCCTCTCTTTCCCCACCTTCCTCTCTTCCTCGCTGTCTCCTCTTCCCCGTCTCTCTCTCACTCCTTCCCCTCACTCTCCCCTTCCCTCTCTCTCACTCCCTCCCCTCACTCTCCCCTTCCCTCTCTCTCACTCCCTCCCCTCACTCTCCCCTTCCCTCTCTCTCACTCCTTCCCCTCACTCTCCCCTTTCCTTTCTCTCAATCCTTCCCCTCACTCTCCCCTTCCCCTCTCTTCCTCTAATAGAGCCCCACCTAGTGGACTATCGATGTAATAACAATGACTGACACGCTCCTCTCTCTCTCCTTCTCTCTCTCTCTCTCTCCCCTTCCCACTCTCACTCTCTCCTTCCCTCTCCCTGCCCCTTTCCCCTGCTATCTCCCCTTCTCCACTCTCCGCTCCTCTCTCTCCACTCACTCCTCAATCTCTCTCCTCCCTCTCTCTCTCTCTCCCCCCTTTCCCTTCTGACTTTCCCCTTCCCCCTCTCGAACCCCTTCTGGTTCGAGAGACAGTGAGCGACAGAGAGAAAGTGATAGAGAGACAGAGGGAGTGAGAAAGAGAGAGACAGAGAGACAGAGAGATTGAGGCAGAGTGTGACTGAGTTGCCTTGGGATGTTTTACTACGTGAAAGACCCGATATATCGATGTTGAGAAGTGAATATTGAAGAGACGGAGGCAGGAGTCTGGGGGATGAGACACAATCTGAGCGTTTCACTGACCCCTCCTCATTCTTCAAATGAAAAAACTGGCTCCTCTTCACCTGGCCAGGCTGTGGGTTCATTGTTCAGCTTCCCGTCTGAGACTGGAGATGGGAAGTGTTTTCGCGTTCGAGTGGCTTTCTAATCTGGTCACTGGCTTCACGTGAACGGGTGCCTCAGGTTCCTGAGCCCCTTTGTCAGTGGCCCCCCCCTTCCTTTTGCTGGGACTGGCGGGTGAACCTTTACATCCTGGGTTTTGTCACAGACAGCCGCCATGTGGTCTCCAGAGTTTTAACAAACCAGCGTTTTCACGTACCTGCACAGGGAGATCCCATCACAGGGAAAATACCCTCAGAGACAAACCCTACAAAGTCCACGCAATATTCTCGACTGAGTCCATTCTTTAACCAGAGACTTTGCGATCTCTTCACTCTCTCTCCCCTTCCCATCTCTCCCTTTCCCCTCTCTCTCCCCTTCCTTTCTCTCTGCCCTGCCTCCTTCCTCTCTCCCCTTCCCCACTCTCTCTCTCACTCCTTCCCTCTCTCTCCCCTTCCGCTCTCTCCCTTTCCCCTCTCTCTCCCCTTCCTTTCTCTCTGCCCTGCCTCCTTCCTCTCTCCCCTTCCCCACTCTCTCTCTCACCCCTTCCCTCTCTCTCCCCTTCCCCTCTCTCCCCTTCCATCCCTTATTCCCCCCTTCCCCACTCTCTCTCTCAACTTCCCCCTCTTTCTCATTCCTTCCCGCTCTCTCTCTCTCCTTCCACTCTCTCTTTTCCCTTCCCCTCTCTTTCCTGCTCCTTCCCCTGTCGTTCCCAGCACAGGTGGCACCATAGCTCAGGGGTTAGAGCACTGATCTTGTAAACCAGAGATCCTGAGTTCAAATTTCCCAGGAACTGACTCTAAATTAGCTCAGTATTTAAATTCACTCTCAATTAACTTCAAGCCTGTCTCTCCCCTTCCAAATATCACACATTCTACTCTGCTCTTTCTTTTCAGATTCTCCCCTGCTCCCTCTCTCTTACCTTCCTTTCTCTCTCCCCTGCCTCCTCCCTCTCTCGACTTCCCATCTCTCTCCCCTCCCCCTCTCGCTCTCTCCCATTCCCCTCTGGCTGATTCCTTCCCCTTCCCTCTCCCACTCATTCCCCTCTCTCACGCCTTTTACAACTTCCAAGCTCTAATCTCTCTCACAGAGCCGACACAGACACGATGGGCCGAATGGCCCTCCTTGTGTGCTGTAAGATTCTGTCAATGTTCAGGGATGAATCACAGAGAATGATTATTCGGGCCCCACCTCCTTGTTAACAATAGTAAGATGTAAACAGGAGCTGGTGTTACAGGTGGCTCCATAGCTCAGGGGTTAGAGCACTGGTCTTGTAAACCAGGGGTTGTGGGTTCAAATCTCACTGACCTACTCAAAATTAGTTCAGCATTTAAATTCACCATCAATTAACAAGAGGTTTAAATTATAAATAGTAAACAGCTCTGAGACTGACCCTAGAACAACAGGATCTTCTCGACTCTCTGTCCCTTTCCAAATCTCTCTCTATTCCCCATCAAGACCCGTTCTACATCTTTTTTCCCCATCGCTCACACATTCCCCTCTCCCCCCTTCCCCCTCCCTCGCCTTGTCCTCTTTCCTTCCCCTCTCTCTCACTCCTTCCCGTCTCTCTCACTCCTTCCCCTCTCTCTCCCCTTCCCCTCCCTCTCACTCCTTCCCCCTCTCTCCCCTTCCCCACTCTCTCCCTCCTTCCACTCTCTCTTTTCCCTTCCCATCTCTTTCCTGCTCCTTCCCCTGTCTAGTTCAAAGCAGGTAGCTCCATAGCTCAGGGGTTAGAGCACTGGTCTAAATAAACCAGGGGTCGTGAGTTCAAATCTCACTAGAGCCTACTCAAAATGAGCTCAGTATTTAAGTTCACTGTCAATTAACAAGGGCTTAAATTATAAATATTAAACAGCTCTGAGACCGACCCTTGAAGAACAGGCTTCTCTCTCCCCTTCCAAACCTCTCTCTTCCTTCCCCATCACATTCCGTTCTGCATCTTTTTACCCTCTCTCCCGCTATCTCTCTTTCCCTGTCTCTCACTCCTTCCCCTCTCTCCCCTCACTCTCTATCCTTTCACCTATCTCGCCCCTTCTGCTCTCTCCTTGCTGATCTTTCTCCTCTTCCCCCTCTCTCTCAGCTTCCCCCTCTCTCCCTCTCCTTCCCCCCTCGCTCACAATTCTGCTCTCTCTCCCCTTCCCCTCTCGCTCACTCCTTTCTCTCTCCCTTTTCATTTTCTCCCCTCCTCGCTCTATCTTCCCTCTACTTCTCCCTCCCCTCACCTGTCTCCACTCCCCTCCCTTCTGACTTTCTCTCCTTCCCTCGCTCTCGCTCTCCCCTTTCCCATCAGACTCTCCCCCTCTCCATCTCAACAATTCTCCCCTTCTCCCTCTCTCCCCTTCCTCCGCTCTACACAGAAAGAGAGAGACAGTGAGAGAGAGAGAGAGAGAGAGAGAGAGAGACAGAGAGATTGGGGCAGAGTGTGACTGAGTTGCCTTGGGATGTTTTACTACGTGAAAGACCCGATATATCGATGTTGAGAAGCGAATATTGAAGAGACGGAGGCAGGAGTCTGGGGGATGAGACACAATCTGAGTGTTTCACTGACCCCTCCTCATTCTTCAAACACACAGCACTAACTGGGGAATGACCCACAACCCAGAGCAGGTGGTTCCATAGCTCAGGGGTTAGAGCACTGGTCTAGTAAACCAGAGGTTGTGGGTTCAAATCTCACTGGGGCCTGCTCAAAATTAACTCAGTATTTAAATTAGCAAGGGCTTTAATTGTAAATATGGGTCAAATACTTTATTTAGATGGAGAGTGACAGAGTTAATTCAGAGATGAGGGCCTTGAAGTTCAGGAAAGATAACTTTGATGGTGTGAGATGTGAATAGGCTGGCCAGTGATCCTTGAAGGGTTGATGTTGGATTGACAATGGCAAACATTGAAAGATCACATGGATGAACTCCAACAATTACACATCCCTGTCTGGAGTAAAAATATAATGGGGAATGTGGCTTACAAGGGAAATGAAGGATAGTGTTAAATCCAAGGAAGAGGCATATAAATTGGCCAGAAAAAGCAGCAAACCTGAGGACTGGGAGAATTTTGTAATACAGCAGAGGAGGACAAAGGGTTCAATCAGGAGGGGGGAAAATAGAGTATGAGAGGAAGCTTGCAGGATCAGGAGAGGGGAAAATAGAGAACGAGAGGAAGCGAGCAGGAAACATAAAAACTGACTGCAAAAGCTTCTAAAAAGATTAGTGACGACAAACATAGATCCCTTGCAGTCAGATTCAGGTGAATTTATAATGGGGAACAAAGAAATGGCGGACCAGTTAAACAAATACTTTGGTTCTGTCTTCACGAAGGAAGACACAAATAAGTTTCCGGAAGTACAAGGGGACTGAGGGTCCAGTGAGAAGGGGGAACTGAAGGATATCCGTATTAGGTGGGAACTTGTGTTCGGGAAATTGATGGGATTGAAGGCTGATAAATCCCCAGGGCCTGATAGTCTGCATCCTGGAGTACTTAAGGAAGTGGCCCTCAAAATAGTGGATGCATTGGTGATCATTTTCCAACAGTCTATCGACTCTGGATCAGTTCCTATGGACTGGAGGGTAACTAATGTTATGCCGCTGTTTAAAAAAGGAGGGAGAGAGAAAGCGGGTAATTAAAGACCAGTTAGCCTGACATCGGTAGTGGGGAAAATGATGGAATCAATTATTAAACATGAAAAAGCAGCACATTTGGAAAGCAGTGACAGGATCGATCCAAGTCAGCATGGGTTTATGAAAGGGAAATCATGCCAGACAAATCTTCTCGAATTTTTTGAGGATGTAACTCGTAGAGTGGACAAGGGAGAACCAGTGGATGTGGTGTATTTGGACTTTCAAAAGGCTTTTGACAAGGTCCCACACAAGAGATTGGTGTGCAAAATTAAAGCACATGGTATTGGGGGTAATGTACTGACGTGGATAGAGAACTGGTTGGCAGACAGGAAGCAAAGAATCGGGATAAATGGGTCGTTTTCAGAATGGCAGGCAGTGACTAGTGGGGTGCCGCAGGGCTCAGTGCTGGGACCCCAGCTATTTACAATATACATTAATGATTTGGATGAGGGAATTGAGTGTAATATCTCCAACTGGGTGGCAGTGTGAGCTGTGGGGAGGACACTAAAAGTGTGTTGGGTGACTTGGACAGGTTAGGTGTGTGGGCAAATGCATGGCAGATGCAGTATAATGTGGATAAATGTGAGGTTATCCACTTCGGTGGCAAAAACATGAAGGCGAATATTATCTGAATGGCGGCAGATTAGGAAAAGGGGAGGTGCAACGAGACCTGGGTGTCATGGTACATCAGTCATTGAAAGTTGGCATGCAGGTACAGCATTTTTCTCTGCCCTCCCCATCACTGTTATGTTCAGAATAAATCCACGGGACCGTATCGTAAGCTGAAACTATTGTGACCTTGGTCTCTTTATTGAGACCCCAGAGTGGGGAAGCAGCATGGTGGATCACCTTATGTACCTGCTTGTCCCAGGGTTCACAAGTGACCCTTAGGCCTCCCACAGGTGTGCCCCCTAGTGGCAAGTCTGACATATTGGTGAGGTTCAGGTGCATACATAACATCACTCCCCCCCCGCCCCCTCCAAAGGCTTATGTACCAGTTATTTGCAAGTTGAGGCGATATGACGCCCTGTGTCCCCGGGTCGATCACCTGATTTGAATTCCTGGCCTGGGTGAGTTGGTCGGAACGTTGCTGCCCGGCCGAGTGCCTGGTGTGATGGGACAGACGTGGCCAGGTCCTTTCACAATGGTGGCCTGCTTATCGATAGTTTGCAGTCTGGTCTGGTCCAAACGCTTTCTGCGTTTGCTCAGTACATGGTTTCACAACCAAACACTCCATTTTCATCACACACACACACACACTCCATTCCCCTCTTTGTCTCACACAGTGCTCTCGGCCCCATCTGGGGGCCCTGAATATTGTCCACGTCACTTATTCTGATGTGGTGTGGAGGGGGCCGTACGATCGTGGTGCATTCTCTGCTGATAGCAGGCGGAAGGTTCGGTCCTGAGCGACTCTGTCCGGTGACTGCGTAGCAACCCGGGACAGCCGGGGTCTGTAGGGAGTCTACCGCGACACGTGTGGTGCTCGGCTTGGTGATCTGGGCTGCCCGCTGCGGACTATTGTCGCTGACCCTAAGGCCTGGAGAGCCCAGGATGGGCCGATACGGCCCTGAGACTTTCAGTGGTAGCGGGAGGCCGTGTGGTCCCCCGTGGATCCTGGGACGTAGTACGGAGGTTCCCGCACCACCGACTGTGTGTAGCCTCCCTGCCTTTCTTTGTAACACGATGCAGGGTTTGCCCCACAGTGGGGGGGGCAATCTGATGGGGTGAGCATTACGTCTTTGCGACGGATAAGCTGCAACACTCCCGTCTGGCGGTTCGCCGTGAGCAGGCGGTAATGTGATAACACATCACTTGCTACAAGTACTTTGTCAGATACATATACGACCGGTTGTTGTTTGCCCGCTACTTTGGCTTGTTTTAACGTACCCCCGACCCCATATGATAGTACACCATTGGCCGCGAAAGAACGCTCACATGGGTTCCACAGTGCAAACAACTTATTGGAACATAGTGGGTTCCTGGCCTTCTCAGCGGCCCCCCCCTTTACCTTTGCCCCAAACCCAGTGGCCTTCCTCGCTGGCCAACACATGCCTCTGTTCCGTTGCGGCCACATCCCGTGGTCTGGACGTTTCTCTCGACCCGTGATCTGGACGCTTCTCTCGACTGCCGCCATCTTCCTCCCCAGGGATTTCCGCCTCTGGCGTCGGGAAGACACATTCGGATGGTTTCGGCCGGAGCCCCACTCCGCTTGGTCGACCTGGAGCCTCTTCCGTCGCCGCCAAGAGGTCGTCGGCTTCGGGTGCTGGGTACCCCCGTCTGTAACCGCTGCTCGGTTGATCTTCGCCTCCTGGTGGTCGCGATGAGCGGCCTGTGCCTCGGGGGTCTGCAAATGGATCTGCACCTCTCCCCCCTTCCCCCTCTCTCTCTCCCCTTCCCCCTCTCCCCCCTTACCCCTCTCTCTCCCCCCTTCTCCCTCTCTCCCCTTCCCCCTCTCTCCCCTTCCCCCCCTCTCCCCTTCTCCCTCTCTCTCTCCCCTCCCCCCACTCTCCTCTCACTCCTTCAGGAGCAGGCCATTGGGAAAAGCATAATTCGGTCAGGCAGAGTCAGCATGGATTTATGAAGGGGAAGTCATGTTTGACTAAGTTGCTGGAATTCTTTGAGGATGTAACCAACAGGGTGGATAAAGGGGAACTCATTTTAAGAGTGGAAGCAAGTCTTCCTCGATTCCGAGGGACTGCCTCTTGCAATGTCTGTCAGCTTGTAATGTTTGTAGCTCCACATTGAGGATGTGGACGTATTGTGTACTGCAAGTGCAGAGTTAATAATAAACAGAATTCAGCGGGTTTCCGGAGACTTCCGAGAGAGCTGCGCGCCATGTTAGGAAGCTGTGTGTGCTGTGCCCTGTGAATATATCACACCGATGCTGATGATGTTAGAGACAAAGAGTGAGAGAGAAAGAGAAAGTCAGGTTGAGAGATTGAGTGAGAAGGAAAAAGAGTAAGGGAGAGGCAGAATCCCATTTGGCCCATCGTATCCACACCGGCCGGCCAAGAGCAACCCAGCCTCATCCCACTTTCCAGCTCGAGGTCTGTGGGTTGCAGCACTTCAAGTTCTTTTTCAATATGGTCATCTTTTAACGTGGACAAAAAGGTTCCAGGGTCAGTCTGGGAGCTGTTTAATATTTATAGTTAAAGCTCCTGTTAATTGACAATGAATTTAAATTATGATGCAATTTTGAGTCGGCCCCAGTGAGATTTGAACCCACGACCCCTGGTTTACTCGACCAGTGCTCTAACCCCTGAGCTATGGGTCATTCCCCAGTTAGTGCTGTGTGTTTGAAGAATGAGGAGGGGTCAGTGAAACGCTCAGATTGTGTCTCATCCCCCAGACTCCTGCCTCCGTCTCTTCAATATTCGCTTCTCAACATCGATATATCTTTCACGGAGTAAAACATCCCAAGGCAACTCAGTCACACTCTGTCCCAATCTCTCCGTCTCTCTGTCTCTCTGTCTCTCTCACTCCTGCTCCTATTTCTTGTGTTGTTATGATTGTTCAGGGATGAATCACCCAGTCTCAGAGCCACCCGTATATAACCCGATATTTCACACTTCCTGCTTTATTCCCAGGATGTGATGAAGGGGAAAATGAACCAGTTGGGGTTTTTACCCATAATGCATCCCTCAGCGATGTGTTTGACCCCTGATAGATAGATGGATAGATAGATAGATAGATAGATCGATAGACAGACAGATAGATAGATAGACAGATAGATAGACAGATCGATAGATAGATAGAGAGATAGATAGATAGATAGATAGATAGATAGACAGACAGATAGATAGATAGACAGATAGATAGACAGATAGATAGATAGATAGAGAGATAGATAGATAGATAGATAGATAGATCGATAGACAGACAGAAAGATAGATAGACAGATAGATAGACAGATAGATAGATAGATAGAGAGATAGATAGATAGATAGATAGATAGACAGATAGATAGATAGACAGACAGACAGAGAGATAGATAGATAGACAGATAGACAGACAGACAGATAGATAGACAGATAGATAGATAGATAGATAGATCGATAGATAGATAGACAGACAGACAGACAGATAGAACAAAACAGAGATTGATACACAGCACTAACTGGGGAATGACCCACATGCCAAAACAGGTAGCTCCAAAGCTCAGGGGTTAAAGCCCTGGTTTGGTAAACCAGGGATTGTGAGTTTAAATCTCAGTGGGGCCTACTCAAAATTAGCTCAGTATTTAAACTCACTGTCAATTAACAAGAGTCTTAATAATAAATATTAAACAGCTCTGCAACCAACCCAGAAACAACAGACTCCTATTTGCCCCCTTCACCAATCTTTCTCACTCCTTTATTCTTCTCTCCATCTCTCCGCTTCTGCCTTTCCCTTCATTCTCACTTTCTATTTCCCCCCCTCTCATTGCCAGTCGCTCTGTCTCTCTCTCTGCCCTTTTCGTCTCTCTCTCTCTCTTTCTGTCTCTCTCTGTCTCTGCCATTCGGCCCCTCGAGCCTGTTAGAGAGGGTGCAGAAAATATTTACCAGCATTTGTAGGATCTTGCGGAGACATCGTTGGTGGTATTTCTCCAGCGACTTGAGCTGTCCACTGTACATGGTCCATGTCTCTGAGCCATACAGGAGGGCGGCTATTACTACAGCCCTGTAGACCATGAGCTGGGTGGTAGGTTTGAGGGCCTGGTCTTCAAACACTCTTTTCCTCAGGCGGCCGAAGGCTGCACTGACGCACTGGAGGCGGTGTTGGATCTGGTGGTCAATGTCTGCCCTTGTTGATAGGAGGCTCCCGAGGTATGGGGAAAGGTCCACGTTGTCCAGGGCCACGCGTGGATCTTGATGACTGGGGGGCAGTGCTGTGCGGCGAGGACAGTCTGGTGGAGGACCTTTGTCTCACGGATGTTTAGTGTAAGGCCCGAGCTCTCGTACGCCTCAGTAAATACGTTGACTATATCCTGGAGTTCAGCCTCTGAATGTGCGCAGATTCAGGCGTCGTCCGCGTACTGTAGCTCGACGACAGAGGTTGTGGTGGTCTTGGTGATCATCGATTCCATTCATGCTGCTTCAAAGGATACGTTTGCAAGGGCTGTGTACCAATGGGACACCTCCAACGTATGTGCAGGCGAGCTGCAAACCCTGCTAATCCTGCAAACCATCATGTTGCAGAGGAGGACAGATCCACGGTGGAACACGATGAACCAGGGCCTCAGACCGAGGAGGCAGAGGCTCCAAATCTTTCTCTGCCCTCCCCATCTACACAACCTGTTCTACATTTTTATCTTGTTTTCCCCATCTCTCACTCATTCCCCTCTCTCACCCTCTGCCTTCTCCCCTTTCTCCTCCCTCTCTCTCTCCCCTTCCCGCTCTTACACACTCGTTACCCTCTCTCTCGCTCCTTCCCCCCTCTCTCTCACTCCTTCACTTTTCTCTCTCCCTTTCCTCTCTCCTCTTCTCGTCTCTCTTACACACTCTCTCCCCTTCCAAATTCCTCTCTCCCTTCCCCATCACGACCCGTTCTACATCTTTTTACCCCTCTCTCCCTTTCCCGCTATCTCGTTTTCCCCGTCTCTCACTCATTCCCCTCTCCCTCCTTCCCCTTCCCTCACCTCACCCTCTCTCCTTCCCCCTCTCTCCCCTTCCCTCACTCACACCTTCCCCACTCGCTCCCCCTTCCACTCTCTCTCTCTCCCCGTCCCCTCCCTCTATCTCTTCTTTCCCTCCCTCTATTTCCCCTTTCCCTCTCTCTTCCTCCCTCTCTCTCCCCTTCCCCACTCTCTCCCCTTCTCCTCCCTCTCTTTCCCCTCCCCTCTCTCTCCCCTTTCCCTCTCTCTTCCTCCCTCTCTCACTCCTTCCCCACTCTTTCCCCTTCCCCCTCTCTCTCACTCCTTCCCCACTCTCTCTCCTTCCCCACTCTCTCCCCTTCCTCCTCTCTCTCACTCCTTCTGTTATGTATGTAAACCTGTAATTACCATGTCTAACCACCAGAGGGCTTATCCCCCGGAGTCCAAAGGGAGCCCACAATCCCTTGGGAGCACCTGTATATAAGGAGGCCACACAGGCTGGAGAGGCACTCTGAGATCTGCACTAAAGGACTACGGTCACACTTACTTTGAGCTTGCAGCATCTAGTCTGACACTTTTTTCAAGACATAACAACAGGCGACGAGGTACAGATGACGAACCCCAATGCAACAATGCGGAGAACTGTGAGCATCCTGGAGAAATTTTCGGAGGGAGATGATTGGGAAACCTTCGTGGAACGACTTGAGCAATACTTTGTGGCCAACGAGCTGGAAGAAGAAACGAACACTGCCAAACCAAGGGTGATCCTCCTCACCGTTTGTGGGCCATCAACATATGGCCTCATGACAATCCTGCTCGCTCCAACGAAACCCACAGACAAGTCGTACAATGAGTTGTGCACACTGGTCCGGGAGCATCGGAACCCGAAGGAAAGTGTTCTGATGGCGAGGTATCGGTTCTACACGTACAAGAGGTCTGAAGGCCAGGAAGTGGCAAGTTATGTCACCGAGCTAAGGCGCCTTTGCAGGACAGTGCGAAATTGAAGGACACTTGGACCATATGCTCAGGGACTTCATTGTACTTGGCATTGGCCATGAAGTAATACTTTGCAAACTTTTGACTGTAGAGACCCCAACCTTGAGTAAAGCCATAGCGATAGCCCAGGCGTTTATCGCCACCAGTGACAATACCAAACAAATTTCTCAGCACACTAGTGCTGCTACAAGTACTGTGAACAAAGTAACGTTGTTTTCGAATCGAAATGTACATGGCAGGACTTACACGCCTGTAGCTGCACATCCGCAGATGACTCAGAGTCCGCCATCAAGGGTGGTGAATACAAGGCCATTAACACCTTGTTGGCGCTGCGGGGGTGATCACTGATTCCATTCATGCCGCTTCAAAGGGTACGTTTGCAAGGGCTGTGGAACAATGGGACACCTCCAACGTATGTGCAGGCGAGCTGCAAACCCTGCTAATCCTGCAAACCACCTTGTTGCAGAGCAGGACAGATCCACGGCGGAACACGATGAACCAGAGCCTCAGACCGAGGAGGCAGAGGTATATGGGGTGCACACATTTACCACAAAGTGTCCCCGATAATGCTGAAGGTTGAATTAAATGGGCTCCCGGTGTCCAGGGAGCTGGACACGGGCGCGAGCCAGTCCATAATGAGCAAAAAGACTTTCGATAAGTTGTGGTGCAACAAGGCTTCAAGGCCAGTCCTGACTCCCATTCGAACCAAACTTAGAACGTACACAAAGGAACTGATTCCCGTAATCGGCAGTGCTACCGGAAAGATCTCCTACGATGGAGCGGTGCACGATTTACCACTGTGGGTGGTACCGGGCGATGGCCCCACGCTGTTCGGCAGGAGCTGGCTGGGAAAGATACGCCCGTCGACGACACCTCATGTGCCCAGGTCCTAAGCAAGTTCCCCTCGCTGTTCGAACCAGGCGTCGGGAAGTTCCAAGGAGCAAAAGTGCAGATCCATTTAATTCCGGGGGCGCGACCCATCCATCACAAGGTGAGAGCGGTACCTTACATGATGAGAGAGAGTGTGGACATTGAGCTGGACAGGCTGCAACGAGAGGACATCATTTCGCCGATCGAATTCAGTGAGTGGGCCAGTCCGATCGTTCCAATCCTCAAGGGGGGCGGCACCGTCAGAATCTGTGGTGATTACAAAGTAACTATCAATCGTTTCTTGCTGCAGGATCAATACCCGCTACCAAAGGCTGATGACCTATATGTCACGCTGGTGGCGGTGGGGGAAAACATTCACGAAGCCGGCCTTGACCTCGGCCTACATGACGCAGGAGCTGGTGGAATCTTCGAAAGGCCTCACCTGCCTCAACACGCACAAAGGTCTTTTCGTTTACAACAGATGCCCGTTTGGGATTCGATCAGCCACGGCGATATTCCAGAGGAACACGGAAAGCTTGCTGAAGTGGGTCCCGTGCACCGTGGTCTTCCAGGACGACATCTTGGTTACAGGTCGGGACACCGTCGAGCATTTGCAGAACGTGGAGGAGCTCCTTAGTCGGCTTAATCGTGTGGGGCTCGGGCTGAAATGCTCGCAGTGCGTTTTCCCGGTGCCTGAAGTGGAGTTCCCGGGGAGAAGAATCGCGGCGGACGGCATCAGGCCCACCGATTCGAAGACGGGGGCAATCGAGAAGGCACCGAGACCACGGAACGTGACGGAGCTGCGGTCGTTTCTAGGACTCCTGAACTATGTTGGTAACTTCTTACCGGGTCTTGGCACATTGTTAGAACCCCTGCACCCTCCACTGCGTAAGGGAGATGAATGGGTCTGGGGTAAAAGCCAAGAAAATGCCTTTGAGAAAGCTAGGAAGCTGTCATGTTCAAACAAATTGCTTGTGTTGTACGATCCATGTAAACGTTTGGTACGAGCATGTGATGCGTCGTCGTACGGGGTCGGGTGTGTATTGTAACAAGCTAATGAATTTGGGAAATTGCAACCGGTTGCTTATGCAACCAGAAGTCTGTCCAAGGCCGAGAGGACCTACAGTATGATCGAGAGAGAAGCATTAGCGTGTGTTTACGGGGTAAAGAAAATGCATCAATATCTGTTCGGGCTCAAATTCGAAATGGAAATCGACCATAAGTCGCTTATATCCCTCCTTTCTGAAAATTAGGGGATAAATTCGACTGCATCGGCCCGTATCCAGAGATGGGCGCTCACGTTGTCCACATACAACTACACCATCCGCCACAGGCCAGGCACAGAAAACTGTGCCGATGCTCTCAGTAGGCTAACATTGCCCACCACCGGGGTGGAGATGACACAGCCCGCAGATTTAGTTATGGTAATGGAAGCATTCCCTTTCCGACAGATTCCCCCTCTCTCTCACTCCTTTCGGAGCAGGCCATTGGGAAAAGCATGATTCGGTCAGGCAGAGTCAGCATGGATTGATGAAGGGGAAGTCATGTTTGACTAATTTATTGGGATTCATTGAGGATGCAACAAACAGGATGGATAAATGGGGACTCAGTTTTCAAGTGGAAGAAAGTTCTCCTCCATTCCCAGGGACTGCCTGTGATGATGATGTTTGAGACAGACAGAGAGTCAGGTCGAGAGATTGAGTGAGAAGGGAATAATGCAGAAACCCATTTTGGCCCACTGTATCCACACCCACCGACCAAGCCTAATCCCACTTTCTAGCTTTTGGTCTGTATATCTGCAGGTCACAGCACTTCAAGTACAATCTAAATGTGGTAATCTTTTAATGTGGACAAGACAGTGCTTGTAGTTCCAGGGTCAGTCTGGGAACTGTTTAATATTTATAATTACATCCCTTGTTAATTGACAGTGAATTTAAATACTGAACTAATTTTGAGTAGGCCCCAGTGAGATTTGAACCCACGACCCCTGGTTTATTAGACCAGTGCTCTAACCCCTGAGCTATGGAACCACCTGCCCTTGGCTGTGGGTCATTCCCCAGTTAGTGCTGTGTGTTTGAAGAATGAGGAGGGGTCAGTGAAACGCTCAGATTGTGTCTCATCCCCCAGACTCCTGCCTCCGTCTCTTCAATATTCACTTCTCAACATCGATATATCGGGTCTTTCATGTCGTAAAACATCCCAAGGCAACTCAGTCACACTCTGCCTCAATCTCTCTGTCTCTCTCTGTGTATCATTCTCAGTCTCTCTGTCTCTCTGTCTCTCTATCTCTCACTCTCTCTCTGTCTCTCTCACAATCTCACTCATTCTCTCTCTCTGTCTCTCTATCACTTTCTCTCTGTCGCTCACTGTCTCTCGAGCCGGAAGGGGTTAGAGTGGGGGAAGGGGAAAGTCAGAAGGGAAAGGAGAGAGGGAGTCTGGGGGATGAGACACAATCTGAGCGTTTCACTGACCCCTCCTCATTCTTCACACACACAGCACTAACTGGGGAATGACCCACAGCCCAGGGCAGGTGGTTCCATAGCTCAGGGGTTAGAGCACTGGTCTAGTAAACCAGGGGTCGTGGGTTCAAATCTCACTGGGGCTGACTCAAAATTAGCTCAGTATTTAAATTCAATGTCAACTAACAAGGAATTTAATTATAAATATTAAACAGCTCCAAGACTGTTCCTGAGACAACAGGCTACCCTCTTCTACTCTCTCTCCCCTTCCAAATCTCCCCATCACAACCCGTTCTACATATTTTTCTCGCTTTCCCCGTCTCTCACTCATTTCCCTCGCCCCTCCCTCGCCACAATCATTACCTCTCCCCATCCTCTCCCCTTCCCCCTCTCTCACACTTCTTTCTACATTCTACCCAATTTCAACTAGAGGTGATCCAAAACTCGGCTGCCCCGTGTCCTAACTCGCACCGAGTCCCGCTCACCCATCACCCCCTGTGCTCACTGCCCCGTGTCCTAACTCGTACCGAGTCCCACTCACCCATCACCCCCTGTACTCGCTGACCCCGTGTCCTAACTCGAACCGAGTCCCGCTCACCCATCTCCCCCTGTGCTCGCTGCCCTACATTGGCTCCCGGTTAAGCAATGCCTCGATTCCAAAATTCTCATCCTTGTTTACAAATCCCTCCATGGCCCCTCACTACTCCCTATCTCTGTAATCTCCTCCAGCCCCTACACCCCTCACTATCTCTGTAATCTCCTCCAGCCCCTACACCCCTCCCTATCTCTGTAATCTCCTCCAGCCCCACACCCCTCCCTATCTCTGTAATCTCCTCCAGCCCCTACACCCCTCACTATCTCTGTAATCTCCTCCAGCCCCTACACCCCTCCCTATCTCTGTAATCTCCTCCAGCCCCACACCCCTCCCTATCTCTGTAATCTCCTCCAGCCCCTACACCCCTCCCTATCTCTGTAACCTCCTCCAGCCCCTACACCCCTCCCTATCTCTGTAACCTCCTCCAGCCCCTACACCCCTCCCTATTTCTGTAATCTCCTCCAGCCCCACACCCCTCCCTATCTCTGTAACCTCCTCCAGCCCCTACACCCCTCCCTATCTCTGTAATCTCCTCCAGCCCCACACCCCTCCCTATCTCTGTAATCTCCTCCAGCCCCTACACCCCTCCCTATCTCTGTAACCTCCTCCAGCCCCTACACCCCTCCCTATCTCTGTAATCTCCTCCAGCCCCTACACCCCTCCCTATCTCTGTAACCTCCTCCAGCCCCACAACCCTCCCTATCTCTGTAACTTCTCACAACCCTCCCTATCTCTGTAACCTCCTCCAGCTCCTACATCCCTCCCTATCTCTGTAACCCCACAATCATTGAATGGCGGAGCAGGCTCAAGGGGCTAGATGGCCTACTCCTGTTCCTAATTCTTATGTCCTTATGTCTGCACTCCTCTAATTCTGCCATCTGACCATCCCTGATTATAATCGCTCCACCATCGGTGGCCGTGCCTTCTGTTGCCTGGGCCCCAAGCTCTGGAACTCCCTCCCTAAACCTCTCCACCTCTCTACCTCTCTTTCCTCCTTCAAGACAGTCCTTAAAACCGACCTCTTCACCTGCCCTAATTTCTACTTTTGTGGCTCGGTGTCAAATTTTTATCCCATAATCCTCCTGTGGAGCACCTTGGGACGTTTCACTACGTTAAAGGCGCTATATAAATACACATTATTGTTGGTGTTCCCTCTGTCTCTCCTCTTCCCCGTCTCTCTCTCACTCCTTCCCCTCACTCTCCCCGTCTCTCTCACTCCTTCCCCTCACTCTCCCCTTCCCTCTCTCTCACTCCTTCCCCTCACTCTCCTCTTCTCTGTCTCTCTCTCACTCCTTCCCCTCACTCTCTCTCTCACTCCTTCCCCTCACTCTTTGCTTCACTCTCTCTCACTCCTTCCCCTCACTCTCCCCTTCCCTCTCTCTCACTCCTTCTCCTTACTCACCCTTCCCTCTCTCTCACTCCTTCCCCTCACTCTCCCCTTCCCTCTCTCTCAGACGTGGCTCCAGGATGATCAGGGCTGGGAACTCAACATTCAGGGGTATTCAACATTCAGGAAGGATAGAATAAAAGGAAAAGGAGGTGGGGTAGCATTGCTGGTTAAAGAGGAGATTAATGCAATAGTTAGGAAAGACATTAGCTTGGATGATGTGGAATCTATATGGGTAGAGCTGCAGAACACCAAAGGGCAAAAAACGTTAGTAGGAGTTGTGTACAGACCTCCAAACAGTAGTAGGGATGTTGGGGAGGGCATCAAACAGGAAATTAGGGGTGCATGCAATAAAGGTGCAGCAGTTATAATGGGTGACTTTAATATGCACATAGATTGGGCTAGCCAAACTGGAAGCAATACGGTGGAGGAGGATTTCCTGGAGTGCATAAGGGATGGTTTTCTAGACCAATATGTTGAGGAACCAACTAGGGGGGAGGCCATCTTAGACTGGGTGTTGTGTAATGAGAGAGGATTAATTAGCAATCTCATTGTGCGAGGCCCCTTGGAGAAGAGTGACCATAATATGGTGGAATTCTGCATTAGGATGGAGAATGAAACAGTAATTTCAGAGACCATGGTCCAGAACTTAAAGAAGGGTAACTTTGAAGGTATGAGGCGTGAATTGGCTAGGATAGATTGGCGAATGATACTTAGGGGGTTGACTGTGGATGGGCAATGGCAGACATTTAGAGACCGCATGGATGAAGTACAACAATTGTACATTCCTGTCTGGCGTAAAAATAAAAAGGGGAAGGTGGCTCAACCGTGGCTATCTAGGGAAATCAGGGATAGTATTAAAGCCAAGGAAGTGGCATACAAATTGGCCAGAAATAGCAGCGAACCTGGGGACTGGGAGAAATTTAGAACTCAGCAGAGGAGGACAAAGGGTTTGATTAGGACAGGGAAAATGGAGTACGAGAAGAAGCTTGCAGGGAACATTAAGGCGGATTGCAAAAGTTTCTATAGGTATGTAAAGAGAAAAAGGTTGGTGAAGACAAACGTAGGTCCCCTGCAGTCAGAATCAGGGGAAGTCATAACGGGGAACAAAGAAATGGCGGATCAATTGAACAAGTACTTTGGTTCGGTATTCACTAAGGAGGATACAAACAACCTTCCGGATATAAAAGGGGTCAGAGGGTCTAGTAAGGAAGAGGAACTGAGGGAAATCTTTATTAGTCGGGAAATTGTGTTGGGGAAATTGATGGGATTGAAGGCCGATAAATCCCCAGGGCCTGATGGCCTGCATCCTAGAGTACTTAAGGAGGTGGCCTTGGAAATAGCGGATGCATTGACAGTCATTTTCCAACATTCCATTGAATCTGGATCAGTTCCTATGGAGTGGAGGGTAGCCAATGTAACCCCACTTTTTAAAAAAGGAGGGAGAGAGAAAACAGGGAATTATAGACCGGTCAGCCTGACCTCAGTAGTGGGTAAAATGATGGAATCAATTATTAAGGATGTCATAGCAGTGCATCTGGAAAATGGTGACATGATAGGTCGAAGTCAGCATGGATTTGTGAAAGGGAAATCATGCTTGACAAATCTTCTGGAATTTTTTGAGGATGTTTCCAGTAAAGTGGACAAAGGAGAACCAGTTGATGTGGTATATTTGGACTTTCAGAAGGCTTTCGACAAGGTCCCACACAAGAGATTAATGTGCAAAGTTAAAGCACATGGGATTGGGGGTAGTGTGCTGACGTGGATTGAGAACTGGTTGTCAGACAGGAAGCAAAGAGTAGGAGTAAACGGGTACTTTTCAGAATGGCAGGCAGTGACTAGTGGAGTGCCGCAAGGTTCTGTGCTGGGGCCCCAGCTGTTTACATTGTACATTAATGATTTAGACGAGGGGATTAAATGCAGTATCTCCAAATTTGCGGATGATACTAAGTTGGGTGGCAGTGTGAGCTGCGAGGAGGATGCTATTAGGCTGCAGAGTGACTTGGATAGGTTAGGTGAGTGGGCAAATGCATGGCAGATGAAGTATAATGTGGATAAATGTGAGGTTATCCACTTTGGTGGTAAAAACAGAGAGACAGACTATTATCTGAATGGTGACAGATTAGGAAAAGGGAAGGTGCAACGAGACCTGGGTGTCATGGTACATCAGTCATTGAAGGTTGGCATGCAGGTACAGCAGGCGGTTAAGAAAGCAAATGGCATGTTGGCCTTCATAGCGAGGGGATTTGAATACAGGGGCAGGGAGGTGTTGCTACAGTTGTACAGGGCCTTGGTGAGGCCACACCTGGAGTATTGTGTACAGTTTTGGTCCCCTAACTTGAGGAAGGACATTCTTGCTATTGAGGGAGTGCAGCGAAGGTTCACCAGACTGATTCCCGGGATGGCGGGACTGACCTATCAAGAAAGATTGGATCAATTGGGCTTGTATTCACTGGAGTTCAGAAGAATGAGAGGGGACCTCATAGAAACGTTTAAAATTCTGACGGGTTTAGACAGGTTAGATGCAGAAAGAATGTTCCCAATGTTGGGGAGGTCCAGAACCAGGGGTCACAGTCTGAGGATAAGGGGTAAGCCATTTAGGACCGAGATGAGGAGAAACTTCTTCACCCAGAGAGTGGTGAACCTGTGGAATTCTCTACCACAGAAAGTAGTTGAGGCCAATTCACTAAATATATTCAAAAGGGAGTTAGATGAAGTCCTTACTACTCGGGGGATCAAGGGTTATGGCGAGAAAGCAGGAAGGGGGTACTGAAGTTTCATGTTCAGCCATGAACTCATTGAATGGCGGTGCGGGCTAGAAGGGCTGAATGGCCTGCTCCTGCACCTATTTTCTATGTTTCTATGTTTCCTTCCCCTCACTTTCCCCTTCCCTCTCTCTCACTCCTTCCCCTCACTCTCCCCTTCCCTCTCTCTCACTCCTTCCCCTCACTCTCCCCTTCCCTCTCTCTCACTCCTTCCCCTCACTTTCCCCTTCCCTCTCTCTCACTCCTTCCCCTCACTCTCCCCTTCCCTCTCTCTTCCTCTAATAGAGCCCCACCTAGTGGACTACCGATGTAATAACAACTACTGACATGCTCCTCTCTCTCTCCATCTCTTTCTCTCTCTCTCTCCCCTTCCCCCTCTCGAACCCCTTCCGGCTCGAGGCACAGTGAGCGACAGAAAGAAAGTGATAGAGAGACAGAGAGAAAGTGATAGAGAGACAGAGAGAGAAAGAGACAGAGTGACAGAGAGATTGGGACAGAGTGTGACTGAGTTGCCTTGGGATGTTTTACTACGTGAAAGACCCGATATATCGATGTTGAGAGGCGAATATTGAAGAGACGGAGGCAGGAGTCTGGGGGATGAGACACAATCTGAGCGTTTCACTGACCCCTCCTCATTCTTCAAACACACAGCACTAACTGGGGAATGACCCACAGCCCAGGGCAGGTGGTTCCATAGCTCAGGGGTTAGAGCACTGGTCTAGTAAAACAGGGGTCGTGGGTTCAAATCTCACTGGGGCCTACTCAAAATTAGCTCAGTATTAAAATTCACTGTCAATTAACAAGGGGTTTAATTATAAATATTAAACAGCTCTGAGACTAGCCCTGGAACAACAGACTCCTGTCTCTCTCTTCCCCATCACAACCTGTTCTGCATCTTTTTCCCACGATCTCGCTTTCCCAGCTCTCACTCATTCCCCTCTCCCCCCTCCATCGCCTCACCCTCTCTCTCAGCTATCCACTCTCTCATTCTGTCTCTTTCGCCAACCCAGTCGCTCCACCCTCTCTCCCCTTCCCCTCGCCTTTTCACTCTCCACTTCCCTCCCTCCCCTCCTTCCTCTCTCGCTCTCTTTTCCCTTTCTTTTCAGAATCTCCCGTTCTCCCTCTCTCTCCCCTTCCTTTCTCTCTCCCTTGCCTCCTCCCTTTCTTGCCTTCCCATCTCTCTCCCCTTCCCCCCTCTCCCCTTCCATCTCTTACTCTCCCCTTCCCCCTCTCTCTCACTTCTTCCATTCTCTCGTTTCCCTTCCCCTCCCTTTCCTGCTCCTTCCCCTTGTCTTTTCACAAAACAGGTGGCTCCATAGCTCAGGGGTTAGAGCACTGGTCTAGTTAAACCTGGGGTCGTGGGTTCAACTCTCACTGGGGCCTACTCAAAATTAGCTCAGTATTTAAGTTCACTGTCAATTAACAAGGACTTTAATTATAAAAATTGAACAGCTCAGAGACCGATCCTGAAACAACAGGCTCCTTGTATTCTCTTCTCCCTTCCCATTGTAACCTCTTTTTCCCAGTCTCTCACTCATTCCCCTCTCTCACCCTCTCCCCTCCCCCTCTCTCCCCTTCCCACTCTCTGTGTCTCTTCTCCCTTTCTTTTCAGATTCTACGATAAAAACATAAGAACATAAGAAATAGGAGCAGGAGTAGGTCATACGGCCCATCGAGCCTACTCCACCATTTAATACCATCATGGACTCAGCTCCACTTCCCTGCCCGCCCCCTTATCCCCTTATCGGTTAAGAAACTGTCTATCTCTGTCTTAAATATATTCAATGTCCCGGCTTCCACAGCTCTCTGAGGCAGCGAATTCCACAGATTTACAACCCTCTGAGAGAAGAAATTCCTCCTCATCTCAGTTTTAAATGGGCGGCCCCTTATTCTAAGACCATGCCCCCTAGTTCTAGTCTCCCCCATCAGTGGAAACATCCTCTCTGCATCCACCTTGTCAAGCCCCCTCATAATCTTATACGTTTCGATAAATCACCTCTCATTCTTCTGAATTCCAATGAGTAGAGGCCCAACCTCCTCAACCTTCCCTCATAAGTCAACCCCCCTCATCCCCGGAATCAACCGAGTGAACCTTCTCTGAACTGCCTCCAAAGCAAGTATATCCTTTCGTAAATATGGAAACCAAAACTGCACGCAGTATTCCAGGTGTGGCCTCACCAATACCCTGTATAACTGTAACAAGACTTTCCTGCTTTTATACTCCATCCCCTTTGCAATAAAGGCCAAGATACCATTGGCCTTCCTGATCACTTGCTGTACCTGCATACTAACCTTTTGTGTTTCATGCACAAGTACCCCCAGGTCCCGCTGTACTGCGGCACTTTGCGATCGTTCTCCATTTAAATAATAACTTGCCCTTTGATTTTTTTCTGCCCAAGTGCATGACCTCACACTTTCCAACATTATACTCCATCTGACAAATTTTGCCCACTCACTTAGCCTGTCTATGTCCTTTTGCAGATTTTTTGTGTCCTCCTCACACATTGCTTTTCCTCCCATCTTTGTATCGTCAGCAAACTTGTCTACGTTACACTCAGTCCCTTCTTCCAAGTCGTTAATATAGATTGTAAATAGTTGGGGTCCCAGCACTGATCCCTGCGGCACCCCACCAGTTACTGGTTGGTAACCAGAGAATGAATCTGTTGTGTTCCTAATACAGATGAGACTGCACACAGGGAGGTTAAAGTAACAGTGACCTCAGTCTTTATGAAGACACTCCAGAGTGAGGAACAGGCCTTAGGGCCCGGCTTATATACAGTGCTCCCAAGGGATGCTGGGATCCCTTGGGACTTCAGGGGATGTGCTCCCTGGTGGTGGAAGATGGGAGTGCATGCTTTACAGATACACAACAGAACCATCTATTCTTCTCTCTCCCCTTCCCTCTCTCAGTCCTTCCCCTCTCTCTCCCCCCCTTAAATCTCTCTCTTCAACCCCGCTCTTTCCCTCTCCACCGCTCTCTCTCCCCTTCCCCTCCCACATTACCATTCTCCTCGCTCACTCCCCTTCCCCTCCCTCTCTCTCTCTCCCCTTTCCTCTCTACTGTCATTCTCCCCCCACTCCTTCCCCTCTCTCTCCTCCCTCCTCTATCTTGCCTCTCTCTCCCCTCCCCCTCTCTCCCCCCTCTCTCCCCTTCCCCCTCTGCTTTTTCACTCTCCCTTTAACTCTCCCTGTCCCCTTCCACTCTCGTCCCTCCCCTCCCTCCACTCTCTCTCTTTACCATTCTTTTCCGATTCTCCCCTTCGCCCTCTCTGTCTCCCCTTCCTTTCTCTCTCCCCTGCCTCCTCCCTCTCTCGTCTTCCCATCTCTCTCCCCTTCCCGTCTCTCCCCTCCCCCTCTCCTTCTCTCCCATTCCTCTCTCTCTCACTCCGTCTCCCTCTCTCTCCCCTTCCTCTCTTTCCCCTTCCCCATCTCTCTCACTCCTTCCACGCTCTCTTTTCCCTTCCCCTCTCTTTCCTGTTCCTTCCCCTGTAACGCCTCAAATAGGAGGCTCCATAGCTCAGGGGTGAGAGCACTGGTCTTGTAAACCAGCGGTCGTGAGTTCAAATCTCAATGGGGCTTCCTCAAAGTTAACTCAATATTTAAATTCACCCTCAATTAACAAGGCTATTAAACAACTTTGAGCTTGACCCTGGAGCAACAATCTCCTTTTGTCTCCAGTAATATCGCTCTCCCTTCCCGTTCTGCATCTTTTTCCCGCAATTGAGCTTTCCCCGTCCCTCACAGACTCCCCTCCCCCTCTCTCCCCCATCCTTTCACTCTCTCTCTCTCCGTCCCCTCTCTTTCCCCTCGCCCCTCTTTCTCTCTCCCTTTCCCCTTCACTTCTCTTTCCAACTCCTCCACGATCACCTTCCCCTTCCCGCCTCTCTCTAACCCTTCCCTTTTCTCGCTCTCCACTTCCCCTCTCTCCCCTTCTCTCTCACTTTCATTCACCGCGCACTCCTTCCCTCTCTCTCCTTCCTCCTCTATCTTCCCTCTCTCTCCCCTCCCCCTCATTCCCCTACCCACTCTCTCCACCCTCTCTTCCCCTTTTCACTCTCCCTTTCCCTCTCCCCTCCCCTCTCTCTCCTCCCCTACCTCCTCTGTCTCTCCCTTTTCCCTTTCTTTTCAGATTCTCCCCTTCTCCCTCTCTTTCTCGTTCCCATCTCTCCTCTCCCCATCTCTCTCCTCTCCCCCTCTCTCTCTCCCCTTCCCTTCTCTCTCTTCCTCCATGTCTCCCCTTCCCCCTCTCTCACTCCTTCCACTCTCTCTCCACTTCCCCTCTCTCTCTCTCACTCATCCCCTCTCTTCCCCTCCCCTCCCCCCCCCTCCCCCTCTCAATCCTTCTACTCTCTCCCTCCTTTCCACACTCTCTCCCTCCCTTCCACACTCTCTCTCCCCTTTCCCCCTCTCACTCCTTTCCCTCCCTCTCTTCCTCTTCCCCCTCCGTCCCCCTCTCTCTCACTCCTTCCTTCTCTGTCTCCCCTTCCCCCTCTCTCTCACTCCTTCCACTCTATCTTTTCCCTTCCCCTCTCTTTCCTGCTCCTTCCCCTGTCTTTCCCAGAGCAGGTGGCTCCATAGCTCAGGGGTTAGAGCACTGGTCTAGTAAACCAGGGGTCGTGAGTTCAAATCTCACTGGGGCCTATTCAAGATCAGCTTATTTATTAAATTCACTGTCCACCCTCCAAAGGCTTATGCACCAGTTATGTGCAAGTTGAGGCGATATGACGCCCTGTGTCCCCGGGTCGATCACCTGATTTGAATTCCTGGCCTGGGTGAGTTGGTCGGAACGTTGCTGCCCGGCCGAGTGCCTGGTGTGATGGGACAGACGTGGCCAGGTCCTTTCACAATGGTGGCCTGCTTATCGATAGTTTGCAGTCTGGTCTGGTCCAAACGCTTTCTGCGTTTGCTCAGTACATGGTTTCACAACCAAACACTCCATTTTCATCACACACACACACACACTCCATTCCCCTCTTTGTCTCACACAGTGCTCTCGGCCCCATCTGGGGGCCCTGAATATTGTCCACGTCACTTATTCTGATGTGGTGTGGAGGGGGGCCGTACGATCATGGTGCATTCTCTGCTGATAGCAGGCGGAAGGCTCGGTCCTGAGCGACTCTGTCCGGTGACTGCGTAGCAACCCGGGACAGCCGGGGTCTGTAGGGAGTCTACCGCGACACGTGTGGAGCTCGGCTTGGTGATCTGGGCTGCCCGCTGCGGACTATTGTCGCTGACCCTAAGGCCTGGAGAGCCCAGGATGGGCCGATACGGCCCTGAGACTTTCAGTGGTAGCGGGAGGCCGTGTGGTCCCCCGTGGATCCTGGGACGTAGTACGGAGGTTCCCGCACCACCGACTGTGTGTAGCCTCCCTGCCTTTCTTTGTAACACGTTGCAGGGTTTGTCCCACACGGGGGGGGGGCAATCTGATGGGATGAGCATTACGTCTTTGCGACGGATAAGCTGCAACACTCCCGTCTGGCGGTTCGCCGTGAGCAGGCGGTAATGTGATAACACATCACTTGCTACAAGTACTTTGTCAGATACATATACGACCGGTTGTTGTTTGCCCGCTACTTTGGCTTGTTTTAACGTACCCCCGACCCCATATGATAGTACACCATTGGCCGCGAAAGAACGCTCACATGGGTTCCACAGTGCAAACAACTTATTGGAACATAGTGGGTTCCTGGTCTTCTCAGCGGCCCCCCCCCTTTACCTTTGCCCCAAACCCAGTGGCCTTCCTCGCTGGCCAACACATGCCTCTGTTCCGTTGCGGCCACATCCCGTGGTCTGGACGTTTCTCTCGACCCGTGGTCTGGACGCTTCTCTCGACTGCCGCCATCTTCCTCCCCGGGGATTCCCGCCTCTGGCGTCGGGAAGACACATTCGGATGGTTTCGGCCGGAGCCCCGCTCCGCTTGGTCGACCTGGAGCCTCTTCCGTCGCCGCCAAGAGGTTGTCGGCTTCGGGTGCTGGGTACCCCCGTCTGTAACCGCTGCTCGGTTGGTCTTCGCCTCCTGGTGGCCGCGACGAGCGGCCTGTGCCTCGGGGGTCTGCAAATGGATCTGCACTTCGACGCCTGGTTCAGCTGAAGGTGGGGGGCTTGCTCAGCCTTTGAGCAAGGGGAGAGGTTGTTCGCCGGAGAAGGTACACAGAGGTCTTCCCAGTTCCATCGAATCTTCCCCATCCACCTTCTACCAAGCAGCATTGGCCCATCACCTGAAACAATCCACAGAGGTAAATCGCGCACCGCTCCCTCATGGGATACCCTTATGCCCGCACTACCAATAACTGGTCTCAGTTCCTTGGTGTAGGTGCCCAGCTTTGCCTGAACCGGGATCAGCTTGGGTCATTGTGCTCTGTCGCCCCCCCCCACAGCCTCTCGAATGCCTTCTGGCTCATTATTGATTGACCCGCCCCCGTGTCTAGTTCCATGGAGACTGGAGTGCCGTTAGGTCCAACTTTTCACATTATCGGAGGGCTTTTGGTGGTGAAGGTGTGTACCCCATGTACTTCCCCTTCAGCCTCAGGTTGAGTTGCCTCTCCTGCTCGTTCAGCGTGACCCTCGCTGGATCGATGGTCCTCTCCTGACTCTGCCACGTGGTGAGTCACAGACCGTTTGCACATTCGCTGGAGGTGCCCCATTGTTCCACGGCCCTTGCACACACAGGGCTTGAATCGACATTGATGGGCTCGATGGCTGACCCCAGCAGCGCCAACATGGTGCTAATGGATACGCATTCACGGCCCACGGCGGACTCTGAGCCACTCGAGGCCTAGGTCTGGCCTCTGCGGTCATGTGGGCCCTGTCCTGTGCCGTTCTGCCTGCTGAATACGTTATTTTATGCACAGTACTTGCCGGTGAGCTTCGAATCTGTTTCGTGTTATCGCTCGTGGATATGAAGGCCTGGGCTGTCGTGATGGCCTTGCTCAGATAGAAACATAGAAACAGAGAAAATAGGTGCAGGAGTAGGCCATTCGGCCCTTCGAGCCTGCACCACCATTCAATATGATCATGGCTGATCATTCACCTCAGTACCCCTTTCCTGCTTTCTCTCCTTACCCCTTGATCCCTTTAGCCTTAAGGGCCATATCTAACTCCCTCTTGAATATATCCAATGAACTGACCTCAACAACTCTCTGCGGCAGGGAATTCCACAGGTTAACAACTCTCTGAGTGAAGAAGTTTCTCCTCATCTCGGTCCTAAATGGCTTACCCCTTATCCTTAGACTGTGTCCCCTGGTTCTGGACTTCCCCAACATCGCGAAAATACTTCCTCCATCTAACCTGTCCCGTCCCGTCAGAATCTTATACGTTTCTATAAGATCCCCTCTCATCCTTCTAAACTCCAGTGTATAATGGTCCAGTTTATCCAGTCTCTCCTCATATGTCAGTCCAGCCATCCCGGGAAGCAGTCTGGTGAACCTTCGCTGCACTCCCTCAATAGCAAGAACGTCCTTCCTCAGATTAGGAGACCAAAACTGAACACAATATTCCAGGTGAGGCCTCACCAAGGCCCTGTACAACTGCAGTAAGACCTCCCTGCTCCTATACTCAAATCCCCTCGCTATGTCGGCCAACATACCATTTGACTTCTTCACCGCATGCTGTACCTGCATGCCAACTTTCAATGACTGATGTACCATGACACCCAGGTCTCGTTGCACCTCCCCTTTTCCTAATCTGTCACCATTCAGATAATATTCTGCCTTCCTGTTTTTGCCCCCAAAGTGGATAACCTCACATTTATCCACATTATACTGCATCTGCCATGCATTTGCCCACTCACCTAACCTGTCCAAGTCACCCTGCAGCCTCTTAGCATCCTCCTCACAGCTCACACCGCCACCCAGTGTAGTGTCATCTGCAAACTTGGAGATATTACACTCAATTCCTGCGTCTAAATCATTGATGTATATTGTAAATAGCTGGGGTCCCAGCACTGAGCCCTGCGGTACCCCACTAGTCACTGCCTCCCATTCCGAAAAGGACCCGTTTATCCCGGGATCCGGCAGACAGCGGCTTGCGAAGGATGACCACGTGACCGATTCCGAGCACGAAACCGTTCGGCAACATTTCCCGCAAAGATCCCGCAAAAACCGTACTGCCCCGCAAGGAATCTTCTGGCCCTGGGAGCGCCGGTGGGTGTAAAAGTGATACCTGGCCTTTAAGGTGCTCTCCTTCGGCTTGAGGCGTTCCCACACCAGCACACACAGCTCTGTGTAAGTCTTCTCCTCTGGTTTGACCGGTGCCAGCAGGTTTTTGAGCAGGCCGTATATCGGAGACCCACATACGGTGAGGAGAATCGCCCTGGTCTTGATCGCCCTCTCTCAGCCTCGTCCTGTTCATTGGCGACGTAGTACCGGTCGGGACGCTCAACGAAGGCTTCCCAAATCATCACCCTCAACAAATCCCTCAACAAGACCAACGGCAGCCATTACCGTGTGAAGGTTGGTGATCCGTTACTCGTCGCCAGTGAGTGATGTTCAGAATAAATCCACAGGACTGTATTGCAAGCTCAAACTGTGGTGACCTTGTGCTCTTTATTCAGACTCCAGGGTGGGGAAGCAGTATGGTGAGTCACCTTATATACCTGCTTGTCCCAGGGTGTACAGGTGACCATTGGGTCTCCCACAGGTGTGCCCCCTAGTGGCAAGTCTTACATATTGGTGACGTTTACATGTGTACACAACAATCACGACCCGTTCCACATCTTTTTATTCCTCTCTCACTTTCCCGCTATCTCGCTTTCCCCGTCTCTCACTCATTCCCCTCTCCCCCTTTCCCCTCCCTCGCCTCACCCTCTTCCCGTCCCACTCTCTCCCCCTCCGACTCTGCCTTTCCACTCTCCCTCTCCCTCCTCCTTCTCCGCTCCCTTTCCTCCCCTCCCTCCTCTCTCTCTCTCTTTTCCCTTTCCTTTCAGATTCTCCCCTTCTCCCTCTCTCCCCTTCCCCTTTCTCTCTCCCCTTCCTCACTCTCTCACTCCTTCCCCTCTCTCTCTCACTCCTTCCCCATCACTCCTCTTAACATCACTTTCACCTTCCCCCTGCTCTCTCTCCCCTTCCCTCTCTTTCCCCTCCCCTCTCTCGCTCTCGCCTTACCCCTCTCTCTCCCATTCCCCTCTCGCTCACTCCTTCCCCTCTCCCTTTTCATTTTCTCCCCTCCTCTCTCTCTCCCCACCCTCTCCTTCTCCCTCCCCTCCCCAGTCTGCATCCCCTCCATCCTCCCTTTCATTCCTTCGCTCTCGCTCTCCCCTTTCTCATCAGACTCTCCCCCTCCCCATCTCTCCAATCCCCCCCCTCTCTTCCCTTCTCCCTCTCTCTCCCCTTCCCCCGCTACACCCTCCCCCCTCGAGGGACCGAGTGAGAAGGTGAGAGACAGAAAGAAAGAGACAGAGACAGAGAGACAGAGAGACAAAGCCAGAGTGTGACTGAGTTGCCTTGGGATGTTTTACTACGTGAAAGACCCAATATATCGATGTTGAGAGGTGAATATTGAAGAGACGGAGGCAGGAGTCTGGGGGATGAGACACAATCTGAGCGTTTCACTGACCCCCTCCTCATTCTTCAAACACACAGCACTAACTGGGGAATGACCCATAGCTCAGGGCAGGTGGTTCCATTTCTCAGGGGTTCGAGCACTGGGCTAATAAACCAGCGGTCGTTGGTTCAAATTTCACTGGGGCCTACTCAAAATTAGTTCAGTATTTAAATTCACTGTCAATTAACAAGGGATGTAATTATAAATATTAAACAGCTCCGAGACCGACCCTGGAACAACAAGCTCCTGTCTCTCTCCCTTCCATATTAGGACATGTTCTACATCTTTTTACCCCTCTCTCCCTTTACCACTATCTCGCTTTCCCCATCTGTCACTCATTCCCCTCTCCCCCCTTCCCCCTCCCTCGCCTCACACTCTCTCTCCGCTATCCACTCTCTCACCCCCTCTCTCCGCTCACTCTGTCTCTTTCTCCACCCTCTCTCTCCTTCCCCTCACCTTTTCACTCTCCACTTCCCTCCCTCCCTCCTTTCTCTCTCGCTCTCTTTTCCCTTTCTTTTCAGAGTCTCCCGTTCTCCCTCTCTCTCCCCTTCCTTTCTCTCTCCCTTGCCTCCTCCCTCTCTCCCCTTCCCCCCTCTCCCCTTCCCCTCTCTCCACTTCCATCTCTTACTCTCCCCTTCCGCTCTCATCCATTAGCCTCTCTCACTCACTCCATCGCCATTCTTCCCCTCCCTCTCTATTTCCCCTTCCCCCTCTCTCTCACTCCTTCCACTCTCTCTTTGTTACGCTACACTCTGTCCCCTCTTCCAGGTCATCTATGTATATTGTAAACAGTTGTGGTCCCAGCACCGATCCCTTTGGCACACCACTAACCACCGATTTCCAACCCGAAAAGCACCCATTTAACCCGACTCTCTACTTTCTGTTAGCCAGCCAATTCTCGATCCATGCTAATACATTCCCTCTGACTCTGCGTACCTTTATCTTCTGCAGGAACCTTTTGTGTGGCACTTTATCGAATGCCTTTTGAAAATCTAAATACCACCACATCCATCGGTACACCTCTATCCACCATGCTCGTTATATCCTCAAAGAATTCCAGTAAATTAGTTAAACATGATTTCCCCTTCATGAATCCGTGTTGCGTCTGCTTGATTGCACTATTCCTATCTAGATGTCCCGCTATTTCTTCCTTAATGATAGCTTCAAGCATTTTCCCCACTACAGATGTTAAACTAACCGGCCTATAGTTACCTGCCTTTTGTCTGCCCCTTTTTTAAACAGTGGCGTTATTAGCTGCTTTCCAATCCGCTGGTACCTCCCCAGAGTCCAGAGAATTTTGGTAGATTATAACGAATGTATCTACTATAACTTCCGCCATCTCTTTTAATACCCTGGGATGCATTTCATCCAGACCAGGGTACTTGTCTACCTTGAGTCCTATTAGCCTGTCCAGCACTACCCCCCTAGTGATAGTGATTGTCTCAAGGTCCTCCCTTCCCACATTCCTGTGACCAGCAATTTTTGGCATGGTTTTTATGTCTTCCACTGTGAAGACCGAAGCAAAATAATTGTTTAAGGTCTCAGCCATTTCCACATTTCCCATTATTAAATCCCTCTTCTCATCTTCTAAGGGACCAACATTTACTTTAGTCACTCTTTTCCGTTTTATATATCTGTAAAAGCTTTTACTACCGTTTTTATGTTTTGCGCAAGTTTATTTTTGTAATCTATCATTCCTTTCTTTATTGCTTTCTTAGTCATTCTTTGATGTCGTTTAAAATTTTCCCAATCTTCTAGTTTCCCACTAACCTTGGCCACCTTATATGCATTGGTTTTTAATTTGATACTCTCCCTTATTTCCTTGGTTATCCACGGCTGGTTATCCCTTCTCTTTCCGCCCTTCTTTTTCACTGGAATATATTTTTGTTGAGCACTATGAAAGAGCTCCTTATAAGTCCTCCACTGTTCCTCAATTGTGCCACCGTTTAGTCTGTGTTTCCAGTCTATTTTAGCCAACTCTGCCCTCATCCCACTGTAGTCCCCTTTGTTTAAGCATAGTACGCTCGTTTCTGACACAACTTCCTCATCCTCAATCTGTATTACAAATTCAACCATACTGTGATCACTCATTCCGAGAGGATCTTTTACTCAGAGATCGTTTATTATTCCTGTCTCATTACACAGGACCAGATCTAAGATAGCTTGCTCCCTTGTAGGTTCTGTAACATACTGTTCGAACAATCCTGTATGCATTCTATGAATTCCTCCTCCAGGCTACCCTGTGCGATTTGATTTGACCAATCGATATGTAGGTTAAAATCCCTCCTTTTTCACATGCCTCCATTATTCCCTTGATTATTGCCCGCCCCACTGTGAAGTTATTATTTGGGGGCCTATAAACTACGCCCACCAGTGACTTTTTCCCCTTACTATCTCTAATCTCCACCCACAATGATTCAACATTTTGTTCATTAGAACCAATATCATCTCTCACAACTGCCCTGATATCATCCTTTATTAACAGAGCTACCCCACCTCCTTTCCCTTCTTGTCTGTCTTTCCGAATTGACAGATACCCCTGTATGTTTAATTCCCAGTCTTGGCCACCCTGCAACCACGTTTCTGTAATGGCCACCAAATCATACCCATTTGTAATGATTTGTGCCGTCAACTCATTTACTTTATTTCGAATGCTGCGTGCGTTCAGGTAGAGTGTTTTAATACTAGTTTTTAAACCATGATTTTTAGTTTTGACCCTTCCTGCAGCCCCTTTATCTTCATACATATTGTCCCTTCCTATCACCTTGTGGTTTACCCTTACCCCAGTGCTACTCTGCTCTGTTGCCTCCTGCCTTTTGCATTCTTTCTTGGGTTCCGGTTCATCTGAGCTCTCACCCACTCTAACTAGCTCCGAGCCCTCTCCTGGGTTCCGAATACGATTTACTGGTTGGTAACCAGAGAATGAACCTGTTGTGTTCCTAACACAGATGAGACTGCACACAGGGAGGTTAAAGTAACAGTGACCTCAGTCTTTATTAAGACACTCCAGAGTGAGGAACAGGCCTTAGGGGCCGGCTTATATACAGTGCTCCCAAGGGATGCTGGGATCCCTTGGGACTTCAGGGGATGCGCTCCCTGGTGGTGGAAGATTGGAGTGCATGCTTTACAGATACACAACAGAACCATCTATTCTTCTCTCTCCCCTTCCTTCTCTCAGTCCTTCCGCTCTCTCTCCCCCCCTGAACTCACTCTCTTCATCCCTGCTCTTTCCCCCTCCCCCTCTCTCTCTCCCCTTGCCCTCCCACATTACCATTCCCCTCGCTCACTCCCTTTCCCCTCTCTCTCTCTCTCCCCTTTCCTCTCGACTGTCATTCTCCCCCCACTCCTTCCCCTCTCTCTCCTCCCTCAGCTATCTTGCCTCTCTCTCCCCTCCCCCTCTCTCCCTCCTCTCTCCCCTTCCCCCTCTGCTTTTTCACTCTCCCTTTCATTCTCCCTCTCCCCTTCCACTCTCGTCCCTCCCCTCCCTCCACTCTCTCTCTTTACCATTCTTTTCCGATTCTCCCCTTTGCCCTCTCTCTCCCCTTCCTTTCTCTCTCCCCTGCCTCCTCCCTCTCTCGTCTTCCCATCTCTCTCTCCGTCCCATCTCTCCCCTCCCCCTCTCCTTCTCTCCCATTCCTCTCTCTCTCACTCCGTCTCCCTCTCTCTCCCCTTCCTCTCTTTCCCCTTCCCCCTCTCTCACACTCCTTCCACTCTCTCTTTTCCCTTCCCCTCTCTTTCCTGTTCCTTCCCCTGTAACTCCTCAAACAGGAGGCTCCATAGCTCAGGGGTTAGAGCACTGGTCTTGTAAACCAGCGGTCATGAGTTGAAATCTCAATGGGGCCTCCTCAAAGTTAACTCAATATTTAAATTCACCCTCAATTAACAAGGCTATTAAACAGCTTTGAGACTGACCCTGGAGCAACAATCTCCTTTTGTCTCCAGTAATATCGCTCTCCCTTCCCGTTCTGCATCTTTTTCCCGCGATGGAGCTTTCCCCGTCCCTCACAGACTCCCCTCCCCCTCTCTTCCCCATCCTTTCACTCTCTCTCTCTCCGTCCCCTCTCTTTCCCCTCGCCCCTCTTTCTCTCTCCCTTTCCCCTTCACTTCTCTTTCCAACTCCTCCACGATCACCTTCCCCTTCCCGCCTCTCTCTAACCCTTCCCTTTTCTCGCTCTCCACTTCCCCTCTCTCCCCTTCTCTCTCACTTTCATTCACCGCGCACTCCTTCCCTCTCTCTCCTTCCTCCTCTATCTTCCCTCTCTCTCCCCTCCCCCTCATTCCCCTACCCACTCTCTCCACCCTCTCTCCCCCTCCCGTTCTGCCTTTTCACTCTCCCTTTCCCTCTCCCCTCCCCTCTCTCTCCTCCCCTACCTCCTCTGTCTCTCCCTTTTCCCTTTCTTTTCAGATTCTCCCCTTCTCCCTCTCTTTCTCGTTCCCATCTCTCCTCTCCCCATCTCTCTCCCCTTCCCCCTCTCTCACTCCTTCCACTCTCTCTCCACTTCCCCTCTCTCTCTCTCACTCCTCCCCTCTCTTCCCCTCCCCTCCCTCTCTCACTCCTTCCACTCTCTCTCCTCTCCCCCTCTCTCTCCTCTCCCCCTCTTTCTCTCCCCTTCCCTTCTCTCTCTTCCTCCATGTCTCCCCTTCCCCCTCTCTCTCAGTCCTTCCCCTCTCTCTCATTCCTTCCACTCTCTCTCCACTTCCCCTCTCTCTCTCACTCCTTCCCCCTCTCTCTCTCCCTTCTCCTCCATCTCATTCCTTCCACTATTTCTCTCACTCCTGACCCCTCTTTTTCCCTTTCCCCCCTCTTTCCCCTGCCACACCGCTCCCTTGCCCCCCTCTCTCTCCCCTTCCCTCTCTCTTCCTCCCTGTCTCCCTTCCCTCTCTGTCCCCTTCCCTATCTCACTCCTCCCCACTCTTCCCCTCCCCCTCTCATTCCTTCCACTCTTTCCCTCCCTTCCTCGCTCTCTCCTGCCTCTCTCCCTCCCTTCCACACTCTCTCTCTCTCTCTCTCTCTCTCTCTCACCTTCCCCTCTCTCTCCCTTTCTGCTCCCTCTCTTTCCCCTTCCCTTCCTCTCTCACTCCTTCCACACTCTCTCTCCCCTTTCCCCTCTCACTCCTTTCCCTCCCTCTCTTTCCCCTTCCCCCTCTCTCTCACTCCTTCCCCTCTCTGTCTCCTCTTCCCCCTCTCTCTCACTCCTTCCCTCTCTCTCTCACTCCTTCCCTCTCTGTCTCCCCTTCCCCCTCTCTCTCCCTCCTGCCACTCTCTCTTTTCCCTTCCCCTCTCTTTCCTGCTCCTTCCCCTGTCTTTCCCAGAGCAGGTGGCTCCATAGCTCAGGGGTTAGAGCACTGGTATTGTAAAGCAGGGGTCGTGGGTTTAAATCTCACTGGGGCCTCCTCAAGATCAGATTATTTATTAAATTCACCGTCAATTAACAAGGGCTTTAATTATAAATATTAACCAGCTCTGAGACCGACCCTGGAACAACAGGCTCCCCTCTCCTCTCCTTGTCTCCCTCACACTCTCTCTTCCCCTTCCAAATCTTTCTCTGCCCCCCCCCATCACTGTGATGTTCAGAATAAATCCACCTGACCGTATCGTAAGCTGAAACTATTGTGACCTTGGTCTCTTTATTGAGACCCCAGAGTGGGGAAGCAGCATGGTGGATCACCTTATGTACCTGCTTGTCCCAGGGTGCACAAGTGACCCTTAGGCCTCCCACAGGTGTGTCCCCTAGTGGCAAGTCTGACATATTGGTGAGGTTTCGGTGCATACATAACATCACTCCCCCCCCCGCCCCCTCCAAAGGCTTATGTACCAGTTATTTGCAAGTTGAGGCGATATGACGCCCTGTGTCCCCGGGTCGATCACCTGATTTGAATTCCTGGCCTGGGTGAGTTGGTCAGAACGTTGCTGCCCGGCCGAGTGCCTGGTGTGATGGGACAGACGTGGCCAGGTCCTTTCACAATGGTGGCCTGCTTATCGATAGTTTGCAGTCTGGTCTGGTCCAAACGCTTTCTGCGTTTGCTCAGTACATGGTTTCACAACCAAACACTCCATTTTCATCACACACACACACACACTCCATTCCCCTCTTTGTCTCACACAGTGCTCTCGGCCCCATCTGGGGGCCCTGAATATTGTCCACGTCACTTATTCTGATGTGGCGTGGAGGGGGGCCGTACGATCGTGGTGCATTCTCTGCTGATAGCAGACGGAAGGCTCGGTCCTGAGCGACTCTGTCCGGTGACTGCGTAGCAACCCGGGACAGCCGGGGTCTGTAGGGAGTCTACCGCGACACGTGTGGTGCTCGGCTTGGTGATCTGGGCTGCCCGCTGCGGACTATTGTCGCTGACCCTAAGGCCTGGAGAGCCCAGGATGGGCCGATACGGCCCTGAGACTTTCAGTGGTAGCGGGAGGCCGTGTGGTCCCCCGTGGATCCTGGGCCGTAGTACGGAGGTTCCCGCACCACCGACTGTGTGTAGCCTCCCTGCCTTTCTTTGTAACACGTTGCAGGGTTTGCCCCACAGCGGGGGGGCAATCTGATGGGATGAGCATTACGTCTTTGCGACGGATAAGCTGCAACACTCCCGTCTGGCGGTTCGCCGTGAGCAGGCGGTAATGTGATAACACATCACTTGCTACAAGTACTTTGTCAGATACATATACGACCAGTTGGTGTTTGCCCGCTACTTTGGCTTGTTTTAACGTACCCCCGACCCCATATGATAGTACATCATTGGCCGCGAAAGAACGCTCACATGGGTTCCACAGTGCAAACAACTTATTGGAACATAGTGGGTTCCTGGCCTTCTCAGCGGCCCCCCCCTTTACCTTTGCCCCAAACCCAGTGGCCTTCCTCGCTGGCCAACACATGCCTCTGTTCCGTTGCGGCCACATCCCGTGGTCTGGACGTTTCTCTCGACCCGTGATCTGGACGCTTCTCTCGACTGCCGCCATCTTCCTCCCCAGGGATTCCCGCCTCTGGCGTCGGGAAGACACATTCGGATGGTTTCGGCCGGAGCCCCACTCCGCTTGGTCGACCTGGAGCCTCTTCCGTCGCCGCCAAGAGGTCGTCGGCTTCGGGTGCTGGGTACCCCCGTCTGTAACCGCTGCTCGGTTGATCTTCGCCTCCTGGTGGTCGCGATGAGCGGCCTGTGCCTCGGGGGTCTGCAAATGGATCTGCACCTCTTTCCCCTTCCCCCTCTCTCTCTCCCCTTCCCCCTCTCCCCCCTTCCCCCCTCTCTCTCCCCCCTTCCCCCTCTCTCCCCTTCCCCCTCTCCCCCCTTCCCCCTCTCTCTCTCCCCTTCTCCCTCTCTCCCCTTCCCCCTCTCTCCCCTTCTCCCTCTCTCTCCCCCCTTCTCCCTCTCTCCCCTTCCCCCTCTCTCCCCTTCCCCCTCTCTCCCCTTCCCCCTCTCTCTCTCCCCTTCTCCCTCTCTCCCCTTCCCCCTCTCTCCCCTTCTCCCTCTCTCTCTCCCCTCCCCCCACTCTCCTCTCACTCCTTCAGGAGCAGGCCATTGGGAAAAGCATAATTCGGTCAGGCAGAGTCAGCATGGATTTATGAAGGGGAAGTCATGTTTGACTAAGTTGCTGGAATTCTTTGAGGATGTAACCAACAGGGTGGATAAAGGGGAACTCATTTTAAGAGTGGAAGCAAGTCTTCCTCGATTCCGAGGGACTGCCTCTTGCAATGTCTGTCAGATTGTAATGTTTGTAGCTCCACATTGAGGATGTGGACGTATTGTGTACTGCAAGTGCAGAGTTAATAATAAACAGAATTCGGCGGGTTTCCGGAGACTTCCGAGAGAGCTGCGCGCCATGTTAGGAAGCTGTGTGTGCTGTGCCCTGTGAATATATCACACCGATGCTGATGATGTTCGAGACAAAGAGTGAGAGAGAAAGAGAAAGTCAGGTTGAGAGATTGAGTGAGAAGGAAAAAGAGTAAGGGAGAGGCAGAATCCCATTCGGCCCATCGTATCCACGCCGACCGGCCAAGAGCAACCCAGCCTCATCCCACTTTCCAGCTCGAGGTCTGTGGGTTATCGCACTTCAAGTTCTTTTCAAATGTGGTCATCTTTTAACTTGGACAAAAAGGTTCCAGGGTCAGTCTGGGAGCTGTTTAATATTTATAGTTAAAGCTCCTGTTAATTGAAAATATGATCCAATTTTGAGTAGGCCCAAGTAAGATTTGAACCCACGACCCCTGGTTTACTTGACCAGTGCTCTAACCCCTGAGCTATGGAGCCACCTGCCCTGGGCTGTGGGTCACTCCTCAGTTAGTGCTGTGTGTTTGAAGAATGAGGAGGGGTCAGTGAAACGCTCAGATTGTGTCTCATCCCCCAGACTCCTGCCTCCGTCTCTTCAATATTCACCTCTCAACATCGATATATCGGGTCTTTCACGTAGTAAAACATCCCAAGGCAACTCAGTCACACTCTGCCTCAATCTCTCTGTCTCTCTGTCTCTGGCTCTCTCTCTCACTCCTGCTCCTATTTCTTGTGTTGTTATGATTGTTCAGGGATGAATCACCCAGTCTCAGAGCCACCCGTATATAACCCGATATTTCACACTTCCTGCTTTATTCCCAGGATGTGATGAAGGGTAAAATGAACCAGTTGGGGTTTTTACCCATAATGCATCCCTCAGCGATGTGTTTGACCCCTGAGAGACAGATCGATAGATCGATAGACAGACAGACAGACAGACAGACAGACAGACAGATAGATAGATAGATAGATAGATAGATAGATAGATAGATAGACAGACAGACAGACAGACAGACAGATAGATAGACAGACAGACAGACAGACAGACAGATAGACAGACAGATAGACAGACAGACAGACAGATAGACAGATAGATAGATAGAACAAAACAGAGATTGATACACAGCACTAACTGGGGAATGACCCACATGCCAAAACAGGTAGCTCCAATGCTCAGGGGATAAAGCCCTGGTTTGGTAAACCAGGGGTTGTGAGTTTAAATCTCAGTGGGGCCTACTCAAAATTAGCTCAGTATTTAAACTCACTGTCAATTAACAAGAGTCTTAATAATAAATATTAAACAGCTCTGTAATCAACCCAGAAACAACAGACTCCTATTTGCCCCCTTCACCAATCTTTCTCACTCTTTTATTCTTCTCTCTATCTCTCCGCTTCTGCCTTTCCCTTCATTCTCACTTTCTATTTTCCCCCCTCTCATTGCCAGTCGCTCTGTCTCTCTCTCTGCCCTTTATGTCTCTCTCTCTCTCTTTCTGTCTCTCTCTGTCTCTGCCATTCGGCCCCTCGAGCCTGTTAGAGAGGGTGCAGAAAATATTTACCAGCATTTGTAGGATCTTGCGGAGACATCGTTGGTGGTATTTCTCCAGCGACTTGAGGTGTCTGCTGTACATGGTCCATGTCTCTGAGCCATACAGGAGGGCGGGTATCACTACAGCCCTGTAGACCATGAGCTGGGTGGTAGGTTTGAGGGCCTGGTCTTCAAACACTCTTTTCCTCAGGCGGCCGAAGGCTGCACTGGCGCACTGGAGGCGGTGTTGGATCTGGTGGTCAATGCCTGCCCTTGTTGATAGGAGGCTCCCGAGGTTTGGGAAATGGTCCACGTTGTCCAGGGCCACGCGTGGATCTTGCTGACTGGGGGGCAGTGCTGTGCGGCGAGGACAGTTTGGTGGAGGACCTTTGTCTCACGGATGTTTAGTGTAAGGCCCGAGCTCTCGTACGCCTCAGTAAATACATTGACTATATCCTGGAGTTCAGCCTCTGAATGTGCGCAGACTCAGGCGTCGTCCGCGTACTGTAGCTCGACGACAGAGGTTGTGGTGGTCTTGGTGATCATCGATTCCATTCATGCCGCTTCAAAGGGTACGTTTGCAAGGGCTGTGTAACAATAGGACACCTCCAACGTATGTGCAGGCGAGCTGCAAACCCTGCTAATCCTGCAAACCATCATGTTGCAGAGGAGGACAGATCCACGGCGGAACACGATGAACCAGAGCCTCAGACCGAGGAGGCAGAGGCTCCAAATCTTTCTCTGCCCTCCCCATCTACACAACCTGTTCTACATTTTTATCTTGTTTTCCCCATCTCTCACTCATTCCCCTCTCTCACCCTCTGCCTTCTCCCCTTTCTCCTTCCTCTCTCTCTCCCCTTCCCGCTCTTACACACTCGTTACCCTCTCTCTCGCTCCTTCCCCCCTCTCTCTAACTCCTTCACTTTTCTCTCTCCCTTTCCTCTCTCCTCTTCTCGTCTCTCTTACACACTCTCTCCCCTTCCAAATCCCTCTCTCCCTTCCCCATCACGACCCGTTCTACATCTTTTCACCCCTCTCTCCCTTTCCCGCTATCTCGTTTTCCCCGTCTCTCACTCATTCCCCTCTCCCTCCTTCCCCTTCCCTCACCTCACCCTCTCTCCTTCCCCCGCTCTCCCCTTCCCTCACTCACACCTTCCCCACTCGCTCCCCCTTCCACTCTCTCTCTCTCCCCGTCCCCTCCCTCTATCGCCCCTTTCCCTCCCTCTATTTCCCCTTTCCCTCTCTCTTCCTCCCTCTCTCTCCCCTTCCCCACTCTCTCCCCTTCTCCTCTCTCTCTTTCCCCTCCCCCCTCTCTCCCCTTTCCCTCTCTCTTCCTCCCTCTCTCACTTCTTCCCCACTCTTTCCCCTTCCCCCTCTCTCTCACTCCTTCCCCACTCTCTCTCCTTCCCCACTCTCTCCCCTTCCTCCTCTCTCTCACTCCTTCTGTTATGTATGTAAACCTGTAATTACCATGTCTAACCACCAGAGGGCTTATCCCGTGGAGTCCAAAGGGAGCCCACAATCCCTTGGGAGCACCTGTATATAAAGAGGCCTCACAGGCTGGAGAGGCACTCTGAGATCTGCACTAAAGGACTACGGTCACACTTACTTTGAGCTTGCAGCATCTAGTCTGACACTTTTTTCAAGACATAACAACAGGCGACGAGATACAGATGACGAACCCCAATGCAACAATGCGGAGAACTGTGGGCATCCTGGAGAAATTTTCGAAGGGAGTAGTTTGGGAAACCTTCGTGGAACGACTTGAGCAATACTTTGTGGCCAACGAGTTGGAAGAAGAAGCGAGCACTGCCAAACCAAGGGCGATCCTCCTCACCGTTTGTGGGCCATCAACATATGGCCTCATGACAATCCTGCTCGCTACAACGAAACCCACAGACAAGTCGTACGATGAGTTGTGCACACTGGTCCGCGAGCATCGGAACCCGAAGGAAAGCGTTCTGATGGCGAGGTACCGGTTCTACACGTACAAGAGGTCTGAAGGCCAGGAAGTGGCGAGTTATGTCGCCAAGCTCAGGGGCCTTGCAGGACATTGCGAAATTGAAGGACACTTGGACCATATGTTCAGGGACTTCTTTGTACTTGGCATTGGCCATGAAGTAATACTTCACAAACTTTTGACTGTACAGACCACAACCTTGAGTAAAGCCATAGCGATAGCCCAGGCGTTTATTGCCACCAGTGACAATATCAAACAAATTTCCCAGCACACTAGTGCTGCTACAAGTACTGTGAACAAAGTAACGTTGTTTTCGAATCGAAATGTACAGGGCAAGCCCCACATGCCTGTAGCTGCACATCCGCAGATGACTCAGAGTCCGCCATCAAGGGTGATGAATACAAGGCCATTAACACCTTGTTGACGCTGCGGGGGTGATCATCGATTCCATTCATGCCGCTTCAAAGGATACGTTTGCAAAGGCTGTGGAACAATGGGACACCTCCAACGTATGTGCAGGCGAGCTGCAAACCCTGCTAATCCTGCAAACCACCTTGTTGCAGAGGAGGACAGATCCACGGCGGATCATGATGAACCAGAGCCTCAGACCGAGGAGGCAGAGGTATATGGGGTGCACACATTTACCACAAAGTGTCCCCCGATAATGCTGAAGGTTGAATTAAATGGGCTCCCGGTGTCCAGGGAGCTGGACACGGGCGCGAGCCAGTCCATAATGAGCAAAAAGACTTTCGATAAGTTGTGGTGCAACAAGGCTTCAAGGCCAGTCCTGACTCCGATTCGTACCAAACTTAGAACGTACACAAAGGAACTGATTCCCGTAATCGGCAGTGCTACCGGAAAGATCTCCTACGATGGAGCGGTGCACGATTTACCACTGTGGGTGGTACCGGGCGATGGCCCCACGCTGTTCGGCAGGAGCTGGCTGGGAAAGATACATCCGTCGACGACACCTCATGTGCCCAGGTCCTAAGCAAGTTCCCCTCGCTGTTCGAACCAGGCGTCGGGAAGTTCCAAGGAGCAAAAGTGCAGATCCATTTAATTCCGGGGGCGCGACCCATCCATCACAAGGTGAGAGCGGTACCTTACATGGTGAGAGAGAGGGTGGACATTGAGCTGGACAGGCTGCAACGAGAGGACATCATTTCGCCGATCGAATTCAGTGAGTGGGCCAGTCCGATCGTTCCAATCCTCAAGGGAGACGGCACCGTCAGAATCTGTGGTGATTACAAAGTAACGATCAAACGTTTCTCCCTGCAGGATCAATACCCGCTACCAAAGACAGATGACCTATTTGTCACGCTGGCCGGGGGTGAAAACATTCACGAAGCCGGACTTGACCTCGGCCTACATGACGCAGGAGCTGGTGGAATCTTCGAAAGGCCTCACCTGCCTCAACACGCACAAAGGTTTTTTCGTTTACGACAGATGTCCGTTTGGGATTCGATCAGCCACGGCGATATTCCAGAGGAACACGGAAAGCTTGCTGAAGTGGGTCCCGTGCACCGTGGTCTTCCAGGACGACATCTTGGTTACAGGTCGGGACACCGTCGAGCATTTGCAGAACGTGGAGGAGCTCCTTAGTCGGCTTAATCGTGTGGGGCTCGGGCTGAAATGCTCGCAGTGCGTTTTCCCTGCGCCTGAAGTGGAGTTCCCGGGGAGAAGAATCGCGGCGGACGGCATCAGGCCCACCGATTCGAAGACGGGGGCAATCGAGAAGGCACCGAGACCACGGAACGTGACGGAGCTGTGGTCGTTTCTAGGACTCCTGAACTATGTTGGTAACTTCTTACCGGGTCTTGGCACATTGTTAGAACCCCTGCACCCTCCACTGCGTAAGGGAGATGAATGGGTCTGGGGTAAAAGCCAAGAAAATGCCTTTGAGAAAGCTAGGAAGCTGTCATGTTCAAACAAATTGCTTGTGTTGTACGATCCATGTAAACGTTTGGTACGAGCATGTGATGCGTCGTCGTACGGGGTCGGGTGTGTATTGTAACAAGCGAATCAATTTGGGAAATTGCAACCGGCTGCTTATGCAACCAGAAGTCTGTCTAAGGCCGAGAGGACCGACAGTATGATCGAGAGAGAAGCGTTAGCGTGTGTTTACGGGGTAAAGAAAATGCATCAATATCTGTTCGGGCTCAAATTTGAATTGGAAATCGACCACAAGCCGCTTATATCCCTCCTTTCTGAAAATTAGGGGATAAATACGAATGCATCGGTCCGCATCCAGAGATGGGCGCTCACGTTGTCCACATACAACTACACCATCCGCCACAGAAAACTGTGCCGATGCTCTCATTGCCCACCACGGGGTGGAGATGACACAGCCCGCAGATTTAGTTATGGTAATGGAAGCATTTTCTTTCCGACAGATTCCCCCTCTCTCTCACTCCTTTAGGAGCAGGCCATTGGGAAAAGCATGATTCGGTCAGGCAGAGTCAGCATGGATTGATGAAGGGGAAGTCATGTTTGACTAATTTATTGGGATTCTTTGAGGATGCAACAAACAGAATGGATAAATGGGGACTCAGTTTTCAAGTGGCAGCAAGTTCTCCTCCATTCCCAGGGACTGCCGATGATGATGATGTTAGAGACAGACAGAGAGTCAGGTCGAGAGATTGAGTGAGAAGGGAATAAGGCAGAAACCCATTTTGGCCCACTGTATCCACACCCACTGACCAAGCCTAATCCCACTTTCTAGCTTTCAGTCTGTGTATCTGCAGGTTACAGCACTTCAAGTACAATCAAAATGTGGTAATCTTTTAATGTGGACAAGACAGTGCTTGTAGTTCCAGGGTCAGTCTGGGAACTGTTTAATATTTATAATTACATCCTTTGTTAATTAACAGTGAATTTAAATACTGAACTAATTTTGAGTCGGCCCCAGTGAGATTTGAACCCACAACTCTTGGTATGATTAGACCAGTGCTCTAACCCCTGAGCTATGGGGTCACCTGGCCCCAGCTGTGGATCATTCCCCAGTTAGTGCTGTGTGTTTGAAGAATGAGGAGGGGTCAGTGAAACGCTCAGATTGTGTCTCATCCCCCAGACTCCTGCCTCCGTCTCTTCAATATTCGCCTCTCAACATCGATATATCGGGTCTTTCACGTAGTAAAACATCCCAAGGCAACTCAGTCACACTCTGTCCCAATCTCTCTGTCTCTCTCTGTGTATCATTCTCCGTCTCCCGATCTCTGTCTCTCTCTCTCTCTCTGTCTCTCGATCACTTTCTCTCTGTCGCTCACTGTCTCTCGAGCCGGAAGGGTTTAGAGAGGGGGAAGGGGAAAGTCAGAAGGGAAAGGAGAGAGGGAGTCTGGGGGATGAGACACAATCTGAGCGTTTCACTGACCTCTCCTCATTCTTCACACACACAGCACTAACTGGGGAATGACCCACAGCCCAGGGCAGGTGGTTCCATAGCTCAGGGGTTAGAACACTGGTCTAGTAAACCAGGGGTCGTGGGTTCAAATCTCATTGGGCATACTCAAAATTAGCTCAGTATTTAAATTCAATGTCAACTAACAAGAAATGTAATTATAAATATTAAACAGCTCCAAGATTGTTCCTGAGACAACAGGCTCCCCTCTCCTCCTTCTTGTGTCTCTTCGACTCTCTCTCCCCTTCCAAATCTTCCTCTCCCTGACCCATTCTACATATTTTTCTCGCTTTCCCCGTCTCTCACTCATTTCCCTTGCCCCTCCCTCGCCACAATCATTATCTCTCCCCATCCTGTCCCCTTCCCCCTCTCTCACACTTCTTTCTACATTCTACCCAATATAAACGAGAAGTGATCCAAAACTCGGCTGCCCCGTGTCCTAACTCGCACCCAGTCCCACTCACCCATCACCCTCTGTGCTCACTGCCCCCGTGTCCTAACTCACACCCAGTCCCACTCACCCATCACCCCCTGTGCTCACTGACCCCGTGTCCTAACTCGCACCCAGTCCCGCTCACCCATCACCCCCTGTGCTCACTGCCCCCGTGTCCTAACTCGCACCCAGTCCCGCTCACCCATCACCCGCTGTGCTCACTGCCCCGTGTCCTAACTCGCACCCAGTCCCGCTCACCCATCAACCCCTGTGCTCACTGCCCCGTGTCCTAACTCGCACCCAGTCCCGCTCACCCATCACCCCCTGTGCTCACTGCCCCGTGTCCTAACTCGCACCCAGTCCAGCTCACCCATCACCCCCTGTGCTCACTGCCCCGTGTCCTAACTCGCACCCAGTCCCGCTCACCCATCACCCCCTGTGCTCGTTGCCCCCGTGTCCCAACTCGCACCGAGTCCCGCTCACCCATCACCCCCTGTGCTCACTGCCCCGTGTCCCAACTCGCACCGAGTCCCGCTCACCCATCACCCCCTATGCTCACTGCCCCCGTGTCCTAACTCGCACCGAGTCCCGCTCACCCATCACCCCCTGTGCTCGCTGCCCCGTGTCCTAACTCGCACCGAGTCCCACTCACCCATCACCCACTGTGCTCGCTGCCCCCGTGTCCTAACTCGTACCGAGTCCCACTCACCCATCACCCCCTGTGCTCGCTGCCCCGTGTCCTAACTCGCACCGAGTCCCGCTCACACATCACCCCCTGTACTCGCTGACCCCGTGTCCTAACTCGCACCGAGTCCCGCTCACCGATCTCCCCCTGTGCTCGCTGCCCTACATTGGCTCCCGGTTAAGCAATGCCTCGATTTCAAAATTCTCATCCTTGTTTACAAATCACTCCATGGCCCCTACACCCCTCCCTATCTCTGTAACCTCCTCCAGCCCCACAACCCTCCCTATCTCTGTAACTTCCCACAACCCTCCCTATCTCTGTAACTTCCCACAACCCTCCCTATCTCTGTAACCTCCTCCAGCTCATGCATCCCTCCCTATCTCTGTAACCCCACAATCATTGAATGGCGGAGCAGGCTCAAGGGGCTAGATGGCCTACTCCTGTTCCTAATTCTTATGTTCTTATGTCCTTATGTCTGCACTCCACTAATTCTGCCATCTGACCATCCCTGATTATAATCGCTCCACCATCGGTGGCTGTGCCTTCTGTTGCCTGGGCCCCAAGCTCTGGAACTCCCTCCCTAAACCTCTCCGCCTCTCTACCTCTCTTTCCTCCTTCATGACTCTCCTTAAAACCGACCTCTTCACCTGCGCTAATTTCTACTTTTGTGGCTCGGTGTCAAATTTTTATCCCATAATCCTCCTGTGGAGCACCCTGGGACGTTTCACTACGTTAAAGGCGCTATATAAATATACATTATTGTTGGTGTTCCCTCTGTCTCTCCTCTTCCCCGTCTCTCTCTCACTCCTTCCCCTCACTCTCACCTTCCCTCTCTCTCACTCCTTCCCCTCACTCTCCCCTTCTCTCTCTCTCACTCCTTCACCTCACTCTCCTCTTCCCCGTCTCTCTCTCACTCCTTCCCCTCACTCTCCCCGTCTCTCTCACTCCTTCCCCTCACTCTCCCCTTCCCTGCCTCTCACTCCTTCCCCTCACTCTCCCCTTCCCTCTCTCTCACTCCTTCCCCTCACTCTCCCCTTCCCTCTCTCTCACTCCTTCCCTCACTCTCCCCTTCCCTCTCTCTCACTCCTTCCCCTCACTCTCCCCTTCCCTCTCTCTCACTCCTTCCCCTCACTCTCCCCTTCCCTCTCTCTCACTCCTTCCCCTCACTCTCCCCTTCCCTCTCTCTCACTCCTTCCCCTCACTCTCCCCTTCCCTCTCTCTCACTCCTTCCCCTCACTCTCCCCTTTCCTCTCTCTCACTCCTTCCCCTCACTCTCCCCTTCCGTTTCTCTCACTCCTTCCCCTCACTCTCCCCTTCCCTCTCTCTCAATCCTTCCCCTCACTCTCCCCTTCCCTCTCTCCCACTCCTTCCCCTCACTCTCCCCTTCCCTCTCTCTCACTCCTTCACCTCACTCTCCTCTTCCCCGTCTCTCTCTCACTCCTTCCCCTCACTCTCCCCGTCTCTCTCACTCCTTCCCCTCACTCTCCCCTTCCCTGCCTCTCACTCCTTCCCCTCACTCTCCCCTTCCCTCTCTCTCACTCCTTCACCTCACTCTCCTCTTCCCCGTCTCTCTCTCACTCCTTCCCCTCACTCTCTCTCTTACTCCTTCCCCTCACTCTTTGCTTCCCTCTCTCTCACTCCTTCCCCTCACTCTTTGCTTCCCTCTCTCTCACTCCTTCCCCTCACTCTCCCCTTCCCTCTCTCTCACTCCTTCCCCTCACTCTCCCCTTCCCTCTCTCTTCCTCTAATAGAGCCCCACCTAGTGGACTACCGATGTAATAACAACTACTGACACGCTCCTCTCTCTCTCCATCTCACACTCTCCCTCTCTCCTCTTCCCCCTCTCTCACTCGCTCCTTCCCTAACGCTGTCCCTTTCCTCCGCTTTCTCCCCTTCCCACTCTCTGCTCCTCTCTCTCCACTCACTCCTCAATCTCTCTCCTCCCTCTCTCTCTCTCCTTTCCCTTCTGACTTTCCTCTTCCCCCTCTCTCACCCCTTCCGGCTCGAGAGACAGTGAGCGACAGAGAGAAAGTGATAGAGAGACAGAGACAGAGAGATTGGGACAGAGTGTGACTGAGTTGCCTTGGGATGTTTTACTCCGTGAAAGACCCGATATATTGATGTTGAGAGGCGAATATTGAAGAGACGGAGGCAGGAGTCTGGGGGATGAGACACGATCTGAGCGTTTCACTGACCCCTCCTCATTCTTCAAACACACAGCACTAACTGGGGAATGACCCACAGCCCAAGGCAGGTGGCTCCATAGCTCAGGGGTTAGAGCACTGGTCTAGTAAACCACTGGGGCCTACTCAAAATTAGCTCATTGTTTAAATTTACTGTCAATTAACAAGGGGTTTAATTATAAATGTTAAACAGCTCTGAGACCAACCCTGGAACAACAGACTCCTGTCTCTCTCTTCCCCATCATGACCTGTTCTTCATCTTTTTCCCACGATCTCGCTTTCCCAGCGCTCACTCATTCCCTGCCTGCCCGCTTATCCCCTTATCGGTTAAGAAACTGTCTATTTCTGTCTTAAATTTATTCAATGTCCCGGCTTCCACAGCTCTCTGAGGCAGTGAATTCCATAGATTTACAACCCTCTGAGAGAAGAAATTTCTCCTCATCTCAGTTTTAAATGGGCGGTCCCTTATTCTAAGACCATGTCCCCTAGTTCTAGTCTCCCCCATCAGTGGAAACATCCTCTCTGCATCCACCTTGTCAAGCCCCCTCATAATCTTATACGTTTCGATAAGATCACCTCTCATTCTTCTGAATTGCAATAAGTAGAGGCCCAACCTCCTCAACCTTTCCTCATAAGTCAACCCCCCTCATCCCCGGAATCAACCGAGTGAACCTTCTCTGAACTGCCTCCAAAGCAAGTATACCCTTTCGTAAATATGGAGACCAAAACTGCACGCAGTACTCCAGGTGTGGCCTCACCAATACCCTGTATAACTGTAGCAAGACTTCCCTGCTTTTATACTCCATCCCCTTTGCAATAAAGGCCAAGATACCATTGGCCTTCCTGATCACTTGCTGTACCTGCATACTAACCTTTTGTGTTTCATGCACAAGTACCCCCAGGTCCCGCTGTACTGCGGCACTTTGCGATCGTTCTCCATTTAAATAATAACTTGCCCTTTGATTTTTTTCTGCCCAAGTGCATGACCTCACACTTTCCAACATTATACTCCATCTGACAAATTTTTGCCCACTCACTTAGCCTGTCTATGTCCTTTTGCAGATTTTTTGTGTCCTCCTCACACATTGCTTTTCCTCCCATCTTTGTATTGTCAGCAAACTTGTCTACGTTACACTCAGTCCCTTCTTCCAAGTGGTTAATATAGATTGTAAATAGTTGGGGTCCCAGCACTGATCCCTGCGGCACACCACTAGTTACTGGTTGGTAACCAGAGAATGAACCTTTTGTGTTCCGAACACAGATGAGACTGCACACAGGGAGGTTAAAGTAACAGTGACCTCAGTCTTTATTAAGACACTCCAGAGTGAGGAACAGGCCTTAGGGCCCGGCTGAAATACCATGCTCCCAAGGGATGCTGGGATCCCTTGGGACTTCAGGGGATGTGCTCCCTGGTGGCGGAAGATGGGAGTGCATGCTTTACAGATACACAACAGAACCATCTATTCTTCTCTCTCCCCTTCCCTCTCTCAGTCCTTCCGCTCTCTCTCCCCCCCTTAAGTCTATCTCTTCATCCCTGCTCTTTCCCCCTCCCCCTCTCTCTCTCCCCTTCCCCTCCCACATTACCATTCCCCTCGCTCACTCCCCTTCCCCTCTCTCTCTCTCTCTCCCCTTTCCTCTCGACTGTCATTCTCCCCCCACTCCTTCCCATCTCTCTCCTCCCTCCTCTATCTTGCCTCTCTCTCCCCTCCCCCTCTCTCCCCCCTCTCTCCCCTTCCCCCTCTGCTTTTTCACTCTCCCTTTCACTCTCCCTCTCCCCTTCCACTCTCATCCCTCCCCTCCCTCCAATCTCTTTCTTTACCATTCTTTTCCGATTCTCCCCTTCGCCCTCTCTGTCTCCCCTTCCTTTCTCTCTCCCCTGCCTCCTCCCTCTCTCGTCTTCCCATCTCTCTCCCCTTCCCGTCTCTCCCCTCCCCCTCTCCTTCTCTCCCATTCCTCTCTCTCTCACTCCGTCTCCCTCTCTCTCCCCTTCCTCTCTTTCCCCTTCCCCATCTCTCTCACTCCTTCCACGCTCTCTTTTCCCTTCCCCTCTCTTTCCTGTTCCTTCCCCTGTAACTCCTCAAACAGGAGGCTCCATAGCTCAGGGGTTAGAGCTCTGGTCTTGTGAACCAGCGGTCATGAGTTCAAATCTCACTGGGGCCTCCTCAAAGTTAACTCAATATTTAAATTCACCCTCAATATAAGGTTATTAAACAGCTTTGAGACTGACCCTGGAGCAACAATCTCCTTTTGTCTCCAGTAATATCGCTCTCACTTCCCATTCTGCATCTTTTTCCCGCGATGGAGCTTTCCCCGTCCCTCACAGACTCCCCTCCCCCTCTCTCCCCCACCCTTTCACTCTCTCTCTCTCCGTCCCCTCTCTTTCCCCTCGCCCCTCTTTCTCTCTCCCTTTCCCCTTCACTTCTCTTTCCAACTCCTCCATGATCACCTTCCCCTTCCTGCCTCTCTCTAACCCTTCCCTTTTCTCGCTCTCCACTTCCCCTCTCTCCCCTTCTCTCTCACTTTCATTCACCGCGCACTCCTTCCCTCTCTCTCCTTCCTCCTCTATCTTCCCTCTCTCTCCCCTCCCCCTCATTCCCCTACCCACTCTCTCCACCCTCTCTCCCCCTCCCCCTCTGCCTTTTCACTCTCCCTTTCCCTCTCCCCTCCCCTCTCTCTCCTCCCCTACCTCCTCTGTCTCTCCCTTTTCCCTTTCTTTTCAGATTCTCCCCTTCACCCTCTCTTTCCCGTTCCCATCTCTCCTCTCCCCATCTCTCTCCTCTCCCCCTCTTTCTCTCGCCTTCCCTTCTCTCTCTTCCTCCATGTCTCCCCTTCCCCCTCTCTCTCAGTCCTTCCCCTCTCTCTCATTCCTTCCACTCTCTCTCCACTTCCCCTCTCTCTCTCACTCCTTCCCCCTCTCTCTCCCTTCCCCTCCATCTCATTCCTTCCACTATTTCTCTCAATCCTGACCCCTCTTTTTCTCTTTCCCCCCTCTTTCCCCTGCCACACCGCTCCCTTGCCCCTCTCTTTCTCCCCTTCCCTCTCTCTTCCTCCCTGTCTCCCTTCCCTCTCTGTCCCCTTCCCTCTCTCACTCCTCCCCACTCTTCCCCTCCCCCTCTCACTCCTTCCACTCTCTCCCTCCCTTCCTCACTCTCTCTTGCCTCTCTCCCTCCCTTCCACACTCTCTCTCTCTCTCTCACCTTCCCCTCTCTCTCACTTTCTGCTCCCTCTCTTTCCCCTTCCCTTCCTCTCTCACTCCTTCCACGCTCTCTCTCCCCTTTCCCCTCTCACTCCTTTCCCTCCCTCTCTTTCCCCTTCCCCCTCTCTCTCACTCCTTCCCCTCTCTGTCTCCTCTTCCCCCTCTCTCTCACTCCTTCCCTCTCTCTCTCACTCCTTCCCCCTCTCTCCCCTAAACATCTCTCTCCCCTCGCCCCCCTCTCTCCCACTCCTTCCCCTCTCTCTCCTCCCATTCCACACTCTCGCTCTCCATCCCCTCCCTCTCTTTCCCCTCCCTCTGCACTCCTTTTTCCTTCCCCTTTCTTTCCTGATTCTTCCCCTGTTTGTGTTGGAACAGGTGGCTCCATAGTTCAGGGGTTAGAGCACTGGTCGAGTAAACCAGGGGTTGTGGCTTCAAATCTCACTGGGGCCTATTCAAAGTTAACTCAGTATTTAAATTCACTGTCAATTAACAAGGGATTTAATGAAAAATATTGACCAGCTCTGAGACTGACCCTGAAACACAAAGTTCTCCTATTCTCCTTTCTCCCTCTCTCCCGATCTTCCCCATCACTACACATTCTGCCGCTCTCCCCATTTCTCTTTTTATCACTCATTCCCCTCTCTCTCCCCTTCCACACTCTCCCGTTTCCCTCTCTCTCCTCTACCCATTTCCTCCAATCTCTCTCCCTCTGCCCTCTCTCATTCCTTCCCCCTCTCTCCCCTTAACATCTCTTTCCTCTTCCTTCCTCTCTCTCCCCTTCGCTCCTTTCTCCCTCCCACCCCTAACCCTCTCTTTCCCTCCTTCCACTCTCTCTCTCTCCATCTCATCCCTCTCTTTTCCTTTCTTTCTCACTGTCTCTATTCCCTCTCTCTCACTCCTTCCACTCTCTCTCTCCCTTTCCCCACTCTCTCCCCTTCCCCCTCTCTCTCACTCCTTCCACTCTCTCTTTTCCCTTGCCATCTCTTTCCTGCTCCTTCCCCTGTCTTTTCCAGGGCAGGTGGCTCCACGTTTTACTACGTGAAAGACCCGATATATCGATGTTGAGAGGCGAATATTGAAGAGACGGAGGCAGGAGTCTGGGGGATGAGACACAATCTGAGCGTTTCATTGACCCCTCCTCATTCTTCAAACACACAGCACGAACTGGGGAATGAACCACAGTTTTTTGAGTAAACCAGGGGTCGTGGGTTCAAATCTCACTGGGGCCTACTCAAAATTAGCTCATAATTTAAATTCACCGTCAATTAACAAGGGTTTTAATTATAAATATTAAACATCTCTGAGATTGACCCTGGAACAACAGGTTCCCCTCACACTTTTCCCTGTCTCTCTGCTTTCCAGATCACGACCCATTCTGCATTTTTTTTTACTCCTCACTCACTTTCCCGCGATCTCACTTTCTCCATCTCTTTCTCCCCTTTCCCTCTCTCTCTCCCCTTCCCTTCTCTCTCCTTCCGCTCCCTCCCCTCACTCCTCTCTCTCCCTCTTTTGCCTTTCTTTTCAGATTCTCCCCTGCTCTCTCTCTCTCCCCTTCCTTTCTCTCTCCCCTGCCTCCTCCCTCTCTCGACTTCCCATCTCTCTCTCCTCCCCCCACTCGCTCTCTCCCATTCCGCTCTCTCCCATTCCCCTCTGGCTGACTCCTTCCACCTCTCTCTCCCATTCCCTCTCCCACTCATTCCCCTCTCTCCTTCCTTTTACAACTTCCAAGCACTAATCTCTCTCACAGAGCCGACACAGACACGATGGGCCGAATGGCCCTCCTTGTGTGCTGTAAGATTCTGTGAATGTTCAGGGATGAATCACCGAGAATGATTATTCGGGCCTCACCTCCTTGTTAACAATAGTAAGATGTAAACAGGAGCTGGTGTTACAGGTGGCTCCATAGCTCAGGGGTTAGAGCACTGGTCTTGTAAACCAGGGGTCGTGGGTTCAAATCTCACTGGGGCCTACTCAATTTTGGCTTCCGTTACTGAATTGACCGTCAATCGACGACAGGCTGACACCATCAACAGGAACCACTCACTCCGCACTTTATAATCTGCCCACAGCACTTTCACTTCCCACCCCCAGTCTGTATCCCACCTTTTCCACATCCAGTCTCAGAGACACCGATATATCATCGACTCATAGAAACTTACAGCAGGGAAGGAGACCATTTCGGCCCATCGTGTCCGCACCAGACGACCAAGAGCTATCTGCTGGGCAGGGCCACATAGTCCGCATGTCCCAGACACGAGACTCCCCAAAGCAAGCGCTCTACTCGGAACTCCTTCACGGCAAGCGAGCCAAAGGTGGGCAGAGGGAACACTCTCAAAGCCTCCCTGATAAAGTGTAACATCCCCACTGACACCTGGGAGTCCCTGGCCAAAGACCAGTCCACCCGGAGTGGAGAAAGTGCATCCGGGAGGGCGCTGAGCACCTCGAGTCTCGTCGTCGAGAGCGTGCAGAAACCAAGCGCAGGCAGCGGAAGGAGCGTGCGGCAAACCAGTCCCACCCTCCCCTTCCCTCAACGTCTATCTGTCCCACCTGTGACAGGGACTGTGGTTCCCCTATTGGACTGTTCAGTCACCTAAGGACTCATGTTAAGAGTGGGAGCAAGTCTTCCTCGATTCCGAGGGACTGCCTATGATGATGATATGATCCCAGCCTGATCCCACTTTCCAGCTCTCGGTGCGTAGCCCTGTAGCTTACGGCACTTCAAGTGCACATCCAAGTACCTTTTAAATGTGGTGAGGATTTCTGCCTCTACCACCCTTTCAGGCCGTGAGTTCCAGACCCCCACCACCCTCTGGGTGAAGGAATGGAGGTCTCCCCTCAGCCTCCTCTGTTCCAAAGAAAACAACCCCAGCCGATCCAATCTTTCCTCATCGCTAAAATTCTCCAGTCCCGCCAACATCCTGGTAAATCTCCTCTGCACCCTCTCCAGTGCAATCACATCCTTCCTGCGATATCCTGACATTTCCCAGTTCCTGCCTTCGCTGGTTTTAGGCTCAAGATGCGGCAATGGACACAAGATGATCCAGTTGGGATTTTCCACAAATAATGAATCCCACGGCCACATCTGTTTGACCCTCGGAGGGCACTCTGTAAAGTCACCAAATTTATTAAATGCACACCTTACCCCCGCCCTGTGGTTACGCTCGAACTGTACACAACACTGGTTAGGCCACAGCTGGAGTACTGCGTGCAGTTCTGGTCACCACATTACAGGAAGGATGTGATTGCACTGGAGAGGGTGCAGAGGAGATTTACCAGGATGTTGCCGGGACTGGAAAACTTTAGCCATGAGGAAAGATTGGATAGGCTGCAGTTGTTTTCCTGGGAACAGAGGAGGCTGAGGGGAGATTTAATTGAGGTGTATAAAATTATGAGGGGCCTGGATAGAGTGGATAGGAAGGACCTATTTCCCTTAGCAGAGGGGGTCAATAACCAGGGGGCACAGATTTTAAAGTAATTGGGGGGAGGTTTAGAGGGGATTTGAGGGGAAATGTCTTCACCCAGAGGGTGGTGGGGGTCTGGAACTCACGGCCTGAAAGGGTGGTAGAGGCAGAAACCCTCACCAAATTTAAAAAGTACTTGGATGTACACTTGGAGTGTCATAACCTACAGGGCTACGGACCCAGAGCTGGAAAGTGGGATTAGGCTGGGTAGCTCTTGGTCGGCCGGTGTGGACACGATGGGCCGGAATGTCCTCCTCCCGTGCTGTAAATGTTTATGATTCACTGATTCTCTCTCTCACTCCTTCCCACATTCTACCCGTCGTAAACTAGAGGTGATCCAAAACTCGGCTGCCCCGTGTCCTAACTCACACCGAGTCCCACTCACCCATCACCCCCTGTGCTCACTGCCCCGTGTCCTAACTCGCACCGATTCCCACTCACCCATCACCCCCTGTGCTCACTGCCCCGTGTCCTAACTCACACCCAGTCCCACTCACCCATCACCCCCTGTGCTCACTGCCCCGTGTCCTAACTCACACCCAGTCCCGCTCACCCATCACCCCCTGTGCTCACTGACCCGTGTCCTAACTCGCACCCAGTCCCACTCACCCATCACCCCCTGTGCTCACTGACCCGTGTCCTAACTCGCACCCATCCCCGCTCACCCATCACCCTCTGTGCTCACTGCCCCCGTGTCCTAACTCGCACCCAGTCCCACTCACCCATCACCCTCTGTGCTCACTGCCCCCGTGTCCTAACTCGCACCCAGTCCCACTCACCCATCACCCCCTGTTCTCGCTGACCCCATGTCCTAACTCGCACCCAGTCCCACTCACCCATCACCCCCTGTTCTCGCTGACCCCATGTCCTAACTCGCACCCAGTCTCGCTCACCCATCACCACCTGTGCTCACTCCCGTGTCCTAACGCGCACCGAGTCCCGCCCTCCCATCAGCCCTGTGCTCATTGCCCCGTGTCCTAACTCGCACCGAGTCCCACTCACCCATCACCCTCTGTGCTCACTGCCCCGTGTCCTAACTCGCACCGAGTCCCACTCACCCATCACCCCCTGTGCTCACTGCCCCGTGTCCTAACTCGCACCTCGTCCCACTCACCCATCACCCCCTGTGCTCACTGTCCTGTGTCCTAACTCGCACCGAGTCCCGCTCACCCATCACCCCCTGTGCTCACTGACCCCGTGTATTAACTCACACCCAGTCCCACTCACCCATCACCCCCTGTGCTCGCTGCCCCGTGTTCTAACTCGCACCCAGTCCCACTCACCCATCACCCCCTGTGCTCATTGACCCGTGTCCTAACTCACACCCAGTCCCGCTCACCCATCACCCCCTGTGCTCACTGCCCCGTGTCCTAACTCGCACCCAGTCCCACTCACCCATCACCCCCTGTGCTCACTGACCCGTGTCCTAACTCGCACCCAGTCCCGCTCACCCATCACCCCCTGTGCTCACTGCCCCGTGTCCTAACTCGCACCGAGTCCCGCTCACCCATCACCCCCTGTGCTCACTGCCCCCGTGTCCTAACTCACACCGAGTCCCACTCACCCATCACCCCCTGTGCTCACTACCCCCGTGTCCTAACTCGCACCGAGTCCCACTCACCCATCACCCACTGTGCTCACTGACCCCGTGTCCTAACTCGCACCCAGTCCCGCTCACCCATCACCCCCTGTGCTCACTGACCTACATTGACTCCCGGTAATGCAACGCCTCGATTTCAAAATTCTCATCCTTGTTTACAAATCTCTCCATGGCCCCTACACCCCTCCCTATCTCTGTAATCTCCTCCAGCCCCTACACCCCTCCCTATCTCTGTAACCTCCAGCCCCTACACCCCTCCCTATCTCTGTAACCTCCTCCAGCCCCTACACCCCTCCCTATCTCTGTAATCTCCTCCGGCCCCACAAGCCTCCGTATCTGTGTAACTTCCTCCAGCCCCTACACCTCTCCCTATCTCTGTAACCTCCTCCAGCCCCTCGCCCCTCCCTATCCCTGTAACCTCCTCCAGCCCCACAACCCCCCGAGATCTCTGTAACCTCCTCCAGCCCCTACACCCCTCCCTATCTCTGTAACCTCTTCCAGCCCCTACACCCCTCCCTATCTCTGTCACCCCCTCCAGCCCTACACCTCTCCCTATCTCTGTAACCTCCTCCAGCCCCTACACCCCTCCCTATCTCTGTAATCTCCTCCGGCCCCACAAGCCTCCGTATCTGTGTAACTTCCTCCAGCCCCTACACCTCTCCCTATCTCTGTAACCTCCTCCAGCCCCTCGCCCCTCCCTATCTCTGTAACCTCCTCCAGCCCCACAACCCCTCCCTATCTCTGTAACCTCCTCCAGCCCCTACACCCCTCCCTATCTCTGTAATCTCCTCCAGACCCACAACCCCCCGAGATGTCTGCACTCCTCGAATTCTGCCCTCCTGACTATCCCTGATTATAATCGCTCCACCATCGATGGCCGGGCCTTCTGTTGCCTGGGCCCCAAGCTCTGGAACTCCCTCCCTAAACCTCTCCGCCTCTCTACCTCTCTTTCCTCCTTCAAGACGCTCCTTAAAACCAACCTCTTCACCTGAGCTAATTTCTACTTTTGTGGCTCGGTGTCAAATTTTTATCCCATAATCCTCCTGTGGAGCACCTTGGGACGTTTCACTATGTTAAAGGCGCTATATAAATATACATTATTGTTGGTGTTCCCTCTGTCTCTCCTCTTCCCCGTCTCTCTCTCACTCCTTCCCCTCACTCTCCCCTTCTCTCTCTCTCACTCCTTCCCCTCACTCTCCCCTTCCCTCTCTCTCACTCCTTCCCCTCACTCTCCCCTCCCCTCTCTCTCACTCCTTCCCCTCACTCTCCCCTTCCCTCTCTCTCACTCTTTCCCCTCACTCTCCCCTTCCCTCTCTCTCACTCCTTCCCCTCACTCTCCCCTTCCCTCTCTCTCACTCCTTCCCCTCACTCTCCCCTTCCCTCTCTCTCACTCTTTCCCCTCACTCTCCCCTTCCCTCTCTCTCACTCCTTCCCCTCACTCTCCCCTTCCCTCTCTCTCACTCCTTCCCCTCACTCTCGCCTTCCCTCTCTCTTCCTCTAATAGACACTCACCTCGTGGACTGTCGATGTCATGACAACTACTGACACACTCCTCTCTCTCTCCTTCTCTCTCTCTCTCTCTCTCCCCTTCCCTGTCCCTTTCCCCCGCTTTCTCCCCTTCCCCACTCTCCGCTCCTCTCTCTCCACTCACTCCTCAATCTCTCTCCTCCCTCTCTCTCTCTCTCTCCTTTCCCTTCTGACTTTCCCCTTGCCTCTCTCTAACTCCTTCCAGCTCGAGAGACAGTGAGCGACAGAGAGAAAGTGATGGAGAGACAGAGAGAGAGCGTAAGAGAGATATAGTGAGCGACAGAGAGACTGAGAGATTGGGACAGAGTGTGACTGAGTTGTCTTGGAATGTTTTACTACGTGAAAGACCCGATATATCGATGTTGAGAGGCGAATATTGAAGAGACTGAGGCAGGAGTCTGGGGGATGAGACACAATCTGAGCGTTTCACTGACCCCTCCTCATTCTTCAAACACACAGCACTAACTGGGGAATGACCCACAACCCAGGGCAGGTGGTTCCATAGCTCAGGGGTTAGAGCACTGGTCTAGTAAACCAGGGGTTATGAGTTCAAAGCTCCCTGGGGCCTATTCTAAAGTAGCTCAATATTTAAGTTCACTGTCAATTAACAAGGTCTTTAATTATAAATATTAAACAGCTCTGAGACCGACCATGGAACTGCAAGTTCTCGTCTCGCTTACACTGTCTCTCCATCTGCCTTTGCTATTTTACATCCTTTTACCCCTCTCTCCCTTTTCCGCTATCTCACTGTGATATATTCACAGAGCATAAGCACACACAGCTTCCAACATGGCAGGCAGCTCTCTCGGAAGCCTCCGGAAATCTGCCTGGTTCTGTTTATTATTAACTATGCAGTTGCAGTACACAATACGTCCACATCCACAGTGTGGAGCTATAAACATTACAAGCTTACAGACATTGCACTTCTCCCTCCTTAATGAAGAAGTTATTATAACAAACATCATACATAACTTTCATGTTTATACATAACACAGGATATAAACTTATTCTTTTTTCCATATTTACAAATTTAACTTTACCACTTGTTTTCTGTTTCGAAGAGGATTTCTTCGCTCTTGAACAGAACCTTCCAAACATGGTGTCGATTTCACACTCATTCGAGGCTCATGCTGAAGAACGTTTTCCTCACGGAATTTCCTTGATTTTCATTTGAGCTCACTCTAACTTCAGGCTCTTTGTTTTCCTGACTCGGACTCAGACTTTCATTCTGATTCTCTCCTGGATTTGTTTCCAGTACATTGGATTTAGGATTTGCTACTGGTGTATCAAAACTATCTGATAAGTCAGAAATAATTGAATCATTCCCACCTTCAACTCCTTCCATGTCTGTACGTAAAATATGATCAATATGAACAAACCTAACCTGCCCATTATCAAACATCCTTACCAAATATGTGCGCGGACCACATATCTTCATCACTCTTCCTGGTAACCACTTTAACCATTTATGGTGATGGTTCTTCACTCTCAACTTCTGGTTCAATTTCACACTTCTCTCTTTTACTCTACCTCTATCATGCTTCTCTTTCTGTCTTAATTGTGTCTCTTCTACGGACTGTGCCAAATTTGGCTTTAACAACGAGAATCTGGTTCGTGGCTGTCGTTTGAGAAACAACTCTGCTGGTGTTCGACCAGTAGTTGTATGAGGAGTATTTCAATATGTAATCAAAAAATTAACCAATTTGTGATCCAATGACAATTGTCGTTTCCTTGGATTTGGATCTAACATTTGTTTTGTGAGGGCACGTTTTACAATTTGTACAGTGCGCTCTGCTGCACCATTCGAAGCAGGATGGTATGGTGGAACCTTGGTATGTTTCACACCATTTTTGCTCGTGAATTGTGCAAATTCTTCTGAACGAAATTGTGGTCCAGTATCTGAAACAATTTCTTCAGGGAGGCCAAATGAAGAAAATAATTTTCGTAAAATGTCCACTGTTTTACTTGTTGTTATTTTCCACATTGGAAACACCTCGACCCACTTCGAATGGCTATCAATCACAATGAACAATTGTTGTCCTTCTAACTCAGCAAAATCAATATGTAGCCTTTGCCACACCCTGGGAGTGGGTGCATTCCTAATTGCATCCAGCTTTCCCATGGTTGGATGTAAACCATCTTTGTCTACTCTGTACCCTAAGTACTCCACTGAGTTTTTAAATAACTCACACTTACGAGCAGACACGCGCACTCTGTGCTTCTCAAGCCTTTTGAGGACTTCATTCAATATGTTATTGTGAATTTGTCTATTTGATGCTGAAATTCGTATGTCATCTAAATAACATACTAACCCTTCAATACCTTGCAAAATCTGGTTCATCACCCCTTGGAATATGGCAGGGGCGGAAGACACTCCAAACGGTAGCCTATTAAATTGATTTCGGCATAGATGAGTATTTATAGTCAAACATGACTTGGACTCCTCATCTCGTTCAAGCTGGAAATCACGCAATTTGTCGATGTACAGCGACTCCGCTATTACACTCACGGATGCACCCGTGTCAATTTCCATTGATATCTCTCACTCCATCCACTCTCTCTCCCCTTCCCCCCATTCCCCACTCTCTCTCTCCCCTTCCCCCTCTCTCTCACTCCTTGCACTCTCTCTTTTCCCTTCCCCTCTCTTTCCTGTTCCTTCCCCTGTCTTTCACAGAGTAGGTGGCTCCATAGCTCAGGGGTAAGAGCACTGGTCTTGTAAACCAGGGGTTGTGGGTTCAAATCTCACTGGGGCCTACTCAAAATTAGCTCAGTATTTCAATTAACAAGGGCTTTAATTATAAATATTAAACAGCTCCAAGACCAACTCTGCAACAACAGGCTCCCTTCCCCCTCTCCTCTTCTCGATTCTCTTTCCCCTTCCAAATCTCTTTCTCCCTTCCTCATCACGACCTGTTCTATATCTTTTTACCCCTCTCTCCTTTCCCGCTATCTCGCTTTCCCCGTCTCTCACTCATTCCCCTTTCCCCCCTTCCCTTGCCTCACCCTCTCACTCCTCTTGCTCTCCCCTTTCCTCTCTACTTTCATTCTCTCCCCACTCCTTCCTCTCTCTCCTTCCTCGTCTATCTTACTTCTCTCCCTAACCCCTCTGTCCGCTAACCACTCCTTCCCCCTCTCTCCCCTTCCCTCTCTCACTCCTTCCACTCTCTCCCCACCATTCCAGACACTCTCTCCACTTACCCCCTCTTTCCTCTCCCCCTCTGACTCTCCCTTCCCCTCACTCTTCCTACCTGTCTCCCCTTCCCTCTCTCTCACTCCTTCCCCTCTCTCTCCCCTTTCCCTCTCTCTCTCCTCTCTCTCTCTCCCCTTCCCTGATACGTCCTTACTGCACAGTATAAATGCACACGAGGCCCATGCTTGAGAGAAGGTCAGTCTGTGACCTGTCCTTTATTCCACAGCACTCAAGTGATGGAAGTGGGTGGAGCTTCCACTTTTATACCTGAAGATCCAGGTTAGGAGTGTCTCCCACAAGTTCACCCCCTTGTGGTCAATGTTCTCATAGTGTACAACTTTGGTCAGATGAGACATGGGTTAAAATGCTGGTTGAATAAATGACAATTCCCCTCTCTCTTCCTCCTTGCACTCTCTCTTTTCCCTTCCCCTCTCTTTCCTGCTCCTTCCCCTGTCTTTCTCAGAGCAGGTGGCTCCATAGCTCAGGGGTTAGAGCACTGGTCCAATAAACCAGGGTTGTGAGTTCAAATCTTACTGGGGCCTACTCAAAATTAGTTCAGTATTTAAGTTCACTGTCAATTAACAACGGTATAAATATTAAACAGCTCTGATACCGACGCTTGAAAAACAGGCTTCTCTCTACCCTTCCAAACCTCTCTCTTCCTTCCCCATCACAATCTGTTCTGCATCTTTTTACCCTCTCTCCTGCTATCTCTCTTTCCCCATCTCTCACTCCTTCCCCTCTCTCCCCTCACTCTCTATCCTTTCACCTATCTCGCCCCTTCTGCTCTCTCCTTGCTGATCTTTCTCCTCTTCCCCCTCTCTCTCAGCTTCCCCCCTCTCTCCCTCTCCTTCCCCCCTCGCTCCCCATTCTGCTCTCTCTCCCTTCCCCCTCTCGCTCACTCCTTCCTCTCTCCCTTTTCATTTTCTCCCCTCCTCGCTCTATCTTCCCTCTCCTTCTCCCTCCCTTCACCTGTCTCCATTCCCCTCCCTCCTGACTTGCTCTCCTTCCCTCACTCTCGCTCCCCCCTTTCCCATCAGACTCTCCCCCTCCCCATCTCAACAATTCTCCCCTTCTCCCTCTCTCCCCTTCCTCCGCTCTGCACAGAAAGAGAGAGACAGTGAGAGAGAGAGAGAGAGAGATCGAGAGACTGAGAGACAGAGAGAAAGAGAGAGAGACAGAGAGATTGAGGCAGAGTGTGACTGAGTTGTTTTGGGATGTTTTACTACGTGAAAGACCCGATATATCGATGTTGAGAGGTGAATATTGAAGAGACGGAGGCAGGAGTCTGGGGGATGAGACACAATCTGAGCGTTTCACTGACCCCTCCTCATTCTTCAAACACACAGCACTAACTGGGGAATGACCCACAGCCCAGGGCAGGTGGCTCCATAGCTCAGGGGTTAGAGCACTGGTCTAATAAACCAGGGGTTGTGGGTTCAAATCTCACTGGGGCCAACTCAGAATTAACTCAGTATTTAAATTAGCAAGGGCTTTAATTGTAAATATGGGTCAAATACTTTATTCAGATGGAGAGTGACAGAATTAATTCAGAGATGCGGATTTGAAGTTCAGGAAAGATAACTTTGATGGTGTGAGATATGTGAATAGACTGGCCAGTGATCCTTAAAGGGTTGATGTTGGATTGACAATGGCCAACATTTAAAGATCACATGGATGAACTCCAACAATTACACATCCCTGTCTGGAGTAAAAATATAATGGGGAATGTGGCTCACAAGGGAAATGAAGGATAGTGTTAAATCCAAGAAAGAGACATATAAATTGGCCAGAAAAAGCAGCAAACCTGAGGACTGGGAGAATTTTGTAATAGAGGAGGACAAAGGGTTTAACCAGGAGGGGGAAAATAGAGTATGAGAGGAAGCTTGCAGGCAACATAAAAACTGACTGCAAAAGCTTCCAAAAAGATTAGTGACGACAAACATAGATCCCTTGCAGTCAGATTCAGGTGAATTTATAATGGGGAACAAAGAAATGGCGGACCAGTTAAACAAATACTTTGGTTCTGTCTTCACGAAGGAAGACACAAATAAGTTTCCGGAAGTACTGGGGGACTGCGGGGGGGGCTCCAGTGAGAAGGGGGAACTGAAGGATATCCGTATTAGGTGGGAACTTGTGTTCGGGAAATTGATGGGATTGAAGGCTGATAAATCCCCGGGGCCTGATAGTCTGCATCCCAGAGTACTTAAGGAAGTGGCCCTCAAAATAGTGGATGCATTGGTGATCATTTTCCAACAGTCTATCGACTCTGGATCAGTTCCTATGGACTGGACGGGTAACTAATGTTATGCCGCTGTTTAAAAAAGGAGGGAGAGAGAAAGCGGGTAATTATAGACCGGTTAGCCTGACATCGGTAGTGGGGAAAATGATGGAATCAATTATTAAACATGAAAAAGCAGCACATTTGGAAAGCAGTGACAGGATCGATCCAAGTCAGCATGGATTTATGAAAGGGAAATCATGCCAGACAAATCTTCTCGAATTTTTTGAGGATGTAACTCGTAGAGTGGACAAGGGAGAACCAGTGGATGTGGTGTATTTGGACTTTCAAAAGGCTTTTGACAAGGTTCCACACAAGAGATTAGTGTGCAAAATTAAAGCACATGGTATTGGGGGTAATGTATTGATAGAGAACTGGTTGGCAGACAGGAAGCAAAGAATCGGGATAAACAGGTCGTTTTCAGAGTGGCAGGCAGTGACTAGTGGGGTGCCGCAGGGCTCAGTGCTGGGACCCCAGCTATTTACAATATACATTAATGATTTGGATGAGGGAATTGAGTGTAATATCTCCAACTGGGTGGCAGTGTGAGCTGTGGGGAGGACACTAAAAGTGTGCAGGGTGACTTGGACAGGTTAGGTGAGTGGGCAAATGCATGGCAGATGCAGTATAATGTGGATAAATGTGAGGTTATCCACTTTGGTGGCAAAAACAGGAAGGCGAATATTATCTGAATGGCGGCAGATTAGGAAAAGGGGAGGTGCAACGAGACCTGGGTGTCATGGTACATCAGTCATTGAAAGTTGGCATGCAGGTACAGCACTTTTCTCTGCCCTCCCCATCACTGTTATGTTCAGAATAAATCCACGGGACCGTATCGTAAGCTGAAACTATTGTGACCTTGGTCTCTTTATTGAGACCCCAGAGTGGGGAAGCAGCATGGTGGATCACCTTATGTACCTGCTTGTCCCAGGGTGCACAAGTGACCCTTAGGCCTCCCACAGGTGTGCCCCCTAGTGGCAAGTCTGACATATTGGTGAGGTTTAGGTGCATACATAACATCACTCCCCCCCCCCGCCGCCCCCTCCAAAGGCTTATGTACCAGTTATTTACAAGTTGAGGCGATATGACGCCCTGTGTCCCCGGGTCGATCACCTGATTTGAATTCCTGGCCTGGGTGAGTTGGTCGGAACGTTGCTGCCCGGCCGAGTGCCTGGTGTGATGGGACAGACGTGGCCAGGTCCTTTCACAATGGTGGCCTGCTTATCGATAGTTTGCAGTCTGGTCTGGTCCAAACGCTTTCTGCGTTTGCTCAGTACATGGTTTCACAACCAAACACTCCATTTTCATCACACACACACACACACTCCATTCCCCTCTTTGTCTCACACAGTGCTCTCGGCCCCATCTGGGGGCCCTGAATATTGTCCACGTCACTTATTCTGATGTGGCGTGGAGGGGGGGCCGTACGATCGTGGTGCATTCTCTGCTGATAGCAGACGGAAGGCTCGGTCCTGAGCGACTCTGTCCGGTGACTGCGTAGCAACCCGGGACAGCCGGGGTCTGTAGGGAGTCTACCGCGACACGTGTGGTGCTCGGCTTGGTGATCTGGGCTGCCCGCTGCGGACTATTGTCGCTGACCCTAAGGCCTGGAGAGCCCAGGATGGGCCGATACGGCCCTGAGACTTTCAGTGGTAGCGGGAGGCCGTGTGGTCCCCCTGTGGATCCTGGGACGTAGTACGGAGGTTCCCGCACCACCGACTGTGTGTAGCCTCCCTGCCTTTCTTTGTAACACGTTGCAGGGTTTGTCCCACAGGGTGGGGGGCAATCTGATGGGATGAGCATTACGTCTTTGCGACGGATAAGCTGCAACACTCCCGTCTGGCGGTTCGCCGTGAGCAGGCGGTAATGTGATAACACATCACTTGCTACAAGTACTTTGTCAGATACATATACGACCGGTTGTTGTTTGCCCGCTACTTTGGCTTGTATTAACGTACCCCCGACCCCATATGATAGTACACCATTGGCCGCGAAAGAACGCTCACATGGGTTCCACAGTGCAAACAACTTATTGGAACATAGTGGGTTCCTGGCCTTCTCAGCGGCCCCCCCCTTTACCTTTGCCCCAAACCCAGTGGCCTTCCTCGCTGGCCAACACATGCCTCTGTTCCGTTGCGGCCACATCCCGTGGTCTGGACGTTTCTCTCGACCCGTGGTCTGGACGCTTCTCTCGACTGCCGCCATCTTCCTCCCCAGGGATTCCCGCCTCTGGCGTCGGGAAGACACATTCGGATGGTTTCGGCCGGAGCCCCACTCCGCTTGGTCGACCTGGAGCCTCTTCCGTCGCCGCCAAGAGGTCGTCGGCTTCGGGTGCTGGGTACCCCCGTCTGTAACCGCTGCTCGGTTGATCTTCGCCTCCTGGTGGTCGCGATGAGCGGCCTGTGCCTCGGGGGTCTGCAAATGGATCTGCACCTCTCCCCCCTTCTCCCTCTCTCCCCTTCCCCCTCTCTCCCCTTCCCCCTCTCTCCCCTTCTCCCTCTCTCCCCTTCCCCCTCTCTCCCCTTCCCCCTCTCTCCCCTTCTCCCTCTCTCTCTCCCCTTCCCCCTCTCCCCCCTTCCCCCTCTCTCCCCTTCCCCCTCTCTCCCCTCCCCCCACTCTCCTCTCACTCCTTCAGGAGCAGGCCATTGGGAAAAGCATAATTGGGTCAGGCAGAGTCAGCATGGATTTATGAAGGGGAAGTCATGTTTGACTAATTTGCTGGAATTTTTTGTGGATGTAACCAACAGGGTGGATAAAGGGGAACTCATTTTAAGAGTGGAAGCAAGTCTTCCTCGATTCCGAGGGACTGCCTCTTGCAATGTCTGTCAGCTTGTAATGTTTGTAGCTCCACATTGAGGATGTGGACGTATTGTGTACTGCAAGTGCAGAGTTAATAATAAACAGAATTCGGCGGGTTTCCGGAGACTTCCGAGAGAGCTGCGCGCCATGTTAGGAAGCTGTGTGTGCTGTGCCCTGTGAATATATCACACCGATGCTGATGATGTTAGAGACAAAGAGTGAGAGAGAAAGAGAAAGTCAGGTTGAGAGATTGAGTGAGAAGGAAAAAGAGTAAGGGAGTGGCATAATCCCATTCGGCCCATCGTATCCACACCAGCCAAGAGCAACCCAGCCTCATCCCACTTTCCAGCTCGAGGTCTGTGTGTTCCAGCACTTCAAGTTCTTTTTAAATGTGGTCATCTTTTAACGTGGACAAAAATGTTCCAGGGTCAGTCTGGGAGCTGTTTAATATTTATAGTTAAAGCTCCTGTTAATTGATGATGAATTTAAATTATGATCCAATTTTGAGTAAGCCCCAGTGAGATTTGAACCCACGACCCCTGGTTTACTAGACCAGTGCTCTAACCCCTGAGCTATGGAGCCACCTGCCTTGGGCTGTGGGTCATTCCCCAGTTAGTGCTGTGTGTTTGAAGAATGAGGAGGGGTCAGTGAAACGCTCAGATTGTGTCTCATCCCCCAGACTCCTGCCTCCGTCTCTTCAATATTCGCCTCTCAACATCGATATATCGGGTCTTTCACGTAGTAAAACATCCCAAGGCAACTCAGTCACACTCTGTCCCAATCTCTCTGTCTCTCTGTCTCTGGCTCTCTCTCTCACTCCTGCTCCTATTTCTTGTGTTGTTATGATTGTTCAGGGATGAATCACCCAGTCTCAGAGCCACCCGTATATAACCCGATATTTCACACTTCCTGCTTTATTCCCAGGATGTGATGAAGGGGAAAATGAACCAGTTGGGGTTTTTACCCATAATGCATCCCTCAGCGATGTGTTTGACCCCTGAGAGATAGATAGATAGATCGATAGACAGACAGACAGACAGACAGATAGATAGATAGATAGAGCGACAGACAGACAGACAGATAGATAGACAGACAGACAGACAGATAGATAGATAGATCGATAGATAGATCGATAGACAGACAGACAGACAGACAGATAGATAGATAGATAGATAGATAGACAGACAGACAGACAGACAGACAGATAGATAGACAGACAGACAGATAGATAGATAGATAGACAGACAGACAGATAGATAGATAGATAGATCGATAGACAGACAGATAGATCGATAGACAGACAGACAGATAGACAGACAGACAGACAGACATATAGATAGATAGACAGACAGACAGACAGATAGATAGATAGATAGACAGACAGACAGACAGATAGATAGATAGACAGACAGACAGACAGACAGATAGATAGAGCGACAGACGGACAGACAGACAGACAGAACAAAACAGAGATTGATACACAGCAATAACTGGGGAATGACCCACATGCCAAAACAGGTAGCTCCAAAGCTCAGGGGATAAAGCCCTGGTTTGGTAAACCAGGGGTTGTGAGTTTAAATCTCAGTGGGGCCTACTCAAAATTAGCTCAGTATTTAAACTCACTGTCAATTAACAAGAGTCTTAATAATAAATATTAAACAGCTCTGTAACCAACCCAGAAACAACAGACTCCTATTTGCCCCCTTCACCAATCTTTCTCACTCTTTTATTCTTCTCTCTATCTCTCCGCTTCTGCCTTTCCCTTCATTCTCACTTTCTATTTCCCCCCCTCTCATTGCCAGTTGCTCTGTCTCTCTCTCTGCCCTTTACGTCTCTCTCTCTCTCTTTCTGTCTCTCTCTGTCTCTGCCATTCGGCCCCTCGAGCCTGTTAGAGAGGGTGCAGAAAATATTTACCAGCATTTGTAGGATCTTGCGGAGACATCGTTGGTGGTATTTCTCCAGCGACTTGAGCTGTCCGCTGTACATGGTCCATGTCTCTGAGCCATACAGGAGGGCGGCTATTACTACAGCCCTGTAGACCATGAGCTGGGTGGTAGGTTTGAGGACCTGGTCTTCAAACACTCTTTTCCTCAGGCGGCCGAAGGCTGCACTGACGCACTGGAGGCGGTGTTGGATCTGGTGGTCAATGTCTGCCCTTGTTGATAGGAGGCTCCCGAGGTTTGGGGAAAGGTCCACGTTGTCCAGGGCCACGCGTGGACCTTGCTGACTGGGGGGCAGTGCTGTGCGGCGAGGACAGTTTGGTGGAGGACCTTTGTCTCACGGATGTTTAGTGTAAGGCCCGAGCTCTCGTACGCCTCAGTAAATACGTTGACTATATCCTGGAGTGCAGCCTCTGAATGTGCGCAGACTCAGGTGTCGTCCGCGTACTGTAGCTCGACGACAGAGGTTGTGGTGGTCTTGGTGATCATCGATTCCATTCATGCCGCTTCAAAGGATACGTTTGCAAGGGCTGTGTAACAATGGGACACCTCCAACGTATGTGCAGGCGAGCTGCAAACCCTGCTAATCCTGCAAACCATCATCTTGCAGAGGAGGACAGATCCACGGCGGAACACGATGAACCAGAGCCTCAGACCGAGGAGGCAGAGGCTCCAAATCTTTCTCTGCCCTCCCCATCGACACAACCTGTTCAACATTTATCTTGTTTTCCCCATCTCTCACTCATTCCCCTCTCTCACCCTCTGCCTTCTCCCCTTTCTCCTCCCTCTCTCTCTCCCCTTCCCGCTCTTACACACTCGTTACCCTCTCTCTCGCTCCTTCCCCCCTCTCTCTCACTCCTTCACTTTTCTATCTCCCTTTCCTCTCTCCTCTTCTCGTCTCTCTTACACACTCTCTCCCCTTCCAAATTCCTCTCTCCCTTCCCCATCACGACCCGTTCTACATCTTTTTACCCCTCTCTCCCTTTCCCGCTATCTCGTTTTCCCCGTCTCTCACTCATTCCCCTCTCCCTCCTTCCCCTTCCCTCACCTCAACCTCTCTCCTTCCCCCTCTCTCCCCTTCCCTCACTCACACCTTCCCCACTCTCTCCCCCTTCCACTCTCTCTCTCTCCCCATCCCCTCCCTGTATCTCCCCTTTCCCTCCCTCTATTTCCCCTTTCCCTCTCTCTTCCTCCCTCTCTCTCCCCTTCCCCACTCTCTCCCCTTCTCCTCCCTCTCTTTCCCTTCCCCTCACTCTCCCCATCCTCTCCCCTTCCCCCTCTCTCACACTTCTTTCTACATTCTACCCAATATAAACTAGAAGTGATCCAAAACTCGGCTGCCCCGTGTCCTAACTCGCACCCAGTCCCGCTCACCCATCACCCCCTGTGCTCACTGCTCCGTGTCCTAACTCGCACCCAGTCCCACTCACCCATCACCCCCTGTGCTCACTGCCCCGTGTCCTAACTCGCACCCAGTCCCGCTCACCCATCACCCCCTGTGCTCACTGCCCCGTGTCCTAACTCGCACTGAGTCCCACTCACCCATCACCCTCTGTGCTCGCTGCCCCCTGTCCTAACTCGCACCGAGTCCCGCTCACCCATCACCCCCTGTGCTCACTGCCACGTGTCCTAACTCGCACCCAGTCCCGCTCACCCATCACCCCCTGTGCTCGCTGCCCCCGTGTCCTAACTCGCACCCAGTCCCGCTCACCCATCACCCGCTGTGCTCGCTGCCCCCGTGTCCTAACTCGCACCCAGTCCCGCTCACCCATCACCCCCTGTGCTCACTACCCCGTGTCCTAACTCGCACCGAGTCCCACTCACCCATCACCTCCTGTACTCTCTTACCCCATGTCCTAACTCGCACCGAGTCCCACTCTCCCATCACCCCCTGTACTCGCTGCCCCCGTGTCCTAACTCGCACCGAGTCCCGCTCACCCATCTCCCCCTGTGCTCACTGCCCCGTGTCCTAACTCTCACCGAGTCCCGCTCACCCATCACCCCCTGTGCTCACTGCCCCCGTGTCCTAACTCGCACCGAGTCCCGCTCACCCATCTCCCCCTGTGCTCGCTGCCCTACATTGGCTCCCGATTAAGCAACGCCTCGATTACAAATCACTCCATGGCCCCTCACTACTCCCTATCTCTGTAATCTCCTCCAGCCCCACAACCCTCCCTTTCTCTGTAACTTCCCACAACCCTCCCTATCTCTGTAACCTCCTCCAGCTCCTACATCCCTCCCTATCTCTGTAACCCCACAATCATTGAATGGCGGAGCAGGTTCAAGGGGCTAGATGGCCTACTCCTGTTCCTAATTCTTATGTTCTTATGTCTGCACTCCTCTAATTCTGCCCTCCTGACTATCCCTGATTATAATCACTCCACCATCGGTGGCCTTGCCTTCTGTTGCCTGGGCCCCAAGCTCTGGAACTCCCTCCCTAAACCTCTCCGCCTCTCTACCTCTCTTTCCTCCTTCAAGACTCTCCTTAAAACCGACCTATTCACCTGCGCTAATTTCTACTTTTGTGGCTCGGTGTCAAATTTTTATCCCATAATCCTCCTGTGGAGCACCTTGGGACGTTTCACTACGTTAAAGGCGCTATATAAATATACATTATTGTTGGTGTTCCCTCTGTCTCTCCTCTTCCCCGTCTCTCTCTCACTCCTTCCCCTCACTCTCCCCGTCTCTCTCACTCCTTCCCCTCACTCTCCCCTTCCCTCTCTCTCACTCCTTCACCTCACTCTCCTCTTCCCCATCTCTCTCTCACTCCTTCCCCTCACTCTCCCCGTCTCTCTCACTCCTTCCCCTCACTCTCCCCTTCCCTGCCTCTCACTCCTTCCCCTCACTCTCCCCTTCCATCTCTCTCACTCCTTCACCTCACTCTCCTCTTCCCCGTCTCTCTCTCACTCCTTCCCCTCACTCTCTCTCTTACTCCTTCCCCTCACTCTTTGCTTCCCTCTCTCTCACTCCTTCCCCTCACTCTCCCCTTCCCTCTCTCTCACTCCTTCTCCTTACTCACCCTTCCCTCTCTCTCACTCCTTCCCCTCACTCTCTCCTTCCCTCTCTCTTCCTCTAATAGAGCCCCACCCAGTGGACTACCGATGTAATAACAACTACTGACACGCTCCTCTCTCTCTCCATCTCTCTCTCTCTCTCTCTCCCCTTCCCCCTCTCACTCACTCCTTCCCTCTCCCTGTCCCTTTCCCCCGCTTTCTCCCCTTCCCACTCTCCGCTCCTCTCTCTCCACTCACTCCTCAATCTCTCTCCTCCCTCTCTCTCTCTCCTTTCCCTTCTGACTTTCCCCTTCCCCCTCTCTAACCCCTTCCGGCTCGAGACACAGTGAGCAACAGAGAGAAAGTGATAGAGAGACAGAGAGAGAGAGAGACAGAGGGAGAGAGAGAAAGAGGCAGAGAGACAGAGAGATTGGGACAGAGTGTGACTGAGTTGCCTTGGGATGTTTTACTACGTGAAAGACCCGATATATCGATGTTGAGAGGTGAATATTGAAGAGACGGAGGCAGAAGTCTGGGGGATGAGACACAATCTGAGTGTTTCACTGACCCCTCCTCATTCTTCAAACACACAGCACTAACTGGGGAATGACCCACAGCCCAGGGCAGGTGGCTCCATAGCTCAGGGGTTAGAGCACTGGTCTAGTAAACCAGGGGTCGTGGGTTCAAATCTCACTGGGGCCTACTCAAAATTAGTTCAGTATTTAAATTTACTGTCAATTAACAAGGGGTTTAATTATAAATATTAAACAGCTCTGAGACCAGCCCTGGAACAACAGACTCCTGTCTCTCTCTTCCCCATCACGACATGTTCTGCATCTTTTTCCCACGATCTCGCTTTCCCAGCTCTCACTCATTCCCCTCTCCCCCCTCCATCGCCTCACCCTCTCTCTCAGCTATCCACTCTCTCCCTCTGTCTCTTTCGCCCACCCTCTCTCTCCTTCCCCTCGCCTTTTCACTCTCCACCTCCCTCCCTCCCCTCCTTCCTCTCTCGCTCTCTTTTCCCTTTCTTTTCAGAATCTCCCGTTCTCCCTCTCTCTCCCCTTCCTTTCTCTCTCCCTTGCCTCCTCCCTTTCTTGCCTTCCCATCTCTCCCCCCTTCCCCCCTCTCCCCTTCCATCTCTTACTCTCCCCTTCCCCCTCTCCCTCACTCCTTCCATTCTCTCTTTTCCCTTCCCCTCCCTTTCCTGCTCCTTCCCCTTGTCTTTTCACAAAGCAGGTGGCTCCATAGCTCAGGGGGTAGAGCACTAGTTTAGTAAACCTGCGGTCGTGGGTTCGAATCTCACTGGGACCAGCTCAAAATTAGCTCAGTATTTAAGTACGCAAGGGCTTTAATTGTAAATATGGGTCAAATACTTTATTAAGATGGAAAATGACAGAGTTAATTCAGAAATGAGGGTCTTGAATTTCAAGAAAGATAACTTTGATGGTGTGAGATGTGAATAGACTGGCCAGTGATCCTAAAAGGGTTGATGTTGGATTGACAATGGCAAACATTGAAAGATCACATGGATGAACTCCAACAATTGTACATCCCTGTCTGGAGTAAAAATAAAATGGGGAAGGTGGCTCAACCGTGGCAAACAAGGGAAGGATAGTGTTAAATCCAAGGAAGAGGCATATAAATTGGCCAGAAAAAGCAGCAAACCTGAGGACTGGGAGAATTTTGTAATACAGCAGAGGAGGACAAAGGGTTGAACCAGGAGGGGGAAAATAGAGTATGAGAGGAAGCTTGCAGGCAACAAAAGAACTGACTGCAAAAGATTAGTGACGACAAACATAGATCCCTTGCAGTCAGATTCAGGTGAATTTATAATGGGCAACAAAGAAATGGCGGACCAGTTAAGCAAATACTTTGGTTCTTTCTTCACGAAGGAAGACACAAATAAGTTTCCGGAAGTACTAGGGGACCGAGGGTCTAGTGAGAAGGGGGAACTGAAGGATATCCTTATTAGGTGGGAACTTGTGTTCGGCAAATTGATGGGCTTGAAGGCTGATAAATCCCCGGGGCCTGATAGCCTGCATCCCAGAGTACTTAAGGAAGTGGCCCTTGAAATAATGGATGCATTGGTGATCATTTTACAACAGTCTATTGACTCTGGATCGGTTCCTATGAACTGGAGGGTAACTAATGTTACGCTGCTGTTTAAAAAAGTAGGGAGAGTGAAAACAGGTAATTATAGACCGGTTAGCCTGACATCAGTAGTGGGGAAGATGATGGAATCAATTATTAAACATGAAATAGCAGCACATTTGGAAAGCAGTGACAGGATCGGTCCAAGTCAGCATGGATTTATGAAAGGGAAATCATGCTAGACAAATCTTCAAGAATTTTTTGAGGATGTAACTAGTAGAGTGGACAGGGATGTAGTGTATTTGGACTTTCAAAAGGCTTTTGACAAGGTCCCACACAAGAGATTAGTGTGCAAAATTAAAGCAGATGGTATTGGGGGTAATGTATTGACGTGGATAGAGAACTGGTTGGCAGACAGGAAGCAAAGAATCGGGATAAATGGGTCGTTTTCAGAATGGCAGGCAGTGATTAGTGGGGTGCCGCAGGGCTCAGTGCTGGGACCCCAGCTATTTACAATATACATTGATGATTTGGATGAAGGAATTGAGTGTAATATCTCCAAGTTTGCAGATGACACTAAACTGGGTGGTGGTGTGAGCTGTGAGGAGGACACTAAAAGTGTGCAGGGTGACTTGGACAGGTTAGGTGAGTGGGCAAATGCATGGCAGATGCAGTATAATGTGGATAAATGTGAGGTTATCCACTTTGATGGCAAAAACATGAAGGCGAATATTATCTGAATGGCGGCAGATTAGGAAAAGGGGAGGTGCAACGAGACCTGGGTGTCATGGTACATCAGTCATTGAAAGTTGGCATGCAGGTACAGCAGGTGGTGAAGAAGGCAAATGGTATGTTGGCCTTCATAGCGAGGGGATTTGAGTATAGGAGCAGGGAGGTCTTACTGCAGTCGTACAGGGCCTTGGTGAAGCCTCACCTGGAATATTGTGTTCAGTTTTGGTCTCCTAATCTGAGGAAGGACATTCTTGCTATTGAGGGAGTGCAGCGAAGGTTCAACGGACTGATTCCCGGGATGGCTGGACTGACATATGAGGAGAGACTGGATCGACTGGGCTTATATTCGCTGGAATTTAGAAGGATGAGAGGGGATCTCATAGAAACATATAAAATTCTAACGGGACTGGACAGGTTCGATGCAGGAAGAATGCTCCCGATGTTCGGGAAGTCCAGAACCAGGGGACATAGTCTAAGAATAAGGCGTAAGCCATTTAGGACTGAGATGAGGAGAAACTTCTTCACTCAGAGAGTTGTTAACCTGTGGAATTCCCTGCCGCAGAGAGTTGTTGATACCAGTTCATTGGATATATTCAAAAGAGAGTTAGATATGGCCCTTATGGCAAAAGGGATCAAGGGGTATGGAGAGAAAGCAGGAATGGGGTACTGTGGGAATGATCAGTCATGATCTTATTGAATGGTGGTGCAGGCTCGAAGGGCCAAATGGCCTACTCCTGCACCTATTTTCTATGTTTCTATGTTTCTATGTAAGACAGAACCAAAGTATTTGTTCAATTGATCTGCCATTTCTTTGTTCCCCATTATAAATTCACCTGATTCTGACTGCAAGGGACCTACATCTGTCTTCACTAATCGTTTTCTCTTCACATATCTATAGAAGCTTTTGCAGTCAGTTTTTATGTTCCCTGCAAGCTTACTCTGATACTTTACTTACCCCCTCCAAATTAAACCCTTAGTCCTCCTCTCCTGAATTCTAAATAACAGACTCCCCTCACACCCTTCCCCCTCTCCTCTTCTCGTTTCTCTGACACTCTCTCAATCCCCTTCCAAATCTCTCTCTCCCTTCTCCATCATGTCCCGTTCTACATCATTTTACCCCCTCTGCCTTTCCCGCTATCTCGCTTTCCCCGTCTCTCATTCATTCCCTTCTCCCCCCTTCCCCCTCCCTCACCTCACCCTCTCTCCTTTTCCCTCTCTCTCTTCCCCCTCTCTCCTTTCATTCTCTCCCCACTCCTTCCTCTCTCTCCTTTCTCCTCTATCTTCCCTCTCTCTCTCTCCGCTCCCTCTCTCTCTTTCCCTGCCCGCTCTTTCCCCGACCCAGTCTCTCCCCACTCTCTCCCCTTCCCCTCTGCCCTTTCACTCTCCTCTCTCTTTTCCCTTTCTTTTCCCTTTCTTTTCAGATTCTCCCCTTCTCCCTCTCTCTCCCCTTCCTTTCTCTTTCACCTGACTCCCCTCTTTCTCCCCTCCACCTCTCTCTCACTCCTTCCACTCTCTCCCCTTCCCCCTCTATCTCACTCCTTCCACTCTCTCTTTTCCCTTCCCCTCTCTTTTCTGCTCCTTCCCCTGTTTTTCCCAAAGCAGTTGGCTCCATAGCTCAGGGGTTAGAGCACTGGTCTTGTAAACCAGGGGTTCTGAATTCAAATCTCACTGGGGCCGACTCAAAATCAGTTCAATATTTAAATTCAATGTCAATTAATTAGTGTTTTAAGCATAAATATTAAACAGCTCCGAGACCGACCCTGCAGCAATCGTCTCCTCTTGTCTCCAGTAATCTCTCTCTCCCTTCCCATTCTACATCTTTTTCCTGCTATATAACTTTCCCCATCATTCACACACTCCACTCTCCCCCGCTCACCCTCTCTCCTTCCCCCTGTCTCTCCCCTTCCCCTCTCTCCCCCCATCCTTTCACTCTCTCTCTCTCCGTCCCCCCTCTCTATCCCCTCGCCCCTGTATCTCTCTCTCCATTCCCCGCTCTCTTTCCCCTTCACGTCTCTTTCCCACTCCTCCACTCTCGCTCTCCCATTCCCCTCCCACATTCACCTTCCTGCCTCTCTCTCACTCTCCACTTCCCCTCTCTCCCCTTGTCTCTCACTTTCATTCACCCCCCACTCCTTCCCTCTCTCTCCCCTCCCACTCATTCCCCGACCACCCTCTCTCCCCTTCCCCCTCTGCCTTTTCACTCTCCCTTTCCCTCTCCCCTCCCCTCTCTCTCCTCCCCGACCTCCTCCGTCTCTCTCGTTTCCCTTTCTTTTCACATTCTCCCCTTCTCCCTCTCTTTCCCGTTCCCATCTCTCCTCTCCCCTTCTCTCTCTCCCCTTCCCTTCTCTCTCTTCCTCCATGTCTCCCCTTCCCCCTCCCTCTCATTCCTTCTACCTCTCTCTCACTCCTTTCACTCTCTCTCTCCGCTTCCCCCTCTCTCTACCCTTCCACTCTCTCTCTCACTCCTTCCCCCTCTTTTTCCCTTTCCCCCTCTTTCCCCTGCCACACCGCTCCCTTCCCCCCCTCTCTCTCCCCTTCCCGCTCTCTTCCTCCCTGTCTCCATTCCCTCTCTGTCCCCATCCCTCTCTCACTCCTCCCCTCTCTTCCCCTCCCCCTCTTTCCCCTCTCCTCTCTCCCTCCCTTCCACACTCTCTCTCTCTCCCCTTCTGCTCCCTCTCTCTCCCCTTCCCTCCCTCCCTCTCTCTCTCCCCTCCCTCTCTCTCTCCCCTTCCTCCTCTCTCTCACTCCTTCCCCCTCTCTCTCTCCCCTTCCTCCTCTGTCTCCCCTTCCCCCTCTCTCTCACTCTTTCCACTCTCTCTTTTCCCTTCCCCTCTCTTTCCTGCTCCTTCCCCTGTCTTTCCCAGAGCAGGTGGCTCCATAGCTCAGGGGTTAGAGCACTGGTCTCATAAACCAGGTGGTCGTGGGTTTGAATATCATTGGAGCCTACTCAAAATTAGTTCAGTATTTAAATTTATTGTCAATTAACAAGTGTTCTAATTTTAAATATTAAACAGCTCCGAGACTGACCCTGGAATAATAGGCTCCCCTCTCCCCCTCCAAATCTCTCTCTGTCTTCCCCATCATGACCCGTTCTACATCTTTTTCCCCTCTCTTCCCCCTTCCCCCTCCATCGCCACATCCTCTCTCTCCCCTCGCCCTGCCCACTCTCACCCCCTCTCTCCCCTTCACCCTCTCTCTCTCTCTCCGTCCTCTCTCTGTTTCCCCTTCCCCTCTCTCACTCCTATCACTCTCTCTTTCCCCTTCCCCTCTGTTTCCAACTCTTTCCCCGCTCTGGCTCTCCCCTCCCCCTCTTTCCGCTCTCTCCACTTCCCTCTCTAATGACATTCTCTCACTCCTTCCCCTCTCTCTCTTTCCTCCTCTATCTTCCCTCTCTCTCCTCTCCCCCTCTCACTCCCCCTCTTTCCGCTCTCTCCACTTCCCTCTCTAATTACATTCTCTCACTCCTTCCCCCCTCTCTCCTTACTCCTCTATCTTCCCTCTCTCTCCCCTTCCCCTCTTTCCGCTCTCTCCACTTCCCTCTCTAATTACATTCTCTCACTGCTTCCCCTCTCTCTCCTTCCTCCTCTATCTTCCCTCTCTCTCCCCTCCCCCTCTCACTCCCCCTCTTTCCGCTCTCTCCACTTCCCTCTCGAATTACATCCTCTCACTCCTTCCCCCCCTCTCTCCTTCCTCCTCTATCTTCCCTCTCTCTCCCCTTCCCCTCTCACTCCCCCTCTTTCCGCTCTCTCCACTTCCCTCTCGAATTACATTCTCTCACTCCTTCCCCCGTCTCTCCTTCCTCCTCTATCTTCCCTCTCTCTCCCCTTCCCCTCTCTGCCCTTCCCCCCCGAGAGACCCACAGAGAGAAAGTGAGAGTGTGTGAGAGAGATGGAGAGAGTGAGAACGAGAGAGAGACAGAGACTGAGAGAAAGCGAGATTGAGGCAGAGTGTGACTGAGTTGCCTTGGGATGTTTTACTACGTGAAAGGCCCGATATTCGTTGGAATTCAGAAGAATGAGAGGTGATCTTATCAAAACGTATAAGATTATGAGGGGGCTCGACAAGGTGGATGCAGAGAGGATGTTTCCACTGATGGGGGAGACTAGAACTAGGGGGCATGAACTGAGAATAAGGGGCCGCCCATTTAAAACTGAGATGAGGAGGAATTTCTTCTTTCAGAGGGTTGTAAATCTGTGGAATTCTCTGCCTCAGAGAGCTGTGGTAGCTGGAACATTGAATAAATTTAAGACAGAGACAGACAGTTTCTTGACCGATAAGGGGATAAGGGGGCAGGCAGGGAAGTGGAGCTGAGTCCATGATCGGTTCAGCCATGATCGTATTAAATGGCGGAGCAGACTCGAGGGGCTGTATGGCCGATTTCTGTTCCTATTTCTTATGTTCTTATGTTGCCCTCTCTCTCCCCTTCCCCTCCCTCTCTTTCCCCTTCCCTCCCCTCTCTCACTACCCTTCTGCTCTCTCCCCTTCCCCACTCCTTCTCACTCCTTCCCCTCTCTCTCTTCCCCTCCCTCTCTTTCCCACTCCTTCCCATCTCTCTCACCCGCTTCCCCTCTCTCTTCCACCCTCTCTCCCCTTCCCCTTATTTCTCACTCCCCTTGCACTCTCTCTCCCTTCCCCTTCACGACCTGTTCTTAATCTTGTTACCCCTCTCTCACTTTCCCGCTATCTCACTTTCCCCGTCTCTCACTCATTCCCCTCTTCCTCCTTCACCCTCCTCGCCCCACCTTCTTCCCTTTTCTCCTCTCACTCCTTCCCCCTCTCTCCCCTCCGCCTACCCCTCCCCCTCTCTCCCCTTCCCACTCTGCCATTTCACTCTCATTCCCCTCTCTTTCCTCCCCTCCCTTCCCTTTCTTTTCAGATTCTCCCCTTCTCCCTCTCTCTCCCCTTACTTTCTCTCTCCCTGCCTCCTCCCTCTCTCCTCTTCCCCTCTTCCCCTCCCTCTCACTCCTTCCCCCTCTTTCTCACTCCTTCCCCCTCTCTCTCACTCATTCCCTCTCTCTCCCCTTCCCTCTCGCTTTCCACTTCCCCTCTCTTTCTCCTCTTCCCTCTCTCACTCCTTCCCCCTCTCTCTCTCCCCTTCCCCCCTCTATCCCCTTCCTCTCTCTCTCACTCCTTCCACTCTCTCTTTTCCCTTCCCCACTCTTTCCTGCTCCTTCCCCCTGTCTTTCCCAGAGCAGGTGGCTCCACACCTCAGGGATTAGAACACTGGTCTTGTAAACCAGCGGTCGTAAGTTCAAATATCACTGGGACCTACTCAAGATTAGCTTAGTTATTAAATTCACCGTCAATTAACAAGGGCTTTAATTATAAATATTAACCAGCTCTGAGACTGACCCTGGAACAACAGGTTTCTCTCTCTCCCCTTCCAAATCTTTCTCTGCCCTCCCCATCACTGTTATGTTCAGAATAAATCCACGGGACCGTATCGTAAGCTGAAACTATTGTGACCTTGGTCTCTTTATTGAGACCCCAGAGTGGGGAAGCAGCATGGTGGATCACCTTATGTACCTGCTTGTCCCAGGGTGCACAAGTGACCCTTAGGCCTCCCACAGGTGTGCCCCCTAGTGGCAAGTCTTTGCGACGGATAAGCTGCAACACTCCCGTCTGGCGGTTCGCCGTGAGCAGGCGGTAATGTGATAACACATCACTTCCTACAAGTACTTTGTCAGATACATATACGACCGGTTGTTGTTTGCCCGCTACTTTGGCTTGTTTTAACGTACCCCCGACCCCATATGATAGTACATCATTGGCCGCGAAAGAACGCTCACATGGGTTCCACAGTGCAAACAACTTATTGGAACATAGTGGGTTCCCGGCCTTCTCAGCGGCCCCCCCCCTTTACCTTTGCCCCAAACCCAGTGGCCTTCCTCGCTGGCCAACACATGCCTCTGTTCCGTTGCGGCCACATCCCGTGGTCTGGACGTTTCTCTCGACCCGTGGTCTGGACGCTTCTCTCGACTGCCGCCATCTTCCTCCCCAGGGATTTCCGCCTCTGGCGTCGGGAAGACACATTCGGATGGTTTCGGCCGGAGCCCCGCTCCGCTTGGTCGACCTGGAGCCTCTTCCGTCGCCGCCAAGAGGTCGTCGGCTTCGGGTGCTGGGTACCCTCCGTCTGTAACCGCTGCTCGGTTGGTCTTCGCCTCCTGGTGGTCGCGATGAGCGGCCTGTGCCTCGGGGGGCTGCAAATGGATCTGCACTTCTCCCCCTTTCTCCCTCTCTCCCCTTCCCTCTCTCCCCCCTTCCCCCTCTCCCCCCTTCCCCCTCTCTCTCTCCTCTTCCCCCTCTCTCCCCTTCCCCCTCTCTCCCCTCCCCCCTCTCTCTCTCCCCTTCCCACGCTCTCCCCTCCCCCCACTCTCCTCTCACTCCTTCAGGAGCAGGCCATTGGCAAAAGCATAATTGGGTCAGGCAGAGTCAGCATGGATTTATGAAGGGGAAGTCATGTTTGACTAATTTGCTGGAATTCTTTGAGGATGTAACCAACAGGGTGGATAAAGGGGAACTCATTTTAAGAGTGGAAGCAAGTCTTCCTCGATTCCGAGGGACTGCCTCTTGCAATGTCTGTCAGCTTGTAATGTTTGTAGCTCCACATTGAGGATGTGGACGTATTGTGGACTGCAAGTGCAGAGTTAATAATAAACAGAATTCGGCGGGTTTCCGGAGACTTCCGAGAGTGCTGCGCGCCATGTTAGGAAGCTGTGTGTGCTGTGCCCTGTGAATATATCACACCTATGCTGATGCTGTTAGAGACAAAGAGTGAGAGAGAAAGAGAAAGTCAGGTTGAGAGATTGAGTGAGAAGGAAAAAGAGTAAGGGAGAGGCAGAATCCCATTCGGCCCATCGTATCCACGCTGACCGGCCAAGAGCAACCCAGCCTCATCCCACTTTCCAGCTCGAGGTCTGTGGGTTGCAGCACTTCAAGTTCTTTTTAAATGTGGTCATCTTTTAACGTGGACAAAAAGGTTCCAGGTTCAGTCTGGGAGCTGTTTAATATTTATAGTTAAAGCTCCTGTTAATTGACGATGAATTTAAATTATGATCCAATTTTGAGTAGGCCCCAGTGAGATTTGAACCCACGACCCCTGGTTTACTAGACCAGTGCTCTAACCCCTGAGCTATGGAACCACCTGCCCTGGGTTGTGGGTCATTCCCCAGTTAGTGCTGTGTGTTTGAAGAATGAGGAGGGGTCAGTGAAACACTCAGATTGTGTCTCATCCCCCAGACTCCTGCCTCCGTCTCTTCAATATTCGCTTCTCAACATCGATATATCGGGTCTTTCACGTAGTAAAACATCCCAAGGCAACTCAGTCACACTCTGCCTCAATCTCTCAGTCTCTCTGTCTCTGGCTCTCTCTCTCACTCCTGCTCCTATTTCTTGTGTTGTTATGATTGTTCAGGGATGAATCACCCAGTCTCAGAGCCACCCGTATATAACCCGATATTTCACACTTCCTGCTTTATTCCCAGGATGTGATGAAGGGTAAAATGAACCAGTTGGGGTTTTTACCCATCATGCATCCCTCAGCGATGTGTTTGACCCCTGAGAGACAAATCGATAGATCGATAGACAGATAGACAGACAGACAGACAGACAGACAGATAGATAGATAGATAGACAGACAGACAGACAGACAGATAGATAGACAGACAGATAGACAGACAGACAGACAGATAGAACAAAACAGAGATTGATACACAGCACTAACTGGGGAATGACCCACATGCCAAAACAGGTCGCTCCAAAGCTCAGGGGTTAAAGCCCTGGTTTGGTAAACCAGGGGTTGTGAGTTTAAATCTCAGTGGGGCCTACTCAAAATTAGCTCAGTATTTAAACTCACTGTCAATTAACAAGAGTCTTAATAATAAATATTAAACAGCTCTGCAATCAACCCAGAAACAACAGACTCCTATTTGCCCCCTTCACCAATCTTTCTCACTCTTTTATTCTTCTCTCTATCTCTCCGCTTCTGCCTTTCCCTTCATTCTCAATTTCTATTTTCCCCCCTCTCATTGCCAGTCGCTCTGTCTCTCTCTCTGCCCTTTACGTCTCTCTCTCTTTCTGTCTCTCTCTGTCTCTGCCATTCGGCCCCTCGAGCCTGTTAGAGAGGGTGCAGAAAATATTTACCAGCATTTGTAGGATCTTGCGGAGACATCGTTGGTGGTATTTCTCCAGCGACTTGAGGTGTCTGCTGTACATGGTCCATGTCTCTGAGCCATACAGGAGGGCGGGTATCACTACAGCCCTGTAGACCATGAGCTGGGTGGTAGGTTTGAGGGCCTGGTCTTCAAACACTCTTTTCCTCAGGCAGCCGAAGGCTGCACTGGTGCACTGGAGGCGGTGTTGGATCTGGTGGTCAATGCCTGCCCTTGTTGATGGGAGGCTCAAGAGGTTTGGGGAAAGGTCCACGTTGTCCAGGGCCACGCGTGGATCTTGATGACTGGGGGGCAGTGCTATGCGGTGAGGACAGTCTGGTGGAGGACCTTTGTCTCACGGATGTTTAGTGTAAGGCCCGAGCTCTCGTACGCCTCAGTAAATACGTTGACTATATCCTGGAGTTCAGCCTCTGAATGTGCGCAGACTCAGGTGTCGTCCGCGTACTGTAGCTCGACGACAGAGGTTGTGGTGGTCTTGGTGATCATCGATCCATTCATGCCGCTTCAAAGGATATGTTTGCAAGGGCTGTGTAACAATGGGACACCTCCAACGTATGTGCAGGCGAGCTGCAAACCCTGCTAATCCTGCAAACCATCATGTTGCAGAGGAGGACAGATCCACGGTGGAACACGATGAACCAGGGCCTCAGACCGAGGAGGCAGAGGCTCCAAATCTTTCTCTGCCCTCCCCATCTACACAACCTGTTCTACATTTTTATCTTGTTTTCCCCCATCTCTCACTCATTCCCCTCTCTCACCCTCTGCCTTCTCCCCTTTCTCCTCCCTCTCTCTCTCCCCTTCCCGCTCTTACACACTCGTTACCCTCTCTCTCGCTTCTTCCCCCCTCTCTCTCACTCCTTCACTTTTCTCTCTCCCTTTCCTCTCTCCTCTTCTCGTCTCTCTTACACACTCTCTCCCCTTCCAAATTCCTCTCTCCCTTCCCCATCATGACCCATTCTACATCTTTTTACCCCTCTCTCCCTTTCCCGCTATCTCGTTTTCCCCGTCTCTCACTCATTCCCCTCTCCCTCCTTCCCCTTCCCTCACCTCACCCTCTCTCCTTCCCCCTCTCTCCCCTTCCCTCACTCACACCTTCCCCACTCGCTCCCCCTTCCACTCTCTCTCTCTCCCCATCCGCTCCCTTTATCTCCCCTTTCCCTCCCTCTATTTCCCCTTTCCCTCTCTCTTCCTCCCTCTCTCTCCCCTTCCCCACTCTCTCCCCTTATCCTCCCTCTCTTTCCCCTCCCCTCTCTCTCCCCTTTCCCTCTCTCTTCCTCCCTCTCTCACTCCTTCCCCACTCTTTCCCCTTCCCCCTCTCTCTCACTCCTTCCCAACTCTCTCCCCTTCCTCCTCTCTCTCACTCCTTCTGTTATGTATGTAAACCTGTAATTACCATGTCTAACCACCAGAGGGCTTATCCCCCGGAGTCCAAAGGGAGCCCACAATCCGTTGGGAGCACCTGTATATAAGGAGGCCACACAGGCTGGAGAGGCACTCTGAGATCTGCACTAAAGGACTACGGTCACACTTACTTTGAGCTTGCAGCATCTAGTCTGACACTTTTTTCAAGACATAACAACAGGCGACGAGGTACAGATGACGAACCCCAATGCAACAATGCGGAGAACTGTGAGCATCCTGGAGAAATTTTCGAAGGGAGTAGTTTGGGAAACCTTCGTGGAACGACTTGAGGAATATTTTGTGGCCAACGAGCTGGAAGAAGAAACGAACACTGCCAAACCAAGGGCGATCCTCCTCACCGTTTGTGGGCCATCAACATGTGGCCTCATGAAAATCCTGCTCGCTCCAACGAAACCCACAGACAAGTCGTACGATGCATTGTGCACACTGGTCCGGGAGCATCTAAATACAAAGGAAAGCGTTCTGATGGCGAGGTATCGGCTCTACACGTACAAGAGGTCTGAAGGCCAGGAAGTGGCGAGCTATGTCACTGAGCTAAGGCACCTTTGCAGGACATTGCGAATTTGAAGGACACTTGGACCATATGCTCAGGGACTTCTTTGTACTTGGCATTGGCCATGAAGTAATAATTCGCAAACTTTTGACTGTAGAGACCCCAACCTTGAGTAAAGCCATAGCAATAGCCCAGGTGTTTATTGCCACCAGTGATAATACTAAGCAAATCTCTCAGCACACAAGTGCTGCTACAAGTACTGTGAACAAAGTAACATAGTTTTCGAATCGAAATGTACATGGCAGGACTTACACGCCTGTAGCTGCACATCCGCAGATGTCTCAGAGTCCGCCATCAAGGGTGGTGAATACAAGGCCATTAACACCTTGTTGGCGCTGCGGGGGTGATCATCGATTCCATTCATGCCGCTTCAAAGGGTACGTTTGCAAGGGCTGTGGAACAATGGGACACCTCCAACGTATGTGCAGGCGAGCTGCAAACCCTGCTAATCCTGCAAACCACCTTGTTGCAGAGGAGGACAGATCCACGGCAGATCATGACGAACCAGCGCCTCAGACCGAGGAGGCAGAGGTATATGCGGTGCACACATTTACCACAAAGTGTCCCCCGATAATGCTGAAGGTTGAATTAAATGGGCTCCCGGTGTCCATGGAGCTGGACACGGGCGCGAGCCAGTCCATAATGAGCAAAAAGACTTTCGATAAGTTGTGGTGCAACAAGGCTTCAAGGCCAGTCCTGACTCCCATTCGAACCAAACTTAGAGCGTACACAAAGGAACTGATTCCCGTAATCGGCAGTGCTACCGGAAAGATCTCCTACGATGGAGCGGTGCACGATTTACCACTGTGGGTGGTACCGGGCGATGGCCCCACGCTGTTCGGCAGGAGCTGGCTGGGAAAGATACGCCCGTCGACGACACCTCATGTGCCCAGGTCCTAAGCAAGTTCCCCTCGCTGTTCGAACCAGGCGTCGGGAAGTTCCAAGGAGCAAAAGTGCAGATCCATTTAATTCCGGGGGCGTGACCCATCCATCACAAGGTGAGAGCGGTACCTTACATGATGAGAGAGAGGGTGGACATTGAGCTGGACAGGCTGCAACGAGAGGACATCATTTCGCCGATCGAATTCAATGAGTGGGCCAGTCCGATCGTTCCAATCCTCAAGGGAGACGGCACCGTCAGAATCTGTGGTGATTACAAAGTAGCTATCAATCATTTCTCCCTGCAGGATAAATACCCGCTACCAAAGGCTGATGACCTATTTGTCACGCTGGTTTGGGGGGAAAACATTCACGAAGCCGGACTTGACCTCGGCCTACATGACGCAGGAGCTGGTGAAATCTTCGAAAGGCCTCACCTGCCTCAACACGCACAAAGGTCTTTTCGTTTACGACAGATGCCCGTTTGGGATTCGATCAGCCACGGCGATATTCCAGAGGAACACGGAAAGCTTGCTGAAGTGGGTCCCGTGCACCGTGGTCTTCCAGGACGACATCTTGGTTACAGGTCGGGACACCGTCGAGCATTTGCAGAACGTGGAGGAGCTCCTTAGTCGGCTTAATCGTGTGGGGCTCAGGCTGAAATGCTCGCAGTGCGTTTTCCCGGCACCTGAAGTGGAGTTCCCGGGGAGAAGAATCGCGGCGGACGGCATCAGGCCCACCGATTCGAAGACGGGGGCAATCGAGAAGGCACCGAGACCACGGAACGTGACGGAGCTGTGGTCGTTTCTAGGACTCCTGAACTATGTTGGTAACTTCTTACCGGGTCTTGGCACATTGTTAGAACCCCTGCACCCTCCACTGCATAAGGGAGATGAATGGGTCTGGGGTAAAAGCCAAGAAAATGCCTTTGAGAAAGCTAGGAAGCTGTTATGTTCAAACAAATTGCTTGTGTTGTACGATCCATGTAAACGTTTGGTACGAGCATGTGATGCGTCGTCGTACGGGGTCGGGTGTGTATTGTAACAAGCTAATCAATTTGGGAAATTGCAACCGGCTGCTTATGCAACCAGAAGTCTGTCGAAGGCCGAGAGGACCTACAGTATGATCGAGAGAGAAGCATTAGCGTGTGTTTACGGGGTAAAGAAAATGCATCAATATCTGTTCGGGCTCAAATTCGAATTGGAAATCGACCACAAGCCACTTATATCCCTCCTTTCTGAAAATTAGGGGATAAATACGAACGCATCGGCCTGCATCCAGAGATGGGCGCTCACGTTGTCCACATACAACTACACCATCCGCCACAGGCCAGGCACAGAAAACTGTGCCGATGCTCTCAGCAGGCTGCCATTGCCCACCACCGGGGTGGAGATGACACAGCCCGCAGATTTAGTTATGGTAATGGAAGCATTTTCTTTCCGACAGATTATCCCCCTCTCTCTCATTCCTTTAGGAGCAGGCCATTGGGAAAAGCATGATTCAGTCAGGCACAGATTGATGAAGGGGAAGTCATGTTTGACTAATTTATTGGAATTCTTTGAGGATGCAACAAACAGGATGGATAAATGGGGACTCAGTTTTCAAGTGGCAGCAAGTTCTCCTCCATTCCCAGGGACTGCCGATGATGATGATGATGTTAGAGACAGACAGAGAGTCGGGTCGAGAGATTGAGTGAGAAGGGAATAAGGCAGAAACCCATTTTGGCCCACTGTATCCACACCCACTGACCAAGCCTAATCCCACGTTCTAGCTTTCAGTCTGTGTATTTGCAGGTTACAGCACTTCAAGTACAATCGAAATGTGGTAATCTTTTAATGTGGACAAGACAGTGCTTGTCGTTCCAGGGTCAGTCTGGGAACTGTTTAATATTTATAATTACATCACTCGTTAATTGACAGTGAATTTAAATACTGAGCTAATTTTGAGTAGGCCCTAGTGAGATTTAAACCCACGACCCCTGGTTTACTAGACCAGTGCTCTAACCCCTGAGCTATGGAACCATCTGCCTTGGACTGTGGGTCATTCCCCAGTTAGTGCTGTGTGTTTGAAGAATGAGGAGGGGTCAGTGAAACGCTCAGATTGTGTCTCATCCCCAGACTCCTGCCTCCGTCTCTTCAATATTCGCCTCTCAACATCGATATATCGGGTCTTTCACGTAGTAAAACATTCCAAGGCAACTCAGTCATACTCTGTCCCAATCTCTCTGTCTCTCAGTCTCTCTGTCTCTCTCTGTGTATCTTTCTCAGTCTCTCTCTCTCTGTCTCTCTGTCTCTCTATCTCTCACTCTCTCTCTGTCTCTCTCACAATCTCACTCATTCTCTCTCTCTGTCTCTCTATCACTTTCCCTCTGTCGCTCACTGTCTCTCGAGCCGGAAGGGGTTGGAGAGGGGGAAGGGGAAATTCAGAAGGGAAAGTCGAGAGGGAGTCTGGGGGATGAGACACAATCTGAGCGTTTCACTGACCCCTCCTCATTCTTCAAACACACAGCACTAACTGGGGAGTGACCTACAGCCCAGGGCAGGTGGCTCCATAGCTCAGGGGTTAGAGCACTGATCTAGTAAACCAGGGGTCGTGGGTTCAAATCTCACTGGGGCCCACTCAAAATGAGCTCAGTATTTAAATTCACCTTCAATTCACAAGGAATTTATTTATAAATATTAAATAGCTCCAATACTGCTGGGGCAACAGGCTCCCCTCTCCTCCTTCTTGTGTCTCTTCAACTCTCTCTCCCCTTCCAAATCTCCCCATCACGACCCGTTCTACATATTTTTCTCGCTTTCCCCGTCTCTCACTCATTTCTCTTGCCCCTCCCTCGCCACACTCACAATCCCTTCCCATTCTCTACCCTTCCCCCTCTCTCACACTTCTTTCTACATTCTACCCAATATAAACTAGAAGTGATCCAAAACTTGGCTGCCTCATGTCCTAACTCACACCCAGTCCCGCTCACCCATCACCCCCTGTGCTCACTGCCCCCGTGTCCCAACTCGCACTGTGTCCCGCTCACCCATCACCCGCTGTGCTCACTGCCCCGTGTCCTAACTCACACCCAGTCCCGCTCACCCATCACCCCCTGTGCTCACTGCCCCGTGTCCTAACTCACACCCAGTCCCGCTCACCCATCACCCCCTGTGCTCACTGGCCCGTGTCCTAACTCGCACCCAGTCCCACTCACCCATCATCCCCTGTGCTCACTGACCCCGTGTCCTAACTCACACACAGTCCCGCTCACCCATCACCCGCTGTGCTCGCTGCCCCCGTGTCCCAACTCGCACTGAGTCCCACTCACCCATCACTCCCTGTGCTCACTGCCCCGTGTCCTAACTCGCACCCAGTCCCGCTCACCCATCACCCACTGTGCTCACTGACCCCGTGTCCTAACTCGCACCGAGTCCCACTCACCCATCACCCCCTGTGCTCACTGCCCCCGTGTCCTAACTCGCACCGAGTCCCGCTCACCCATCTCCCCCTGTGCTCTCTGCCCTCCATTGGCTCCCGGTTAAGCAATGCCTCGATTTCAAAATTCTCATCCTTGTTTACAAATCCCTCCATGGCCCCTCACTACTCACTATCTCTGTAACCTCCTCCAGCCCCACAACCCTCCCTATCTCTGTAACTTCCCGCAACCCTCCCTATCTCTGTAACCTCCTCCAGCTCCTACATGCCTCCCTATCTCTGTAACCCCACAATCATTGAATGGCGGAGCAGGCTCAAGGGGCTAGATGGCCTACTCCTGTTCCTAATTCTTATGTTCTTATGTTCTTATGTCTGCACTCCTCTAATTCTGCTCTCTGACCATCCCTGATTATAATCGCTCCACCATCGGTGGCCGGGCCTTCTGTTGCCTGGGCCCCAAGCTCTGGAACTCCCTCCCTAAACCTCTCCGCCTCTCTACCTCTCTTTCCTCCTTCAAGACTCTCCTTAAAACCGACCTCTTCACCTGCGTTAATTTCTACTTTTGTGGCTCGGTGTCAAATTTTTATCCCATAATCCTCCTGTGGAGCACCTTGGGACGTTTCACTACGTTAAAGGCGCTATATAAATATACATTATTGTTGGTGTTCCCTCTGTCTCTCCTCTTCCCCGTCTCTCTCTCACTCCTTCCCCTCACTCTCCCCTTCCCTCTCTCTCACTCCTTCCCCTCACTCTCCCCTTCCCTCTCTCTCACTCCATTTCCCCTCACTCACCCCTTCCCTCTCTCTCACTCCTTCCCCCTCACTATCCTCTTCCCTCTCTCTCACTCCTTCCCCACACTCTCCCCTTCCCTCTCTCTCACTCCTTCCCCTCACTCTCCCCTTCCCTCTCTCTCACTCCTTCCCCTCACTCACCCCTTCCCTCTCTCTCACTCCTTCCCCCTCACTCTTGCCTTCCCTCTCTCTCACTCCTTCCCCTCACTCTCCCCTTCCCTCTCTCTCACTCCTTCCCCTCACTCTCCCCTTCCCTCTCTCTCACTCCTTCCCCTCACTCTCCCCTTCCCTGCCTCTCACTCCTTCCCCTCACTCTCCTCTTCCCTCTCTCTCACTCCTTCACCTCACTCTCCTCTTCCCCGTCTCTCTCTCACTCCTTCCCCTCATTCTCTCTCTTACTCCTTCCCCTCACTCTTTGCTTCCCTCTCTCTCACTCCTTCCCCTCACTCTCCCCTTCCCTCTCTCTCACTCCTTCTCCTTACTCACCCTTCCCTCTCTCTCACTCCTTCCCCTCACTCTCCCCTTCCCTCTCTCTCACTCCTTCCCCTCACTCTCCCCTTCCCTCTCTCTCACTTCTTCCCCTCACTCTCCCCTTCCCTCTCTCTTCCTCTAATAGAGCTCCACCTAGTGGACTATCGATGTAATAACAACTACTGACACGCTCCTCTCTCTCTCCATCTCACACTCTCCCTCTCTCCCCTTCCCCCTCTCACTCGCTCCTTCCCTCACGCTGTCCCTTTCCCCCGCTTTCTCCCCTTCCCACTCTCCGCTCCTCTCTCTCCACTCACTCCTCAATCTCTCTCCTCACTCTCTCTCTCTCCTTTCCCTTCTGACTTCCCCTTGCCCCTCTCTAACCCCTTCCGGCTCGAGAGACAGTGAGCGACAGAGAGAAAGTGATAGAGAGACAGAGAGACAGAGAGATTGAGGCAGAGTGTGACTGAGTTGCCTTGGGATGTTTTACTACGTGAAAGACCCGATATATCGATGTTGAGAGGCGAATATTGAAGAGACGGAGGCAGGAGTCTGGGGGATGAGACACAATCTGAGTGTTTCACTGACCCCCTCCTCATTCTTCAAACACACAGCACTAACTGGGGAATGACCCACAACCCAGGGCAGGTGGTTCCATAGCTCAGGGGTTAGAGCACTGGTCTAGTAAACCAGGGGTTGTGAGTTCAAATCTCACTGGCGCCTACTCAAAATTAGCTCATTCTTTAAATTTACTGTCAATTAACAAGTGGTTTAATGATAAATATTAAACAACTCTGAGACCAGCCCTGGAACAACAGACTCCTGTCTCTCTCTTCCCCATCACAACCTGTTCTACATCTTTTTCCCACGATCTCGCTTTCCCAGCTCTCACTCATTCCCCTCTCCCCCCTCCATCGCCTCACCCTCTCTCTCAGCTATCCACTCTCTCATTCTGTCTCTTTCGCTGACCCAGTCTCACCACCCTCTCTCCCCTTCCCCTCGCTTTTTCACTCTCCACTTCCCTCCCTCCCCTCCTTCCTCTCTCGCTCTCTTTTCCCTTTCTTTTCAGAATCTCCCGTTCTCCCTCTCTCTCCCCTTCCTTTCTCTCTCCCTTGCCTCCTCCCTTTCTTGCCTTCCCATCTCTCTCCCCTTCCCCCCTCTCCCCTTCCATCTCTTACTCTCCCCTTCCCCCTCTCTCTCACTCCTTCCATTCTCTCTTTTCCCTTCCCCTCCCTTTCCTGCTCCTTCCCCTTGTCTTTTCACAAAACAGGTGGCTCCATAGCTCAGGGGTTAGAGCACTGGTCTAATAAACCAGGGGTCGTGGGTTCAACTCTCACTGGGACCTACTCAAAATTAGCTCAGTATTTAAGTTCACTGTCAATTAACAAGGACTTTAATTATAAAAATTGAACAGCTCAGAGACCGATCCTGAAACAACAGGCTCCTTGTATTCTCTTCTCCCTTCCCATTGTAACCTCTTTTTCCCAGTCTCTCACTCATTCCCCTCTCTCACCCTCTCCCCTCCCCCTCTCTCCCCTTCCCACTCTCTGTGTCTCTTCTCCCTTTCTTTTCAGATTCTACGATAAAAACATAAGAACATAAGAAATAGGAGCAGGAGTCGGCCATACGGCCCATCGAGCCGACTCCACCATTTAATACCATCATGGACTCAGCTCCACTTCCCTGCCCGCCCCCTTATCCCCTTATCGGTTAAGAAACTGTCTATCTCTGTCTTAAATATATTCAATGTCCCGGCTTCCACAGCTCTCTGAGGCAGCGAATTCCACAGATTTACAACCCTCTGAGAGAAGAAATTCCTCCTCATCTCAGTTTTAAATGGGCGGCCCCTTATTCTAAGACCATGCCCCCTAGTTCTAGTCTCCCCCATCAGTGGAAACATCCTCTCTGCATCCACCTTGTCAAGCCCCCTCATAATCTTATACGTTTCGATAAGATCACCTCTCATTCTTCTGAATTCCAATGAGTAGAGGCCCAACCTCCTCAACCTTTCCTCATAAGTCAACCCCCTCATCTCCGGAATCAACCGAGTGAACCTTCTCTGAACTGTCTCCAAAGCAAGTATATCCTTCCTTAAATTCGGAGACCAAAACTGCACGCAGTATTCCAGGTGTGGCCTCACCAATACCCTGTATAACTGCAGCAAGACTTCCCTGCTTTTATACTCCATCCCCTTTGCAATAAAGGCCAAGATACCATTGGCCTTCCTGATCACTTGCTGTACCTGCATACTAACCTTTTGTGTTTCATGCACAAGTAACCCCCAGGTCCCGCTGTACTGCGGCACTTTGCGATCGTTCTCCATTTAAATAATAACTTGCTCTTTGATTTTTTTCTGCCAAAGTGAATGACCTCACACTTTCCAACATTATACTCCGTCTGACAAATTTTTGCCCACTCACTTAGCCTGTCTATGTCCTTTCGCAGATTTTTTGTGTCCTGCTCACACATTGCTTTTCCTCCCATCTTTCTATTGTCAGCAAACTTGTCTACGTTACACTCAGTCCCTTCTTCCAAGTCGTTAATATAGACTGTAAATAGTTGGGGTCCCAGCACTGATCCCTGCGGCACACCACTAGTTACTGGTTGGTAACCAGAGAATAAACCTCTTGTGTTCCTAACACAGATGAGACTGCACACAGGGAGGTTAAAGTAACAGTGACCTCAGTCTTTATTAAGACACTCCAGAGTGAGGAACAGGCCTTAGGGCCCGGCTTATATACAGTGCTCCCAAGGGATGCTGGGATCCCTTGGGACTTCAGGGGATGTGCTCCCTGGTGGTGGAAGATGGGAGTGCATGCTTTACAGATACACAACAGAACCATCTATTCTTCTCTCTCCCCTTCCCTCTCTCAGTCCTTCCGCTCTCTCTCCCCCCCTTAACTCTATCTCTTCGTCCCTGCTCTTTCCCCCTCCCCCTCTCTCTCTCCCCTTCCCCTCCCACATTACCATTCCCCTCGCTCACTCCCCTTCCCCTCTCTCTCTCTCTCTCTCCCCTTTCCTCTCGACTGTCATTCTCCCCCCACTCCTTCACCTCTCTCTCCTCCCTCTCTCTCTCTCCTTTCCCTTCTGACTTTCCCCTTCCCCCTCTCTAACCCCTTCCGGCTCGAGAGACAGTGAGCGACAGAGAGAAAGTGATAGAGAGACAGAGAGACAGAGAGATTGGGACAGAGTGTGACTGAGTTGCCTTGGGATGTTTTACTACGTGAAAGACCCGATATATCGATGTTGAGAGGCGAATATTGAAGAGACGGAGGCAGGAGTCTGGGGGATGAGACACAATCTGAGCGTTTCACTGACCCCTCCTCATTCTTCAAACACACAGCACTAACTGGGGAATGACCCACAGCCTAGGGCAGATGGTTCCATAGCTCAGGGGTTAGAGCACTGGTCTAGTAAACCAGGGGTTGTGGGTTCAAATCTTACTGGGGCCTACTCAAAATTAGCTCAGTATTTAAATTTACTGTCAATTAACAAGGGGTTGAATTATAAATATGAAACAGCTCTGAGACCAACCCTGGAACAACAGACTCCTGTCTCTCTCTTTCCCATCGTGACCTGTTCAACATCTTTTTCCCACGATCTCGCTTTCCCAGCTCTCACTCATTCCCCTCTCCCCCCTCCATCGCCTCACCCTCTCTCTCAGCTATCCACTCTCTCATTCTGTCTCTTTCGCTGACCCAGTCTCTCCACCCTCTCTCCCCTTCCCCTCGCCTTTTCACTCTCCACTTCCCTCCCTCCCCTTCTTCCTCTCTTTTCCCTTTCTTTTCAGAGTCTCCCGTTCTCCCTCTCTCTCCCCTTCCTTTCTCTCTCCCTTGCCTCCTCCCTTTCTTGCCTTCCCATCTCTCTCCCCTTCCCCCCTCTCCCCTTCCCCTCTCTCCCCTTCCATCACTTGCTCTCCCCTTCCCCTCGCCTTTTCACTCTCCACTTCCCTCCCTCCCCTCCTTCCTCTCTCGCTCTCTTTTCCCTTTCTTTTCAGAGTCTCCCGTTCTCCCTCTCTCTCCCCTTCCTTTCTCTCTCCCTTGCCTCCTCCCTCTCTTGCCTTCCCATCTCTCTCCCCTTCCCCACTCTCCCCTTCCATCTCTTACTCTCCCCTTCCCCCTCTCTCTCACTCCTTCCATTCTCTCTTTTCCCTTCCCCTCCCTTTCCTGCTCCTTCCCCTTGTCTTTTCACAAAACAGGTGGCTCCATAGCTCAGGGGTTAGAGCACTGGTCTAATAAACCAGGGGTTGTGGGTTCAAATCTCACTGGGACCTACTAAAAATTAGCTCAGCTTTTAAGTTCACTGTCAATTAACAAGGACTTTAATTATAAAAATTGAACAGCTCAGAGACCGATCCTGAAACAACAGGCTCCTTGTATTCTCTTCTCTCTTCCCATTGTAACCTCTTTTTCCCAATTTCTCACTCATTCCCCTCTCTCACCCTCTCCCCTCCCCCTCTCTCCCCTACCCACTCTCTGTGTCTCTTCTCCCTTTCTTTTCAGATTCTACGATAAAAACATAAGAACATAAGAAATAGGAGCAGGAGTAGGTCATACGGCCCATCGAGCCTGCTCCGCCATTTAATACGATCATGGACTCAGCTCCACTTCCCTGCCCGCCCCCTTATCCCCTTATCGGTTCAGAAACTGTCTATCTCTGTCTTAAATGTATTCAATGTCCCGGCTTCCACAGCTCTCTGAGGCAGCGAATTCCACAGATTTACAACCCTCTGAGAGAAGAAATTCCTCCTCATCTCAGTTTTAAATGGGCGGCCCCTTATTCTAAGACCATGCCCCCTAGTTCTAGTCTCCCCCATCAGTGGAAACATCCTCTCTGCATCCACCTTGTCAAGCCCCCTCATAATCTTATACGTTTCTCTAAGATCACCTCTCCTTCTTCTGAATTCCAATGAGTAGAGGCCCAACCTCCTCAACCTTTCCTCATAAGCCAAACCCCTCATTTCCGGAATCAACCGAGTGAACCTTCTCTGAACTGCCTCCAAAGCAAGTATATCCTTCCTTAAATTCGGAGACCAAAACTGCACGCAGTATTCCAGGTGTGGCCTCACCAATACCCTGTATAACTGCAGCAAGACTTCCCTGCTTTTATACTCCATCCCCTTTGCAATAAAGGCCAAGATACCATTGGCCTTCCTGATCACTTGCTGTACCTGCATACTAACCCTTTGTGTTTCATGCACAAGTAACCCCCAGGTCCCGCTGTACTGCGGCACTTTGCGACCGTTCTCCATTTAAATAATTACTTGCTCTTTGATTTTTTTCTGCCAAAGTGAATGACCTCACACTTTCCAACATTATACTCCGTCTGACAAATTTTTGCCCACTCACTTAGCCTGTCTATGTCCTTTTGCAGATTTTTTGTGTCCTGCTCACACATTGCTTTTCCTCCCATCTTTGTATTGTCAGCAAACTTGTCTACGTTACACTCAGTCCCTCCTTCCAAGTGGTTAATATAGATTGTAAATAGTTGGGGTCCCAGCACTGATCCCTGCGGCACACCACTAGTTACTGGTTGGTAACCAGAGAATGAACCTGTTGTGTTCCTAACACAGATGAGACTGCACACAGGGAGGTTAAAGTAACAGTGACCGCAGTCTTTATTAAGACACTCCAGAGTGAGGAACAGGCCTTAGGGGCCGGCTTATATACAGTGCTCCCAAGGGATGCTGGGATCCCTTGGGACTTCAGGGGATGTGCTCCCTGGTGGTGGAAGATGGGAGTGCATGCTTTACAGATACACAACAGAACCATCTATTATTCTCTCTCCCCTTCCCTCTCTCAGTCCTTCCGCTCTCTCTCCCCCCCTTAACTCTATCTCTTCCTCCCTGCTCTTTCCCCCTCCCCCTCTCTCTCTCCCCTTCCCCTCCCACATTACCATTCCCCTCGCTCACTCCCCTTCCCCTCCCTCTCTCTCTCTCCCCTTTCCTCTCTACTGTCATTCTCCCCCCACTCCTTCCCCTCTCTCTCCTTCCTCCTCTATCTTGCCTTTCTCTCCCCTCCCCCTCTCTCCCCCCTCTCTCCCCTTCCCCCTCTGCTTTTTCACTCTCCCTTTCACTCTCCCTCTCCCCTTCCACTCTCGTCCCTCCCCTCCCTCCACTCTCTCTCTTTACCATTCTTTTCCGATTCTCCCCTTCACCCTCTCTGTCTCCCCTTCCTTTCTCTCTCCCCTGCCTCCTCCCTCTCTCATCTTCCCATCTCTCTCCCCTTCCCGTCTCTCCCCTCCCCCTCTCCTTCTCTCCCATTCCTCTCTCTCTCACTCTGTCTCCCTCTCTCTCCCCTTCCTCTCTTTCCCCTTCCCCATCTCTCTCACTCCTTCCACGCTCTCTTTTCCCTTCCCCTCTCTTTCCTGTTCCTTCCCCTGTAACTCCTCAAACAGGAGGCTCCATAGCTCAGGGGTTAGAGCACTGGTCTTGTAAACCAGGGGTCATGAGTTCAAATCTCAATGGGGCCTCCTCAAAGTTAACTCAATATTTAAATTCACCCTCAATTAACAAGGCTATTAAACAGCTTTGAGACTGACCCTGGAGCAACAATCTCCTTTTGTCTCCAGTAATATCACTCTCCCTTCCCGTTCTGCATCTTTTTCCCGCTATCGAGCTTTCCCCGTCCCTCACAGACTCCCCTCCCCCTCTCTCCCCCATCCTTTCACTCTCTCTCTCTCCGTCCCCTCTCTTTCCCCTCGCCCCTCTTTCTCTCTCCCTTTCCACTTCACTTCTCTTTCCAACTCCTCCATGATCACCTTCCCCTTCCCGCCTCTCTCTAACCCTTCCCTTTTCTCGCTCTCCACTTCCCCTCTCTCCCCTTCTCTCTCACTTTCATTCACCGCGCACTCCTTCCCTCTCTCTCCTTCCTCCTCTATCTTCCCTCTCTCTCCCCTCCCCCACTTCCCCGACCCACTCTCCCCCTTCCCCCTCTGCCTTTTCCCTCTCCCCTCCCCTCTCTCTCCTCCCCTGCCTCCTCTGTCTCTCCCTTTTCCCTTTCTTTTCAGATTCTCCCCTTCTCCCTCGCTTTCTCGTTCCCATCTCTCCTCTCCCCATCTCTCTCCCCTTCCCCCTCTCTCACTCCTTCCACTCTCTCTCCTCCTCCCCTCCCCTCCCCCTCTCACTCCTTCTACTCTCTTCCTCCCTTCCACACTCTCTCCCTCCCTTCCACACTCTCTCTCCCCTTTCCCCCTCTCACTCCTTTCCCTCCCTCTCTTCCTCTTCCCCCTCCTTCCCCCTCTCTCTCACTCCTTCCTTCTCTGTCTCCCCTTCCCCCTCTCTCTCACTCCTTCCACTCTCTCTTTTCCCTTCCCCTCTCTTTCCTGCTCCTTCCCCTGTTTGTCCTAGAGCAGGTGGCTCCATAGCTCAGGGGTTAGAGCACTGGTCTAGTAAACCAGGGGTCGTGAGTTCAAATCTCACTGGGGCCTACTCAAAATCAGCTTATTTATTAAATTCACCGTCAATTAACAAGGGCTTTAATTAGAAATATTAACCAGCTCTGAGACCGACTCTGGAACAACAGGCTCCCCTCTCCTCTCCTTGTCTCCCTCACACTCTCTCTCCCCTTCCAAATCTCTCTCTGCCACCCCCATCACTGTTATGTTCAGAATAAATCCACGGGACCGTATCGGAAGCTGAAACTATTGTGACCTTGGTCTCTTTATTGAGACCCCAGAGTGGGGAAGCAGCATGGTGGATCACCTTATGTACCTGCTTGTCCCAGGGTGCACAAGTGACCCTTAGGCCTCCCACAGGTGTGCCCCCTAGTGGCAAGTCTGACATATTGGTGAGGTTCAGGTGCATACATAACATCACTCCCCCCCCGCCCCCTCCAAAGGCTTATGTACCAGTTATTTGCAAGTTGAGGCGATATGACGCCCTGTGTCCCCGGGTCGATCACCTGATTTGAATTCCTGGCCTGGGTGAGTTGGTCGGAACGTTGCTGCCCGGCCGAGTGCCTGGTGTGATGGGACAGACGTGGCCAGGTCCTTTCACAATGGTGGCCTGCTTATCGATAGTTTGCAGTCTGGTCTGGTCCAAACGCTTTCTGCAGGCGGAAGGCTCGGTCCTGAGCGACTCTGTCCGGTGACTGCGTAGCAACCCGGGACAGCCGGGGTCTGTAGGGAGTCTACCGCGACACGTGTGGTGCTCGGCTTGGTGATCTGGGCTGCCTGCTGCGGACTATTGTCGCTGACCCTAAGGCCTGGAGAGCCCAGGATGGGCCGATACGGCCCTGAGACTTTCAGTGGTAGCGGGAGGCCGTGTGGTCCCCCGTGGATCCTGGGACGTAGTACGGAGGTTCCCGCACCACCGACTGTGTGTAGCCTCCCTGCCTTTCTTTGTAACACGTTGCAGGGTTTGTCCCACAGGGGGCGGGGCAATCTGATGGGATGAGCATTACGTCTTTGCGACGGATAAGCTGCAACACTCCCGTCTGGCGGTTCGCCGTGAGCAGGCGGTAATGTGATAACACATCACTTGCTACAAGTACTTTGTCAGATACATATACGACCGGTTGTTGTTTGCCCGCTACTTTGGCTTGTTTTAACGTACCCCCGACCCCATATGATAGTACACCATTGGCCGCGAAAGAACGCTCACATGGGTTCCACAGTGCAAACAACTTATTGGGACATAGTGGGTTCCTGGCCTTCTCAGCGGCCCCCCCCTTTACCTTTGCCCCAAACCCAGTGGCCTTCCTCGCTGGCCAACACATGCCTCTGTTCCGTAGCGGCCACATCCCGTGGTCTGGACGTTTCTCTCGACCCGTGGTCTGGACGCTTCTCTCGACTGCCGCCATCTTCCTCCCCAGGGATTCCCGCCTCTGGCGTCGGGAAGACACATTCGGATGGTTTCGGCCGGAGCCCCGCTCCGCTTGGTCGACCTGGAGCCTCTTCCGTCGCCGCCAAGAGGTCGTCGGCTTCGGGTGCTGGGTACCCTCCGTCTGTAACCGCTGCTCGGTTGGTCTTCGCCTCCTGGTGGTCGCGATGAGCGGCCTGTGCCTCGGGGGTCTGCAAATGGATCTGCACTTCTCCCCCCTTCTCCCTCTCTCCCCTTCCCTCTCTCCCCCCTTCCCCCTCTCCCCCCTTCCCCCTCTCCCCCCTTCCCCCTCTCCCCCCTTCCCCCTCTCTCCTCTCACTCCTTCAGGAGCAGGCCATTGGGAAAAGCATAATTCGGTCAGGCAGAGTCAGCATGGATTTATGAAGGGGAAGTCATGTTTGACTAAGTTGCTGGAATTCTTTGAGGATGTGACCAACAGGGTGGATAAAGGGGAACTCATTTTAAGAGTGGAAGCAAGTCTTCCTCGATTCCGAGGGACTGCCTCTTGCAATGTCTGTCAGCTTGTAATGTTTGTAGCTCCACATTGCGAATGTCGACGTATTGTGTACTGCAAGTGTAGAGTTAATAATAAACAGAATTCGGCGGGTTTCCGGAGACTTCCGAGAGTGCTGCGCGCCATGTTAGGAAGCTGTGTGTGCTGTGCCCTGTGAATATATCACACCGATGCTGATGATGTTAGAGACAAAGAGTGAGAGAGAAAGAGAAAGTCAGGTTGAGAGATTGAGTGAGAAGGAAAAAGAGTAAGGGAGAGGCATAATCCCATTCGGCCCATCGTATCCACGCCGGCCGGCCAAGAGCAACCCAGCCTCATCCCACTTTCCAGCTCGAGGTCTGTGGGTTACAGCACTTCAAGTTCTTTTTAAATGTGGTCATCTTTTAACGTGGACAAAAAGATTCCATGGTCAGTCTGGGAGCTGTTTAATATTTATAGTTAAAAGCTCCTGTTAATTGACAATGAATTGAAATTATGATCCAATTTTGAGTAAGTCCAATTGAGATTTGAACCCACGCTCCCTGGTTTACTAGACCAGTGCTCTAACCCCTGAGCTATGGAACCACCTGCCCTGGGTTGTGGGTCATTCCCCAGTTAGTGCTGTGTGTTTGAAGAATGAGGAGGGGTCAGTGAAACGCTCAGATTGTGTCTCATCCCCCAGACTCCTGCCTCCGTCTCTTCAATATTCACCTCTCAACATCGATATATCGGGTCTTTCACGTAGTAAAACATCCCAAGGCAACTCAGTCACACTCTGCCCCAATCTCTCAGTCTATCTGTCTCTGGCTCTCTCTCTCACTCCTGCTCCTATTTCTTGTGTTGTTATGATTGTTCAGGGATGAATCACCCAGTCTCAGAGCCACCCGTATATAACCCGATATTTCACACTTCCTGCTTTATTCCCAGGATGTGATGAAGGGTAAAATGAACCAGTTGGGGTTTTTACCCATAATGCATCCCTCAGCGATGTGTTTGACCCCTGATCGATAGATAGATAGATAGACGGATAGATAGACGGATAGATAGATAGATAGATAGACAGACAGACAGACAGACAGTAGATAGATAGATAGATAGACAGACAGATAGATAGATAGATAGATAGACAGACAGACAGACAGACAGATAGATAGAACAAAACAGAGATTGATACACAGCACTAACTGGGGAATGACCCACATGCCAAAACAGGTAGCTCCAAAGCTCAGGGGTTAAAGCCCTGGTTTGGTAAACCAGGGGTTGTGAGTTTAAATCTCAGTGGGGCCGACTCAAAATTAGCTCAGTATTTAAACTCACTGTCAATTAACAAGAGTCTTAATAATAAATATTAAACAGCTCTGTAACCAACCCAGAAACAACAGATTCCTATTTGCCCCCTTCACCAATCTTTCTCACTCCTTTATTCTTCTCTCTATCTCTCCGCTTCTGCCTTTCCCTTCATTCACACTTTCTATTTCCCCCCCTCTCATTGCCAGTCGCTCTGTCTCTCTCTCTGCCCTTTACGTCTCTCTCTCTCTTTTTCTGTCTCTCTCTGTCTCTGCCATTCGGCCCCTCAAGCCTGTTAGAGAGGGTGCAGAAAATATTTACCAGCATTTGTAGGATCTTGCGGAGACATCGTTGGTGGTATTTCTCCAGCGACTTGAGCTGTCCGCTGTACATGGTCCATGTCTCTGAGCCATACAGGAGGGCGGCTATTACTACAGCCCTGTAGACCATGAGCTGGGTGGTAGATTTGAGGGCCTGGTCTTCAAACACTCTTTTCCTCAGGCGGCCGAAGGCTGCACTGGCGCACTGGAGGCGGTGTTGGATCTGGTGGTCAATGTCAGCCCTTGTTGATAGGAGGCTCCCGAGGTTTGGGGAAAGGTCCACGTTGTCCAGGGCCACGCGTGGATCTTGCTGACTGGGGGGCAGTGCTGTGCGGCGAGGACAGTTTGGTGGAGGACCTTTGTCTCACGGATGTTTAGTGTAAGGCCCGAGCTCTCGTACGCCTCAGTAAATACATTGACTATATCCTGGAGTTCAGCCTCTGAATGTGCGCAGACTCAGGTGTCGTCCGCGTACTGTAGCTCGACGACAGAGGTTGTGGTGGTCTTGGTGATCATCGATTCCATTCATGCCGCTTCAAAGGATACGTTTGCAAGGGCTGTGTAACAATGGGACACCTCCAACGTATGTGCAGGCGAGCTGCAAACCCTGCTAATCCTGCAAACCATCATGTTGCAGAGGACGACAGATCCACGGCGGAACACGATGAACCAGAGCCTCAGACCGAGGAGGCAGAGGCTCCAAATCTTTCTCTGCCCTCCACATCTACACAACCTGTTCTACATTTTTATCTTGTTTTCCCCATCTCTCACTCATTCCCCTCTCTCACCCTCTGCCTTCTCCCCTTTCTCCTCCCTCTCTCTCTCCCCTTCCCGCTCTTACACACTCGTTACCCTCTCTCTCGCTCCTTCCCCCCTCTCTCTCACTCCTTCACTTTTCTCTCTCCCTTTCCTCTCTCCTCTTCTCGTCTCTCTTACACACTCTCTCCCCTTCCAAATCCCTCTCTCCCTTCCCCATCACGACCCGTACTACATCTTTTTACCCCTCTCTCCCTTTCCCGCTATCTCGTTTTCCCCGTCTCTCACTCATTCCCCTCTCCCTCCTTCCCCTTCCCTCACCTCACCCTCTCTCCTTCCCCCTCTCTCCCCTTCCCTCACTCACACCTTCCCCACTCGCTCCCCCTTCCACTCTCTCTCTCTCCCCGTCCCCTCCCTCTATCTCCCCTTTCCCTCCCTCTATTTCCCCTTTCCCTCTCTCTTCCTCCCTCTCTCTCCCCTTCCCCACTCTCTCCCCTTCTCCTCCCTCTCTTTCCCCTCCCCTCTCTCTCCCCTTTCCCTCTCTCTTCCTCCCTCTCTCTCCCCTTCCCCACTCTCTCCCCTTCTCCTCTCTCTCTTTCCCCTCCCCTCTCTCTCCCCTTACCCTCTCTCTTCCTCCCTCTCTCACTCCTTCCCCACTCTTTCCCCTTCCCCCTCTCTCTCACTGCTTCCCCACTCTCTCTCCTTCCCCACTCTCTCCCCTTCCTCCTCTCTCTCACTCCTTCTGTTATGTATGTAAACCTGTAATTACCATGTCTAACCACCATAGGGCTTATCCCCCAGAGTCCAAAGGGAGCCCACAATCCCTTGGGAGCACCTGTATATAACGAGGCCACACAGGCTGGAGAGGCATTCTGAGATCTGCACTAAAGGACTACGGTCACACTTACTTTGAGCTTGCAGCATCTAGTCTGACACTTTTTTCAAGACATAACAACAGGCGACGAGATACAGATGACGAACCCCAATGCAACAATGCGGAGAACTGTGAGCATCCTGGAGAAATTTTCGAAGGGAGTAGTTTGGGAAACCTTCGTGGAACGACTTGAGGAATACTTTGTGGCCAACGAGTTGGAAGAAGAAGCGAGCACTGCCAAACCAAGGGCGATCCTCCTCACCGTTTGTGGGCCATCAACATATGGCCTCATGACAATCCTGCTCGCTCCAACAAAACCCACAGAGAAATCGTACGATGAGTTGTGCACACTGGTCCGGGAGCATCGGAACCTGAAGGAAAGTGTTCTGATGGCGAGGTATCGGTTCTACACGTACAAGAGGTCTGAAGGCCAGGAAGTGGCGAGCTATGTCACCGAGCTAAGGGGCATTGCAGGACATTGCGAATTTGAAGGACACTTGGACCATATGCTCAGGGACTTCTTTGTACTTGGCATTGGCCATGAAGTAATACTTCACAAACTTTTGACTGTACAGACCCCAACCTTGAGTAAAGCCATAGCGATAGCCCAGGCGTTTATCGCCACCAGTGACAATACCAAACAAATTTCCCAGCACACTAGTGCTGCTACAAGTACTGTGAACAAAGTAACGTTGTTTTCGAATCGAAATGTACATGGCAGGACTTACACGCCAGTAGCTGCACGTCAACAGATGACTCAGAGTCCGCCATCAAGGGTGATGAATACAAGGCCATTAACACCTTGTTGGCGCTGCGGGGGTGATCACTGATTCCATTCATGCCGCTTCAAAGGGTACGTTTGCAAGGGCTGTGGAACAATGGGACACCTCCAACGTATGTGCAGGCGAGCTGCAAACACTGCTAATCCTGCAAACCACCTTGTTGCAGAGGAGGACAGATCCACAGCGGATCATGACGAACCAGAGCCTCAGACCGAGGAGGCAGAGGTATATGGGGTGCACACATTTACCACAAAGTGTCCCCCGATAATGCTGAAGGTTGAATTAAATGGGCTCCCGGTGTCCATGGAGCTGGACACGGGCGCGAGCCAGTCCATAATGAGCAAAAAGACTTTCGATAAGTTGTGGTGCAACAAGGCTTCAAGGCCAGTCCTGACTCCCATTTGAACCAAACTTAGAACGTACACAAAGGAACTGATTCCCGTAATCGGCAGTGCTACCGGAAAGATCTCCTACGATGGAGCGGTGCACGATTTACCACTGTGGGTGGTACCGGGCGATGGCCCCACGCTGTTCGGCAGGAGCTGGCTGGGAAAGATACATCCGTCGACGACACCTCATGTGCCCAGGTCCTAAGCAAGTTCCCCTCGCTGTTCGAACCAGGCGTCGGGAAGTTCCAAGGAGCAAAAGTGCAGATCCATTTAATTCCGGGGGCGCGACCCATCCATCACAAGGTGAGAGCGGTACCTTACATGGTGAGAGAGAGGGTGGACATTGAGCTGGACAGGCTGCAACGAGAGGACATCATTTCGCCGATCGAATTCAATGAGTGGGCCAGTCCGATCGTTCCAATCCTCAAGGGAGACGGCACCGTCAGAATCTGTGGTGATTACAAAGTAACTATCAATCGTTTCTCGCTGCAGGATCAATACCCGCTACCAAAGGCTGATGACCTATTTGTCACGCTGGTTGGGGGGGAAAACATTCACGAAGCCGGACTTGACCTCGGCCTACATGACGCAGGAGCTGGTGGAATCTTCGAAAGGCCTCACCTGCCTCAACACGCACAAAGGTCTTTTCGTTTACGACAGATGCCCGTTTGGGATTCGATCAGCCACGGCGATATTCCAGAGGAACACGGAAAGCTTGCTGAAGTGGGTCCCGTGCACCGTGGTCTTCCAGGACGACATCTTGGTTACAGGTCGGGACACCGTCGAGCATTTGCAGAACGTGGAGGAGCTCCTTAGTCGGCTTAATCGTGTGGGGCTCAGGCTGAAATGCTCGCAGTGCGTTTTCCCGGTGCCTGAAGTGGAGTTCCCGGGGAGAAGAATCGCGGCGGACGGCATCAGGCCCACCGATTCGAAGACGGGGGCAATCGAGAAGGCACCGAGACCACGGAACGTGACGGAGCTGTGGTCGTTTCTAGGACTCCTGAACTATGTTGGTAACTTCTTACCGGGTCTTGTCACATTGTTAGAACCCCTGCACCCTCCACTGCGTAAGGGAGATGAATGGGTCTGGGGTAAAAGCCAAGAAAATGCCTTTGAGAAAGCTAGGAAGCTGTCATGTTCAAACAAATTGCTTGTGTTGTACGATCCATGTAAACGTTTGGTACGAGCATGTGATGCGTCGTCGTACGGGGTCGGGTGTGTATTGTAACAAGCGAATCAATTTGGGAAATTGCAACCAGTTGCTTATGTAACCAGAAGTCTGTCTAAGGCCGAGAGGACCTACAGTATGATCGAGAGAGAAGCGTTAGTGTGTGTTTACGGGGTAAAGAAAATGCATCAATATCTGTTCGGGCTCAAATTCGAATTGGAAATCGACCATAAGCCACTTATATCCCTCCTTTCTGAAAATAAAGGGATAAATATGACTGCATCGGCCCGCATCCAGAGATGGGCGCTCACGTTGTCCACATACAACTACACCATCCGCCACAGGCCAGGCACAGAAAAGGAGAGATAGAGTCTGGGGGATGAGACACAATCTGAGCGTTTCACTGACCCCTCCTCATTCTTCAAACACACAGCACTAACTGGGGAATGACCCACAGCCCAGGGCAGGTGGTTCCATAGCTCAGGGGTTAGAGCACTGGTCTAGTAAACCAGGGGTCGTGGGTTCAAATCTCACTGGGCATACTCAAAATTAGCTCAGTATTTAAATTCACCATCAATTAACAAGGGCTTTAATTATAAATATTAAACAGCTCAGAGACTGACCCTGGAACAACAGATTCTCTGTTTGCATCCTTTTCCCTTCTCCCTGTTTTCCCCATCACTGCACATTCTGCCTCTTTTTACTCGTTCCCACTCTCTCGCTTTCCCCATTTCTCTTTATCACTCATTCCTCACTCTCTCCCCTTCCCCCCTCTCTCTCCCCTTCCCCCCTCTCTCCCCTTCCCCCCTCTATCCCCCCTTCCCCTCTCTCTCTCCCCTTCACCTCTCTCCCCCGTTCCCCTCTCTCCCCCCTTCCCCTTCCCCTCTCTCTCCCCCTTCCCACTCTCTCTCCCCCCTTCCCACTCTCTCTCCTTCCCCACTCTCTCCCCTTCCCCAATCTCTCCCGTTTCCTTCCCTCTCTTTCCCCTTCCCTGCCCTCCCATCCTCTTCCCCTCCCACTCTCTCCCACTCCTTACCCTTTCTCTCTCCTTCCACACTCTCTCTCTCCATCCCCTGCCTCTCTGTCCCCACCTCCCTCTCTTCCTCACTGTCTCCCCTTCCCTCTCTCTCACTCCTTCCCTCTCTTTTCCCTTCTCCTCCCTCTCTTTCCCCTTTCCCCCATCTCTCACTCCTTCCACTCTCTCTCTCCCCTTCCCCTCTCTTTCCTGCTCCTTCCCCTGTCTCCATAGCTCAGGGGTTAGAGCACTGGTCTAATAAACCAGAAGTCATGGGTTCAAATCTCCAGGGGTCTGCTCAGTGTTTAAATTTAACATCAATTAACAACAACTTTAATTATCAATATTAAACAGCTCCGGGACTGACCCTGATCAACAGGCTCATATCTGTTACACTTTCTCTCCACCTCAAATCTCATTCTGCCTTCCCCATTCTGCATTTCGATCCTTTCCTGTTTCGCTCCTCCCCTTCCCCATCTCTCTCACTTCTTCCGACATTCGACCCGATGTAAACTAGAGGTGATCTAAAACGCGGCTGCCCCCGTGTCCTAACTCACACCGAGTCCCACTCACCCATCACCCCCTGTGCTCGCTGCCCCCGTGTCCTTACTCGCACCGAGTCCCGCTCACCCATCACCCCCTGTGCTCGCTGCCCCCGTGTCCTTACTCGCACCCAGTCCCGCTCACCCATCACCCCGTGTCCTTACTCGCACCGAGTCCCGCTCACCCATCACCCCGTGTCCTTACTCGCACCGAGTCCCGCTCACCCATCACCCCGTGTCCTAACTCACACCGAGTCCCGCTCACCCATCACCCACTGTGCTCACTGCCCTGTGTCCTAACTCACACCGAGTCCCGCTCACCCATCACCCCGTGTCCTAACTCGCACCGAGTCCCGCTCACCCATCACCCCCTGTGCTCACTGCCCCGTGTCCTAACTCGCACCGAGTCCCGCTCACCCATCACCCCCTGTGCTCACTGCCCTGTGTCCTAACTCACACCGAGTCCCGCTCACCCATCACCCCATGTCCCAACTCGCACCGCGTCCCGCTCACCTATCACCCCCTGTGCTCGCTGACCCCGAGTCCCGCTCACCCATCACCCCCTGTGCTCACTGCCCCGTGTCCTAACTCGCACCCAGTCCCACTCACCCATCACCCCCTGTGCTCACTGCCCCGTGTCCTAACTCGCACCGAGTCCCGCTCACCCATCACTCCCTGTGCTCGCTGCCCCGTGTCCTAACTCGCACCGAGTCCCGCTCACCCATCACCCCATGTCCTAACTCGCACCGCGTCCCGCTCACCTATCAGCCCCTGTGCTCGCTGACCCCGTGTCTAAACTCGCACCGAGTCCCACTGTGCTCACTGACCCATGCCTTGTAAACCGGGGTCGTGGGTTCAAATCTCACTGGGGCCGACTCAAAATTAGCTTATTTATTAAATTCACCGTCAATTAACAAGGGCTTTAATTTTAAACATTAACCAGCTCTGAGACCAACCCTGGAGCAACAGGCTCTCCTCTCCTCTTCCAATGACCTCAGTCTTTATTAAGACACTCCAGAGTGAGGAACAGGCCTTCGGGGTCGGCTTCGATACAAGGATGCTGGGATCCCTTGGGACTTCAGGGGATGCACTCCCTGGTGGTGGAAGATGGGAGTACATGCTTTACAGATACACAACAGAACCATCTATTCTTCTCTCTCCCCTTTCCTCTCTCAGTCCTTCCGCTCTCTCTCCCCCCCTTAACTCTCTCTCTTTGTCCCCGCTCTTTCCCCCTCCCCTTCTCTCTCTCCCCTTCCCCTCCCACATTACCACTCCCCTCGCTTACTCCCCTTCCCCTCTCTCTCTCTCCCCTTTCCTCTCGACTGTCATTCTCCCCCCACTCCTTCCCCTCTCTCTCCTTCCTCATCTATCTTGCCTCTCTCTCCCCTCCCCCTCTCTCCCCCCTCTCTCCCTTTCCCCCTCTGCTTTTTCACTCTCCCCCCCTCCCTCCACTCTCTCTCTTTACCATTCTTTTCAGATTCTTCCCTTCGCCCTCTCTCTCTCCCCTTCCTTTCTCTCTCCCCTGCCTCCTCCCTCTCTTGTCTTTCCATCTCTCTCCCCTTCCCATCTCTCCCCTCCCCCTCTCCTTCTCTCCCATTCCTCTCTCTCTCACTCCGTCTCCCTCTCTCTCCCCTCCCTCTCTTTCCTGTTCCTTCCCCTGTAGCTCCTAAAACAGGAGGCTCCATAGCTCAGAGGTTAGAGCACTGGTCTTGTGAACCAGGAGTCGTGAGTTCAAATCTCACTGGGGCCTTCTCAAAGTTAACTCAATATTTAAATTTACCCTCAATTAACAAGGGCATTGAACAGCTTTGAGACTGATCCTGGAGCTTTTGTCTCCAGTAATATCTCTCTCCCTTCCCGTTCTGCATCTTTTTCCGCTATCGAGCTTTCCCTGTCCCTCACAGACTCCCCTCGCCCTCTCTCCCCCATCCTTTCTCTCTCTCTCTCTCTCTTTCCCCTCGCCCCTCTTTCTCTCTCCCTTTCCCCTTCACGTCTCTTTCCCAGTCCTCCACTCTCGCATTCCCCTTCCCGCCTCTCTCTAACCCTTCCCTTTTCTCGCTCTCCACTTCCCCTCTCTCCCACTTTCATTCACCGCGCACTCCTTCCCTCTCTCTCCTTCCTCCTCTATCTTCCCTCTCTCTCCCCTCCCCCTCATTCCCCTACCCACTCTCTCCACCCTCTCTCCCCCTCCCGTTCTGCCTTTTCACTCTCTCTTTCCCTCTCTCTCCTCCCCTGCCTCCTCTGTCTCTGCCTTTTCCCTTTCTTTTCAGATTCTCCCCTTCTCCCTCACTTTCCCGTTCCCATCTCTCCTCTGCCCCTCTCTCTCCCCTTCCCTTCTCTCTCTTCCTCCATGTCTCCCCTTCCCCCTCCATCTCATTCCTTCCCCCTCTCTCTCTCACTCCTTCCCCCTCTCTCTTCCTTCCCCTCCATCTCATTCCTTCCCCCCTCTCTCTCTCACTCCTTACCCCTCTCTCTTCCTTCCCCTCCACCTCATTCCTTCCACTATTTCTCTCACTCCTTCCCCTTTTCTCCCTCTTTCCCCTGCCACACCACTCCCTTGCCCCCTCTCCCTTCCTCCCTGTCTCCCTTCCCTCTCTGTCCCCTTCCCTCTCTCACTCCTCCCCTCTCTTCCCCTCCCCCTCTCACTCATTCCACTCTCTCCCTCCCTTCCACACTCTCTCTCCCCTTTCCCCCTCTTTCTCCTCTCGCCTCTCTCCCTCCCTTCCACACTCTCTCTCTCTCTCTCCCCTTCCCCTCTCTCTCCCCTTCTGCTCCCTTTCTTTCCCCTTCCCTTCCTCTCTCACTCCTTCCACACTCTCTTTCCCCTTTCCGCCTCTCACTCCTTTCCCTCCCTCTCGTTCCCCTTCCCCCTCTCTCTCACTCCTTCCACTCTCTCTTTTCCCTTCCCCTCTCTTTCCTCCTCCTTCCCCTGTCTTTCCCAGAGCAGGTGGCTCCATAGCTCAGGGGTTAGAGCACTGGTCTAGTAAACCAGGGGTCGTGAGTTCAAATCTCACTGGGGTCTACTCAAGATCAGCTTATTTATTAAATTCACCGTCAATTAACAAGGGCTTTAATTATAAATATTAACCAGCTCTGAGACCGACCCTGGAACAACAGGCTCCCCTCTCCTCCCCTTGTCTCCCTCACACTCTCTCTTCCCTTCCAAATCTCTCTCTGCCCTCCCCATCACTGTTATGTTCAGAATAAATCCACGGGACTGTATCGTGAGCTGAAACTATTATGACCTTGGTCTCTTTATTGAGACCCCAGAGTGGGGAAGCAGCATGGTGGATCACCTTATGTACCTGCTTGTCCCAGGGTGCACAAGTGACCCTTAGGCCTCCCACAGGTGTGCCCCCTAGTGGCAAGTCTGACATATTGGTGAGGTTTAGGAGCATACATAACATCACTACCCCCCCCCACGCCCCCTCCAAAGGCTTATGTACCAGTTATTTGCAAGTTGAGGCGATATGACGCCCTGTGTCCCCGGGTCGATCACCTGATTTGAATTCCTGGCCTGGGTGAGTTGGTCGGAACGTTGCTGCCCGGCCGAGTGCCTGGTGTGATGGGACAGACGTGGCCAGGTCCTTTCACAATGGTGGCCTGCTTATCGATAGTTTGCAGTCTGGTCTGGTCCAAACGCTTTCTGCGTTTGCTCAGTACATGGTTTCACAACCAAACACTCCATTTTCATCACACACACACACACACTCCATTCCCCTCTTTGTCTCACACAGTGCTCTCGGCCCCATCTGGGGGCCCTGAATATTGTCCACGTCACTTATTCTGATGTGGCGTGGAGGGGGGCCGTACGATCGTGGTACATTCTCTGCTGATAGCAGACGGAAGGCTCGGTCCTGAGCGACTCTGTCCGGTGACTGCGTAGCAACCCGGGACAGCCAGGGTCTGTAGGGAGTCTCCCGCGACACGTGTGGAGCTCGGCTTGGTGATCTGGGCTGCCCGCTGCGGACTATTGTCGCTGACCCTAAGGCCTGGAGAGCCCAGGATGGGCCGATACGGCCCTGAGACTTTCAGTGGTAGCGGGAGGCCGTGTGGTCCCCCGTGGATCCTGGGACGTAGTACGGAGGTTCCCGCAACACCGACTGTGTGTAGCCTCCCTGCCTTTCTTTGTAACACGTTGCAGGGTTTGCCCCACAGGGGGGGGGGGGCAATCTGATGGGATGAGCATTACGTCTTTGCGACGGATAAGCTGCAACACTCCCGTCTGGCGGTTCGCCGTGAGCAGGCGGTAATGTGGGACCCTGGCTGGTCCAGGGCCTAAACTGAGGGGGCCCTTACGGTGGACCCATCGCTTTCTCGCACTTCCGTAACAACGAGCAGGTCTGTGGGCTGCGCCGTTTCCACCCCAGGGGGGGTGGGCAAGGTTGGTCAACTGAGGGCATCAGCGCCATTCTCAGTGCCTGGCCCGTGGCGGATCATGTTACAGAGCACAGACAGTGTTAGACATATTCCATACAAAGCCTTGATAATGTGCCTCTGCTCTCCCGAAACTGTGGGATGGGCAGCTTGTCTGACTCGGGCACATATTTGGACCCCTGTTGGTGCTTCTCTTTTGCCCCATGAACGCAGGCTACTGCCTTGGGTAACTTATAGGATACATGTACAACCGGTTGGGGCTCGCCCGCTACTTTGGTTTGGTGTACAACACTCCCGACCTCGTGTGGTAACACATCACTTGCTACGAACACTTATAAGAACATAAGAACATGAGAATTAGGAACAGGAGAAGACCATCTAGCCCCTCGAGCCTGCTTCGCCATTCAACAAGATCATGGCTGATCTGGCCGTGGACTCAGCTCCACTTACCCGCCCGCTCCCCGTAACCCTTAATTCCCTTATTGGTTAAAAATCTATCTATCTGTGACTTAAATACATTCAATGAGCTAGCCTCAACTGCTTCCTTGGGCAGAGAATTCCACAGATTCACAACCCTCTGGGAGAAGAAATTCCTTCTCAACTCGGTTTTAAATTGGCTCCCCCGTATTTTGAGGCTGTGCCCCCTAGTTCTAGTCTCCCCGACCAGTGGAAACAACCTCTCTGCCTCTATCTTGTCTATCCCTTTCATTATTTTAAATGTTTCTATAAGATCACCCCTCATCCTTCTGAACTCCCAACGAGTAAAGACCCAGTCTACTCAATCTATCATCATAAGGTAACCCCCTCATCTCCGGAATCAGCCGAGTGAATCGTCTCTGTACCCCCTCCAAAGCCAGTATATCCTTCCTTAAGTAAGGTGACCAAAACTGCACGCAGTACTCCAGGTGCGGCCTCACCAATACCCTGTACAGTTGCAGCAGGACCTCCCTGCTTTTGTACTCCATCCCTCTCGCAATGAAGGCCAACATTCCATTCGCCATCCTGATTACCTGCTGCACCTGCAAACTAACTTTTTGGAACAACGTTTCCGTAGTGTAGTGGTTATCACGTTGACCTTAACACGCCAACAGACCATGTTTGGAAACCGGTTGGTAGCATTTCTCAAAAGAGTTTCATGCACAAGGACCCCCAGGTCCCTCTGCACTGCAGCATGTTGTAATTTCTCCCCATTCAAATAATATTCCCTTTTATTGTTTTTTTTCCCAAGGTGAATGACCTCACACTTTCCGACATTGTATTCCATCTGCCAAACCTTAGCCCACTCGCTTAACCTATCTAAATCTCTTTGCAGCCTCTCTGTGTCCTCTACACAACCCGCTTTCCCACTAATCTTAGTGTCATCCGCAAATTTTGTTACACTACACTCTGTCCCCTCTTCCAGGTCATCTGTGTATATTGTAAACAGTTGTGGTCACAGCACCGATACAGATACAACTGTTAGATACATATACAACCGGTTAGGGCTCGCCCGCTACTTTGGCTTGGTGTACAACACTCCCGACCTCGTGTGATAACACATCACTTCCTACAAGTACTTTGTCAGATACATATACGACCGATTGGTGTTTGCCCGCTACTTTGGCTTGTTTTAACGTACCCCCGACCCCATATGATAGTACACCATTGGCCGCGAAAGAACGCTCACATGGGTTCCACAGTGCAAACAACTTATTGGAACATAGTGGGTTCCTGGCCTTCTCAGCGGCCCCCCCCTTTACCTTTGCCCCAAACCCAGTGGCCTTCCTCGCTGGCCAACACATGCCTCTGTTCCGTTGCGGCCACATCCCGTGGTCTGGACGTTTCTCTCGACCCGTGGTCTGGACGCTTCTCTCGACTGCCGCCATCTTCCTCCCCAGGGATTCCCGCCTCTGGCGTCGGGAAGACACATTCGGATGGTTTCGGCCGGAGCCCCACTCCGCTTGGTCGACCTGGAGCCTCTTCCGTCGCCGCCAAGAGGTCGTCGGCTTCGGGTGCTGGGTACCCTCCGTCTGTAACCGCTGCTCGGTTGACCTTCGCCTCCTGGTGGTCGCGACGAGCGGCCTGTGCCTCGGGGGTCTGCAAATGGATCTGCACTTCGACGCCTGGTTCAGCTGAAGGTGGGGGGCTTGCTCAGCCTTTGAGCAAGGGGAGAGGTTGTTCGCCAGAGAAGGTACACAGAGGTCTTCCCAGTTCCATCGAATCTTCCCCATCCACCTTCTACCAAGCAGCATTGGCCCATCACCTGAAACAATCCACAGAGGTAAATCGCGCACCGCTCCCTCATGGGATACCCTTATGCCCGCACTACCAATAACTGGTCTCAGTTCCTTGGTGTAGGTGCCCAGCTTTGCCTGAATCGGGATCAGCTTGGGTCATTGTGCTCTGTCGCCCCCCCCCACAGCCTCTCGAATGCCTTCTGGCTCATTATTGATTGACCCGCCCCCGTGTCTAGTTCCATGGAGACTGGAGTGCCGTTAGGTCCAACTTTTCACATTATCGGAGGGCTTTTGGTGGTGAAGGTGTGTACCCCATGTACTTCCCCTTCAGCCTCAGGTTGAGTTGCCTCTCCTGCTCGTTCAGCGTGACCCTCGCTGGATCGATGGTCCTCTCCTGACTCTGCCACGTGGTGAGTCACAGACCGTTTGCACATTCGCTGGAGGTGCCCCATTGTTCCACGGCCCTTGCACACACAGGGCTTGAATCGACATTGATGGGCTCGATGGCTGACCCCAGCAGCGCCAACATGGTGCTAATGGATACGCATTCACGGCCCACGGCGGACTCTGAGTCACTCGAGGCCTAGGTCTGGCCTCTGCGGTCATGTGGGCCCTGTCCTGTGCCGCTCTGCCTGCTGAATACATTATTTTATGCACAGCACTTGCCGGTGAGCTTCGAATCTGTTTCGTGTTATCGCTCGTGGATATGAAGGCCTGGGCTGTCGTGATGGCCTTGCTCAGAGAGAAACATAGAAACAGAGAAAATAGGTGCAGGAGTAGGCCATTCGGCCCTTCGAGCCTGCACCACCATTCAATAAGATCATGGCTGATCATTCACCTCAGTACCCCTTTCCTGCTTTCTCTCCATACCCCTTGATCCCTTTAGCCTTAAGGGCCATATCTAACTCCCTCTTGAATATATCCAATGAATTGGCCTCAACAACTCTCTGCGGCAGGGAATTCCACAGGTTAACAACTCTCTGAGTGAAGAAATTTCTCCTCATCTCAGTCCTAAATGGCCTACCCCTTATCCTTAGATTGTGTCCCCTGGTTCTGGACTTCCCCAACATCGGGAACATTCTTCCCGCATCTAACCTGTCCCGTCCCGCCAGAATCTTATATGTTTCTGTGAGATCCCCTCTCATCCTTCTAAACTCCAGTGTATAAAGGCCCAGTTGATCCAGTCTCTCCTCATATATCAGTCCAGCCATCCCGGGAATCAGTCTGGTGAACCTTTCCCGGCACTCCCTCAATAGCAAGAATGTCCTTCCTCAGGCTAGGAGACCAAAACTGAACACAATATTCCAGGTGAGGCCTCACCAAGGCCCTGTACAACTGCAGTAAGACCTCCCTGCTCCTATACTCAAATCCTCTCGCTATGAAGGCCAACATACCATTTGCCTTCTTCACCGCCTGCTGTACCTGCATGCCAACTTTCAATGACTGATGTACCATGACACCCAGGTCTCGTTGCACCTCCCCTTTTCCTAATCTGTCACCATTCAGATAATATTCTGCCTTCCTGTTTTTGCCCCCAAAGTGGATAAACTCACATTTATCCACATTATACTGCATCTGCCATGCATTTGCCCACTCACCTAACCTGTCCAAGTCACCCTGCAGCCTCTTAGCATCCTCCTCACAGCTCACACCGCCACCCAGTGTAGTGTCATCTGCAAACTTGGAGATATTACACTCAATTCCTGCATCTAAATCATTGATGTATATTGTAAATAGCTGGGGTCCCAGCACTGAGCCCTGCGGTACCCCACTAGTCACTGCCTCCCATTCCGAAAAGGGCCCGTTTATCCCGGGATCCGGCAGACAGCAGCTTGCGAAGGATGACCTCGTGGCCGATTCCGAGCACAAAACCGTTCGGCAACATTTCCCGCAAAGATCCCGCAAAAACCGTACTGCCCCGCAAGGAATCTTCTGGCCCTGGGAGCGCCGGTGGGTGTAAAAGTGATACCTGGCCTTTAAGGTGCTCTCCTTCGGCTTGAGGCGTTCCCACACCAGCACACACAGCTCTGTGTAAGTCTTCTCCTCTGGTTTGACCGGTGCCAGCAGGTTTTTGAGCAGGCCGTATATCGGAGACCCACATACGGTGAGGAGAATCGCCCTGGTCTTGATCGCCCTCTCTCAGCCTCGTCCTGTTCATTGGCGACGTAGTACCGGTCGGGACGCTCAACGAAGGCTTCCCAAATCATCACCCTCAACAAATCCCTCAACAAGACCAACGGCAGCCATTACCGTGTGAAGGTTGGTGATCCGTTACTCGTCGCCAGTGAGTGATGTTCAGAATAAATCCACAGGACTGTATTGCAAGCTCAAACTGTGGTGACCTTGTGCTCTTTATTCAGACTCCAGGGTGGGGAAGCAGTATGGTGAGTCACCTTATATACCTGCTTGTCCCAGGGTGTACAGGTGACCATTGGGTCTCCCACAGGTGTGCCCCCTAGTGGCAAGTCTTACATATTGGTGACGTTTACATGTGTACACAACAATCACGACCCGTTCCACATCTTTTTATTCCTCTCTCACTTTCCCGCTATCTCGCTTTCCCCGTCTCTCACTCGTTCCCCTCTCCCCCTTTCCCCTCCCTCGCCTCACCCTCTTCCCGTCCCACTCTCTCCCCTTCCGACTCTGCCTTTCCACTCTCCCTCTCCCTCCTCCTTCTCCGCTCCCTTTCCTCCCCTCCCTCCTCTCTCTCTCTCTTTTCCCTTTCCTTTCAGATTCTCCCCTTCTCCCTCTCTCCCCTTCCCCTTTCTCTCTCCCCTTCCTCACTCTCTCACTCCTTCCCCTCTCTCTCTCACTCCTTCCCCATCACTCCTCTTAACATCACTTTCACCTTCCCCCCGCTCTCTCTCCCCTTCCCTCTCTTTCCCCTCCCCTCTCTCGCTCTCCCCTTCCCCCTCTCTCTCTCCCCTTCCCCTCTCGCTCACTCCTTCCTCTCTCCCTTTTCATTTTCTCCCCTCCTCTCTCTCTCCTCCCTCTCCTTCTCCCTCCCCTCCCCATTCTCCACTCCCCTCCATCCTCCCTTTCATTCCCTAGCTCTCGCTCTCCCCTTTCCCATCAGACTCTCCCCCTCCTCATCTCTCCAATCCCCCCCCTCTCTTCCCTTCTCCCTCTCTCTCCCCTTCCCCCGCTACACCCTCCCCCCTCGAGGGACCGAGTGAGAAGGTGAGAGACAGAAAGAAAGAGACAGAGACAGAGAGACAGAGAGAAAGAGAGACAAATCCAGAGTGTGACTGAGTTGCCTTGGGATGTTTTACGACGTGAAAGACCCGATATATCGATGTTGAGAGGTGAATATTGAAGAGACGGAGGCAGGAGTCTGGGGGATGAGACACAATCTGAGTGTTTCACTGACCCCTCCTCATTCTTCAAACACACAGCACTAACTGGGGAATGACCCACAGCCCAGGGCAGGTGGCTCCATAGCTCAGGGGTTAGAGCACTGGTCTAGTAAACCACGGGTCGTGGGTTCAAATCTCACTGGGGCCTACTCAAAATTAGCTCAGTGTTTAAATTCACCGTCAATTAATAAGGGCTTTTATTATAAATATCCCATTCCCCTCTGGCTGACTCCTTCTCCCGACTTTTCCAACTTCCAAGCACTAATCCCTCTCACAGAGCCGGCACAGACACGATGGGCCCAATGGCCCTCCTTGTGTGCTGTAAGATTCTGTCAATGTTCAGGGATGAATCAACGAGAATGATTATTCGGGCCTCACCTCCTTGTTAACAATAGTAAGACGCAAACATGAGCTGGTGTTACAGGTGGCTCCATAGCTCAGGGGTTAGAGCACTGGTCTTGTAAACCAGGGGTCGTGGGTTCAAATCTCACTGGGGCCTACTCAATTTTGGCTTCTGTTACTGAATTGACCGTCAATCGACGACAGGCCGACACCATCAACAGGAACCACTCACTCCGCACTTTACAATCTGCCCACAGCACTTTCACTTCCCACCCCCAGTCTGTATCCCACCTTTTCCACATCAGAGACACTGATATATCATCGACTCATAGAAACTTACAGCACGGAAGGAGACCATTTCGGCCCATCATGTCCGCTCCGGCCGACCAAGAGCTATCTGCTGGGCAGGGCCACATAGTCCGCATGTTCCAGACACGAGACTCCCAAAGCAAGCGCTCTACTCGGAACTCATTCACGGCAAGCGAGACAAAGGTGGGCAGAGGAAACGTAACAAGGGACCATCCTCAAAGCCTCCCTGATAAAGTGCAACATCCCCACCGACACCTGGGAGTCGCTGGTCAAAGACCAGTCCCGCCCGAAGTGGAGGAAGTGCATCCGGGAGGGCGCTGAGCACCTCGAGTCTCGTCGCCGAGAGCCTGCAGAAACCAAGCGCAGGCAGCGGAAGGAGCGTGCGGCAAACCAGTCCCACCCTCCCCTTCCCTCAACGTCTGTCTGTCCCACCTGTGACAGGGACTGTGGTTCCCCTATTGGACTGTTCAGTCACCGAAGGACTCATGTTTAGAGTGGAAGCAAGTCTTCCTCGATTCCGAGGGACTGCCTATGATGATGATATGATCCCAGCCTAATCCCACTTTCCAGCTCTCGGTGCGTAGCCCTGTAGCTTACGGCACTTCAAGTGCACATCCAAGTACCTTTTAAATGTGGTGAGGGTTTCTGCCTCTACCACCCTTTCAGGCCGTGAGTTCCAGACCCCCACCACCCTCTGGGTGAAGGAATGGAGGTCTCCCCTCAGCCTCCTCTGTTCCAAAGAAAACAACCCCAGCCGATCGAATCTTTCCTCATCGCTAAAATTCTCCAGTCCCGCCAACATCCTGGTAAATCTCCTCTGCACCCTCTCCAGTGCAATCACATCCTTCCTGCGATATCCTGACATTTTAGGGAGAAAAAAATCTGGGAAACATAGAAACGTAGAAAATAGGTGCAGGAGTAGGCCATTCAGCCCTTTGAGCCTGCACCGCCATTCAATATGATCATGGCTGATCATTCACCTCAGTACCCCATTCCTGCTTTCTCTCCATACCCCTTGATTCCTTTAGCCGTAAGGGCCACATCTAACTCCCTCTTCAATATATCCAATGAACTGACCTCAACAACTCTCTGCGGCAGGGAATTCCACAGGTGAACAACTCTCTAAGTGAAGAAGTTTCTCCTCATCTCGGTCCTAAATGGCTTACCCCTTATCCTTAGACTGTGTCCCCTGGTTCTGGACTTCCCCAACATCGGGAACATTCTTCCCGCATCTAACCTGTCCCGTCCCGTCAGAATCTTATACGTTTCATCCTTCGAAACTCCAGTGTATAAAGGCCCAGTTGATCCAGTCTCTCCTCATATATCAGTCCAGCCATCCCGGGAATCAGTCTGGTGAACCTTCACCGCACTCCCTCAATAGCAAGAATGTCCTTCCTCAGATTAGGAGACCAAAACTGAACACAATATTCCAGGTGTGGCCTCACCAAGGCCCTGTACAACTGCAGTAAGACCTCCCTGCTCCTATACTCAAATCCTCTCGCTATGAAGGCCAACATCCCATTTGCCTTCTTCACCTCCTGCTGTACCTGTATGCCAACTTTCAATGACTGATGTACCATGACACCCAGGTCTCGTTGCACCTCCCCTTTTCCTAATCTGTCACCATTCAGATAATATCCTGCCTTCCTGTTTTTGCCCCCAAAGTGGATAACCTCACATTTATCCACATTATACTGCATCTGCCATGCATTTGCCCACTCACCTAACCTGTCCAAGTCACCCTGCAGCCTCTTAGCGTCCCCCTCACAGCTCACACCGCCACCCAGTTTAGTGTCATCTGCAAACTTGGAGACATTTCCCTCAAAGATCCCGCAAAAACCGTACTGCCCCGCAAGGAATCTTCTGGCCCTGGGAGCGCCGGTGGGTGTAAAAGTGATACCTGGCCTTTAAGGTGCTCTCCTTCGGCTTGAGGCGTTCCCACACCAGCACACACAGCTCTGTGTAAGTCTTCTCCTCTGGTTTGACCGGTGCCAGCAGGTTTTTGAGCAGGCCGTATATCGGAGACCCACATACGGTGAGGAGAATCGCCCTGGTCTTGATCGCCCTCTCTCAGCCTCGTCCTGTTCATTGGCGACGTAGTACCGGTCGGGACGCTCAACGAAGGCTTCCCAAATCATCACCCTCAACAAATCCCTCAACAAGACCAACGGCAGCCATTACCGTGTGAAGGTTCGTGCTCCGTTACTCGTCGCCAGTGAGTGATGTTCAGAATAAATCCACAGGACTGTATTGCAAGCTCAAACTGTGGTGACCTTGTGCTCTTTATTCAGACTCCAGGGTGGGGAAGCAGTATGGTGAGTCACCTTATATACCTGCTTGTCCCAGGGTGTACAGGTGACCATTGGGTCTCCCACAGGTGTGCCCCCTAGTGGCAAGTCTTACATATTGGTGACGTTTACATGTGTACACAACAATCACGACCCGTTCCACATCTTTTTATTCCTCTCTCACTTTCCCGCTATCTCGCTTTCCCCGTCTCTCACTCATTCCCCTCTCCCCCTTTCCCCTCCCTCGCCTCACCCTCTTCCCGTCCCACTCTCTCCCCTTCCGACTCTGCCTTTCCACTCTCCCTCTCCTTCCTCCTTCTCCGCTCCCTTTCCTCCCCTCCCTCCTCTCTCTCTCTCTTTTCCCTTTCCTTTCAGATTCTCCCCTTCTCCCTCTCTCCCCTTCCCCTTTCTCTCTCCCCTTCCTCACTCTCTCACTCCTTACCCCTCTCTCCCCTCCCTCTCCTTCTCCCTCCCCTCCCCAGTCTCCATCCCCTCCATCCTCCCTTTCATTCCCTCGCTCTCGCTCTCCCCTTTCCCATCAGACTCTCCCCCTCCCCATCTCTCCAATCCCCCCCCTCTCTTCCCTTCTCCCTCTCTCTCCCCTTCCCCCGCTACACCCTCCCCCCTCGAGGGACCGAGTGAGAAGATGAGAGACAGAAAGAAAGAGACAGAGACAGAGAGACAGAGAGAAAGAGAGATTGAGGCAGAGTGTGAGTGAGTTGCCTTGGGATGTTTTACGACGTGAAAGACCCGATATATCGATGTTGAGAGGTGAATATTGAAGAGACGGAGGCAGGAGTCTGGGGGATGAGACTCAATCTGAGCGTTTCACTGACCCCTCCTCATTCTTCAAACACACAGCACTAACTGGGGAATGACCCATAGCTCAGGGCAGGTGGTTCCATGTCTCAGGGGTTAGAGCACTGGGCTAATAAACCAGTGGTCGTTGGTTCAAATCTCACTGGGGCCTACTCAAAATTAGTTCAGCATTTAAATTCACTGTCAATTAACAAGGGATGTAATTATAAATATTAAACAGCTCCGAGACCGACCCTGGAACAACAAGCTCCTGTCTCTCTCCCTTCCATATCAGGACATGTTCTACATCTTTTTACCCCTCTCTCCCTTTACCACTATCTCGCTTTCCCCATCTGTCACTCATTCCCCTCTCCCCCCTTCCCCCTCCATCGCCTCACCCCCTCTCTCCGCTCACTCTGTCTCTTTCGCCAAACCAGGCTCTCCACCCTCTCTCCCCTTCCCCTCACCTTTTCACTCTCCACTTCCCTCCCTCCCTCCTTTCTCTCTCGCTCTCTTTTCCCTTTCTTTTCAGAGTCTCCCGTTCTCCCTCTCTCTCCCCTTCCTTTCTCTCTCCCTTGCCTCCTCCCTCTCTCCCCTTCCCCCCTCTCCCCTTCCCCTCTCTCCACTTCCATCTCTTACTCTCCCCTTCCGCTCTCATCCATTAGCCTCTCTCACTCACTCCATCGCCATTCTTCCCCTCCCTCTCTATTTCCCCTTCCCCCTCTCTCTCACTCCTTCCACTCTCTCTTTGTTACGCTACACTCTGTCCCCTCTTCCAGGTCATCTATGTATATTGTAAACAGTTGTGGTCCCAGCACCGATCCCTTTGGCACACCACTAACCACCGATTTCCAACCCGAAAAGCACCCATTTAACCCGACTCTCTACTTTCCGTTAGCCAGCCAATTCTCTATCCATGCTAATACATTTCCTCTGACTCTGCGTACCTTTATCTTCTGCAGTCACCTTTTGTGTGGCACTTTATCGAATGCCTTTTGAAAATCTAAATACCACCACATCCATCGGTACACCTCTATCCACCATGCTCGTTATATCCTCAAAGAATTCCAGTAAATTAGTTAAACATGATTTCCCCTTCATGAATCCGTGTTGCGTCTGCTTGATTGCACTATTCCTATCTAGATGTCCCGCTATTTCTTCCTTAATGATAGCTTCAAGCATTTTCCCCACTACAGATGTTAAACTAACCGGCCTATAGTTACCTGCCTTTTGTCTGCCCCTTTTTTAAACAGTGGCGTTATTAGCTGCTTTCCAATCCGCTGGTACCTCCCCAGAGTCCAGAGAATTTTGGTAGATTATAACGAATGTATCTACTATAACTTCCGCCATCTCTTTTAATACCCTGGGATGCATTTCATCCAGACCAGGGGACTTGTCTACCTTGAGTCCTATTAGCCTGTCCAGCACTACCCCCCGAGTGACAGTGATTGTCTCAAGGTCCTCCCTTCCCACATTCCTGTGACCAGCAATTTTTGGCATGGTTTTTATGTCTTCCACTGTGAAGACCGAAGCAAAATAATTGTTTAAGGTCTCAGCCATTTCCACATTTCCCATTATTAAATCCCTCTTCTCATCTTCTAAGGGACCAACACTTACTTTAGTCACTCTTTTCCGTTTTATATATCTGTAAAAGCTTTTACTACCGTTTTTATGTTTTGCGCAAGTTTATTTTTGTAATCTATCATTCCTTTCTTTATTGCTTTCTTAGTCATTCTTTGATGTCGTTTAAAATTTTCCCAATCTTCTAGTTTCCCACTAACCTTGGCCACCTTATATGCATTGGTTTTTAATTTGATACTCTCCCTTATTTCCTTGGTTATCCACGGCTGGTTATCCCTTCTCTTTCCGCCCTTCTTTTTCACTGGAATATATTTTTGTTGAGCACTATGAAAGAGCTCCTTATAAGTCCTCCACTGTTCCTCAATTGTGCCACCGTTTAGTCTGTGTTTCCAGTCTATTTTAGCCAACTCTGCCCTCATCCCACTGTAGTCCCCTTTGTTTAAGCATAGTACGCTCGTTTCTGACACTACTTCCTCACCCTCAATCTGTATTACAAATTCAACCATACTGTGATCACTCATTCCGAGAGGATCTTTTACTCGGAGATCGTTTATTATTCCTGTCTCATTACACAGGACCAGATCGAAGATAGCTTGCTCCCTTGTAGGTTCTGTAACATACTGTTCTAAGAAACAATCCCGTATGCATTCTATGAATTCCTCCTCCAGGCTACCCCGTGCGATTTGATTTGACCAATCGATATGTGGGTTAAAAACCCTCCTTTTTCACATGCCTCCATTATTCCCTTGATTATTGCCCGCCCCACTGTGAAGTTATTATTTGGGGGCCTATAAACTACGCCCACCAGTGACTTTTTCCCCTTACTATCTCTAATCTCCACCCACAATGATTCAACATTTTGTTCATTAGAACCAATATCATCTCTCACAACTGCCCTGATATCATCCTTTATTAACAGAGCTACCCCACCTCCTTTCCCTTCTTGTCTATCTTTCCGAATTGACAGATACCCCTGTATGTTTAATTCCCAGTCTTGGCCACCCTGCAACCACGTTTCTGTAATGGCCACCAAATCATACCCATTTGTAATGATTTGTGCCGTCAACTCATTTACTTTGTTTTGAATGCTACGTGCGTTTAGGTAGAGTGTTTTAATACTAGTTTTTAAACCATGATTTTTAGTTTTGACCCCTCCTGCAGCCTCTTTATCTTCATACATATTGTCCCTTCCTATCACCTTGTGGTTTACCCTTACCCCAGTGCTACTCTGCTCTGTTGCCTCCTGCCTTTTGCATTCTTTCTTGGGTTCCGGTTCATCTGAGCTCTCACCCACTCTAACTAGCTCAGAGCCCTCTCCTGGGTTCCGAATATGAGTTAATGGTTGGTAACCAGAGAATGAACCTGTTGTGTTCCTAACACAGATGAGACTGCACACAGGGAGGTTCAAGTAACAGTGACCTCAGTCTTTATTAAGACACTCCAGAGTGAGGAACAGGCCTTTGGGGCCGGCTTATATAGAGTGCTCCCAAGGGATGCTGGGATCCCTTGGGACTTCAGGGGATGCGCTCCCTGGTGGTGGAAGATGGGAGTGCCTGCTTTACAGATACACAACAGAACCATCTATTCTTCTCTCTCCCCTTCCCTCTCTCAGTCCTTCCGCTCTCTCTCCCCCCCTGAACTCACTCTCTTCATCCCTGCTCTTTCCCCCTCCCCCTCTCTCTCTCCCCTTGCCCTCCCACATTACCATTCCCCTCGCTCACTCCCCTTCCCCTCTCTCTCTCTCCCCTTTCCTCTCGACTGTCATTCTCCCCCCACTCCTTCCCCCCTCTCTCCTTCCTCAGCTATCTTGCCTCTCTCTCCCCTCCCCCTCTCTCCCTCCTCTCTCCCCTTCCCCCTCTGCTTTTTCACTCTCCCTTTCATTCTCCCTCTCCCCTTCCACTCTCTACCTCCCCTCCTTCCACTCTCTCTCTTTAGCATTCTTTTCAGATTCTCCCCTTTGCCCTCTCACTCCCCTTCCTTTCTCTCTTCCCTGCCTCCTCCCTCTCTCGTCTTCCCATCTCTCTCCCCTTCCCGTCTCTCCCCTCCCCCTCTCCTTCTCTCCCATTCCTCTCTCTCTCACACCGTCTCCCTCTCTCTCCCCTTCCTCTCTTTCCCCTTCCCCCTCTCTCTCACTCCTTCCACTCTCTCTTTTCCCTTCCCCTCTCTTTCCTGTTCCTTCCCCTGTAACTCCTCAAACAGGAGGCTCCATAGCTCAGGGGTTAGAGCACTGGTCTTGTAAACCAGCGGTCATGAGTTCAAATCTCAATGGGACTTCCTCAAAGTTAACTCAATATTTAAATTCACCCTCAATTAACAAGGCTATTAAACAGCTTTGAGACTGACCCTGGAGCAACAATCTCCTTTTGTCTCCAGTAATATCGCTCTCCCTTCCCGTTCTGCATCTTTTTCCCGCTATCGAGCTTTCCCCGTCCCTCACAGACTCCCCTTCCCCTCTCTCCCCCACCCTTTCACTCTCTCTCTCTCCGTCCCCTCTCTTTCCCCACGCCCCTCTTTCTCTCTCCCTTTCCCCTTCACTTCTCTTTCCAACTCCTCCATGATCACCTTCCCCTTCCCGCCTCTCTCTAACCCTTCCCTTTTCTCGCCCTCCACTTCCCCTCTCTCCCCTTCTCTCTCACTTTCATTCACCGCGCACTCCTTCCCTCTCTCTCCTTCCTCCTCTATCTTCCCTCTCTCTCCCCTCCCCCTCATTCCCCTACTCACTCTCTCCACCCTCTCTCCCCCTCCCGTTCTGCCTTTTCACTCTCCCTTTCCCTCTCCCCTCCCCTCTCTCTCCTCCCCTACCTCCTCTGTCTCTCCCTTTTCCCTTTCTTTTCAGATTCCCCCCTTCTCCCTCTCTTTCTCATTCCCATCTCTCCTCTCCCCATCTCTCTCCCCTTCCCCCTCTCTCACTCCTTCCACTCTCTCTCCACTTCCCCTCTCTCTCTCTCACTCCTCCCCTCTCTTCCCCTCCCCTCCCCTCCCCCTCTCACTCCTTCTACTCTCTCCCTCCCTTCCACACTCTCTCCCTCCCTTCCACACTCTCTCTCCCCTTTCCCCCTCTCATTCCTTTCCCTCCCTCTCTTCCTCTTCCCCCTCCTTCCCCCTCTCTCTCACTCCTTCCTTCTCTGTCTCCCCTTCCCCCTCTCTCTCACACCTTCCACTCTCTCTTTTCCCTTCCCGTCTCTTTCCTGCTCATTCCCCTGTCTTTCCCAGAATAGGTGGCTCCATAGCTCAGGGGTTAGAGCACTGGTCTAGTAAACCAGGGGTCGTGAGTTCAAATCTCACTGGGGCCTACTCAAAATCAGCTTATTTATTAAATTCACCGTCAATTAACAAGGGCTTTAATTATCAATATGAACCACCCTGGAACAACAGGCTCCCCTCTCCTCTCCTTGTCACCCTTCCACTCTCTCTCCCCTTCCAAATCTTTCTCTGCCCTCCCCATCACTGTTATGTTTAGAATAAATCCACGGGACCGTATCGTAAGCTGAAACTATTGTGACCTTGGTCTCTTTATTGAGACCCCAGAGTGGGGAAGCAGCAGGGTGGATCACCTTATGCACCTGCTTGTCCCAGGGTGCACAAGTGACCCTTGGGCCTCCCACAGGTGTGCCCCCTAGTGGCAAGTCTGACATATTGGTGAGGTTTAGGTGCATACATAACATCACTCCCCCCCCGCCCCCTCCAAAGGCTTATGTACCAGTTATGTGCAAGTTGAGGCGATATGACGCCCTGTGTCCCCGGGTCGATCACCTGATTTGAATTCCTGGCCTGGGTGAGTTGGTCGGAACGTTGCTGCCCGGCCGAGTGCCTGGTGTGATGGGACAGACGTGGCCAGGTCCTTTCACAATGGTGGCCTGCTTATCGATAGTTTGCAGTCTGGTCTGGTCCAAACGCTTTCTGCGTTTGCTCAGTACATGGTTTCACAACCAAACACTCCATTTTCATCACACACACACACACACACACTCCATTCCCCTCTTTGTCTCACACAGTGCTCTCGGCCCCATCTGGGGGCCCTGAATATTGTCCACGTCACTTATTCTGATGTGGCGTGGAGGGGGGCCGTACGATCGTGGTGCATTCTCTGCTGATAGCAGACGGAAGGCTCGGTCCTGAGCGACTCTGTCCGGTGACTGCGTAGCAACCCGGGACAGCCGGGGTCTGTAGGGAGTCTACCGCGACACGTGTGGTGCTCGGCTTGGTGATCTGGACTGCCCGCTGCGGACTATTGTCGCTGACCCTAAGGCCTGGAGAGCCCAGGATGGGCCGATACGGCCCTGAGACTTTCAGTGGTAGCGGGAGGCCGTGTGGACTCCCGTGGATCCTGGGACGTAGTACGGAGGTTCCCGCACCACCGACTGTGTGTAGCCTCCCTGCCTTTCTTTGTAACACGTTGCAGGGTTTGTCCCACAGGGGGGGGAGGCAATCTGATGGGATGAGCATTACGTCTTTGCGACGGATAAGCTGCAACACTCCCGTCTGGCGGTTCGCCGTGAGCAGGCGGTAATGTGATAACACATCACTTCCTACAAGTACTTTGTCAGATACATATACGACCGGTTGGTGTTTGCCCGCTACTTTGGCTTGTTTTAACGTACCCCCGACCCCATATGATAGTACACCATTGGCCGCGAAAGATCGCTCACATGGGTTCCACAGTGCAAACAACTTATTGGAACATAGTGGGTTCCTGGCCTTCTCAGCGGCCCCCCCCTTTACCTTTGCCCCAAACCCAGTGGCCTTCCTCGCTGGCCAACACATGCCTCTGTTCCGTAGCGGCCACATCCCGTGGTCTGGACGTTTCTCTCGACCCGTGGTCTGGACGCTTCTCTCGACTGCCGCCATCTTCCTCCCCAGGGATTCCCGCCTCTGGCGTCGGGAAGACACATTCGGATGGTTTCGGCCGGAGCCCCACTCCGCTTGGTCGACCTGGAGCCTCTTCCGTCGCCGCCAAGAGGTCGTCGGCTTCGGGTGCTGGGTACCCCCGTCTGTAACCGCTGCTCGGTTGGTCTTCGCCTCCTGGTGGTCGCGAGGAGCGGCCTGTGCCTCGGGGGTCTGCAAATGGATCTGCTCCTCTCCCCCCTTCCCCCTCTCTCTCCCCCCTTCCCCCTCTCTCTCCCCCCTTCCCCCTCTCCCCCTTCCCCCTCTCTCTCTCCCCTTCCCCCTCTCTCCCATTCCCCCTCTCCCCCCTTCTCCCTCTCTCCCCTTCCCCCGCTCTCCCCTCCCCCCTCTCTCCTCTCACTCCTTCAGGAGCAGGCCATTGGGAAAAGCATAATTCGGTCAGGCAGAGTCAGCATGGATTTATGAAGGGGAAGTCATGTTTGACTAAGTTGCTGGAATTCTTTGAGGATGTAACCAACAGGGTGGATAAAGGGGAACTCATTTTAAGAGTGGAAAGCAAGTCTTCCTCGATTCCGAGGGACTGCCTCTTGCAATGTCTGTCAGCTTGTAATATTTGTAGCTCCACATTGAGGATGTGGACGTATTGTGTACTGCAAGTGCAGAGTTAATAATAAACAGAATTCGGCGGGTTTCCGGAGACTTCCGAGAGAGCTGCGCGCCATGTTAGGAAGCTGTGTGTGCTGTGCCCTGTGAATATATCACACCGATGCTGATGATGTGAGAGACAAAGAGTGAGAGAGAAAGAGAAAGTCAGGTTGAGAGATTGAGTGAGAAGGAAAAAGAGTAAGGGAGAGGCAGAATCCCATTTGGCCCATCGTATCCACGCCGACCGGCCAAGAGCAACCCAGCCTCATCCTACTTTCCAGCTCGAGGTCTGTGGGTTACAGCACTTCAAGTTCTTTTTCAATGTGGTCATCTTTTAACGTGGACAAAAAGGTTCCAGGGTCAGTCTGGGAGCTGTTTAATATTTATAATTGAAGCTCCTGTTAATTGAAATTATGATCCAATTTTGAGGAGGCCCCAGTGAGATTTGAACCCACTACCCCTGGTTTACTAGACCAGTGCTCTAACCCCTGAGCTATGGAGCCATCTGCTCTGGTCTGTGGGTCATTCCCCAGTTAGTGCTGTGTGTTTGAAGAATGAGGAGGGGTCAGTGAAACGCTCAGATTGTGTCTCATCCCCCAGACTCCTGCCTCCGTCTCTTCAATATTCACTTCTCAACATCGATATATCGGGTCTTTCACGTCGTAAAACATCCCAAGGCAACTCAGTCACACTCTGTCCCAATCTCTCTGTCTCTCTGTCTCTCTGTCTCTCTCACTCCTGCTCCTATTTCTTGTGTTGTTATGATTGTTCAGGGATGAATCACCCAGTCTCAGAGCCACCCGTATATAACCCGATATTTCACACTTCCTGCTTTATTCCCAGGATGTGATGAAGGGGAAAATGAACCACTTGGGGTTTTTACCCATAATGCATCCCTCAGCGATGTGTTTGACCCCTGATAGATAGATGGATAGATAGATGGATAGATAGACAGATAGATAGACAGATAGATAGATAGATAGACAGATAGATAGACAGATAGATAGATAGATAGATAGATAGATAGATAGACAGACAGACAGACAGACAGATAGATAGATAGATAGATAGATAGATAGATAGATAGACAGACAGATATCTAGATAGATAGAACAAAACAGAGATTGATACACAGCACTAACTGGGGAATGACCCACATGCCAAAACAGGTAGCTCCAAAGCTCAGGGGTTAAAGCCCTGGTTTGGTAAACCAGGGGTTGTGAGTTTAAATCTCAGTGGGGCTACTCAAAATTAGCTCGGTATTTAAACTCACTGTCAATTAACAAGAGTCTTAATAATAAATATTAAACAGCTCTGTAACCAACCCAGAAACAACAGACTCCTATTTGCCCCCTTCACCAATCTTTCTCACTCCTTTATTCTTCTCTCTATCTCTCCGCTTCTGCCTTTCCCTTCATTCTCACTTTCTATTTTCCCCCCTCTCATTGCCAGTCGCTCTGTCTCTCTCTCTGCCCTTTACGTCTCTCTCTCTCTCTGTCTCTCTCTGTCTCTGCCATTCGGCCCCTCAAGCCTGTTAGAGAGGGTGCAGAAAATATTTACCAGCATTTGTAGGATCTTGCGGAGACATCGTTGGTGGTATTTCTCCAGCGACTTGAGCTGTCTGCTGTACATGGTCCATGTCTCTGAGCCATACAGGAGGGCGGCTATTACTACAGCCCTGTAGACCATGAGCTGGGTGGTAGGTTTGAGGGCCTGGTCTTCAAACACTCTTTTCCTCAGGCGGCCGAAGGCTGCACTGGCGCACTGGAGGCGGTGTTGGATCTGGTGGTCAATGTCTGCTCTTGTTGATAGGAGGCTCCCGAGGTTTGGGAAATGGTCCACGTTGTCCAGGGCCACGCGTGGATCTTGATGACTGGGGCGCAGTGCTGTGCGGCGAGGACAGGTTGGTGGAGGACCTTTGTCTCACGGATGTTTAGTGTAAGGCCCGAGCTCTCGTACGCCTCAGTAAATACATTGACTATATCCTGGAGTTCAGCCTCTGAATGTGCGCAGACTCAGGTGTCGTCCGCGTACTGTAGCTCGACGACAGAGGTTGTGGTGGTCTTGGTGATCATCGATTCCATTCATGCCGCTTCAAAGGATACGTTTGCAAGGGCTGTGTAACAATGGGATACCTCCAACGTATGTGCAGGCGAGCTGCAAACCCTGCTAATCCTGCAAACCATCATGTTGCAGAGGAGGACAGATCCACGGCGGAACACGATGAACCAGAGCCTCAGACCGAGGAGGCAGAGGCTCCAAATCTTTCTCTGCCCTCCCCATCTACACAACCTGTTCTACATTTTTATCTTGTTTTCCCCATCTCTCACTCATTCCCCTCTCTCACCCTCTGCCTTCTCCCCTTTCTCCTCCCTCTCTCTCTCCCCTTCCCGCTCTTACACACTCGTTACCCTCTCTCTCGCTCCTTCCCCCCTCTCTCTCACTCCTTCACTTTTCTCTCTCCCTTTCCTCTCTCCTCTTCTCGTCTCTCTTACACACTCTCTTCCCTTCCAAATCCCTCTCTCCCTTCCCCATCACGACCCGTTCTACATCTTTTCACCCCTCTCTCCCTTTCCCACTATCTCGTTTTCCCCGTCTCTCAATCATTCCCCTCTCCCTCCTTCCCCTTCCCTCACCTCACCCTCTCTCCTTTCCCCTCGCTCCCCTTCCCTCACTCACACCTTCCCCACTCGCTCCCCCTTCCACTCTCTCTCTCTCCCCATCCCCTCCCTCTATCTCCCCTTTCCCTCCCTCTATTTCCCCTTTCCCTCTCTCTTCCTCCCTCTCTCTCCCCTTCCCCACTCTCTCCCCTTCTCCTCCCTCTCTTTCCCTCCCCTCTCTCTCCCCTTTCCCTCTCTCTTCCTCCCTCTCTCACTCCTTCCCCACTCTTTCCCCTTCCCCCTCTCTCTCACTCCTTCCCAACTCTCTCCCCTTCCTCCTCTCTCTCACTCCTTCTGTTATGTATGTAAACCTGTAATTACCATGTCTAACCACCAGAGGGCTTATCCCCCGGAGTCCAAAGGGAGCCCACAATCCGTTGGGAGCACCTGTATATAAGGAGGCCACACAGGCTGGAGAGGCACTCTGAGATCTGCACTAAAGGACTACGGTCACACTTACTTTGAGCTTGCAGCATCTAGTCTGACACTTTTTTCAAGACATAACAACAGGCGACGAGGTACAGATGACGAACCCCAATGCAACAATGCGGAGAACTGTGAGCATCCTGGAGAAATTTTCGAAGGGAGTAGTTTGGGAAACCTTCGTGGAACGACTTGAGGAATATTTTGTGGCCAACGAGCTGGAAGAAGAAACGAACACTGCCAAACCAAGGGCGATCCTCCTCACCGTTTGTGGGCCATCAACATGTGGCCTCATGAAAATCCTGCTCGCTCCAACGAAACCCACAGACAAGTCGTACGATGCATTGTGCACACTGGTCCGGGAGCATCTAAATACAAAGGAAAGCGTTCTGATGGCGAGGTATCGGCTCTACACGTACAAGAGGTCTGAAGGCCAGGAAGTGGCGAGCTATGTCACTGAGCTAAGGCGCCTTTGCAGGACATTGCGAATTTGAAGGACACTTGGACCATATGCTCAGGGACTTCTTTGTACTTGGCATTGGCCATGAAGTAATAATTCGCAAACTTTTGACTGTAGAGACCCCAACCTTGAGTAAAGCCATAGCGATAGCCTAGGTGTTTATTGCCACCAGTGACAATACTAAGCAAATCTCTCAGCACACAAGTGCTGCTACAAGTACTGTGAACAAAGTAACATAGTTTTCGAATCGAAATGTACATGGCAGGACTTACACGCCTGTAGCTGCACATCCGCAGATGTCTCAGAGTCCGCCATCAAGGGTGGTGAATACAAGGCCATTAACACCTTGTTGGCGCTGCGGGGGTGATCATCGATTCCATTCATGCCGCTTCAAAGGGTACGTTTGCAAGGGCTGTGGAACAATGGGACACCTCCAACGTATGTGCAGGTGAGCTGCAAACCCTGCTAATCCTGCAAACCACCTTGTTGCAGAGCAGAACAGATCCACGGCGGAACACGATGAACCAGAGCCTCAGACTGAGGAGGCAGAGGTATATGGGGTGCACACATTTACCACAAAGTGTCCCCCGATAATGCTGAAGGTTGAATTAAATGGGCTCCCGGTGTCCATGGAGCTGGACACGGGCGCGAGCCAGTCCATAATGAGCAAAAAGACTTTCGATAAGTTGTGGTGCAACAAGGCTTCAAGGCCAGTCCTGACTCCCATTCGAACCAAACTTAGAACGTACACAAAGGAACTGATTCCCGTAATCGGCAGTGCTACCGGAAAGATCTCCTACGATGGAGCGGTGCATGATTTACCACTGTGGGTGGTACCGGGCGATGGCCCCACGCTGTTCGGCAGGAGCTGGCTGGGAAAGATACGCCCATCGACGACACCTCATGTGCCCAGGTCCTAAGCAAGTTCCCCTCGCTGTTCGAACCAGGCGTCGGGAAGTTCCAAGGAGCAAAAGTGCAGATCCATTTAATTCCGGGGGCGCGACCCATCCATCACAAGGTGAGAGCGGTACCTTACATGGTGAGAGAGAGGGTGGACATTGAGCTGGACAGGCTGCAACGAGAGGACATCATTTCGCCGATCGAATTCAATGAGTGGGCCAGTCTGATCGTTCCAATCCTCAAGGGAGACGGCACCGTCAGAATCTGTGGTGATTACAAAGTAACGATCAAACGTTTCTCCCTGCAGGATCAATACCCGCTACCAAAGGCTGATGACCTATTTGTCACGCTGGCCGGGGGTGAAAACATTCACGAAGCCGGACTTGACCTCGGCCTACATGACGCAGGAGCTGGTGGAATCTTCGAAAGGCCTCACCTGCCTCAACACGCACAAAGGTCTTTTCGTTTACGACAGATGCCCGTTTGGGATTCGATCAGCCACGGCGATATTCCAGAGGAACACGGAAAGCTTGCTGAAGTGGGTCCCGTGCACCGTGGTCTTCCAGGATACATCTTGGTTACAGATCGGGACACCGTCGAGCATTTGCAGAACGTGGAGGAGCTCCTTAGTCAGCTTAATCGTGTGGGGCTCAGGCTGAAATGCTCGCAGTGCGTTTTCCTAGCGCCTGAAGTGGAGTTCCCGGGGAGAAGAATCGCGGCGGACGGCATCAGGCCCACCGATTCGAAGACGGGGGCAATCGAGAAGGCACCGAGACCACGGAACGTGACGGAGCTGCGGTCGTTTCTAGGACTCCTGAACTATGTTGGTAACTTCTTACCGGGTCTTGTCACATTGTTAGAACCCCTGCACCCTCCACTGCGTAAGGGAGATGAATGGGTCTGGGGTAAAAGCTAAGAAAATGCCTTTGAGAAAGCTAGGAAGCTGTCATGTTCAAACAAATTGCTTGTGTTGTACGATCCATGTAAACGTTTGGTACGAGCATGTGATGCGTCGTCGTACGGGGTCGGGTGTGTATTGTAACAAGCTAATGAATCTGGGAAATTGCAACCGGCTGCTTATGCAACCAGAAGTCTGTCTAAGGCCGAGAGGACCTACAGTATGATCGAGAGAGAAGCGTTAGTGTGTGTTTACGGGGTAAAGAAAATGCATCAATATCTGTTCGGGCTCAAATTCGAATTGGAAATCGACCATAAGTCGCTTATATCTCTCCTTTCTGAAAATTAGGGGATAAATACGACTGCATCGGCCCGCATCCAGAGATGTGCGCTCACGTTGTCCACATACAACGACACCATCCGCCACAGGCCAGGCACAGAAAACTGTGCCGATGCTCTCAGTAGGCTAACATTGCCCACCACCGGGGTGGAGATGACACAGCCCGCAGATTTAGTTATGGTAATGGAAGCATTCCCTTTCCGACAGATTCTCCCTCTCTCTCACTCCTTTAGGAGCAGGCCATTGGGAAAAGCATGATTCGGTCAGGCAGAGTCAGCATGGATTGATGAAGGGGAAGTCATGTTTGACTAATTTATTGGAATTCTTTGAGGATGCAACAAACAGGATGGATAAATGGGGACTCAGTTTTCAAGTGGCAGCAAGTTCTCCTCCATTCCCAGGGACTGCCGATGATGATGATGTTAGAGACAGACAGAGAGTCAGGTCGAGAGATTGAGTGAGAAGGGAATAAGGCAGAAACCCATTTTGGCCCACTGTACCCACACCCACCGACCAAGCCCAATCCCACTTTCTATCTGTATATCTGCAGGTTACAGCACTTCAAGTACAATCTAAATGCGGTAATCTTTTAATGTGGACAAGACAGTGTTTGTTGTTCCAGAGTCAGTCTGGGAACTGTTTAATATTTATAATTACATCCCTTGTTAATTGACACTGTATTTAAATACTGAGCTAATTTTGAGTAGGCCCCAGTGAGATTTGAACCCACAACCCCTGGTTTTTACTAGACCAGTGCTCTAACCCCTGAGCTATGGAACCACCTGCCCTGGGCTGTGGGTCATTCCCCAGTTAGTGCTGTGTGTTTGAAGAATGAGGAGGGGTCAGTGAAACGCTCAGATTGTGTCTCATCCCCCAGACTCCTGCCTCCGTCTCTTCAATATTCACCTCTCAACATCGATATATCGGGTCTTTCACGTAGTAAAACATCCCAAGGCAACTCAGTCACACTCTGTCCCAATCTCTCTGTCTCTCTGTCTCTCTGTCTCTCAGTCTCTCTCTGTGTATCATTCTCAGTCTCTCTCTCTCTGTCTCTCTGTCTCTCTATCTCTCACTCTCTCTCTGTCTCTCTCACAATCTCACTCATTCTCTCTCTCTGTCTCTCTATCACTTTTTCTCTGTCGCTCACTGTCTCTCGAGCCGGAAGGGGTTAGAGAGTGGGAAGGGGAAAATCAGAAGGGAAAGGAGAGAGAGAGAGAGAGAGAGACAGAGAGATTGAGCCAGAGTGTGACTGAGTTGCCTTGAGATGTTTTACTACGTGAAAGACCCGATATATCGATGTTGAGAGGTGAATATTGAAGAGACGGAGGCAGGAGTCTGGGGGATGAGACACAATCTGAGCGTTTCACTGACCCCTCCTCATTCTTCAAACACACAGCACTAACTGGGGAATGACCCACAGCCCAGGGCAGGTGGTTCCATAGCTCAGGGGTTAGAGCATTGGTCTAGTAAATCAGGGGTCGTGGGTTCAAATCTCACTGGGGCCTACTCAAAATTAGCTCAGTATTTAAATTCACTGTCAATTAACAAGGGGTTTAATTATAAATATTAAACAGTTCTGAGACCAACCCTGGAACAACAGACTCCTGTCTCTCTCTTCCCCATCACGACCTGTTCTACATCTTTTTCCCACGATCTCGCTTTCCCAGCTCTCACTCATTCCCCTCTCCCCCCTCCATTGCCTCACCCTCTCTCTCAGCTATCCACTCTCTCATTCTGTCTCTTTCGCAGACCCAGTCTCTCCACCCTCTCTCCCCTTCCCCTCGCCTTTTCACTCTCCACTTCCCTCCCTCCCCTCCTTCCTCTCTCGCTCTCTTTTCCCTTTCTTTTCAGAATCCCCGTTCTCCCTCTCTCTCCCCTTCCTTTCTCTCTCCCTTGCCTCCTCCCTTTCTTGCCTTCCCATCTCTCTCCCCTTCCCCCCTCTCCCCTTCCATCTCTTACTCTCCCCTTCCCCCTCTCCCTCACTCCTTCCATTCTCTCTTTTCCCTTCCCCTCCCTTTCCTGCTCCTTCCCCTTGTCTTTTCACACAGCAGGTGGCTCCATAGCTCAGGGGGTAGAGCACTGGTCTAGTAAACCAGGGGTCGTGGGTTCAAATCTCACTGGGACCTACTCAAAATTAGTTCAGTATTTAAGTTCGCAAGGGCTTTAATTGTAAATATGGGTCAAATACTTTATTAAGATGGAGAGTGACAGAGTTAATTCAGAGATGAGGGCTTTGAATTTCAAGAAAGGGCACTTTGATGGTGTGAGATGTGAATAAAGTGGTCAGTGATCCTTAAAGGGTTGATGTTGGATTGACAATGGTAAACATTTAAAGATCACATGGATGAACTCCAACAATTGTACATCCCTGTCTGGAGTAAAAATAAAACGGGGAACGTGGCTCCAACCTTGGCTAACAAGGGAAGGATAGTGTTAAATCCAAGGAAGAGGCATATAAATTGGCCAGAAAAAGCAGCAAACCTGAGGACTGGGAGAATTTTGTAATACAGCAGAGGAGGACAAAGGGTTTAACCAGGAGGGGGAAAATAGAGTATGAGAGGAAGCTTGCAGGCAACAAAAGAACTGACTGCAAAAGCATCTAAAAAGATTAGTGACGACAAACATCGATACCTTGCAGTCAGATTCAGGTGAATTTATAATGGGCAACAAAGAAATGGCGGACCAGTTAAACAAATACTTTGGTTCTGTCTTCACGAAGGAAGACACAAATAAGTTTCCGGAAGTACAAGGGGACCGAGGGTCTAGTGAGAAGGGGGAACTGAAGGATATCCTTATTAGGTGGGAACTTGTGTTCGGCAAATTGATGGGATTGAAGGCTGATAAATCCTCGGGGCCTGATAGCCTGCATCCCAGAGTACTTAAGGAAGTGGCCCTCAAAATAGTGGATGCATTGGTGATCATTTTCCAACAGTCTATCGACTCTGGATCAGTTCCTATGGACTGGAGGGTAACTAATGTTATGCCGCTGTTTAAAAAAGTAGGGAGAGAGAAAACAGGTAATTATAGACCGGTTAGCCTGACATCAGTAGTGGGGAAAATGATGGAATCAATTATTAAACATGAAATAGCAGCACATTTGGAAAGCAGTGACAGGATCGGTCCAAGTCAGCATGGATTTATGAAAGGGAAATCATGCTAGACAAATCTTCAAGAATTTTTTGAGGATGTAACTAGTAGAGTGGACAAGGGAGAACCAGTGGATGTGGTGTATTTGGACTTTCAAAAGGCTTTTGACAAGGTCCCACACAAGAGATTGGTGTGCAAAATTAAAGCAGATGGTATTGGGAGTAATGTACTGACGTGGATAGAGAACTGGTTGGCAGACAGGAAGCAGAGAGTTCGGGATAAACGGGTCATTTTCAGAATGGCAGGCAGTGACTAGTGGGGTGCCGCAGGGCTCAGTGCTGGGACCCCAGCTATTTACAATATACATTAATGATTTGGATGGAGGAATTGAGTGTAATATCTCCAAGTTTGCAGATGACACTAAACTGGGTGGCGGTGTGAGCTGTGAGGAGGACACTAAAAGTGTGCAGGGTGACTTGGACAGGTTAGGTGAGTGGGCAAATGCATGGCAGATGCAGTATAATGTGGATAAATGTGAGTTTATCCACTTTGGGGGCAAAAACACAAAGGCAGAATATTATCTGAATGGCGACAGATTAGGAAAAGGGGAGGTGCAACGAGACCTGGGTGTCATGGTACATCAGTCATTGAAAGTTGGCATGCAGGTACAGCAGGCAGTGAAGAAGGCAAATGGCATGTTGGCCTTCATAGCGAGGGGATTTGAGTATAGGAGCAGGGAGGTCTTACTGCAGTTGTACAGGGCCTTGGTGAGGCCTCACCTGGAATATTGTGTTCAGTTTTGGTCTCCTAATCTGAGGAAGGACATTCTTGCTATTGAGGGAGTGCAGCGAAGGTTCACCAGACTGATTCGCGGGATGGCAGAACTGACATATGAGGAGAGACTGGATCGACTGGGCTTATATTCACTGGAATTTAGAAGGATGAGAGGGGATCTCATAGAAACATATAAAATTCTAACGGCACTGGACAGGTTAGATGCAGGAAGAATGTTCCCGATGTTCGGGAAGTCCAGAACCAGGGGACATAGTCGAAGGATAAGGCGTAAGCCATTTAGGACTGAGATGAGGAGAAACTTCTTCACTCAGAGAGTTGTTAACCTGTGGAATTCCCTGCCGCAGAGAGTTGTTGATTCCAGTTCATTGGATATATTCAAGAGGGAGTTAGATATGGCCCTTACGGCTAAAGGGATCAAGGGGTATGGAGAGAAAGCAGGAATGGGGTACTGAGGGAATGATCAGTCATGATCTTATTGAATGGTGGTGCAGGCTCGAAGGGCCGAATGGCCTACTCCTGCACCTATTTTCTATGTTTCTATATTCCTATGTAAGACAGAACCAAAGTATTTGTTCAGTTGAACTGCCATTTCTTTGTTCCCCATTACAAATTCACCTGATTCTGACTGCAAGGGACCTACATTTGTCTTCACTAATCGTTTTCTCTTCACATATCTATAGAAGCTTTTGCAGTCAGTTTTTATGTTCCCTGCAAGCTTACTCTGATACTTTACTTACCCCGTCCTAATTAAACCCTTAGTCCTCCTCTGCTGAATTCTAAACAACAGACTCCCCTCACACCCTTCCCCCTCTCCTCTTCTCGTCTCTCTGACACTCTCAATCCCCTTCCAAATCTCTCTCTCCCTTCTCCATCATGACCCGTTCTACATTTTTTTACCCCCTCTGCCTTTCCCGCTATCTCGCTTTCCCCATCTGTCATTCATTCCCTTCTCCCCCCTTCCCCCTCCCTCACCTCACCCTCTCTCCTTCCCCCTCTCTCTCTTCCCCCTCTCTCCTTTCATTCTCTCCCCACTCCTTCCTCTCTCTCCTTCCTCCTCTATCTTCCCTCTCTCTCTCCGCTCCCTCTCTCTCTTTCCCTGCCTGCTCTTTCCCCGACCCAGTCTCTCCCCACTCTCTCCCCTTTCACTCTCCTCTCTCTTTTCCCTTTCTTTTCCCTTTCTTTTCAGATTCTCCCCTTCTCCCTCTCTCTCCCCTTCCTTTCTCTTTCACCTGACTCCCCTCTTTCTCCCCTCCACCTCTCTCTCACTCCTTCCACTCTCTCCCCTTCCCCCTCTATCTCACTCCTTCCACTCTCTCTTTTCCCTTCCCCTCTCTTTTCTGCTCCTTCCCCTGTTTTTCCCAAAGCAGTTGGCTCCATAGCTCAGGGGTTAGAGCACTGATCTTGAAAACCAGGGGTTCTGAATTCAAATCTCACTGGGGCCGACTCAAAATCAGTTCAATATTTAAATTCAATGTCAATTAATAAGTGTTTTAAACATAAATATTAAACAGCTCCGAGACCGACCCTGGAGCAATCGTCTCCTCTTGTCTCCAGTAATCTCTCTCTCCCTTCCCATTCTACATCTTTTTCCTGCTGTATAACGTTCCCCGTCTTTCACACACTCCACTCTCCCCCGCTCACCCTCTCTCCTTCCCCCTGTCTCTCCCCTTCCCCTCTCTCCCCCCATCCTTTCACTCTCTCTCTCTCCGTCCCCCCTCTCTATCCCCTCGCCCCTGTATCTCTCTCCCCATTCCCCGCTCTCTTACCCCTTCCCTTCTCTTTCCCACTCCTCCTCTCTCGCTCTCCCATTCCCCTCCCACATTCACCTTCCTGCCTCTCTCTCGCTCTCCACTTCCCCTCTCTCCCCTTCTCTCTCACTTTCATTCACCCCCTACTCCTTCCCTCTCTCTCCCCTCCCACTCATTCCCCGACCACCCTCTCTCCCCTTCCCCCTCTGCCTTTTCACTCTCTCTTTCCCTCTCCCCTCCCCTCTCTCTCCTCCCCGACCTCCTCCATCTCTCTCTCTTCCCTTTCTTTTCACATTCTCCCCTTCTCCCTCTCTTTCCCGTTCCCATCTCTCCTCTCCCCTTCTCTCTCTCCCCTTCCCTTCTCTCTCTTCCTCCATGTCTCCCCTTCCCCCTCCCTCTCATTCCTTCTACCTCTCTCTCACTCCTTTCACTCTCTCTCTCTCCGCTTCCCCCTCTCTCTACCCTTCAACTCTCACTCCTTCCCCCTCTTTTTCCCTTTCCCCCTCTTTCCCCTGCCACACCGTTCCCTTCCCCCCTTCTCTCTCCCCTTCCCACTCTCTTCCTCTCTGTCTCCATTCCCTCTCTGTCCCCATCCCTCTCTCACTCCTCCCCTCTCTTCCCCTCCCCCTCTTTCCCCTCTCCCCTCTCTCCCTCCCTTCCACACTCTCTCTCTCCCCTTCTGCTCCCTCTCTCTCCCCTTCCCTCCCTCCCTCTCTCTCTCCCCTCCCTCTCTCTCTCCCCTTCCCCCTCTCTCTCACTCCTTCCCCCTCTCTCTTTTCCCTTCCCCTCTCTTTCCTGCTCCTTCCCCTGTCTTTCCTAGAGCAGGTGGCTCCAGAGCTCAGGGGTTAGAGCACTGATCTAGGAAACCAGGTGGTCGTGGGTTTGAATCTCATTGGGGCCTACTCAAAATTAGTTCAGTATTTAAATTTATTGTCAATTAACAAGTGTTCTAATTTTAAATATTAAACAGCTCCGAGACTGACCCTGGAATAATAGGCTCCCCTCTCCCCCTCCAAATCTCTCTCTGTCTTCCCCATCATGACCCGTTCTACATCTTTTTCCCCTCTCTTCCCCCTTCCCCCTCCATCGCCACATCCTCTCTCTCCCCTCGCCCTACGCACTCTCACCCCCCTCTCTCCCCTTCACCCTCTCTCTCTCTCTCCGTCCTCTCTCTGTTTCCCCTTCCCCTCTCTCACTCCTTCCACTCTCTCTTTCCCCTTCCCCTCTGTTTCCAACTCTTTCCCCGCTCTGGCTCTCCCCTCCCCCTCTTTCCGCTCTCTCCACTTCCCTCTCTAATGACATTCTCTCACTCCTTCCCCTCTCTCTCCTTCCTCCTCTATCTTCCCTCTCTCTCCTCTCCCCCTCTCACTCCCCCTCTTTCCGCTCTCTCCACTTCCCTCTCTAATGACATTCTCTCACTCCTTCCCCTCTCTCTCCTTCCTCCTCTATCTTCCCTCTCTCTCCCCTTCCCCTCTCTGCCCTTCCCCCCCGAGAGACCCACAGAGAGAAAGTGAGAGTGTGTGAGAGAGACGGAGAGAGTGAGAACGAGAGAGAGACAGAGACTGAGAGAAAGAGAGATTGAGGCAGAGTGTGACTGAGTTGCCTTGGGATGTTTTACTACGTGAAAGGCCCGATATTCGTTGGAATTCAGAAGAATGAGAGGTGATCTTATCGAAATGTTTCAGATTATGAGGGGGCTTGACAAGGTGGATGCAGAGAGGATGTTTCCACTGATGGGGGAGACTAGAACTAGGGGACATGGTCTTAGTATAAGGGGCCTCCCATTTAAAACTGAGATGAGGAGAAATTTCTTCTCTCAGAGGGTTGTAAATCTGTGGAATTCGCTGCCTCAGAGAGCTGTGGAAGCCGGGACATTGAATATATTTAAGACAGAGATAGACAGTTCCTTAACCGATAAGGGGATAAGGGGGCGGGCAGGGAAGTGGAGCTGAGTCCATGATCGTTTCAGCCATGATCGTATTAAATGGCGGAGCAGACTCGAGGGGCCGTATGGCCTACTCCTGCTCCTATTTCTTATGTTGCCCTCTCTCTCCCCTTCCCCTCCCTCTCTTTTTCCTTCCCCCCTCTCTCTCACTACACTTCTGCTCTCTCCCCTTCCCCACTCCTTCTCACTCCTTCCCCTCTCTCTTCCCCTCGCTCTCTTTCCCACTCCTTCCCATCTCTCTCACCCGCTTCCCCTCTCTCTTCCACCCTCTCTCCCCTTCCCCTTATTTCTCTCTCCCCTTGCAGTCTCTCTCTCCCTTCCCCTTCACGGCCTGTTCTTAATCTTGTTACCCCTCTCTCACTTTCCTGCTATCTCACTTTCCCCGTCTCTCACTCATTCCCCTCTTCCCCCTTCACCCTCCCTCGCCCCACCTTCTTCCCTTCCCTCCTCTCACTCCTTCCCCCTCTCTCACTCCTTCCCCCTCTCTCTCCTCCCTCTCCCCCTCTGCCCCCTTCACCTCTGCCATTTCACTCTCCCTCCCCTCTCTTTCCTCCCCTCCCTCCTCTCTCTCTTCCCTTTCTTTTCAGATTCTCCCCTTCTCCCTCTCTCTCCCCTTCCTTTCTCTCTCCCTACCTCCTCCTTCTCTCCTCATCCTCTCTCTCCCCTTCCCCTCTCTCTCACACCTTCCCCCTCTTTCTCACTCCTTCCACCTCTCTCTCACTCATTCCCTCTCTCTCCCCTTCCCTCTCACTTTCCCCTTCCCCTCTCTCTCTCTCCCCTTCCCTCTCTCTATCCCCTTCCCCTCTCTCTCACTCCTTCCATTCTCTCTTTTCCCTTCCCCTCTCTTTCCTGCTCCTTCCCCCTGTCATTCCCAGAGCAGCTGGCTCCATAGGTCAGGGGTTAGAGCACTGGTCTTGTAAACCAGGGGTTGTGAGTTCACATCTCACTGGGGTTTACTCAAGGTTTAAATTCACCGTCAATTTACAAGGGCTTTAATTATAAATATTACCAGCTCTGTGACCGACCCTGGAACAACAGGCTCTTGTCTCCCTTGCACTCTCTCTTCCCCTTCCAAATCTCTCTCTGCCACCCCCATCACTGTTATGTTCAGAATAAATCCACGGGACCGTATCGTAAGCTGACTCACTGGGGCCTACTCAAAATTAGATCAGTATTTAAATTCACCGTCAATTAATAAGGGGTTTAGTTATAAATATTAAACATCTTTGAGACTGATCCTGAAACTGCTCTTGTATTCACTGGAGTTCAGAAGAATGAGAGGGGACCTCATAGAAACGTTTAAAATTCTGACGGGTTTAGACAGGTTAGATGCAGGAAGAATGTTCCCGATGTTGGGGAAGTCCAGAACCAGGGGACACAGTCTAAGGATAAGGGGGAAGCCATTTAGGACCGAGATGAGGAGGAATTTCTTCACCCAGAGAGTGGTGAACCTGTGGAATTCTCTACCACAGAAAGTTGTTGAGGCCAATTCACTAAATATATTCAAAAAGGAGTTAGATGTAGTCCTTACTACTCGGGGAATCAAGGGGTATGGTGAGAAAGCAGGAATGGGGTACTGAAGTTGCATGTTCAGCCATGAACTCATTGAATGGCGGTGCAGGCTCGAAGGGCCGAATGGCCTGCTCCTGCACCTATTTTCTATGTTTCTATGAAACTATTGTGACCTTGGTCTCTTTATTGAGACCCCAGAGTGGGGAAGCAGCATGGTGGATCACCTTATGTACCTGCTTGTCCCAGGGTGCACAAGTGACCCTTAGGCCTCCCACAGGTGTGCCCCCTAGTGGCAAGTCTTACATATTGGTGAGGTTTAGGTGCATACATAACATCACTCCCCCCCCCGCCACCTCCAAAGGCTTATGTACCAGTTATTTGCAAGTTGAGGCGATATGACGCCCTGTGTCCCCGGGTCGATCACCTGATTTGAATTCCTGGCCTGGGTGAGTTGGTCGGAACGTTGCTGCCCGGCCGAGTGCCTGGTGTGATGGGACAGACGTGGCCAGGTCCTTTCACAATGGTGGCCTGCTTATCGATAGTTTGCAGTCTGGTCTGGTCCAAACGCTTTCTGCGTTTGCTCAGTACATGGTTTCACAACCAAACACTCCATTTTCATCACACACACACACACACTCCATTCCCCTCTTTGTCTCACACAGTGCTCTCGGCCCCATCTGGGGGCCCTGAATATTGTCCACGTCACTTATTCTGATGTGGTGTGGAGGGGGGCCGTACGATCGTGGTGCATTCTCTGCTGATAGCAGACGGAAGGCTCGGTCCTGAGCGACTCTGTCCGGTGACTGCGTAGCAACCCGGGACAGCCGGGGTCTGTAGGGAGTCTACCGCGACACGTGTGGTGCTCGGCTTGGTGATCTGGGCTGCCCGCTGCGGACTATTGTCGCTGACCCTAAGGCCTGGAGAGCCCAGGATGGGCCGATACGGCCCTGAGACTTTCAGTGGTAGCGGGAGGCCGTGTGGTCCCCCGTGGATCCTGGGACGTAGTACGGAGGTTCCCGCACCACCGACTGTGTGTAGCCTCCCTGCCTTTCTTTGTAACACGTTGCAGGGTTTGTCCCACGGGGGGGGGCAATCTGATGGGATGAGCATTACATCTTTGCGACGGATAAGCTGCAACACTCCCGTCTGGCGGTTCGCCGTGAGCAGGCGGTAATGTGATAACACATCACTTGCTACAAGTACTTTGTCAGATACATATACGACCGGTTGTTGTTTGCCCACTACTTTGGCTTGTTTTAACGTACCCCCGACCCCATATGATAGTACACCATTGGCCGCGAAAGAACGCTCACATGGGTTCCACAGTGCAAACAACTTATTGGAACATAGTGGGTTCCCGGCCTTCTCAGCGGCCCCCCCACTTTACCTTTGCCCCAAACCCAGTGGCCTTCCTCGCTGGCCAACACATGCCTCTGTTCCGTTGCGGCCACATCCCGTGGTCTGGACGTTTCTCTCGACCCGTGGTCTGGACGCTTCTCTCGACTGCCGCCATCTTCCTCCCCAGGGATTCCCGCCTCTGGCGTCGGGAAGACACATTCGGATGGTTTCGGCCGGAGCCCCGCTCCGCTTGGTCGACCTGGAGCCTCTTCCGTCGCCGCCAAGAGGTCGTCGGCTTCGGGTGCTGGGTACCTCCCGTCTGTAACCGCTGCTCGGTTGGTCTTCGCCTCCTGGTGGTCGCGACGAGCGGCCTGTGCCTCGGGGGTCTGCAAATGGATCTGCACTTCGGCGCCTGGTTCAGCTGAAGGTGGGGGGCTTGCTCAGCCTTTGAGCAAGGGGAGAGGTTGTTCGCCGGAGAAGGTACGCAGAGGTCTTCCCAGTTCCATCGAATCTTCCCCATCCACCTTCTACCAAGCAGCATTGGCCCATCACCTGAAACAATCCACAGAGGTAAATCGCGCACCGCTCCCTCATGGGATACCCTTATGCCCGCACTACCAATAACTGGTCTCAGTTCCTTGGTGTAGGTGCCCAGCTTTGCCTGAATCGGGATCAGCTTGGGTCATTGTGCTCTGTCGCCCCCCCCCACAGCCTCTCGAATGCCTTCTGGCTCATTATTGATTGACTCGCCCCCGTGTCTAGTTCCATGGAGACTGGAGTGCCGTTAGGTCCAACTTTTCACATTATCGGAGGGCTTTTGGTGGTGAAGGTGTGTACCCCATGTACTTCCCCTTCAGCCTCAGGTTGAGTTGCCTCTCCTGCTCGTTCAGCGTGACCCTCGCTGGATCGATGGTCCTCTCCTGACTCTGCCACGTGGTGAGTCACAGACCGTTTGCACATTCGCTGGAGGTGCCCCATTGTTCCACGGCCCTTGCACACACAGGGCTTGAATCGACATTGATGGGCTCGATGGCTGACCCCAGCAGGGCCAACATGGTGCTAATGGATACGCATTCACGGCCCACGGCGGACTCTGAGTCACTCGAGGCCTAGGTCTGGCCTCTGCGGTCATGTGGGCCCTGTCCTGTGCCGTTCTGCCTGCTGAATACATTATTTTATGCACAGTACTTGCCGGTGAGCTTCGAATCTGTTTCGTGTTATCGCTCGTGGATATGAAGGCCTGGGCTGTCGTGATGGCCTTGCTCAGATAGAAACATAGAAACAGAGAAAATAGGTGCAGGAGTAGGCCATTCGGCCCTTCGAGCCTGCACCACCATTCAATAAGATCATGGCTGATCATTCACCTCAGTACTCCTTTCCTGCTTTCTCTCCATACCCCTTGATCCCTTTAACCGTAAGGGCCACATCTAACTCCCTCTTCAATATATCCAATGAACTGACCTCAACAACTCTCTGCGGCAGGGAATTCCACAGGTTAACAATTCTCTGAGTGAAGACGTTTCTCCTCATCTCAGTCCTAAATGGCCTGCCCCTTATCCTTAGACTGTGTCCCCTGGTTCTGGACTTCCCCAACATCGGGAACATTCTTCCCGCATCTAACCTGTCCCGTCCCGTCAGAATCTTATACGTTTCTGTGAGATCCCCTCTCATCCTTCTAAACTCCAGTGTATAAAGGCCCAGTTTATCCAGTCTCTCCTCATATATCAGTCCAGCCATCCCGGGAATCAGTCTGGTGAACCTTCGCTGCACTCCCTCAATAGCAAGAACGTCCTTCCTCAGATTAGGAGACCAAAACTGAACACAATATTCCAGGTGAGGCCTCACCAAGGCCCTGTACAACTTCAGTAAGACCTCACTGCTCCTCTCCTCAAATCCCCTCGCGATGAAGGCCAACATACCATTTGCCTTCTTCACCACCTGCTGTACCTGCATGCCAACTTTCAATGACTGATGAACCATGACACCCAGGTCTCGTTGCACCTCCCCTTTTCCTAATCTGTCACCATTCAGATAATATTCTACCTTCGTGTTTTTGCCCCCAAAGTGGATAACCTCACATTTATCCACATTATTCTGCATCTGCCATGCATTTGCCCATTCACCTAACCTGTCCAAGTCACCCTGCAGCCTCTTAGCATCCTCCTCACAGCTCACACCGCCACCCAGTTTAGTGTCATCTGCAAACTTGGAGATATTACATTCAATTCCTGCGTTTAAATCATTGACGTATATTGTAAATAGCTGGGGTCCCAGCACTGAGCCCTGCGGCACTCCACTAGTCACTGCCTCCCATTCCGAAAAGGGCCCGTTTATCCCGGGATCCGGCAGACAGCAGCTTGCGAAGGATGACCTCGTGACCGATTCCGAGCACGAAACCGTTCGGCAACATTTCCCGCAAAGATCCCGCAAAAACCGTACTGCCCCGCAAGGAATCTTCTGGCCCTGGGAGCGCCGGTGGGTGTAAAAGTGATACCTGGCCTTTAAGGTGCTCTCCTTCGGCTTGAGGCGTTCCCACACCAGCACACACAGCTCTGTGTAAGTCTTCTCCTCTGGTTTGACCGGTGCCAGCAGGTTTTTGAGCAGGCCGTATACCGGAGACCCACATACGGTGAGGAGAATCGCCCTGGTCTTGATCGCCCTCTCTCAGCCTCGTCCTGTTCATTGGCGACGTAGTACCGGTCGGGACGCTCAACGAAGGCTTCCCAAATCATCACCCTCAACAAATCCCTCAACAAGACCAACGGCAGCCATTACCGTGTGAAGGTTGGTGATCCGTTACTCGTCGCCAGTGAGTGATGTTCAGAATAAATCCACAGGACTGTATTGCAAGCTCAAACTGTGGTGACCTTGTGCTCTTTATTCAGACTCCAGGGTGGGGAAGCAGTATGGTGAGTCACCTTATATACCTGCTTGTCCCAGGGTGTACAGGTGACCATTGGGTCTCCCACAGGTGTGCCCCCTAGTGGCAAGTCTTACATATTGGTGACGTTTACATGTGTACACAACAATCACGACCCGTTCCACATCTTTTTATTCCTCTCTCACTTTCCCGCTATCTCGCTTTCCCCGTCTCTCACTCATTCCCCTCTCCCCCTTTCCCCTCCCTCGCCTCACCCTCTTCCCGTCCCACTCTCTCCCCTTCCGACTCTGCCTTTCCACTCTCCCTCTCCCTCCTCCTTCTCCGCTCCCTTTCCTCCACTCCCTCCTCTCTCTCTCTCCTTTCCCTTTCCTTTCAGATTCTCCCCTTCTCCCTCTCTCCCCTTCCCCTTTCTCCCTCCGCTGCCTCACTCTCTCACTCCTTCCCCTCTCTCTCTCACTCCTTCCCCATCACTCCTCTTAACATCACTTTCACCTTCCCCCCGCTCTCTCTCACCTTCCCTCTCTTTCCCCTCCCCTGTCTCGCTCTCGCCTTACCCCTCTCTCTCCCATTCCCCTCTCGCTCACTCCTTCCCCTCTCCCTTTTCATTTTCTCCCCTCCTCTCTCTCTCCCCACCCTCTCCTTCTCCCTCCCCTCCCCAGTGTCCATCCCCTCCATCCTCCCTTTCATTCCCTAGCTCTCGCTCTCCCCTTTCCCATCAGACTCTCCCCCTCCCCATCTCTCCCATCCCCCCCCTCTCTCCCCTTCTCCCTCTCTCTCCCCTTCCCCCGCTCTAGCCTCCCCGCTCGAGGGACAAAGTGAGAAGGTGAGAGACAGAAAGAAAGAGAGAGAGACAGAGAGAAAGAGAGACAGAGCCAGAGTGTGACTGAGTTGCCTTGGGATGTTTTACTCCGTGAAAGACCCGATATATCGATGTTGAGAAGTCAATATTGAAGAGACGGAGGCAGGAGTCTGGGGGATGAGACACAATCTGAGTGTTTCACTGATACCCCTCCTCATTCTTCAAACAGTATTTAGTGAACCAGGTATCGTGGGTTCAAATCTCACTGCAACCTACTCAAAATTAGCTCAGTATTTAAATTCACCGTCAATTCACAAAGGCATTGATTATAAATATTAAACAGCTCTGAGATTGACCCTGGAACTACATGCTCCCCTCACACCTTTCCCTGTCTCTCTGCTTTCCAGATCACGACCCGTTGGACATTTTTTTTTTTAACTCCTCTCTCACTATCCCTCAATTTCACTTTCTCCATCTCTCTCTCCCCTTTCCCTCTCTCTCTCCCCTTCTACTCTCTCTCCTTCCGCTCCCTCCCCTCACTCCTCTCTCTCCCTCTTTTGCCTTTCTTTTCAGATTCTCCCCTGCTCTCTCCCTCTCCCCTTCCTTTCTCTCTCCCCTGCCTCCTCCCTCTCTCGACTTCCCATCTCTCTCCCCTTTCCCTCTCTCTCCCCTTCCCCTCTCTCTCACTCTTTTGCCTTTCTTTTCAGATTCTCCCCTGCTCTCTCCCTCTCCCCTTCCTTTCTCTCTCCCCTGCCTCCTCCCTCTCTCGACTTCCCATCTCGCTCCCCTCCCCCTCTCGCTCTCTCCCATTCCGCTCTCTCCCATTCCCCTCTGGCTGACTCCTTCCCCCCCTCTCTCCCATTCCCTCTCCCACTCATTCCCCTCTCTCCCTCCTTTTACAACTTCCAAGCACTAATCTCTCTCACAGAGCCGACACAGACACGATGGGCCGAATGGCCCTCCTTGTGTGCTGCAAGATTCTGTCAATGTTCAGGGATGAATCACCAAGAATGATTATTCGGGTCCCATCTCCTTGTTAACAATAGTAAGATGCAAACAGGTGGCTCCATAGCTCAGGGGTTAGAGCACAGGTCTTGTAAACCAGGGGTCGTGGGTTCAAATCTCACTGGGGCCTACTCAATTTTGGCTTCTGTTACTGAATTGACCGTCAATCGACGACAGGCCGACACCATCAACAGGAACCACTCACTCCGCACTTTATAATCTGCCCACAGTACTTTCACTTCCCACCCCCAGTCTGTATCCCACCTTTTCCACATCCAGTCTCAGAGACACCGATATATCATCGACTCATAGAAACTTACAGCAGGGAAGGAGACCATTTCGGCCCATCGTGTCCGCACCAGCCGACCAAGAGCTATCTGCTGGGCAGGGCCACATAGTCCGCATGTCCCAGACACGAGACTCCCAAAGCAAGCGCTCTACTCGGAACTCCTTCACGGCAAGCGAGCCAAAGGTGGGCAGAGGAAACGTTACAAGGGACACCCTCAACGCCTCCCTGATAAAGTGCAACATCCCTACTGACACCTGGGAGGCCCTGGCCAAAGACCAGTCTCCCCTTCCATCTCTCTCACTCCTTCCCCACTCTCTCCCATTCCCCTTCCTCTCTTTCTCCTTCCCCACTCTCTCACTCCTTCCCCACTCTCTCCCCTTCCCCTCTCTCTCCCTCCTTCCACTCTCTCTTTTCCCTTCCCCTCTCTTTCCTGCTCCTTCCCGTGTCTTTCTCAGAGCAGGTGGCTCCATAGCTCAGGGGTTAGAGCACTGGTCTTATCAGCCAGGGGTCGTGAGTTCAAATCTCACCGCAGCCTAATTTTAGTATTTAGACACATGTCTCTCATTCCTCCCACTCTCTTCCCCCTTGAAAGGATGCAACATTCAGATGAACCCCCTCACAGTGTTTGGGTTCATTCAAAAGGATATTTAATTTGGGACTATCGATTGGAAAGTTTGGAACGCTAAAGTGCTTATGGAAGAAACTACAAACTTGAGTAGAATTTTGGAATTTTTAAAGACACATTCAAGGCTGTGTGCGGGCCTAAAGAACTGACAGGAGACAACTTGATTATTGAGACTGTCTGGGTGTTGGGACTAATGTAACTTGTCTGGAGAAATGGGTATTCGAGAATCCTTCTCCACAAGAGACATTAGCCTTACAACAAATAACCCAGAGATAGCCAACCATCAACCTGAATCTGGAAAACCATTTCAGCATATACATCACCAAGAGGCCCAATCCAGCCTGTATGCGAAAAACTAAGCACAAAAGGACATTGCGATTACCAAACTAATATTTCCATCAGGAAACAGTTTATCGAACATCAACCCACCCAAAACATATTAACTTTGAACGAGCCCGCCAAAATATTACAAAGAAGAGTCAAGCCCGCCAAATTCAATCAAAGAATCCTGGACTGATTTGGTGTGAAGATTAGAACCACTCAAACCGTATAACTGGCCCCTGTTTTAACAGAGGGTGTGACATACTTTGCCAAACAACCGAGACCACGCTTGTGTCATCAAGAAGGGAGAGAAACCAACGCGACCGTTGTAAACTAACTTCTCCAGCCTCGAAGTCCTGAAGTCCTGAAGGAAGAACATCACCATCGCGGCAACAACTGACCACAGCCAACGTGGTATCAATAAAAAACCACCGCGATCGAACAAACTCCAAATAAACTCCAACTGGAAGAAACCGAAGAATCGAAAGTTTCCAGTCTACAATCTAAGGCCTGACTACCAACAGGTGAAAACATTACCTAAAGGGACTTTGAACCTATTTCTAACGAAGAAAACCGGGTACTTACCCCATAGATCCAAAACGTGCTTTACCGCATCAGTGGACTCAACCCAACTGAAGATTGTGCAGCTAGAAGTCTTCTCCGACGTTCGGGGTACGGCAAGCAGAACCTACACAATTCAAGGAACCCCGAAACCGTGAACTACCGCTAACTGACCAGAAAGGATTGGTAAGCATAGTCCCTGCCTGCCCTGGAGACTAACCTAGCTAGGATTAGGTATGGGGAGGTGGGAGGTGCCATTTTACTGTACACCCCCTTTGAATGTGTAATGTATTGTTCTTTATCAGAGTGATTATAAGTTTTGACATTGTATTTTCTTGTCTTTAATAAAATCAAAGTTCTTTTGCACCAAACCAGTGACCTTTGCACTTTGTCACACCCCCCCAAATAAAACCAGAGTTTAGAACCCAAGGGAGTGGGGACGATTCGAACCGCTCAAGTAGGTCAGAGGTGAACCTGACCCCCGGGACCACCACCACACCCTTACACTCCCGTCTCTCTCTTTTCCCTTTCCTTTCAGGTTCTCCCCCTCTCTGTCCTCCCCCTCTCTCTCTCACTCCTTCCCGCTCTCTCCCCGTAACATCTCTCTCCCCTTCCTCCCTCTCTCTCCCTTGCCTCTCCATCTTCCTCCCTGTCTCCCCATCCCCTTCCCCTCCCACTCTTTCCCCTCCCCCTCTCTCTTCCGCTCCTTCCCCTCTCTCCCCGCCCTTCCACACTCTCTCTCTCCCCTTCCCCTTCCTCTCTCTCCCTTTCTCCACTCTCTCTCACCCCTTCCCTCACTTTTTTCCCTCCTTTCAGGTTGTCTCCCTCTCTGCCCTCACCCTCTCTCTCTCATTCCTTCCTCCTCTCTCTCCCCTTCCCTCACTCACTTCCCCCTTTTCCCTCCCTCCTTTCTCTCTCTTTTCCCTTTCCTTTCAGATTCGCTCCCTCTCTCTCCCCTTCCCCTCTCTGCCCTCCCCCTCTCTCTCTCATTCCTTCCCCCTCTCTCCCCTTAACACCTCTTTCCCCATCCTCTTTCTCCCCTGCCCCTCCTAGTCTCCTCTTCCCCCCTCTCTCTCACTCCTTCCCCACTCTCTATTTTGCCCTGTCTCCCCCTCCCCTTCCCCTCCCACTCTCTCCCCTCTCCCTCTCTTCCACTCATTCAGCTCTCTTTACCCACTCACTCTCTCTCTCCATCCCCTCCCTCTCTTTCCCCACCTTCCTCTCTTCCTCGCTGTCTCCTCTTCCCCATCTCTCTCTCACTCCTTCCCCTCACTCTCCCCTTCCCTCTCTCTCACTCCCTCCCCTCACTCTCCCCTTCCTTCTCTCTCACTCCTTCCCCTCACTCTCCCCTTCCCTTTCTCTCAATCCTTCCCCTCACTCTCCCCTTCCCTCTCTCTTCCTCTAATAGAGCCCCACCTAGTGGACTATCGATGTAATAACAACGACTGACACGCTCCTCTCTCTCTCCTTCTCTCTCTCTCTCTCTCTCTCTCCCCTTCCCACTCTCACTCTCTCCTTCCCTCTCCCTGCCCCTTTCCCCCGCTATCTCCCCTTCTCCACTCTCCGCTCCTCTCTCTCCACTCACTCCTCAATCTCTCTCCTCCCTCTCTCTCTCTCTCCCCCCTTTCCCTTCTGACTTTCCCCTTCCCCCTCTCGAACCCCTTCTGGTTCGAGAGACAGTGAGCGACAGAGAAAAAGTGATAGAGAGACAGAGGGAGTGAGAAAGAGAGAGACAGAGAGACAGAGAGATTGAGGCAGAGTGTGACTGAGTTGCCTTGGGATGTTTTACTACGTGAAAGAGCCGATATATCGATGTTGAGAAGTGAATATTGAAGAGACGGAGGCAGGAGTCTGGGGGATGAGACACAATCTGAGCGTTTCACTGACCCCTCCTCATTCTTCAAATGAAAAAACTGGCTCCTCTTCACCTGGCCAGGCTGTGGGTTCATTGTTCAGCTTCCCGTCTGAGACTGGAGATGGGAAGTGTTTTCGCGTTCGAGTGGCTTTCTAATCTGGTCACTGGCTTCACGTGAACGGGTGCCTCAGGTTCCTGAGCCCCTTTGTCAGTGGCCCCCCCTTCCTTTTGCTGGGACTGACGGGTGAACCTTTACATCCTGGGTTTTGTCACAGACAGCCGCCATGTGGTCTCCAGAGTTTTAACAAACCAGCGTTTTCACGTACCTGCACAGGGAGATCCCATCACAGGGAAAATACCCTCAGAGACAAACCCTACAAAGTCCACGCAATATTCTCGACTGAGTCCATTCTTTAACCAGAGACTTTGCGATCTCTTCACTCTCTCTCCCCTTCCCATCTCTCCCTTTCCCCTCTCTCTCCCCTTCCTTTCTCTCTGCCCTGCCTCCTTCCTCTCTCCCCTTCCCCACTCTCTCTCTCACTCCTTCCCTCTCTCTCCCCTTCCGCTCTCTCCTTTTCCCCTCTCGCTCCCCTTCCTTTCTCTCTACCCTGCCTCCTTCCTCTCTCCCCTTCCCCACTCTCTCTCTCACCCCTTCCCTCTCTCTCCCCTTCCCCTCTCTCCCCTTCCATCCCTTATTCCCCCCTTCCCCACTCTCTCTCAGCTTCCCCCTCTATCTCATTCCTTCCCGCTTTCTCTCTCCTCTTCCCCCTCTCTCTCCCCTTCCCCTCTCTCCCCTTCCATCCCTTATTCTCCCCTTCCCCACTCTCTCTCTCAACTTCCCCCTCTTTCTCATTCCTTCCCGCTCTCTCTCTCTCCTTCCACTCTCTCTTTTCCCTTCCCCTCTCTTTCCTGCTCCTTCCCCTGTCGTTTCTAGCACAGGTGGCACCATAGCTCAGGGGTTAGAACACTGGTCTTGTAAACCAGAGGTCCTGAGTTCAAATTTCCCAAGAATCCACTCCAAATTAGCTCAGTATTTAAATTCACTCTCAATTAACTTCAAGCCTGTCTCTCTCCTTCCAAATGTCACACTCCCTTCTCCATTCTACTCCTCTCTCTTTCTTTTCAGATTCTCCCCTGCTCCCTCTCTCTTACCTTCCTTTCTCTCTCCCCTGCCTCCTCCCTCTCTCGACTTCCCATCTCTCTCCCCTCCCCCACTCGCTCTCTCCCATTCCCCTCTGGCTGATTCTTTCCCATTCCCTCTCCCACTCATTCCCCTCTTCACGCCTTTTACAACTTCCAAGCACTAATCTCTCTCACAGAGCCGACACAGACACGATGGGCCGAATGGCCCTCCTTGTGTGCTGTAAGATTCTGTCAATGTTCAGGGATGAATCACCGAGAATGATTATTCGGGGCCCACCTCCTTGTTAACAATAGTAAGATGCAAACAGGAGCTGGTGTCACAGGTGGCTCCGTAGCTCAGGGGTTAGAGCACTGGTCTTGTAAACCAGGGGCTGTGGGTTCAAATCTCACTGGGGCCTACTCAAAATTAGTTCAGTATTTAAATTCACCATCAATTAACAAGGGGTTTAAATTATAAATATTAAACAGCTCTGAGACTGACCCTGGAACAACAAGATCTTCTCGACTCTCTGTCCCTTTCCAAATCTCTCTTTCTTCCCCATCAAGACCTGTTCTACATCTTTTTTTCCCGTCGCTCACACATTCCCCTCTCCCCCTTTCCCCCTCCCTCGCCTTGTCCTCTTTCCTTCCCCTCTCTCTCACTTCTTCCCCTCTCTCTCACTCCTTCCCCTCTCTCTCACTCCTTCCCCTCTCTCTCCCCTTCCCCTCCCTCTCACTCCTTCCCCCTCTCTCCCCTTCCCCTCTCTCTCCCTCCTTCCACTCTCTTTTCCCTTCCCATCTCTTTCCTGCTCCTTCCCCTGTCTAGTTCAAAGCAGGTAGCTCCATAGCTCAGGGGTTAGAGCACTGGTCTAAGTAAACCAGGGGTCGTGAGTTCAAATCTCACTCGAGCCTACTCAAAATGAGCTCAGTATTTCAGTTCACCGTCAATTAACAAGGGCTTAAATTATAAATATTAAACAGCTCTGAGACCGACCCTTGAAGAACAGGCTTCCCTCTCCTCTTCCTTCCCCATCACATTCCGTTCTGCATCTTTTTACCCTCTCTCCCGCTATCTCTCTTTCCCTGTCTCTCACTCCTTCCCCTCTCTCCCCTCACTCTCTATCCTTTCACCTATCTCGCCCCTTCTGCTCTCTCCTTGCTGATCTTTCTCCTCTTCTTCCTCCCTCTCTCCCTCTCCTTCCCCCTCGCTCCCCATTCTGCTCTCTCTCCCCTTCCCCTCTCGCTCACTCCTTCCTCTCTCCCTTTTCATTTTCTCCCCTCCTCGCTCTATCTTCCCTCTCCTTCTCCCTCCCCTCACCTGTCTCCATTCCCCTCCCTCCTCACTTTCTCTCCTTCCCTCGCTCTCGCTCTCCTCTTTCCCATCAGACTCTTCCCCTCCCCATCTCAACAATTCTCCCCTTCTCCCTCTCTCCCCTTCCTCCGCTCTGCACAGAAAGAGAGAGACAGTGAGAGAGAGAGAGAGAGAGAGATTGAGAGACTGAGAGACAGAGAGAAAGAGAGAGAGACAGAGAGATTGAGGCAGAGTGTGACTGAGTTGCCTTGGGATGTTTTACTATGTGAAAGACCCGATATATCGATGTTGAGAGGCGAATATTGAAGAGATGGAGGCAGGAGTCTGGGGGATGAGACACAATCTGAGTGTTTCACTGACCCCTCCTCATTCTTCAAACACACAGCACTAACTGGGGAATGACCCACAGCCCAAGACAGGTGGTTCCATAGCTCAGGGGTTAGAGCACTGGTCTAATAAACCAGGGGTTGTGGGTTCAAATCTCAATGGGGCCAACTCAAAATTAGCTCAGTATTTAAATTAGCAAGGGCTTTAATTATAAATATGGGTCAAATACTTTATTAAGATGGAGAGTGACAGAATTAATTCAGAGATGAGGGAGGGCCTTGAAGTTCAGGAAAGATAACTTTGATGGTGTGAGATGTGAATAGACTGGCCAGTGATCCTTAAAGGGTTGATGTTGGATTGACAATGGCAAATATTTAAAGATCACATGGATGAATTCCAACAATTGCACATCCCTGTCTGGAGTAAAAATAAAATGGGGAATGTGGCTCACAAGGGAAATTAAGGATAGTGTTAAATCCAAGGAAGAGGCATAGAAATTGGCCAGAAAAAGCAGCAAACCTGAAGACTGGGAGAATTTTGTAATACAGCAGAGGAGGACAAAGGGTTTAACCAGGAGGGGGGAAATAGAGTATGAGAGGAAGCTTGCAGGCAACATAAAAACTGACTGCAAAAGCTTCTAAAAAGATTAGTGACGACAAACATAGATCCCTTGCAGTCAGATTCAGGTGAATTTATAATGGGGAACAAAGAAATGGCGGACCAGTTAAAAAAATACTTTGGTTCTGTCTTCACGAAGGAAGACACAAATAAGTTTCCGGAAGTACTCGGGGACGAGTGAGAAGGGGGAACTGAAGGATATCCGTATTAGGTGGGAACTTGTGTTCGGGACATTGATGGGATTGAAGGCAGATAAATCCCCAGGGCCTGATAGCCTGCATCCCAGAGTACTTAAGGAAGTGGCTCTCAAAATAGTGGATGCATTGGTGATCATTTTCCAACAGTCTATCGACTCTGGATCAGTTCCTATGGACTGGAGGGGTAACTAATGTTATGCCGCTGTTTAAAAAAGGAGGGAGAGAGAAAGCGGGTAATTATAGACCGGTTAGCCTGACATCGGTAGTGGGGAAAATGATGGAATCAATTATTAAACATGAAAAAGCAACACATTTGGAAAGCAGTGACAGGATCGATCCAAGTCAGCATGGATTTATTGAAAGGGAAATCATGCCAGACAAATCTTCTCGAATTTTTTGAGGATGTAACTCGTAGAGTGGACAAGGGAGAACCAGTGGATGTGGTGTATTTGGACTTTCAAAAGGCTTTTGACAAGGTTCCACACAAGAGATTAGTGTGCAAAATTAAAGCACATGGTATTGGGGGTAATGTATTGACGTGGATAGAGAACTGGTTGGCAGACAGGAAGCAAAGAATCGGGATAAACGGGTCGTTTTCAGAATGGCAGGCAGTGACTAGTGGGGTGCCGCAGGGCTCAGTGCTGGGACCCCAGCTATTTACAATATACATTAATGATTTGGATGAGGGAATTGAGTGTAATATCTTCAACTGGGTGGCAGTGTGAGCTGTGGGGAGGACACTAAAAGTGTGTAGGGTGACTTGGATAGGTTAGGTGAGTGGGCAAATGCATGGCAGATGCAGTATAATGTGGATAAATGTGAGGTTATCCACTTTGGGGGCAAAAACATGAAGGTGAATATTATTTGAATGGCGGCAGATTAGGAAAAGGGGAGGTGCAACGAGACCTGGGTGTCATGGTACATCAGTCATTGAAAGTTGGCATGCAGGTACAGCATTTTTCTCTGCCCTCCCCATCACTGTTATGTTCAGAATAAATCCACGGGACCGTATCGTAAGCTGAAACTATTGTGACCTTGGTCTCTTTATTGAGACCCCAGAGTGGGGAAGCAGCATGGTGGATCACCTTATGTACCTGCTTGTCCCAGGGTGCACAAGTGACCCTTAGGCCTCCCACAGGTGTGCCCGCTAGTGGCAAGTCTGACATATTGGTTAGGTTTAGGTGCATACATAACATCACTCCCCCCCCCGCCCACCCTCCAAAGGCTTATGTACCAGTTATTTGCAAGTTGAGGCGATATGACGCCCTGTGTCCCCGGGTCGATCACCTGATTTGAATTCCTGGCCTGGGTGAGTTGGTCGGAACGTTGCTGCCCGGCCGAGTGCCTGGTGTGATGGGACAGACGTGGCCAGGTCCTTTCACAATGGTGGCCTGCTTATCGATAGTTTGCAGTCTGGTCTGGTCCAAACGCTTTCTGCGTTTGCTCAGTACATGGTTTCACAACCAAACACTCCATTTTCATCACACACACACACACACTCCATTCCCCTCTTTGTCTCACACAGTGCTCTCGGCCCCATCTGGGGGCCCTGAATATTGTCCACGTCACTTATTCTGATGTGGCGTGGAGGGGGGCCGTACGATCGTGGTGCATTCTCTGCTGATAGCAGACGGAAGGCTCGGTCCTGAGCGACTCTGTCCGGTGACTGCGTAGCAACCCGGGACAGCCGGGGTCTGTAGGGAGTCTACCGCGACACGTGTGGTGCTCGGCTTGGTGATCTGGGCTGCCCGCTGCGGACTATTGTCGCTGACCCTAAGGCCTGGAGAGCCCAGGATGGGCCGATACGGCCCTGAGACTTTCAGTGGTAGCGGGAGGCCGTGTGGTCCCCCGTGGATCCTGGGACGTAGTACGGAGGTTCCCGCACCACCGACTGTGTGTAGCCTCCCTGCCTTTCTTTGTAACACGTTGCAGGGTTTGCCCCACAGGGGGGGGGGCAATCTGATGGGATGAGCATTACGTCTTTGCGACGGATAAGCTGCAACACTCCCGTCTGGCGGTTCGCCGTGAGCAGGCGGTAATGTGGGACCCTGGCTGGTCCAGGGCCTAAACTGAGGGGGCCCTTACGGTGGACCCATCGCTTTCTCGCACTTCCGTAACAACCAGCAGGTCTGTGGGCTGCGCCGTTTCCACCCCAGGGGGGGTGGGCAAGGTTGGTCAACTGAGGGCATCAGCGCCATTCTCAGTGCCTGGCCCGTGGCGGATCATGTTACAGAGCACACACAGTGTTAGACATATTCCAAACAAACCCTTGATAATGTGCCTCTGCTCTCCCAAAACTGTGGGATGGGCAGCTTGTCTGACTCGGGCACATATTGGGACCCTCGTTGGTGCCTCTCTTTTGCCCCATGAAGGCAGGCTACTGCCTTGGGTAACTTATAGGATACATGTACAACCGGTTGGGGCTCGCCCGCTACTTTGGCTCGGTGTACAACACTCCCGACCTCGTGTGGTAACGCATCACTTCCTACAAGTACTTTGTCAGATACATATACGACCGGTTGGTGTTCACCCGCTACTTTGGCTTGTTTTAACGTACCCCCGACCCCATATGATAGTACATCATTGGCCGCGAAAGAACGCTCACATGGGTTCCACAGTTGCAAACAACTTATTGGAACGCAGTGGGTTCCTGGACTTCTCAGCGTCCCTCCGCTTTACCTTTGCACCAAATCTCACTGGGGCCTATTCAATTTTGGCTTCTGTTACTGAATTGACCGTCAATCGGCGACAGGCCGACACCATCAACAGGAACCACTCACTCCGCACTTTATAATCTGCCCACAGTACTTTCACTTCCCACTCCCAGTCTGTATCCCACCTTTTCCACATCCAGTCTCAGAGACACCGATATATCACCGACTCATAGAAACTTACAGCACGGAAGGTGACCATTTCAGTCACCTCAGGACTCATGTTACGAGTGGGAGCAAGTCTTCCTCGATTCCGAGGGACTGCCTATGATGATGATATGATCCCAGCCTGATCCCACTTTCCAGCTCTCGGTGCGTAGCCCTGTAGCTTACGGCCCTTCAAGTGCACATCCAAGTACCTTTTAAATGTGGTGAGGGTTTCTGCCTCTACCACCCTTTCAGGCCGTGAGTTCCAGACCCCCACCACCCTCTGGGTGAAGGAATGGAGGTCTCCCCTCAGCCTCCTCTGTTCCAAAGAAAACAACCCCAGCCGATCCAATCTTCCCTCGTGGCTAAAATTCTCCAATCCCGCCAACATCCTGGTAAATCTCCTCTGCACCCTCTCCAGTACAATCACATCCTTCCTGCGATATCCTGACATTTCCCAGTTCCTGCCTTCGCTGGTTTTAGGCTCAAGATGCGGCAATGGACACAAGATGATCCAGTTGGGATTTTCCACAAATAATGAATCCCACGGCCACATCTGTTTGACCCTCGGAGGGCACTCTGTAAATTCACCAAATTTATTAAATGCACATCTTACCCCCGCCCTGTGGTTACGCTCGAACTGTACACAACACTGGTTAGGCCACAGCTGGAGTACTGCGTGCAGTTCTGGTCACCACATTACAGGAAGGATGTGATTGCACTGGAGAGGGTGCAGAGGGGATTTACCAGGATGTTGCCGGGACTGGAAAACTTTAGCCATGAGGAAAGATTGGATCGGCTGGGGTTGTTTTCCTGGGAACAGAGGAGGCTGAGGGAAGATTTAATTGAGGTGTATAAAATTATGAGGGGCCTGGATAGAGTGGATAGGAAGGACCTATTTCCCCTTAGCAGAGAGGTCAATAACCAGGGGGCACAGATTTAAAGTAATTGGGGGGAGGTTTAGAGGGGATTTGAGGGGAAATGTCTTCACCCAGAGGGTGGTGGGGGTCTGGAACTCACGGCCTGAAAGGGTGGTAGAGGCAGAAACCCTCACCACATTTAAAAAGTACCTGGATGTACATTGAAGTGTCGTATCCTACAGGGCTACGGACCGAGAGCTGGAAAGTGGGATTAGGCTGGGTAGCTCTTGGTCGGCCGGTGTGGACACGATGGGCCGAATGGCCTCCTCCCGTGCTGTAAATGTTTATGATTCTCTGATTCTCTCTCTCACTCCTTCCCACATTCTACCCGTCGTAAACTAGAGGTGATCCAAAACTGGGCTGCCCCATGTCCTAACTCGCACCGAGTCCCACTCACCCATCACCCCCTGTGCTCACTGCCCCCGTGTCCTAACTCACACCCAGTCCCACTCACCCCTCACCCCCTGTGCTCACTGCCCCGTGTCCTAACTCACACCCAGTCCCACTCACCCATCACCCCCTGTGCTCACTGCCCCATGTCCTAACTCGCACCGAGTCCCACTCACCCATCACCCCCTGTGCTCACTGCCCCCGTGTCCTAACTCACACCCAGTCCCACTCACCCCTCACCCCCTGTGCTCACTGCCCCGTGTCCTAACTCGCACCCAGTCCCACTCACCCCTCACCCCCTGTGCTCACTGCCCCGTGTCCTAACTCGCACCGAGTCCCACTCACCCATCACCCCCTGTGCTCACTGCCCCCGTGTCCTAACTCACACCCAGTCCCACTCACCCATCACTCCCTGTGCTCACTGCCCCGTGTCCTAACTCACACCGAGTCCCACTCACCCATCACCTCCTGTGCTCACTGCCCCGTGTCCTAACTTGCACCGAGTCCCACTCACCCATCACCCCCTGTGCTCACTGCCCCGTATCCTAACTCGCACCGAGTCCCACTCACCCATCACCCACTGTGCTCGCTGACCTACATTGGCTCCCGGTTAAGCAACGCCTCGATTTCAAAATTCTCATCCTTGTTTACAAATCCCTCCATGGCCCCTACACCCCTCCCTATCTCTGTAACCTCCTCCAGCCCGACACCCCTCACTATCTCTGTAATTCCCTCCAGCCCCACAACCCCCGAGATGTCTGCACTCCTCTAATTCTGCCCTCCTGACCATCCGTGATTATAATCACTCCACCATCGGTGGCCTTGCCTTCTGTTGCTTGGGCCCCAAGCTCTGGAACTCCCTCCCTAAACCTCTCCGCCTCTCTACCTCTCTTTCCTCCTTCAAGACATTCCTTAAAACCGACCTCTTCACCTGCGCTAATTTCTACTTTTGTGGCTCGGTGTCAAATTTTTATCCCATAATCCTCCTGTGGAGTACCTTGGGACGTTTCACTACGTTAAAGGCGCTATATAAATACACATTATTGTTGTTGTTCCCTCTGTCTCCCCTCTTCCCCGTCTCTCTCTCACTCCTTCCCCTCACTCTCCCCTTCCCTCTCTCTCACACCGTCCCCTCACTCTCCCCTTCCCTCTCTCTCACTCCTTCCCCTCACTCTCCCCTTCACTCTCTCTCACTCCTTCCCCTCACTCTCCCCTTCCCCGTCTCTCTCTCACTCCTTCCCCCACTCTCCCCTTCCCTCTCTCTCACTCCATCCCCTCACTCTCCCCTTCCCTCTCTCTCACTCCTTCCCCTCACTCTCCCCTTCCCTCTCTCTCATTCCTTTATCTCACTCCTTCCCCTCTCTCTCACTCCTTCCCCTCACTCTCCCCTTCCTTCTCTCTCACTCCTTTCCTTCACTCACCTCTTCCCTCTCTCTGGCAGGAGTCTGGGGGATGAGAAACAATCTGAGCATTTCACTGACCCCTCCTCATTCTTCAAACACACAGCACTAACTGGGGAATGACCCACAGCCCAGGGCAGGTGGTTCCATAGCTCAGGGGTTAGAGCACTGGTCTAGTAAACCAGGGGGCGTGGGTTCAAATCTCACTGGTGCCTACTCAAAATTAGCTCAGTGTTTCAATGCAGTGTCAATTAACAAGGGCTTTGATTATAAATATTAACAACTCTGAGACTGACCCTGAAACAACAGCCTTCTCTCGATCTCTGCCTGACATGTTTTACATCTTTTTTCTGCTATCTCGCTTTTCCCGTCTCTCACATTCCCATCTCTCACCCTCTTCCGTCCCCCACTCTCCCCTGCCCTCTCTTCCCTCCCCTCCCTCCTCTCTCTTTTCCCTTTTATTTCAGATTCTCCCATTCTCCCTCTCTCTCCCCTTCCTTTCTCTCTCTCCTCTGTCTCCTCCCTCTCTCCTCTTCCCTTCTCTCTCTCCCCTTCCCCTCCCTCTCTCGCCTTCCCCTCCCTCTCTCGCCTTCCATCTCTTTCTCTCCCCTTCCGCTCTCTCCTTTTCCCCTCTCTCACTCCTTTCCTCTCTCTCTATCTCTCTCCTTCCCCCTCTCTCTGCCCCTCCCTCTCTTTTCCCTCCCCCTCTCTCTCTCCCCTTCCGCTCTCTCTTCCTCCCTGTCTCCCATTTCCAACTCTCTCTCACTCCTTCCTACCTCTCTCCCTTTCCCACTATCTCGCTTTCTCCGTCTCTCACTGTGATATATTCACAGAGCACAGCACACACAGCTCCTAACAAGGCAGGCAGCGATCTCGGAAGCCTCCGGAAATCTGCCTGGTTCTGTTGAATTATTAACTCTGCAGTTGCAGTACACAATATGTCCACATCCACAGTGTGGAGCTACAAACATTACAAGCTTACAGACATTACACTCACTCATTCCCCTCTCTAACCCTCTCCCCTCACTGTCTCTCCTTTTCACTCTCCGCTTCCCTCTCCTTCCTCCCTCTCTTTCGTCCCCTCCCAGCCCTTCCTCCTCTCTCTCTCTCTCTCTTTTCCATTTCTTTTCAGATTTCCCCCTTCTCCCTCTCTCTCCCCTTCACCACCCGCTTTTTCCCCTTCCCCCCTCTATCACTCCTTCCCCCTCTCTCTCACTCCTTCCACTCTCTCTTTCCCCTTCCCCTCTCTTTCCCACTCCTTCCCCTCTCTATCTCTCCCCTTCCCCTCCCGCTCTTTCACATTCCCAACTTTCTCTTTTCCCTTCCCCTCTCTTTCCCTCTCCTTCCCCACTCTCTCTCTCCCCTTCCCCTCTCTCGCTCTCTACTTCCCCTCTCTCCCCTTCCCTCTCTACTTTCATTCTCTCACTCCTTCCCCTCTCTCTTCTTCCTCCTCTATCTTCCCTCTCTCTCCCCTTCCCCTTCCCTCCCTCCCCTCCTCTCTCTCTCTCTCTCTTTTCCCTTCCTTTTCAGATTCCCCCCTTCTCCCTGGTGTGAATGGTTTTGATCCTGGCCCAATTGCTAGACGGATGTTTCTAATCGCCCTCACCTTACGAAAGTTCTGTACCCGGGGATTATTATTCAGAGTGTAAATGGAATGAGTTACAGACAGGAAAGCCTCAGTGAAACACCGTTACTGATATTTATTAGGTCTAACATACACTGGGTAAAACATGCACTACTAAACGCAATCACTGTCTGTGTGGAGATTAATATCCAGGTTACAAACAACATACACACAGTACGGAACTGAGGACCGGTCCCATGCAGTCATTCCCTTGTTGCTACGGTGGATTCTAACTCCACCCTGAACAACGAATTACCTCATCACACAAGCCCCTTCCCCTGGCTCAACCAAACAAAGCTCCCTCCCCAGAATCGCCCCGAAAAAGCTTCACTTCTGAGAAAGAACCCTGAGCCGTTACACCTCACCTGGGCCACCTCTGGTTACTGGCTTGGGACACCCGCGACCATGTTCACCAGCACACACACAGTCGCTCTCGATCGCTCAGCTCAGCCGTGGGAAGTCACTGCCCTGGAGGTCGTACCCCGTGAGGGGTACGTGGTTCTCAGTCTCAGCGCCTTCTTCTGTCGAACTGTGGCTTCCCCCTCTGGTACGTCTTCTTGTTCCGTCGATCTCGGTGGAGCGAGAGCGAGAGGGAGCACGAGAACGGTGGAAAAGTGACGATCTTTATCGGAGTCGAGCTACCCCTATCTGTCCCACCAAACTTTTGTTTCGAAGCGCTCCGCTGCTTAGTCAGTGATGGGCCATCATCAGACCCACGTGTGTTCTGTGATTGGACGAATGGCCCTGAGTCTGGGACATATCTCGCTCGGTGTGTTGGGAAAAAACTGGCTCCTCTTCACCTGGCCAGGCTGTGGGTTCATTGTTCAGCTTCCCGGCTGAGACTGGAGATGGGAAGTGCTTTCGCGTTCGAGTGGCTTTCTAATCTGGTCACTGGCTTCACGTGAACGGGTGCCTCAGGTTCCTGAGCCCCTTTGTCAGTGGCCCCCCCCTTCCTTTTGCTGGGACTGGCGGGTGAACCTTTACATCCTGGGTTTTGTCACAGACAGCCGCCATGTGGTCTCCAGAGTTTTAACAAACCAGCGTTTTCACGTACCTGCACAGGGAGATCCCATCACAGGGAAAATACCCTCAGAGACAAACCCTACAAAGTCCACGCAATATTCTCGACTGAGTCCATTCTTCAACCAGAGACTTTGCGATCTCTTCACTCTCTCTCCCCTTCCCATCTCTCCCTCTCTTTCCCCTCCCCCTCTCTCTCTCCCCTTTCCCTCTCTTTCTCTCCCCTTCCCCCCTCTCCCCTTCCCTCTCTACATTCATTCCCTCTTCACACGTTCCCCTCTCTCTCCTTCCTCCTCTAACTTCCCTCTCTCTCCCCTCCCCCTCTTTCCACTACCCAATCTCTCCCCCTTCTCTCCGCTTACCCCATTGCCGTTTCACTCTCCCTTTCCCTCTCCCTTCCCCTCCGTCCGCTCTCTCGCTTTCTCTTCCCTTTCTTTTCAGATTCTCCACTTCTCCCTCTCTCTCCCCTTCCTTTCTCTCTCTGTCACCTCCCTCTCTCCCCTTCCCCTCTCTCTCACTCCTTCCCCCCTCTCTCACTGCTTCCCCTATCTCTCTCCCCTTCCCCTCTCTCTCACTCCTTCCCCCTCTCTCTCACTCCTTCCCCCACTCTCTCCCCTTCCCCTCTCTCTCACTCCTTCCCCCTCTCTCTCACTCCTTCCCCCTCTCTCTCACTCCTTTCCCCTTTCTCTCCCCTTCCCCTCTCTCTCGCTCCTTCCACCACTCTCTCCCCTTCCCCTCTCTCTCACTCCTTCCCCCTCGGTCTCCCCTTCCCCTCTCTCTCACTCCTTCCCCCCTCTCTCACTCCTTCCCCTATCTCTCTCCCCTCCCCCTCTCTCTCACTCCTTCCCTCTCTCTCTCACTCCTTCCCCCACTCTCTCCCCTTCCCCTCTCTCTCGCTCCTTCCACCACTCTCTCCCCTTCCGCTCTCTCTCACTCCTTCCCCCCTCTCTCTCCCCTTCCCCTCTCTCTCACTCCTTCCCCACTCTCTCACTGCTTTCCCTATCTCTCTCCCCTCCCCCTCTCTCTCACTCCTTCCCCCTCTCTCTCACTCCTTCCCCCACTCTCTCCCCTTCCCCCCTCTCTCCCCTCACCCTCTCTCTCACTCCTTCCCCCTCTCTCACCCCTCCCCCTCTCTCTCACTCCTTCCCCCTCTCTCTCACTCCTTCGCCTCTCTCTCACTCCTTCTCCCACTCTCTCACTCCTTCCCCCACTCTCTCCCCTTCTCCCTCTCTCTCACTTCTTCCCCCTCTCTCTCACTCCTTCCCCCACTCCCTCTCCCCTTTCCTTCCCTCTCTCACTCCTTCCCCCACTCTCTCACTCCTTCCCCCACTCTCTCCCCTTCCCCCTCTCTCTCACTCCTTCCCCCACTCTCTCTCCCCTTCCCCTCCCTCTCTCACTCCTTCCCTCTCTCTCTCTCACTCATTCCACTCTCTCTTTTACCTTCCCCTCTCTTTCCTGCTCCTTCCCCTATCTTTCCCAAAGCAGTTTGCTCCATAGCTCAGGGGTTAGAGCACTGGTGGAATAAACCAGGGGTCGTGAGTTCAAATCTCACTGGGGCCGATTCAAAATTAGTTCTGTATTTAAATTTGCCGTCAATTAACAAGGGTTTTAATTATCAATATTAAAAAGCAGCGAGAGCGACCCTGGAACAACAGGTTCTCATCTCTCTCTCTCTCCCTTCCCCATCACGACCCGTTCTGCATCTTTTTACCCCTCTCTCTCTGTCCTGCTATCTCGCTTTCCCCCTCTCTCCCCTTCCCCTCTCTCCCTTTCTCCCTCGAGAGACACACAGAGAGAAAGTGAGAGTGTGTGAGAGAGACAGAGAGAGTGAGAAAGTGTTGTGTGTGCAATAACTCAACAGACAGATTACTGTAAACTCTGAACAGGTCCACACCTGGCTCTACTTTATTAGGGCCCAAAGTGATTACTTTACAAGATGGCTGGCCTTTTATACCTGGGCCACACACGCGTGTGTACAGCCCAATAAACTCCGACAGTGGCCCCACCTGGTGGCTAGTAACCCCAAGCATACATACATGACAGAAAGAGAGAGACAGAGAGACAGAGAGACTGAGAGATTGGGACAGAGTGTGACTGAGTTGCCTTGGGATGTTTTACTACGTGAAAGACCCGATATATCGATGTTGAGAGGCGAATATTGAAGAGACGGAGGAAGGAGTCTTGGGGATGAGACACAATCTGAGCATTTCACTGACCCCTCCTCATTCTTCAAACACACAGCACTAACTGGGGAATGACCCACAGCCCAGGGCAGGTGGTTCCATAGCTCAGGGGTTAGAGCACTGGTCATGTAAACCAGGGGTCGTGGGTTCAAATCTCACTGGGGCCTACTCAATTTTGGCTTCTGTTACTGAATTGACCATCAATCGACGACAGGCCGACACCATCAACAGGAACCACTCACTCCGCACTTTACAATCTGCCCGCAGCACTTTCACTTCCCACCCCCAGTCTGTATCCCACCTTTTCCACATCCAGTCTCAGAGACACCGATATATCATCGACTCATAGAAACTTACAGCACGGAAGGAGACCATTTCGGCCCATCGTGTCCGCACCAGCCGACCAAGAGCTATCTGCTGGGCAGGGCCACATAGTCCGCATGTCCCAGACACGAGACTCCCAAAGCAAGCGCTCTACTCGGAACTCCTTCACGGCAAGCGAGCCAAAGGTGGGCAGAGGAAACGTTACAGGGACACCCTCAAAGCCTCCCTGATAAAGTGCAACATCCCCACCGACACCTGGGAGTCCCTGGCCAAAGACCAGTCCGCTCGGAGTGGAGGAAGTGCATCCGGGAGGGCGCTGAGCACCTCGAGTCTCGTCGCCGAGAGTGTGCAGAGACCAAGCGCAGGCAGCGGAAGGAGCGTGCAGCAAACCAGTCCCACCCTCCCCTTCCCTCAACGTCTATCTGTCCCACCTGTGACAGGGACTGTGGTTCCCGTATTGGGCTGTTCAGTCACCTCAGGACTCATGTTTCGAGTGGGAGCAAGTCTTCCTCGATTCCGAGGGACTGCCTATGATGATGATATGATCCCAGCCTGATCCCACTTTCCAGCTCTCGGTGCGTAGCCTTGTAGCTTACGACACTTCAAGTGCACATCCAAGTACCTTTTAAATGTGGTGAGGGTTTCTGTCTCTACCACCCTTTCAGGCCGTGAGTTCCAGACCCCCACCACCCTCTGGGTGAAGGAATGGAGGTCTCCCCTCAGCCTCCTCTGTTCCAAAGAAAACAACCCCAGCCGATCCAATCTTCCCTCGTCGCTAAAATTCTCCAGTCCCGCCAACATCCTGGTAAATCTCCTCTGCACCCTCTCCAGTGCAATCACATCCTTCCTGTGATATCCTGACATTTCCCAGTTCCTGCCTTCGCTGGTTTTAGGCTCAAGATGCGGCAATGGACACAAGATGATCCAGTTGGGATTTTCCACAAATAATGAATCCCACGGCCACATCTGTTTGACCCTCGGAGGGCACTCTGTAAATTCACCAAATTTATTAAATGCACACCTTACCCCCGCCCTGTGGTTACGCTCGAACTGTACACAACACTGGTTAGGCCACAGCTGGAGTACTGCGTGCAGTTCTGGTCACCACATTACAGGAAGGATGTGATTGCACTGGAGAGGGTGCAGAGGAGATTTACCAGGATGTTGCCGGGACTGGAAAACTTTAGCCATGAGGATAGATTGGATAGGCTGGGGTTGTTTTCCTGGGAACAGAGGAGGCTGAGGGGAGATTTAATTGAGGTGTATAAAATTATGAGGGGCCTGGATAGAGTGGATAGGAAGGACCTATTTCCCTTAGCAGAGGGGTCAATAACCAGGGGGCATAGATTTAAAGTAATTGGGGGGAGGTTTAGAGGGGATTTGAGGGGAAATGTCTTCACCCAGAGGGTGGTGGGGGTCTGGAACTCACGGCCTGAAAGGGTGGTAGAGGCAGAAACCCTCACCACATTTAAAAAGTACTTGGATGTACACTTGAAGTGTCGTAACCTACAGGGCTACGGACCGAGATCTGGAAAGTGGGATTAGGCTGGGTAGCTCTTGGTCGGCCGGTGTGGACACGATGGGCCGGAATGTCCTCCTTCCATGCTGTAAATGCTGTATGGTTCTCTGATTCTCTCTCTCACTCCTTCCCACATTCTACCTGTCGTAAACTAGAGGTGATCCAAAACTCGGCTGCCCCATGTCCTAACTCGCACCCAGTCCCACTCACCCCTCACCCCCTGTGCTCACTGCCCCCGTGTCCTAACCCACACCCAGTCCCGCTCACCCATCACCCGCTGTGCTCGCTGCCCCCGTGTCCTAACTCAAACCGAGTCCCGCTCACCCATCACCCCCTGTGCTCGCTGACCCCATGTCCTAACTCGCACCGAGTCCCACTCACCCATCACCCCCTGTGCTCGCTGCCCCCGTGTCCTAACTCGCACCGAGTCCCGCTCACCCATCACCCCCTGTGCTCGCTGACCCCATGTCCTAACTCACACCCAGTCCCGCTCACCCATCACCCCCTGTGCTCACTGCCCCGTGTCCTAACTCGCACCCAGTCCCGCTCACACATCACCCCCTGTGCTCACTGCCCCGTGTCCTAACTCACACAGAGTCCCACTCACCCATCACCCCCTGTGCTCGCTGCCCCCGTGTCCTAACTCAAACCGAGTCCCGCTCACCCATCACCCCCTGTGCTCGCTTACCCCGTGTCCTAACTCGCACCCAGTCCCACTCACCCATCACCCGCTGTGCTCACTGCCCCCGTGTCCTAACTCGCACCGAGTCCCACTCACCCATCACCCCTTGTGCTCACTGCCCCGTGTCCTAACTCACACCGAGTCCCGCTCACCCATCACCCCCTGTGCTCACTGACCCTGTGTCCTAACTCACACCGAGTCCCGCTCACCCATCACCCGCTGTGCTCGCTGCCCCCGTGTCCTAACTCACACCGAGTCCCGCTCACCCATCACCCGCTGTGCTCGCTGACCTACATTGGCTCCCGGTTAAGCAACGCCTCAATTTCAAAATTCTCATCCTTGTTTACAAATCCCTCCATGGCCCTCGCCCCTCACCCCTCCCTATCTCTGTAACCTCCTCCAGCCCCTACACCCCTACCTATCTCTGTAATCTCCTCCAGCCCCACAACCCCCCGAGATGTCTGCACTCCTCTAATTCTGCCCTCCTGACCATCGCTGATTATAATCGCTCCACCATCGGTGGCCGGGCCTTCTGTTGCCTGGGCCCCAAGCTCTGGAACTCCCTCCCTAAACCTCTCCGCCTCTCTACCTCTCTTTCCTCCTTCAAGACATTCCTTAAAACCGACCTCTTAACCTGCGCTAATTTCTACTTTTGTGGCTCGGTGTCAAATTTTTATCCCATAATCCTCCTGTGGAGCACCTTGGGACGTTTCACTACGTTAAAGGCGCTATATAAATATACATTATTGTTGGTGTTCCCTCTGTCTCTCCTCTTCCCCGTCTCTCTCTCACTCCTTCCCCTCACTCTCCCCTTCCCCCTCTCTCACACCGTCCCCTCACTCTCCCCTTCCCTCTCTCTCACTCCTTCCCCTCACTCTCCCCTTCCCCGTCTCTCTCTCACTCCTTCCCCCACTCTCCCCTTCCCTCTCTCTCACTCCATCCCCTCACTCTCCCCTTCCCGCTCTCTCACTCCTTCCCCTCACTCTCCCCTTCCCTCTCTCTCATTCCTTTATCTCACTCTCCTCTCCCCTCTCTCTCACTCCTTCCCCTCACTCTCCCCTTCCTTCTCTCTCACTCCTTTCCTTCACTCACCTCTTCCCTCTCTCTGGCAGAAGTCTGGGGGATGAGACACAATCTGAGCGTTTCACTGACCCCTCCTCATTCTTCAAACACACAGCACTAACTGGGGAATGACCCACAGTCCAGCGCAGGTGGCTCCATAGCTCAGGGGTTAGAGCACTGGTCTAGTAAACCAGGGGTCGTGGGTTCAAATCTCACTGGGGCCTACTCAAAATTAGCTCAGTGTTTCAATGCAGTGTCAATTAACAAGGGCTTTAATTATAAATATTAACAACTCTGAGACTGACCCTGGAACAACAGGCTCCCCTCACACCCTTCTCTCGATCTCTGCCTGACATGTTTTACATCTTTTTTCTGCTATCTCGCTTTTTCCGTCTCTCACATTCCCATCTCTCACCCTCTTCCGTCCCCCACTCTCCCCTGCCCTCTCTTCCCTCCCCTCCCTCCTCTTTCTTTTCCCTTTTTTTTCAGATTCTCCCATTCTCCCTCTCTCTCCCCTTCCTTTCTCTCTCTCCTCTGTCTCCTCCCTCTCTCCTCTTCCCTTCTCTCTCTCCCCCTCCCCTCCCTCTCTCGCCTTCCCCTCCCTCTCTCGCCTTCCATCTCTTTCTCTCCCCTTCCGCTCTCTCCTTTTCCCCTCTCTCACTCCTTTCCTCTCTCTCTATCTCTCTCCTTCCCCCTCTCTCTGCCCCTCCCTCTCTTTCCCCTCCCCCTCTCTCTCTCCCCTTCCGCTCTCTCTTCCTCCCTGTCTCCCATTTCCAACTCTCTCTCACTCCTTCCTACCTCTCTCCCTTTCCCACTATCTCGCTTTCCCCGTCTCTCACTGTGATATATTCACAGAGCACAGCACACACAGCTCCTAACAAGGCAGGCAGCGATCTCGGAAGCCTCCGGAAATCTGCCTGGTTCTGTTTAATTATTAACTCTGCAGTTGCAGTACACAATATGTCCACATCCACCGTGTGGAGCTACAAACATTACAAGCTTGCAGACATTACACTCACTCATTCCCCTCTCTAACCCTCTCCCCTCACTGTCTCTCCTTCCCCCTCTCTCCGCTTTTGACTGTCCGCTTCCCTCTCCTTCCTCCCTCTCTTTCGTCCCCTCCCTCCCCTCCCTCCTCTCTCTCTCTCTCTTTTCCATTTCTTTTCAGATTTCCCCCTTCTCCCTCTCTCTCCCCTTCACCACCCGCTTTTTCCCCTTTCCCCTCTATCACTCCTTCCCCCTCTCTCACACTCCTTCCACTCTCTCTTTCCCCTTCCCCTCTCTTTCCCACTCCTTCCCCTCTCTATCTCTCCTCTTCCCCTCCCACTCTTTCACATTCCCAACTTTATCTTTTCCCTTCCCCTCTCTTTCCCTCTCCTTCTCCTTCCCCACACTCTCTCTCCCCTTCCCCTCTCTCGCTCTCTACTTCCCCTCTCTCCCCTTCCCTCTCTACTTTCATTCTCTCACTCCTTCTCCTCTCTCTTCTTCCTCCTCTATCTTCCCTCTCTCTCCCCTTCCCCTTCCCTCCCTCCCCTCCTCTCTCTCTCTCTCTCTTCTCCCTTCCTTTTCAGATTCCCCCCTTCTCCCTGGTGTGAATGGTTTTGATCCTGGCCCAATTGCTAGACGGATGTTTCTAATCGCCCTCACCTTACGAAAGTTCTGTACCCGGGGATTATTATTCAGAGTGTAAATGGAATGAGTTACAGACAGGAAAGCCTCGGTGAAACACCGTTACTGATATTTATTAGGTCTAACATACACTGGGTAAAACATGCACTACTAAACGCAATCACTGTCTGTGTGGAGATTAATATCCAGGTTACAAACAACATACACACAGTACGGAACTGAGGACCGGTCCCATGCAGTCATTCCCTTGTTGCTACGGTGGATTCTAACTCCACCCTGAACAACGAATTACCTCATCACACAAGCCCCTTCCCCTGGCTCAACCAAACAAAGCTCCCTCCCCAGAATCGCCCCGAAAAAGCTTCACTTCTGAGAAAGAACCCTGAGCCGTTACACCTCACCTGGGCCACCTCTGGTTACTGGCTTGGGACACCCGCGACCATGTTCACCAGCACACACACAGTCGCTCTCGATCGCTCAGCTCAGCCGTGGGAAGTCACTGCCCTGGAGGTCGTACCCCGTGAGGGGTACGTGGTTCTCAGTCTCAGCGCCTTCTTCTGTCGAACTGTGGCTTCCCCCTCTGGTACGTCTTCTTGTTCCGTCGATCTCGGTGGAGCGAGAGCGAGAGGGAGCACGAGAACGGTGGAAAAGTGACTATCTTTATCGGAGTCGAGCTACCCCTATCTGTCCCACCAAACTTTTGTTTCGAAGCACTCCGCTGCTTAGTCAGTGATGGGCCATCATCAGACCCACGTGTGTTCTGTGATTGGACGAATGGCCCTGAGTCTGGGACATATCTCGCTCGGTGTGTTGGGAAAAAACTGGCTCCTCTTCACCTGGCCAGGCTGTGGGTTCATTGTTCAGCTTCCCGTCTGAGACTGGAGATGGGAAGTGCTTTCGCGTTCGAGTGGCTTTCTAATCTGGTCACTGGCTTCACGTGAACGGGTGCCTCAGGTTCCTGAGCCCCTTTGTCAGTGGCCCCCCCCTTCCTTTTGCTGGGACTGGCGGGTGAACCTTTACATCCTGGGTTTTGTCACAGACAGCCGCCATGTGGTCTCCAGAGTTTTAAACAAACCAGCGTTTTCACGTACCTGCACAGGGAGATCCCATCACAGGGAAAATACCCTCAGAGACAAACCCTACAAAGTCCACGCAATATTCTCGACTGAGTCCATTCTTTAACCAGAGACTTTGCGATCTCTTCACTCTCTCTCCCCTTCCCATCTCTCTCCCTCTCTTTCCCCTCCCTCTCTCTCTCTCCCCTTTCCCTCTCTTTCTCTCCCCTTCCCCCCTCTCCCCTTCCCTCTCTACATTCATTCCCACTTCACACGTTCCCCTCTCTCTCCCCTCCCTCTCTTTCCACTACCCAATCTCTCCCCCTTCTCTCCGCTTACCCCATTGCCGTTTCACTCTCCCTTTCCCTCTCCCTTCCCCTCCGTCCGCTCTCTCGATTTCTCTTCCCTTTCTTTTCAGATTCTCCACTTCTCCCACTCTCTCCCCTTCCCCTCTCTCCCCTTCCACTGTCTCTCACTCCTTTCCCCTTTCTCTCCCTTCCCCCTCTCTCTCACTCCTTCCCCCACTCTCTCCCCTTCCCCTCTCTCTCACTCCTTCCCCCCTCTCTCTCCCCTCACCCTCTCTCTCACTCCTTCCCCCTCTCTCTCCCCTCCCCCTCTCTCTCACTCCTTCCCTCTCTCTCACTCCTTTCCCCTTTCTCTCCCCTTCCCCTCTCTCTCGCTCCTTCCCCCTATCTCTCTCCCCTTCCCCTCTCTCTCACTCCTTCCCCCTATCTCTCTCCCCTCCCCCTCTCTCTCACTCCTTTCCCCTCTCTCTCACTCCTTCCCCCACTCTCTCCCCTTCCCCTCTCTCTCACTCCTTCCCCCCTCTCTCTCCCCTCACCCTCTCTCTCACTCCTTCCCCCTCTCTCTCCCCTCCCCGTCTCTCTCCCCTTCTCCTCCCTCTCTCACTCCTTCCCCGTCTCTCTCACTCCTTCCACTCTCTCTTTTCCTTTCCCCTCTCTTTCCTGCTCCTTCCCCTGTCTTTCCCAAAACAGGTGGCTCCATAGCTCAGGGGTTAGAGCACTGATCTAGTAAACCAGGGGTCATGAGTTCAAATGTCACTGGGGCCTATTCACAATTAGTTCTATATTTAAATTTGCAGTCAATTAACAAGGGTTTTAATTATAAATATTAAAAAGCTCTGAGACCGACCCTGAAACAACAGGTTCTCATCTCTCTTACACTCTCTCTCTCTCCCTTCCCCATCACGACCCGTTCTACATCTTTTTACCCCTCACTCCCAGTCCTGCTATCTCGCTTTCCCCGTCTCTCACTCATTCCCCTCTCTCCCGTTCCACGACCCCCTCTCTCTCTCTCCTTCCCCTCCCCGTTCTCACCCCCGCTCTCTCTCTTTCCCTTTCCTCACTCTCCCCTTCCCCTCTCACTCTCCCTCATTCCCCTCTCTCTCCTCTCTCCCCTTCCCTCTCTACTTTCATTCTCTCCCCACTCCTCCCCCCCCTCTCTCCCCTTCCCCTCTCTCCCCTTCCCTCTCTACTTTAATTCTCTCCTCACTCCTTCCCCCTCTCTACCCTTCCCCTCTCTCCCCTTCCCTCTCTACTTTCATTCTCTCCCCACTCCTTCCCCCTCTCTCCCCTTCCCCTCTCTCCCCTTCCCTCTCTACTTTCATTCTCTCCCCACTCCTTCCCCCTCTCTCCCCTTCCCCTCTCTCCCTTTCCCCCTCGAGAGACACACAGAGAGAAAGTGAGTGTGTGAGAGAGACAGAGAGAGAGTGAGAAAGTGTTGTGTGTGCAATAACTCAACAGACAGATTACTGTCAACTCCGAACAGGTACACACCTGGCTCTACTTTATTAGGGCCCAAAGTGATTACATTACAAGATGGCTGGCCTTTTATACCGAGGCCACACACGCGTGTGTACAGCCCAATGACCTCCGACAGTGGCCCCACCTGGTGGCTAGTAACTCCAAGCATACATACATGACAGAAAGAGAGAGACAGAGAGACAGAGAGTCAGAGAGATTGAGCCAGAGTGTGACTGAGTTGCCTTGGGATGTTTTACTACGTGAAAGACCCGATATATCGATGTTGAGAAGTGAATATTGAAGAGACGGAGGCAGGAGTCTGGGGGATGAGACACAATCTGAGCGTTTCACTGACCCCTCCTCATTCTTCAAACACACAGCACTAACTGGGGAATGACCCACATCCCAAAGCAGGTGGTTCCATAGCTCAGGGGTTAGAGCACTGGTCTAGTAAACCAGGGGTCGTGGGTTCAAATCTCACTGGAGCCTACTCAAAATTAGTTCAGTACTTAAATACACTGTCAATTAACAAGGGGTTTAATTATAAATATTAACAACTCTGAGACTGACCCTACAAACAACAGGCCTCTGTCTTGCAGACACTCTCTCCGCTTTCCAGGTCACGATCCGTTCTGCATTTTTTTTTTCCTGCAATCTCACTTTCTCCATCTCTCACTCCTTCCCCTCTGTCTCCCCTTTCCCTCTCTCTCCCCTTCCCCTCTCTCCCCTTCCGCTCCCTCCCCTCTCTCCTCTCTCTCCCTCTTTTGCCTTTCTTTTCAGATTCTCCCCTGCTCCCTCCCTCTCCCCTTCCTTTCTCTCTCCCCTGCCTCCTCCCTCTCTCGACTTCCAATCTCTCTCCCCTCCCCCTCTCGCTCTCTCCCATTCTGCTCTCTCCCATTCCCCTCTGGCTGACTCCTTCCCCCTCTCTCTCCCATTCCCTCTCCCACTCATTCCCCTCTCTCCCTCCTTTTACAACTTCCAAGCACTGATCTCTCTCACACAGCCGCCACAGACACGATGGGCCGAATGGCCCTCCTTGTGTGCTGCAAGATTCTGTCAATGTTCAGGGATGAATCACTGAGAATGATTATTCGGGCCCCACCTCCTTGTTAACAATAGTAAGATGCAAACAGGAGCTGGTGTTACAGGTGGCTCCATAGCTCAGGGGTTAGAGCACTGGTCTTGTAAACCAGGGGTCGTGGGCTCAAATCTCACTGGGGCCAACTCAAAATTATCTCAGTATTTAAATTAGCAAGGGCTTTAATTGTAAATATGGTTGAAAGCTTTATTAAGATGGAGAGTGACAGAGTTATCATCAGAGATGAGGGCCCTGAAGTTCAGGAAACTTTGATGATGTGAGACTGGAATGGACTGGCCAGTGATCCTTAAAGGGTTGATGTTGGATTGACAATGGCAAACATTTAAAGATCACATGGATCAACTCCAACAATTGTACATCCCTGTCTGGAGTAAAAATAAAATGGGGAATGTGGCTCACAAGGGAAATGAAAGACAGTGTTAAATCCAAGAAAGAGGCATATGAATTGGCCAGAAAAAGCAGCAAACCTGAGGACTGGGAGAATTTTGTAACACAGCAGAGGAGGACAAAGGGTTTTAACCAGGAGGGGGGAAAATAGATTATGAGAGGAAGCTTGCAGGCTTCTAAAAAAATTAGTGACGACAAACAGATCCCTTGCAGTCAGATTCAGGTGAATTTATAATGGGGAACAAAGAAATGGCGGACCAGTTAAACAAATACTTTGGTTCTGTCTTCATGAAGAAAGACACAAATAATCTTCTGGAAATACTAGGGGACCGAGGGTCTCGTGAGAAGGGGGAACTGAAGGATATCCTTATTAGGCGGGAAATTGATGGGATTGAAGGCCGATAAATCCCCAGGGCCTGATAGCTTGCATCCCAGAGTACTTAAGGAAGTGGCCCTTGAAATAATGGATGCATTGGTGATCATTTTACAACAGTCTATTGACTCTGGATCGGTTCCTATGGACTGGAGGGTAACTAATGTTATGCTCTGTTTAAAAAAGGAGGGAGAAAGCGGGTAATTATAGACCGGTTAGCCTGACATCGGTAGTGGGGAAAATGATGGAATCAATTATTAAAGATGAAATAGCAACACATTTGGAAAGCAGCGACAGGATCGGTCCAAGTCAGCATGGATTTATGAAAGGGAAATCATGCTAGACAAATCTTCAAGAATTTTTTGAGGATGTAACTAGTAGAGTGGACAAGGGAGAACCAGTGGATGTGGTGTATTTGGACTTTCAAAAGGCTTTTGACAAGGTTCCACACAAGAGATTGGTGTGCAAAATCAAAGCACATGGTATTGGGGGTAATGTACTGACATGGATAGAGAATTGGTTGACAGACAGGAAGCAGAGAGTCGGGATAAACGGGTCCTTTTCAGAGTGGCAGGCAGTGACTAGTGGAGTGCCGCAGGGCTCAGTGTTGGGACCCCAGCTATTTACAATATACATTAATGATTTGGATGAGGGAATTGAGTGTAATATCTTCAAGTTTGCAGATGACACTAAGCTGGGTGGCAGTGTGAGCTGTGGGGAGGACACTAAAAGTGTGTAGGGTGACTTGGATAGGTTAGGTGAGTGGGCAAATGCATGGCAGATGCAGTATAATGTGGATAAATGTGAGGTTATCCACTTTGGTGGCAAAAACATGAAGGCGAATATTATCTGAATGGCGGCAGATTAGGAAAAGGGGAGGTGCAACGAGACCTGGGTGTCATGGTACATCAGTCATTGAAAGTTGGCATGCAGGTACAGCAGGTGGTGAAGAAGGCAAATGGTATGTTGGCCTTCATAGCGAGAGGATTTGAGTTTAGGAGCAGGGAGGTCTTACTGCAGTTGTACAGGGCCTTGGTGAGGCCACACCTGGAATATTGTGTTCAGTTTTGGTCTCCTAATCTGAGGAAGGACGTTCTTGCTATTGAGGGAATGCAGCGAAGGTTCACCAGACTGATTCCCGGGATGGCTGGACTGATATATGAGGAGAGACTGGATGACTGGGCCTGTATTCACTGGAGTTTAGAAGGATGAGAGGGGATCTCATAGAAACATATAAAATTCTAACGGGACTGGACAGGTTAGATGCAGGAAGAATGTTCCCGATGCTCGGGAAGTCCAGAACCAGGGGACACAGTCTAAGGATAAGGGGTAAGCCATTTAGGACTGAGATGAGGAGAAACTTCTTCACTCAGAGAGTTGTTAACCTGTGGAATTCCCTGCCGCAGAGAGTTGTTGATACCAGTTCATTGGATATATTCAAGAGGTAGTTAGATATGGCCCTTATAGCTAGAGGGATCAAGGGGTATGGAGAGAAAGCAGGAATGGGGTACTGAGGGAATGATCAGTCATGATCTTATTGAATGGTGGTGCAGGCTCGAAGGGCCGAATGGCCTACTCCTGCACCTATTTTCTGTGTTTCTATGTTTCTATGTAAGAAATAACCAAAGTATTTGTTCAATTGGTCTGCCATTTCTTTGTTCCCCATTATAAATTCACCTGATTCTGACTGCAAGGGACCTACATTTGTCTTCACTAATCGTTTTCTCTTCACATATCTATAGAAGCTTTTGCAGTCAGTTTTTATGTTCCCTGCAAGCTTACTCTCATCATTTTACTTGCCCCATCCTAATTAAACCCTTAGTCCTCCTCTCCTGAATTCTAAATAACAGACTCCCCTCACACCCTTCCCCCTCTCCTCTTCTCGTTTCTCTGACACTCTCCCCTTCCAAATCTCTCTCTCCCTTCTCCATCATGTCCCGTTCTACATCATTTTACCCCCTCTGTCTTTCCCGCTATCTCGCTTTCCCCATCTGTCATTCATTCCCTTCTCCCCCCTTCCCCCTCCCTCACCTCACCCTCTCTCCTTCCCCCTCTCTCTCTTCCCCCTCTCTCCTTTCATTCTCTCCCCACTCCTTCCTCTCTCTCCTTCCTCCTCTATCTTCCCTCTCTCTCTCTCTTTCCCCGACCCAGTCTCTCCCCACTCTCTCCCTTTCCCCTCTGCCCTTTCAGTCTCCTCTCTCCTTTACCTTTCTTTTCCCTTTCTTTTCAGATTCTCCCCTTCTCCCTCTCTCTCCCCTTCCTTTCTCTTTCCCCTGACTCCCCTCTCTCTCCCCTCCACCTCTCTCTCACTCCTTCCACTCTCTCTCTCCCTTTCCCCACTCTCTCCCCTTTCCCCCTCTCTCTCACTCCTTCCACTCTCTCTTTTCCCTTCCCCTCTCTTTCCTACTCCTTCCCCTGTCTTTTCCAGAGCAGGTGGCTCCATAGCCCAGGGGTTAGAGCACTGGTCGAATAAACCAGAGGTTGTGAGTTCAAATTTCAGTGGGGTGTCTTCTGTTTCTAAATTTGCCGTCAATCAGCGACAGGCCGAGACCATCGACAGGAACAGAGCCACCCACAGTGCCATGGACTAGGATGCTGCTGCCCTCCCCTGGTGAGTCATCCCTCCCGCAGTACCCAAAACGGTGTCTCTGTTTTGGAGGGGGATGACCACAGGGGACCTCTGCACTACCTTCCTTCCACTGCTCTTCCTATTGGTCATCGATCCCCTATCTGTCTGTGTCAGTGACAGGATCGGTACAAGTCAGCATGGATTTATGAAAGGGAAATCATGCTTGACAAATCTTCTGGAATTTTTTGAGGATGTAACTAGTAGAGTGGACAAGGGAGAACCAGTGGATGTGGTGTATTTGGACTTTCAAAAGGCTTTTGATAAGGTCCCACACAAGAGATTGGTGTGCAAAATTAAAGCACATGGTATTGGGGGTAATGCACTGACGTGGATAGAGAACTGGTTGGCAGACAGGAAGCAGAGAGTCGGGATAAACGGGTCCTTTTCAGAATGGCAGGCAGTGACTAGTGGGGTGCCGCAGGGCTCAGTGCTGGGACCCCAGCTATTTACAATATACATCAATGATTTAGATAAAGGAATTGAGTGTAATATCTCCACGTTTGCAGATGACACTAAACTGGGTGGCGGTGTGAGCTGTGAGGAGGACGCTGAGAGGCTGCAGGGTGACTTGGACAGGTTAGGTGAGTGGGCAAATGCATGGCAGATGCAGTATAATGTGGATAAATGTGAGGTTATCCACTTTGGTGGCAAAAACAGGAAGGCAGAATATTATCTGAATGGTGACAGATTAGGAAAAGGGGAGGTGCAACGAGACCTGGGTGTCATGGTTCATCAGTCATTGAAAGTTGGCATGTAGGTACAGCAGGCGGTGAAGAAGGCAAATGGTATGTTGGTCTTCATAGCGAGGGGATTTGAGTATAGGAGCAGGGAGGTCTTACTGCAGTTGTACAGGGCCTTGGTGAGGTCACACCTGGCATATTGTGTTCAGTTTTGGTCTCCTAATCTGAGGAAGGACGTTCTTGCTATTGAGGGAGTGCAGCGAAGATTCACCAGACTGATTCCCGGGATGGCAGAACTGTCATATGAGGAGAGACTGGATCTACTGGGTCTGTATTCACTGGAGTTTAGAAGGATGAGAGGGGATCTCATAGAAACATATACAATTCTGATGGGACTGGACAGGTTAGATGCTGGCCGAATGTTCCCGATGTTGTGGAAGTCCAGAACCAGAGGACACATTCTAAGGATAAGGGGTAAGCCATTTAGGACTGCGATGAGGAAAAACTTCTTCACTCAGAGAGTTGTTAACCTGTGGAATTCCCTGCCGCAGAGAGCCCCTTCCTCACTCTCTCCCCTTCCTCACTCTCTCCCCTTCCCCTCTCTCTCCCCTTCCTCACTCTCTCCCCTTCCCCTCTCTCTCCCCTTCACCACTCTCTCCCCTTCTACTCTCTCTCCCCTTCCCCACTCTCTCCCCTTCTCCTCTCTCTCCCCTTCCTCACTCTTCCCTGCCCCTGCTAGTCTCCTCTTCCCCCTCTCTCTCACTCCTTCCCCTTTCTCTCCTCTTCCGCTCTTTCCCCGCCCCCTCTCTCCCACTCCTCTCCCTCTCTTTTCCCCCTTCCACTCTCTCTCTCTCCATCCCATCCCTCTCTTTCCCCAGCTCCTTCTCTTTCTCACTGTCTCAACTTCGCTCTCTCACTCCTTCCCTCCCTCTCCCCTTCCCCTCCCTCCCTCTCCCCTTCCCCTCTCTCTCATTCCTTCCCCCTCTCTCTCATTCCTTCCCCTCTCTCTCTCTCTCTCCCCTTCCCCTTACTCTCTCCCCTTCCACCGTCTCACTCCCCTCCCCACACTCTCCCCTTGCCCCCTCTCTCCCCTTCCCCCTCTCTCTCACTCCTTCCACTCTCTCTTTTCCCTTCCCCTCTCTTTCCTGCTCCTTCCCGTGTCTTTCCCAGAGCAGGTGGCCCCATAGCTCAGGGGTTAGAGCACTGGTCTTGTAAACCAGGGGTCGTGAGTTTAAATTACACTGCAGCCAAATCAAAATTAGCTCAGTATTTAAATTCACCGTGAATTAACTAGCGATTTAATTATAAATATTAAACAGCTCTGAGACTGACCCTGGAATTACAGCTCCCCTCTCCTCTTCTTGTCCTGGTTTGCTCTCTCTCCCACATTAAAAATCTCTCTTTCCCTTCCCCATCATGACCCATTCTGCATCTTTTTCCCACTTTCCCCGTCTCTCACTCATTCCCCTTTCTTATCCTCTCTCCTTCCCCTCCCTGTTCTCACCCCCCTCTCTCTCCTTCCCCTCCCTCTCTTTCCCCTTCCCCTCGCTCTCCCCTTCCCCTCTCACTCTCCCTCTTTCCCCTCTCTCTCCTCTCTCCCCTTCCTTCTCTACTTTCATTCTGACCCCACTCCTTCCCCTTCTCTCCCCTTCCCCTCTCTCCCTTTCCCCACTCTCTCTCCTTCCCCTCTCTCTCTTTCCCTTTCCTCGCTCTCCCCTTCCCCTCTCACTCTCCCTCTTTCCCCTCTCTCTCCTCTCTCCCCTTCCCTCTCTACTTTCATTCTCTCCCCACTCCTTCCCCTTCTCTCCCCTTCCCCTCTCTCTCGCTCCTTCCCCCACTCTCTCCCCTTCCCCTCTCTCTCACTCCTTCCCCCCTCTCTCTCCCCTTCTCCTCTCTCCCTTTCCCCCTCGAGAGACACACAGAGAGAAAGTGAGAGTGTGTGAGAGACAGAGAGAGTGAGAAAGTGTTGTGTGTGCAATAACTCAACAGACAGATTACTGTAAACTCCGAACAGGTCCACACCTGGCTCTACTTTATTCGGGCCCAAAGTGATTGCATTACAAGATGGCTGGCCTTTGAGACCTGGGCCCTACACGTGTGTGTACAGCCCAATGACCTCCGACAGTGGCCCCACCTGGTGGCTAGTAACCCCAAGCACACATACATGACAGAAAGAGAGAGACCGAGAGACAGAGAGACAGAGAGATTGAGGCAGAGTGTGACTGAGTTGCCTTGGGATGTTTTACTACGTGAAAGACCCGATATATCGATGTTGAGAAGTGAATATTGAAGAGACGGAGGCAGGAGTCTGGGGGATGAGACACAATCTGAGCATTTCACTGACCCCTCCTCATTCCTCAAACACACAGCACTAACTGGGTAATGACCCACACCCCAGGGCAGGTGGCTCCATAGCTCAGGGGTTAGAGCACTGGTCTAGTAAACCAGGTGTCACGGGGTCAAATCTCACTGGGGCCTACTCAAAATTAGTTCAGTATTTAAATTCACTGTCAATTAACCAGAGCTTTAATTATAAATATTAAACAGCTCTGAGACCGACCCGAGAAAGGCAGGTTTCCCTGTCTCTTTGCTTTCCAGATCACGACCCGTTCTATATTTTTTTTTTTAACTCCTCTCTCACTTTCCCGCGATTTCATTTTCTCCATCACTCTCTCCCCTTCCCCTCTTTCTCTCCCCTTCCCCTCTCTCTCCTTCCGCTCCCTCCCCTCACTCCTCTCTCTCCCGCTTTTGCCTTTCTCTTCAGATTCTCCCCTGCTCTCTCCCTCTCCCCTTCCTTTCTCTCTCCCCTGCCTCCTCCCTCTCTCGACTTCCCATCTCACTCTCCTCCCCCTCTCGCTCTCTCCCATTACGCTCTCTCCCATTCCCCTCTGGCTGACTCCTTCCCCCTCTCTCTCCCATTCCCTCTCCCACTCATTCCCCTCTCTCCCTCCTTTTACAACTTCCAAGCACTAATCTCTCGCATAGAGCCGACACAGACACGATGGGCCGAATGGCCCTCCTTGTGTGCTGTAAGATTCTGTCAATGTTCAGGGATGAATCACCGAGAATGATTATTCGGGCCCCACCTCCTTGTTAACAATAGTAAGATGCAAACAGGAGCTGGTGGTACAGGTGGCTCCATAGCTCAGGGGTTAGAGCACTGGTTTTGTAAACCAGGGGTCGTGGGTTCAAATCTCACTGGGGCTTACTCAATTTTGGCTTCTGTTACTGAATTGACCGTCAATCGGCGACAGGCCGACATCATCAACAGGAACCGCTCACTCCGCACTTTATAATCTGCCCATAGCACTTTCACTTCCCACCCCCAGTCTGTATCCCACCTTTTCCACATCCAGTCTCAGAGACACCGATATATCATCGACTCAAAGAAACTTGCAGCAGGGAAGGTGACCATTTCGGCCCATCGTGTCCGCACCAGCCGACCAAGAGCTATCTGCTGGGCAGGGCCACATTGTCCGCATGTCCCAGACACGAGACTCCCCAAAGCAAGCGCTCTACTCGGAACTCCTTGACGGCAAATGAGCCCAAGGTGGGCAGAGGAAACGTTGCAAGGGACACCCTCAAAGCCTCCCTGATAAAGTGCAACATCCCCACCGACACCTGGGAGTCCCTGGCCAAAGACCAGTCCGCCCGAAGTGGAGGAAGTGCATCCGGGAGGGCGCTGAGCACCTCGAGTCTCGTCGCCGAGAGCGTGCAGAGACCAAGCGCAGGCAGCGGAAGGAGCGTGCGGCAAACCAGTCCCACCCTCCCCTTCCCTCAACGTCTATCTGTCCCACCTGTGACAGGGACTGTGGTTCCCATGTTGGACTGTTCAGTCACCTCAGGACTCATGTTAAGAGTGGGAGCAAGTCTTCCTCGATTCCGAGGGACTGCCTATGATGATGATATGATCCCAGTCTGATCCCACTTTCCAGCTCTCGGTGCGTAGCCCTGTAGCTTACGGCACTTCAAGTGCACATCCAAGTACCTTTTAAATGTGGTGAGGGTTTCTGCCTCTACCACCCTTTCAGGCCGTGAGTTCCAGACCCCACCACCCTCTGGGTGAAGGAATGGAGGTCTCCCCTCAGCCTCCTCTGTTCCAAAGAAAACAACCCCAGCCGATCCAATCTTCCCTCGTCGCTAAAATTCTCCAGTCCCGCCAACATCCTGGTAAATCTCCTCTGCACCCTCTCCAGTGCAATCACATCCTTCCTGTGATATCCTGACATTTCCCAGTTCCTGCCTTCGCTGCTTTTAGGCTCGAGATGCGGCAATGGACACAAGATGATCCAGTTGGGATTTTCCACAAATAATGAATCCCACGGCCACATCGGTTTGACCCTCGGAGAGCACTCTGTAAATTCACCAAATTTATTAAATGCACACCTTACCCCCGCCCTGTGGTTACGCTCGAACTGTACACAACACTGGTTAGGCCACAGCTGGAGTACTGCGTGCAGTTCTGGTCACCACATTACAGGAAGGATGTGATTGCACTGGAGAGGGTGCAGAGGGGATTTACCAGGATGTTGCCGGGACTGGAAAACTTTAGCCATGAGGAAAGATTGGATAGGCTGGGGTTGTTTTCCTGGGACCAGAGGAGGCTGAGGGGAGATTTAATTGAGGAGTATAAAATTATGAGGGGCCTGGATAGAGTGGATAGGAAGGACCTATTTCCCCTTCGCAGAGGGGGTCAATAACCAGGGGGCACAGATTTTAAAGTAATTGGGGGGAGGTTTAGAGGGGATTTGAGGGGAAATGTCTTCACCCAGAGGGTGGTGGGGGTCTGGAACTCACGGCCTGAAAGGGTGGTAGAGGCAGAAACTCTCACCACATTTAAAAAGTACTTGGATGTACACTTGAAGTGTCATAACCGACAGGGCTACGGACCGAGAGCTGGAAAGTGGGATTAGGCTGGGTAGCTCTTGGTCGGCCGGTGTGGACACGATGGGCCGGAATGTCCTCCTTCCATGCTGTAAATGTTTATGATTCACTGATTCTCTCTCTCACTCCTTCCCACATTCTACCCGTCGTAAACTAGAGGTGATCCAAAACTCGGCTGCCCCATGTCCTAACTCGCACCGAGTCCCACTCACCCATCACCCCCTGTGCTCGCTGCCCCCGTGTCCTAACTCACACCCAGTCCCACTCACCCATCACCCCCTGTGCTCGCTGACCCCGTGTCCTAACTCGCACCGAGTCCCACTCACCCATCACCCTCTGTGCTCACTGCCCCCGTGTCCTAACTCACACCCAGTCCCACTCACCCATCACCCTCTGTGCTCACTGCCCCCGTGTCCTAACTCGCACCCAGTCCCACTCACCCATCACCCCCTGTTCTCGCTGACCCCATGTCCTAACTCGCACCCAGTCTCGCTCACCCATCACCCCCTGTGCTCACTCCCGTGTCCTAACGCGCACCGAGTCCCGCCCTCCCATCAGCCCTGTGCTCATTGCCCCGTGTCCTAACTCGCACCGAGTCCCACTCACCCATCACCCTCTGTGCTCACTGCCCCGTGTCCTAACTCGCACCGAGTCCCACTCACCCATCACCCCCTGTGCTCACTGCCCCGTGTCCTAACTCGCACCTAGTCCCACTCACCCATCACCCCCTGTGCTCACTGTCCTGTGTCCTAACTCGCACCGAGTCCCGCTCACCCATCACCCCCTGTGCTCACTGACCCCGTGTATTAACTCACACCGAGTCCCACTCACCCATCACCCCTTGTGCTCGCTGCCCCGTGTCCTAACTCGCACCGAGTCCTGCTCACCCATCACCCCCTGTGCTCACTGACCCCATGTCCTAATTCACACCCAGTCCCGCTCACCCATCACCCCCTGTGCTCACTGCCCCGTGTCCTAACTCGCATCCAGTCCCACTCACCCATCACCCCCTGTGCTCACTGACCCGTGTCCTAACTCGCACCCAGTCCCGCTCACCCATCACCCCCTGTGTTCACTGCCCCGTGTCCTAACTCGCACCGAGTCCCGCTCACCCATCACCCCCTGTGCTCACTGCCCCCGTGTCCGAACTCACACCGAGTCCCACTCACCCATCACCCACTGTGCTCACTACCCCCGTGTCCTAACTCGCACCGAGTCCCACTCACCCATCACCCACTGTGCTCACTGACCCCGTGTATTAACTCACACCCAGTCCCGCTCACCCATCACCCACTGTGCTCACTACCCCCGTGTCCTAACTCGCACCCAGTCCCACTCACCCATCACCCTCTGTGCTCACTGCCCCCGTGTCCTAACTCGCACCCAGTCCCGCTCACCCATCACCCCCTGTGCTCACTGACCTACATTGACTCCCGGTAAAGCAACGCCTCGATTTCAAAATTCTCATCCTTGTTTACAAATCTCTCCATGGCCCCTACACCCCTCCCTATCTCTGTAATCTCCTCCAGCCCCTACACCCCTCCCTATCTCTGTAACCTCCAGCCCCTACACCCCTCCCTATCTTTGTAACCTCCTCCAGCCCCTACACCCCTCCCTATCTCTGTAATCTCCTCCGGCCCCACAAGCCTCCGTATCTGTGTAACTTCCTCCAGCCCCTACACCTCTCCCTATCTCTGTAACCTCCTCCAGCCCCTCGCCCCTCCCTATCCCTGTAACCTCCTCCAGCCCCACAACCCCCCAAGATCTCTGTAACCTCCTCCAGCCCCTACACCCCTCCCTATCTCTGTAACCTCTTCCAGCCCCTACACCCCTCCCTATCTCTGTCAACCCCTCCAGCCCTACACCTCTCCCTATCTCTGTAACCTCCTCCAGCCCCTCGCCCCTCCCTATCCCTGTAACCTCCTCCAGCCCCACAACCCCCCGAGATCTCTGTAACCTCCTCCAGCCCCTACACCCCTCCCTATCTCTGTAATCTCCTCCAGCCCCTACACCCCTCACTATCTCTGTAACCTCCTCCAGCCCTACACCCCTCCCTATCTCTGTAACCTCCTCCAGCCCCTACACCCCTCCCTATCTCTGTAATCTCCTCCAGCCCCACAACCCCCCGAGATGTCTGCACTCCTCTAATTCTGCCCTCCTGACCATCGCTGATTATAATCGCTCCACCATCGGTGGCCGGGCCTTCTGTTGCCTGGGCCCCAAGCTCTGGAACTCCCTCCCTAAACCTCTCCGCCTCTCTACCTCTCTTTCCTCCTTCAAGACACTCCTTAAAACCGACCTCTTCACCTGCGTTAATTTCTACTTTTGTGGCTCGGTGTCAAATTTTTATCCCATAATCCTCCTGTGGAGCACCTTGGGACGTTTCACTACGTTAAAGGCGCTATATAAATACACATTATTGTTGGTGTTCCCTCTGTCTCTCCTCTTCCCCGTCTCTCTCTCACTCCTTCCCCTCACTCTCCCCTTCTCTCTCGCTCACTCCTTCCCCTCACTCTCCCCTTCCCTCTCTCTCACTCCTTCCCCTCACTCTCCCCTCCGCTCTCTCTCACTCCTTCCCCTCACTCTCCCCTTCCCTCTCTCTCACTCTTTCCCCTCACTCTCCCCTTCCCTCTCTCTCACTCCTTCCCCTCACTCTCGCCTTCCCTCTCTCTCACTCTTTCCCCTCACTCTCCCCTTCCCTCTCTCTCACTCCTTCCCCTCACTCTCCCCTTCCCTCTCTCTCACTCCTTCCCCTCACTCTCGCCTTCCCTCTCTCTTCCTCTAATAGACTCTCACCTCATGGACTGTCGATGTCATGACAATTACTGACACACTCCTCTCTCTCTCCTTCTCTCTCTCTCTCTCTCCCCTTCCCTGTCCCTTTCCCCCGCTTTCTCTCCTTCCCCACTCTCCGCTCCTCTCTCTCCACTCACTCCTCAATCTCTCTCCTCCCTCTCTCTCTCTCTCTCCTTTCCCTTCTGACTTTCCCCTTGCCTCTCTCTAACTCCTTCCAGCTCGAGAGACAGAGAGCGACAGAGAGAAAGTGATGGAGAGACAGAGAGAGAGCGTAAGAGAGATATAGTGAGCGACAGAGAGACTGAGAGATTGGGACAGAGTGTGACTGAGTTGCCTTGGGATGTTTTACTACGTGAAAGACCCGATATATCGATGTTGAGAGGCGAATATTGAAGAGACTGAGGCAGGAGTCTGGGGGATGAGACACAATCTGAGCGTTTCACTGACACCTCCTCATTCTTCAAACGCACAGCACTAAATGGGGAATGACCCCACACCCATAGAAAGTGGCTCCATAGCTCAGGGGTTAGAGCACTGCTCTTGCAAACCAGGGGTTATGAGTTCAAAGCTCACTGGGGCCTATTCTAAAGTAGCTCAATATTTAAGTTCACTGTCAATTAACAAGGTCTTTAATTATAAATATTAAACAGCTCCGAGACCGACCATGGAACTGCAAGTTCTTGTCTCGGTTACACTGTCTCTCCATCTGCCTTTGCTATTTTACATCCTTTTACCCCTCTCTCCCTTTTCCGCTATCTCACTGTGATATATTCACAGAGCATAAGCACACACAGCTTCCAACATGGCAGGCAGCTCTCTCGGAAGCCTCCGGAAATCTGCCTGGTTCTGTTTATTATTAACTATGCAGTTGCAGTACACAATACGTCCACATCCACAGAGTGGAGCTATAAACATTACAAGCTTACAGACATTGCACTTCTCCCTCCTTAATGAAGAAGTTATTATAACAAACATCATACATAATTTTCATGTTTATACATAACACAGGATATAAACTTATTCTTTTTTCCATATTTACAAATTTAACTTTACCACTTGTTTTCTGTTTCGAAGAGGATTTCTTCGCTCTTGAACAGAACCTTCCAAACATGGTGTCGATTTCACACTCATTCGAGGCTCATCCTGAAGAACGTTTTCCTCACGGAATTTCCTTGATTTTCATTTGAGCTCACTCTAACTTCAGGCTCTTTGTTTTCCTGACTCGGACTCAGACTTTCATTCTGATTCTCTCCTGGATTTGTTTCCAGTACATTGGATTTAGGATTTGCTACTGGTGTATCAAAACTATCTGATGAGTCAGAAATAATTGAATCATTCCCACCTTCAACTCCTTCCATGTCTGTAGGTAAAATATGATCAATATGAACAAACCTAACCTGCCCATTATCAAACATCCTTACCAAATATGTGCGCGGACCACATATCTTCATCACTCTTCCTGGTAACCACTTTAACCATTTATGGTGATGGTTCTTCACTCTCACCTTCTGGTTCAATTTCACACTTCTCTCTTTTACTCTACCTCTATCATGGTTCTCTTTCTGTCTTAATTGTGTCTCTTCTACGGACTGTGCCAAATTTGGCTTTAACAACGAGAATCTGGTTCGTGGCTGTTGTTTGAGAAACAACTCTGCTGGTGTTCTACCAGTAGTTGTATGAGGAGTATTTCAATATGGAATCAAAAAATTAACCAATTTGTGATCCAATGACAATTGTCGTTTCCTTGGATTTGGATCTAACATTTGTTTTATGAGGGCACGTTTTACAATTTGTACAGTGCGCTCTGCTGCACCATTCGAAGCAGGATGGTATGGTGGAACCTTGGTATGTTTCACACCATTTTTGCTCGTGAACTGTGCAAATTCTTCTGAACGAAATTGTGGTCCAGTATCTGAAACAATTTCTTCAGGGAGGCCAAATGAAGAAAATAATTTTCGTAAAATGTCCACTGTTTTACTTGTTGTTATTTTCCACATTGGAAACACCTCGACCCACTTCGAATGGCTATCAATCACAATGAACAATTGTTGTCCTTCTAACTCAGCAAAATCAATATGTAGCCTTTGCCACACCCTGGGAGTGGGTGCATTCCTAATTGCATCCAGCTTTCCCATGGTTGGATGTAAACTATCTTTGTCTACTCTGTACCCTAAGTACTCCACTGAGTTTTTAAATAACTCACACTTACGAGCAGACACGCGCACTCTGTGCTTCTCAAGCCTTTTGAGGACTTCATTCAATATGTTATTGTGAATTTGTCTATTTGATGCTGAAATTCGTATGTCATCTAAATAATATACTAACCCTTCAATACCTTGCAAAATCTGGTTCATCACCCCTTGGAATATGGCAGGGGCGGAAGACACTCCAAACGGTAGCCTATTAAATTGATTTCGGCCTAGATGAGTATTTATAGTCAAACATGACTTGGACTCCTCATCTAGTTCAAGCTGGAAATCACGTAATTTGTCGATGTACAGCGACTCCGCTATTACACTCACGGATGCACCCGTGTCAATTTCCATTGATATCTCTCACTCCATCCACTCTCTCTCCCCTTCCCCCCATTCCCCACTCTCTCTCTCCCCTTCCCCCCATTCCCCACTCTCTCTCTCCCCTTCCCCCTCTCTCTCACTCCTTGCACTCTCTCTTTTCCCTTCCCCTCTCTTTCCTGTTCCTTCCCCTGTCTTTCACAGAGTAGGTGGCTCCATAGCTCAGGGGTAAGAGCACTGATCTTGTCAACCAGGGGTCGTGGGTTCAAATCTCACTGGGGCCTACTCAAAATTAGCTCAGTATTTCAATTAACAAGGGCTTTAATTATAAATATTAAACAGCTCCAAGACCGACTCTGCAACAACAGGCTCCCTTCCCCCTCTCCTCTTCTCGATTCTCTTTCCCCTTCCAAATCTCTTTCTCCCTTCCTCATCACGACCTGTTCTATATCTTTTTACCCCTCTCTCCTTTCCCGCTATCTCGCTTTCCCCGTCTCTCACTCATTCCCCTTTCCCCCCTTCCCTTGCCTCACCCTCTCACTCCTCTTGCTCTCCCCTTTCCTCTCTACTTTCATTCTCTCCCCACTCCTTCCTCTCTCTCCTTCCTCGTCTATCTTACTTCTCTCCCTAACCCCTCTGTCCGCTAACCACTCCTTCCCCCTCTCTCCCCTTCCCTCTCTCACTCCTTCCACTCTCTCCCCACCATTCCAGACACTCTCTCCACTTACCCCCTCTTTCCTCTCCCCCTCTGACTCTCCCTTTCCCTCACTCTTCCTACCTGTCTCCCCTTCCCTCTCTGTCACTCCTTCCCCTCTCTCTCCCCTTCCCCTCTCTCTCTCCTCTCTCTCTCTCCCCTTCCCTGATACGTCCTTACTGCACAGTATAAATGCACACGAGGCCCATGCTTGAGAGAAGGTCAGTCTGTGACCTGTCCTTTATTCCACAGCACTCAAGTGATGGAAGTGGGTGGAGCTTCCACTTTTATACCTGAAGATCCAGGTTAGGAGTGTCTCCCACAAGTTCACCCCCTTGTGGTCAATGTTCTCATAGTGTACAACTTTGGTCAGATGAGACATGGGTTAAAATGCTGGTTGAATAAATGACAATTCCCCTCTCTCTTCCTCCTTGCACTCTCTCTTTTCCCTTCCCCTCTCTTTCCTGCTCCTTCCCCTGTCTTTCTCAAAGCAGGTGGCTCCATAGCTCAGGGGTTAGAGCACTGATCTAGTAAACCAGGGGTTGTGAGTTCAAATCTCACTGGGGCCTACTCAAAATTAGTTCAGTATTTAAGTTCACTGTCAATTAACAAGGGCTTAAATTATAAATATTAAACAGCTCTGAGACCGACCCTTGAAAAACAGGCTTCTCTCTACCCTTCCAAACCTCCCTCTTCCTTCCCCATCACAATCCGTTCTGCATCTTTTTACCCTCTCTCCCGCTATCTCTCTTTCCCCGTCTCTCACTCCTTCCCCTCTCTCCCCTCACTCTCTATCCTTTCACCTATCTCGCCCCTTCTGCTCTCTCCTTGCTGATCTTTCTCCTCTTCCCCCTCTCTCTCAGCTTCCCCCCTCTCTCCCTCTCCTTTCCCCCTCGCTCCCCATTCTGCTCTCTCTCCCCTTCCCCTCTCGCTCACTCCTTCCTCTCTCCCTTTTCATTTTCTCCCCTCCTCGCTCTATCTTCCCTCTCCTTCTCCCTCCCTTCACCTGTCTCCACTCCCCTCCCTCCTGACTTTCTCTCCTTCCCTCACTCTCGCTCTCCCCTTTTCCATCAGACTCTCCCCCTCCCCATCTCAACAATTCTCCCCTTCTCCCTCTCTCCCCTTCCTCCGCTCTGCACAGAAAGAGAGAGACAGTGAGAGAGAGAGAGAGAGAGAGATCGAGAGACTGAGAGACAGAGAGAAAGAGAGAGAGACAGAGAGATTGAGGCAGACTGTGACTGAGTTGTTTTGGGATGTTTTACTACGTGAAAGACCCGATATATCGATGTTGAGAGGCGAATATTGAAGAGATGGAGGCTGGAGTCTGGGGGGTGAGACACAATCTGAGCGTTTCACTGACCCCTCCTCATTCTTCAAACACACAGCACTAACTGGGGAATGACCCACAGCCTAGGGCAGGTGGTTCCATAGCTCAGGGGTTAGAGCACTGGTCTAGTAAACCAGGGGTTGTGAGTTCAAATCTCACTGGGGCCTTTTCTAAATTAGTTCAGTATTTAAATACACTGTCAATTAACAAGGGGTTTAATTATAAATATTAACAACTCTGAGACTGACCCTCAAACAACAGGCCTCTGTCTTGCTTACACTCTCTCCGCTTTCCAGGTCACGATCCGTTCTGCAATTTTTTTCCCTGCAATCTCACTTTCTCCATCTCTCACTCCTTCCCCTCTGTCTCCCCTTTCCCTCTCTCTCCCCTTCCCCTCTCTCCCCTTCCGCTCCCTCCCCTCCCTCCTCTCTCTCCCTCCCCTCCCTCCTCTCTCTCCCTCTTTTGCCTTTCTTTTCAGATTCTCCCCTGCTCCCTCCCTCTCCCCTTCCTTTCTCTCTCCCCTGCCTCCTCCCTCTCTCGACTTCCAATCTCTCTCCCCTCCCCCTCTCGCTCTCTCCCATTCTGCTCTCTCCCATTCCCCTCTGGCTGACTCCTTCCCCCTCTCTCTCCCATTCCCTCTCCCACTCATTCCCCTCTCTCCCTCCTTTTACAACTTACAAGCACTAATCTCTCTCACAGAGCCGGCACAGACACGATGGGCCGAATGGCCCTCCTTGTGTGCTGTAAGATTCTGTGAATGTTCAGGGATGAATCACCAAGAATGATTATTCGGGCCCCACCTCCTTGTTAACAATAGTAAGATGCAAACATGAGCTGGTGTTACAGGTGGCTCCATAGCTCAGGGGTTAGAGCACTGGTCTTGTAAACCAGGGGTCGTGGGTTCAAATCTTACTGGGGCCAACTCAAAATTATCTCAGTATTTGAATAAGCAAGGGCTTTAATTGTAAATATGGTTGAAAACTTTATTAAGATGGAGAGTGACAGAGTTAATTCAGAGATGAGGGCCCTGAAGTTTTGGAAACTTTGATGGTGTGAGATGTGAATAGACTGGCCAGTGATCCTTGTTGGATTGACAATGGCAAACATTTAAAGATCACATGGATGAACTCCAACAATTGTACATCCCTGTCTGGAGTAAAAATAGAATGGGGAATGTGGCTCACAAGGGAAATGAAGGATAGTGTTAAATCCAAGGAAGAGGCATATAAATTGGCCAGAAAAAGCAGCAAACCTGAGGACTGGGAGAATTTTGTAACACAGCAGAGGAGGACAAAGGGTTTTAACCAGGAGGGGGGAAAATAGATTATGAGAGGAAGCTTGTAGGCTTCTAAAAAAATTAGTGACGACAAACAGATCCCTTGCAGTCAGATTCAGGTGAATTTATAATGGGGAACAAAGAAATGGCGGACCAGTTAAACAAATACTTTGGTTCTGTCTTCATGAAGGAAGACACAAATAATCTTCTGGAAATACTAGGGGACCGAGGGTCTCGTGAGAAGGGGGAACTGAAGGATATCCTTATTAGGCGGGAAATTGATGGGATTGAAGGCCGATAAATCCCCAGGGCCTGATAGCTTGCATCCCAGAGTACTTAAGGAAGTGGCCCTTGAAATAATGGATGCATTGGTGATCATTTTACAACAGCCTATTGACTCTGGATCGGTTCCTATGGACTGGAGGGTAACTAATGTTATGCCGCTGTTTAAAAAAGGAGGGAGAGAGAAAGCGGGTAATTATAGACCGGTTAGCCTGACATCGGTAGTGGGGAAAATGATGGAATCAATTATTAAAGATGAAATAGCAACACATTTGGAAAGCAGTGACAGGATCGGTCCAAGTCAGCATGGATTTATGAAAGGGAAATCATGCTAGACAAATCTTCAAGAATTTTTTGAGGATGTAACGAGTAGAGTGGACAAGGGAGAACCAGTGGATGTGGTGTATTTGGACTTTCAAAAGGCTTTTGACAAGGTTCCACACAAGAGATTGGTGTGCAAAATCAAAGCACATGGTATTGGGGGTAATGTACTGATGTGGATAGAGAAATGGTTGACAGACAGGAAGCAGAGAGTCGGGATAAACGGGTCCTTTTCAGAGTGGCAGGCAGTGACTAGTGGGGTGCCGCAGGGCTCAGTGTTGGGACCCCAGCTATTTACAATATACATTAATGATTTGGATGAGGGAATTGAGTGTAATATCTCCAAGTTTGCAGATGACACTAAGCTGGGTGGCAGTGTGAGCTGTGAGGAGGATGCTAAGAGGCTGCAGGATGACTTGGACAGGTTAGGTGAGTGGGCAAATGCATGGCAGATGCAGTATAATGTGGATAAATGTGAGGTTATCCACTTTGGTGGCAAAAACATGAAGGCGAATATTATCTGAATGGCGGCAGATTAGGAAAAGGGGAGGTGCAACGAGACCTGGGTGTCATGGTACATCAGTCATTGAAAGTTGGCATGCAGGTACAGCAGGTGGTGAAGAAGGCAAATGGTATGTTGGCCTTCATAGCGAGAGGATTTGAGTTTAGGAGCAGGGAGGTCTTACTGCAGTTGTACAGGGCCTTGGTGAGGCCACACCTGGAATATTGTGTTCAGTTTTGGTCTTCTAATCTGAGGAAGGACGTTCTTGCTATTGAGGGAATGCAGCGAAGGTTCACCAGACTGATTCCCGGGATGGCTGGACTGATATATGAGGAGAGACTGGATCGACTGGGCCTGTATTCACTGGAGTTTAGAAGGATGAGAGGGGATCTCATAGAAACATATAAAATTCTAACGGGACTGGACAGGTTAGATGCAGGAAGAATGTTCCCGATGTTCGGGAAGTCCAGAACCAGGGGACATAGTCTAAGGATAAGGGGTAAGCCATTTAGGACTGAGATGAGGAGAAACTTCTTCACTCAGAGAGTTGTTAACCTGTGGAATTCCCTGCCGCAGAGAGTTGTTGATACCAGGTCATTGGATATATTCAAGAGGTAGTTAGATATGGCCCTTATGGCTAGAGGGATCAAGGGGTATGGAGAGAAAGCAGGAATGGGGTACTGAGGGAATGATCAGTCATGATCTTATTGAATGGTGGTGCAGGCTCGAAGGGCCGAATGGCCTACTCCTGCACCTATTTTCTGTGTTTCTATGTTTCTATGGAAGAAATAACCAAAGTATTTGTTCAATTGGTCTGCCATTTCTTTGTTCTCCATTATAAATTCACCTGATTCTGACTGCAAGGGACCTACATTTGTCTTCACTAATCGTTTTCTCTTCACATATCTATAGAAGCTTTTGCAGTCAGTTTTTATGTTCCCTGCAAGCTTACTCTCATATTTTACTTGCCCCATCCTAATTAAACTCTTAGTCCTCCTCTCCTGAATTCTAAATAACAGACTCCCCTCACACCCTTCCCCCTCTCCTCTTCTCGTTTCTCTGACACTCTCCCCTTCCAAATCTCTCTCTCCCTTCTCCATCATGTCCCGTTCTACATCATTTTACCCCCTCTGTCTTTCCCGCTATCTCGCTTTCCCCATCTGTCATTCATTCCCTTCTCCCCCCTTACCTCACCCTCTCTCCTTCCCTCTCTCTCTCTTCCCCCTCTCTCCTTTCATTCTCTCCCCACTCCTTCCTCTCTCTCCTTCCTCCTCTATCTTCCCTCTCTCTCTCTCTTTCCCCGACCCAGTCTCTCCCCACTCTCTCCCTTTCCCCTCTGCCCTTTCAGTCTCCTCTCTCCTTTCCCTTTCTTTTCCCTTTCTTTTCAGATTCTCCCCTTCTCCCTCTCTCTCCCCTTCCTTTCTCTTTCCCCTGACTCCCCTCTCTCTCCCCTCCACCTCTCTCTCACTCCTTCCACTCTCTCTCTCCCTTTCCCCACTCTCTCCCCTTTCCCCCTCTCTCTCACTCCTTCCACTCTCTCTTTTCCCTTCCCCTCTCTTTCCTACTCCTTCCCCTGTCTTTTCCAGAGCAGGTGGCTCCATAGCCCAGGGGTTAGAGCACTGGTCTAATAAACCAGGGGTTGTGAGTTCAAATTTCAGTGGGGTGTCTTCTGTTTCTAAATTTGCCGTCAATCAGCGACAGGCTGAGACCATCGACAGGAACAGAGCCACCCACAGTGCCATGGACTAGGATGCTGCTGCCCTCCCCTGGTGAGTCATCCCTCCCGCAGTACCCAAAACGGTGTCTCTGTTTTGGAGGGGGATGACCACAGGGTACCTCTGCACTACCTTCCTTCCACTGCTCTTCCTATTGGTCACCCATCCCCTATCTGTCTGTGTCAGTGACAGGATCGGTCCAAGTCAGCATGGATTTATGAAAGGGAAATCATGCTTGACAAATCTTCTGGAATTTTTTGAGGATGTAACTAGTAGAGTGGACAAGGGAGAACCAGTGGATGTGGTGTATTTGGACTTTCAAAAGGCTTTTGATAAGGTCCCACACAAGAGATTGGTGTGCAAAATTAAAGCACATGGTATTGGGGGTAATGTACTGACGTGGAGAGAGAACTGGTTGGCAGACAGGAAGCAGAGAGTCAGGATAAACGGGTCCTTTTCAGAATGGCAGGCAGTGACTAGTGGAGTGCCGCAGGGCTCAGTGCTGGGACCCCAGCTATTTACAATATACATCAATGATTTAGATGCAGGAATTGAGTGTAATATCTCCACGTTTGCAGATGACACTAAACTGGGTGGCAGTGTGAGCTGTGAGGAGGATGCTAAGAGGCTGCAGGGTGACTTGGACAGGTTAGGTGAGTGGGCAAATGCATGGCAGATGCAGTATAATGTGGATAAATGTGAGGTTATCCACTTTGGTGGCAAAAACAGGAAGGCAGAATATTATCTGAATGGTGACACTTTAGGAAAAGAGGAGGTAAAACAAGACCTGGGTGTCATGGTACATCAGTCATTGAAAGTTGGCATGCAGGTACAGCAGGCAGTGAAGAAGGCAAATGACATGTTGGTCTTCATAGCGAGGGGATTTGAGTATAGGAGCAGGGAGGTCTTACTGCAGTTGTACAGGGCCTTGGTGAGGCCTCACCTGGAATATTGTGTTCAGTTTTGGTCTTCTAATCTGAGGAAGGACATTCTTGCTGTTGAGGGAATGCAGCAAAGGTTCACCAGACTGATTCCAGGGATGGCAGAACTGACATATGAGGACAGACTGGATCAACTGGGCCTGTATTCACTGGAGTTTCGAAGGATGAGAGGGGATCTCATAGAAACATATACAATTCTGATGGGACTGGACAGGTTAGATGCAGGAAGAATGTTCCCGATGTTGGGGAAGTCCAGAACCAGAGGACACATTCTAAGGATAAGGGGTAAGCCATTTAGGACCGAGATGAGGAGAAACTTCTTCACTCAGAGAGTTGTTAACCTGTGGAATTACCTGCCGCAGAGAGCCCCTTCCTCACTCTCTCCCCTTCCCCAATCTCTCCCCTTCCACCATCTCTCTCCCCTTCCCCTCTCTCTCCCCTTCACCACTCTCTCCCCTTCCCCTCTCTCTCCCCTTCTTCACTCTCCCCTGCCCCCGCTAGTCTCCTCTTCCCCCTCTCTCTCACTCCTTCCCCTTTCTCTCCTCTTCCGCTCTTTCCCCTCCACCTCTCTCCCACTCCCATCCCTCTCTTTCCCCACCTCCTTCTCTTTCTCACTGTCTCAACTTCGCTCTGTCACTCCTTCCCTCCCTCTCCCCTTCCCCTCCCTCCCTCTCCCCTTCCCCTCCCTCCCTCTCCCCTTCCCCTCTCTCTCATTCCTTCCCCCTCTCTCTCATTCCTTCCCCTCTCTCTCTCTCTCTCTCTCCCCTTCCCCTTACTCTCTCCCCTTCCACCGTCTCACTCCCCTCCCCACACTCTCCCCTTGCCCCCTCTCTCCCCTTCCCCCTCTCTCTCACTCCTTCCACTCTCTCTTTTCCCTTCCCCTCTCTTTCCTGCTCCTTCCCGTGTCTTTCCCAGAGCAGGTGGCCCCATATCTGAGGGGTTAGAGCACACTTCTTGTAAACCAGGGGTCGTGAGTTTAAATTACACTGGAGCCAAATCAAAATTAGCTCAGTATTTAAATTCACCGTGAATTAACTAGCGATTTAATTATAAATATTAAACAGCTCTGAGACTGACCCTGGAATTACAGCTCCCCTCTCCTCTTCTTGTCCTGATTTACTCTCTCTCCCACATTAAAAATCTCTCTTTCCCTTCCCCATCATGACCCATTCTGCATCTTTTTCCCACTTTCCCCGTCTCTCACTCATTCCCCTTTCTTATCCTCTCTCCTTCCCCTCCCTGTTCTCAACCCCCCCTCTCACTCCTTCCCCTCCCTCTCTTTCCCCTTCCCCTCGCTCTCTTTCCCTTTCCTCGCTCTCCCCTTCCCCTCTCACTCTCCCTCTTTCCCCTCTCTCTCCTCTCTCCCCTTCCTTCTCTACTTTCATTCTGACCCCACTCCTTCCCCTTCTCTCCCCTTCCCCTCTCTCCCTTTCCCCACTCTCTCTCCTTCCCCTCTCTCTCTTTCCCTTTCCTCGCTCTCCCCTTCCCCTCTCACTCTCCCTCTTTCCCCTCTCTCTCCTCTCTCCCCTTCCCTCTCTACTTTCATTCTCTCCCCACTCCTTCCCCTTCTCTCCCCTTCCCCTCTCTCCCTTTCCCCTCCCTCTCTCTCCTTCCCCTCTCTCTCTTTCCCATTCCTCGCTCTCCCCTTCCCCTCTCACTCTCCCTCTTTCCCCTCTCTCTCCTCTCTCCCCTTCCCTCTCTACTTTCATTCTCTCCCCACTCCTTCCCCTTCTCTCCCCTTCCCCTCTCTCCCCTTCCCTCTCTACTTTCATTCTCTCCCCACTCCTTCCCATTCTCTCCCCTTCTCCTCTCTCCCTTTCCCCCTCGAGAGACACACAGAGAGAAAGTGAGAGTGTGTGAGAGAGACAGAGAAAGAGTGAGAAAGTGTTGTGTGTGCAATAACTCAATAGACAGATTACTGTCAACTCCGAACAGGTACACACCTGGCTCTACTTTATTCGGGCCCAAAGTGATTACATTACAAGATGGCTGGCCTTTTATACCTGGGCCGAACACGCGTGTGTACAGCCCAATGACCTCCGACAGTGGCCCCACCTGGTGGCTAGTAACCCCAAGCATACATGCATGACAGAAAGAGAGAGACAGAGAGACAGAGAGACAGAGCCAGAGTGTGACTGAGTTGCCTTGGGATGTTTTACTACGTGAAAGACCCGATATATCGATGTTGAGAAGTGAATATTGAAGAGACGGAGGCAGGAGTTCTGGGGGATGAGACACAATCTGAGCGTTTCACTGACCCCTCCTCATTCTTCAAACACACAGCACTAACTGGGGAATGACCCAGAGTCCAGGGCAGGTGGCTCCATAGCTCAGGGGTTAAAGCACTGGTCAATTAAACCAGGGGTTGTGGGTTCAAATCTCACTGGGGAAAACTCAAAATTAGTTCGGTATTTAAATTCACTGTCAATTGACCAGAGCTTTAATTATAAATATTAAACAGCTCTGAGACCGACCCCAGAAAGGCAGGTTTCCCTGTCTCTTTGCTTTCCAGATCACGACCCGTTCTACATTTTTTTTTTTAACTCCTCTCTCACTTTCCCGCGATCTCATTTTCTCCATCTCTCTCTCCCCTTCCCCTCTCTCTCTCCCCTTCCCCTCTCTCTCCTTCCGCTCCCTCCCCTCACTCCTCTCTCTCCCGCTTTTGCCTTTCTCTTCAGATTCTCCCCTGCTCTCTCCCTCTCCCCTTCCTTTCTCTCTCCCCTGCCTCCTCCCTCTCTCGACTTCCCATCTTGCTCCCCTCCCCCTCTCGCGCTCTCCCATTCGCTCTCTCCCATTCCCCTCTGGCTGACTCCTTCCCCCTCTCTCTCCCATTCCCTCTCCCACTCATTCCCCTCTCTCCCTCCTTTTACAACTTCCAAGCACGAATCTCTCTCACAGAGCCGGCACAGACACGATGGGCCGAATGGCCCTCCTTGTGTGCTGTAAGATTCTGTCAATGTTCAGGGATGAATCACCAAGAATGATTATTCGGGCCCCACCTCCTTGTTAACAATAGTAAGATGCAAACAGGAGCTGGTGTTACAGGTGGCTCCATAGCTCAGGGGTTAGAGCCCTGGTCTTGTAAACCAGGGATCATGGGTTCAAATCTCACTGGGGCCTACTCAATTTTGGCTTCTGTTACTGAATTGACCGTCAATCGGCGACAGGCCGACACCATCAACAGGAACCACTCACTCCGCACTTTACAATCTGCCCACAGTACTTTCACTTCCCACCTCCAGTCTGTATCCCACCTTTTCCACATCCAGTCTCAGAGACACCGATATATCATCGACTCATAGAAACTTACAGCAGGGAAGGAGACCATTTCGGCCCATCGTGTCTGCACCAGCCGACCAAGAGCTATCTGCTGGGCAGGGCCACATTGTCCGCATGTTCCAGACACGAGACTCCCAAAGCAAGCGCTCTACTCGGAACTCCTTCACGGCAAGCGAGCCAAAGGTGGGCAGAGGGAACATTACAGGGTACACCCTCAAAGCCTCCCTGATAAAGTGCAACATCCCCACCGACACCTGGGAGTCCCTGGCCAAAGACCAATCCACCCGGCGTGGAGGAAGTGCATCCGGGAGGGCGCTGAGCACCTCGAGTGTCGTCGCCGAGAGCGTGCAGAAACCAAGCGCAGGCAGCGGAAGGAGCGTGCGGTAATCCAGTCCCACCCTCCCCTTCCGTCAACGTCTGTCTGTCCCACCTGTGACAGGGACTGTGGTTCCCGTATTGGACTGTTCAGTCACCTAAGGCCTCACTTTTAGAGTGGAAGCAAGTCTTCCTCGATTCCGAGGGACTGCCTATGATGATGATATGATCCCAGCCTGATCCCACTTTCCAGCTCTCGGTCCGTAGCCCTGTAGCTTACGACACTTCAAGTGCACATCCAAGTGCCTTTTAAATGTGGTGAGGGTTTCTGCCTCTACCACCCTTTCAGGCCGTGAGTTCCAGACCCCCACCACCCTCAGGGTGAAGGAATGGAGGTCTCCCCTCAGCCTCCTCTGTTCCAAAGAAAACAACCCCAGCCGATCCAATCTTTCCTCATCGCTAAAATTCTCCAGTCCCGCCAACATCCTGGTAAATCTCCTCTGCACCCTCTCCAGTGCAATCACATCCTTCCTGTGATATCCTGACATTTTAGGGAGAAAAAAATCTGAGAAACATAGAAACATAGAAAATAGGTGCAGGAGTAGGCCATTCAGCCCTTCGAGCCTGCACCACCATTCAATATGATCATGGCTGATCATTCCCTCAGTACCCCTTTCCTGCTTTCTCTCCATACCCCTTGATCCCTTTGGCCGTAAGGGCCACATCTAACTCCCTCTTGAATATATCCAATGAACTGACCTCAACAACTCTCTGCGGCAGGGAATTCCACAGGTGAACAACTCTCTGAGTGAAGAAGTTTCTCCTCATCTCAGTCCTAAATGGCTTACCCCTTATCCTTAGACTGTGTCCCCTGGTTCTGGACTTCCCCAACATCAGGAACATTCTTCCCGCATCTAACCTGTCCCGTCCCGTCAGAATCTTATACGTTTCATCCTTCGAAACTCCAGTGTATAATGGTCCAGTTGATCCAGTCTCTCCTCATATGTCAGTCCAGCCATCCCGGGAATCAGTCTGGTGAACCTTCGCTGCACTCTCTCAATAGCAAGAATGTCCTTCCTCAGATTAGGAGACCAAAACTGAACACAATATTCCAGGTGAGGCCTCACCAAGACCCTGTACAACTGAAGTAAGTCCTCCCTGCTCCTATACTCAAATCCTCTCGCTATGAAGGCTAACATGCCATTTGCCTTCTTCACTGCCTGCTGTACCTGCATGCCAACTTTCAATGACTGATGTACCATGACACCCAGGTCTCGTTGCACCTCCCCTTTTCCTAATCTGTCACCATTCAGATAATATTCTGCCTTCCTGTTTTTGCCCCCAAAGTGGATAACCTCACATTTATCCACATTATACTGCATCTGCCATGCATTTGCCCACTCACCTAACCTGTCCAAGTCACCCTGCAGCCTCTTAGCATCCTCCTCACAGCTCACACCGCCACCCAGCTTAGTGTCATCTGCAAACTTGGAGATATTACACTCAATTCCTTCATCTAAATCATTGATGTATATTGTAAATAGCTGGGGTCCCAGCACTGAGCCCTGTGGCACTCCACTAGTCACTGCCTCCCATTCCGAAAAGGACCCGTTTATCCCGGGATCCGGCAGACAGCAGCTTGCGAAGGATGACCTCGTGACCGATTCCGAGCACGAAACCGTTCGGCAACATTTCCCGCAAAGATCCCGCAAAAACCGTACTGCCCCGCAAGGAATCTTCTGGCCCTGGGAGCGCCGGTGGGTGTAAAAGTGATACCTGGCCTTTAAGGTGCTCTCCTTCGGCTTGAGGCGTTCCCACACCAGCACACACAGCTCTGTGTAAGTCTTCTCCTCTGGTTTGACCGGTGCCAGCAGGTTTTTGAGCAGGCCGTATATCGGAGACCCACATACGGTGAGGAGAATCGCCCTGGTCTTGATCGCCCTCTCTCAGCCTCGTCCTGTTCATTGGCGACGTAGTACCGGTCGGGACGCTCAACGAAGGCTTCCCAAATCATCACCCTCAACAAATCCCTCAACAAGACCAACGGCAGCCATTACCGTGTGAAGGTTGGTGATCCGTTACTCGTCGCCAGTGAGTGATGTTCAGAATAAATCCACAGGACTGTATTGCAAGCTCAAACTGTGGTGACCTTGTGCTCTTTATTCAGACTCCAGGGTGGGGAAGCAGTATGGTGAGTCACCTTATATACCTGCTTGTCCCAGGGTGGACAGGTGACCATTGGGTCTCCCACAGGTGTGCCCCCTAGTGGCAAGTCTTACATATTGGTGACGTTTACATGTGTACACAACAATCACGACCCGTTCCACATCTTTTTATTCCTCTCTCACTTTCCCGCTATCTCGCTTTCCCCGTCTCTCACTCATTCCCCTCTCCCCCTTTCCCCTCCCTTGCCTCACCCTCTTCCCGTCCCACTCTCTCCCCTTCCGACTCTGCCTTTCCACTCTCCCTCTCCCTCCTCCTTCTCCGCTCCCTTTCCTCCACTCCCTCCTCTCTCTCTCTCCTTTCCCTTTCCTTTCAGATTCTCCCCTTCTCCCTCTCTCCCCTTCCCCTTTCTCCCTCCGCTGCCTCACTCTCTCACTCCTTCCCCTCTCTCTCTCACTCCTTCCCCATCACTCCTCTTAACATCACTTTCACCTTCCCCCCACTCTCTCTCACCTTCCCTCTCTTTCCCCTCCCCTCTCTCGCTCTCGCCTTACCCCTCTCTCTCCCATTCCCCTCTCGCTCACTCCTTCCCCTCTCCCTTTTCATTTTCTCCCCTCCTCTCTCTCTCCCCACCCTCTCCTTCTCCCTCCCCTCCGCAGTCTGCATCCCCTCCATCCTCCCTTTCACTCCCTCGCTCTCGCTCTCCCCTTTCCCATCAGACTCTTCCCCTCCCCATCTCTCCCATCCCCCCCCTCTCTCCCCTTCTCCCTCTCTCTCCCCTTCCCCCGCTCTAGCCTCCCCGCTCGAGGTACAAAGTGAGAAGGTGAGAGACAGAAAGAAAGAGAGAGAGACAGAGAGAAAGAGAGACAGAGCCAGAGTGTGACTGAGTTGCCTTGGGATGTTTTACTTCGTGAAAGACCCGATATATCGATGTTGAGAAGTGAATATTGAAGAGACGGAGGCAGGAGTCTGGGGGATGAGACACAATCTGAGTGTTTCACTGACCCCCTCCTCATTCTTCAAACAGTATTTAGTAAACCAGGTATCGTGGGTTCAAATCTCACTGCAACCTACTCAAAATTAGCTCAGTATTTAAATTCACCGTCAATTCACAAAGGCATTGATTATAAATATTAAACAGCTCTGAGATTGACCCTGGAACTACAGGCTCCCCTCACACCTTTCCCTGTCTCTCTGCTTTCCAGATCACGACCCGTTGGACTTTTTTTTTTTTAACTCCTCTCTCACTTTCCCGCAATCTTACTTTCTCCATCTCTCTCTCCCCTTTCCCTCTCTCTCTCCCCTTCCCCTCTCTCTCCTTCCGCTCCCTCTCCTCACTCCTCTCTCTCCCTCTTTTGCCTTTCTTTTCAGATTCTCCCCTGCTCCCTCTCTCTCCCCTTCCTTTCTCTCTCTCCTGCCTCCTCCCTCTCTCGACTTCCCATCTCTCTCCCCTTCCCCTCTCTCTCCCCTTCCCCTCTCTCCTCTCCCTCCTCTCTCTCACTCTTTTGCCTTTCTTTTCAGATTCTCCCCTGCTCCCTCTCTCTCCCCTTCCTTTCTCTCTCACCTGCCTCCTCCCTCTCTCGACTTCCCATCTTGCTCCCCTCCCCCACTCACTCTCTCCCATTCCGCTCTCTCCCATTCCCCTCTGGCTGACTCCTTCCCCCTCTCTCTCCCATTCCCTCTCCCACTCATTCCCCTCTCTCCCTCCTTTTACAACTTCCAAGCACTAATCTCTCTCACAGAGCCGACACAGACACGATGGGCCGAATGGCCCTCCTTGTGTGCTGTAAGATTCTGTCAATGTTCAGGGATGAATCACCAAGAATGATTATTCGGGCCCCACCTCCTTGTTAACAATAGTAAGATGCAAACAGGAGTTGGCGTTACAGGTGGCTCCATAGATCAGGGGTTAGAGCACTGGTCTTGTAAACCAGGGGTCGTGGGTTCAAATCTCACTGGGGCCTACTCAATTTTGGATTCTGTTACTGAATTGACCGTCAATTGACGACAGGCCGACACCATCAACAGGAACCACTCACTCCGCACTTTACAATCTGCCCACAGCACTTTCACTTCCCACCCCCAGTCTGTATCCCACCTTTTCCACATCCAGTCTCAGAGATACCGATATATCATCGACTCATAGAAACTTACAGCACGGAAGGAGACCATTTCGGCCCATCGTGTCCGCACCAGCCGACCAAGAGCTATCTGCTGGGCAGGGCCACATAGTCCGCATGTTCCAGACACGAGACTCCCAAAGCAAGCGCTCTACTCGGAACTCCTTCACGGCAAGCGAGCCAAAGGTGGGCAGAGGAAACGTTACAAGGGACACCATCAAAGCCTCCCTGATAAAGTGCAACATCCCCACCGACACCTGGGAGTCCCTGGCCAAAGACCAGTCTCCCCTTCCATCTCTCTCACTCCTTCCCCACTCTCTCCCATTCCCCTCTCTCTCTTTCTCCTTCCCCTCTCTCTCACTCCTTCCCCACTCTCTCCCCTTCCCCTCTCTCTCCCTCCTTCCACTCTCTCGTTTCCCTTCCCCTCTCTTTCTTGCTCCTTCCCGTGTCTTTCTCAGAGCAGGTGACTCTATAGCTCAGGGGTTAGAGCACTGGTCTTATCAACCAGGGGTCGTGAGTTCAAATTGCAGTACAGCCTAATTTTAGTATTTAGACACATGTCTCTCATTCCTCCCACTCTCTTCCCCCTTGAAAGGATGCAACATTCAGATGAACCCCCTCACAGTGTTTGGGCTCATTCAAAAGGATATTTAATTTGGGACTATCGATTGGAAAGTTTGGAACCCTAAAGTGCTTGTGGAAGAAACGATGAACTTGAGTAGAATTTTGGAATTTTTAAAGACACATTCAAGGCTGTGTGCGGGCCTAAAGAACTGACAGGAGACAACTTGATTATTGAGGCTGTCTGGGTGTTGGGACTAATGTAACTTGTCTGGAGAAATGGGTATTCGAGAATCCTTCTCCACAAGAGACATTAACATTACAACAAATAACCCAGAGATAGCCAACCATCAAACTGAATCTGGAAAACCATTTCAGCATATACATCACCAAGAGGCCCAATCCAGCCTGTATGCGAAAAACTAAGCACAAAAGGACATTGCGATTACCAAACTAATATTTCCATCAGGAAACAGTTTATCGAACATCAACCCACACAAAACATATTAACTTTGAACGAGCCCGCCAAAATATTACAAAGAAGAGTCAAGCCCGCCAAATTCAATCAAAGAATCCTGGACTGATTTGGTGTGAAGATTAGAACCACTCAAACCGTATAACTGGCCCCTGTTTTAACAGAGGGTGTGACATACTTTGCCAAACAACCGAGACCACGCTTGTGTCATCAAGAAGGGAGAGAAACCAACGCGACCGTTGTAAACTAACTTCTCCAGCCTCGAAGTCCTGAAGTCCTGAAGGAAGAACATCACCATCGCGGCAACAACTGACCACAGCCAACGTGGTATTAATGAAAAACCACCGCGATCGACCAAACGACAAATAAACTCCAACTGAAAGAAACCGAAGAATCGAAAGTTTCCAGCCTACAATCTAAGGCCTGACTACCAACAGGTGAAAACATGACCTAAAGAGACTTTGAACCTATTTCTAACGAAGAAAACCGGGCACTTACCCCATAGATCCAAAACATGCTTTACCGCATCAGTGGACTCAACCCAACTGAAGATTGTGCAGCTAGAAGTCTTCTCCAACGTTCGGGGTACGGCAAGCAGAACCTGCACAATTCAAGGAACCCCGAAACCGTGAACTACCGCTAACTGACCAGAAAGGATTGGTAAACATAGTCCCTGCCTGCCCTGGAGTCTAACCTAGCTAGGATTAGGTATGGGGAGGTGGGAGGTGTCATTTTACTGTACACCCCCTTTGAATGTGTAATGTATTGTTCTTTATCAGAGTGATTATAAGTTTTGACATTGTATTTTCTTGTCTTTAATAAAATCAAAGTTCTTTTGCACCAAACCAGTGACCTTTGCACTTTGTCACACCCCCCCCAAATAAATCCAGAGTCTAGAACTCAAGGGAGTGGGGGGCGATTCGAACCGCTCAAGTAGGTCAGAGGTGAACCTGACCCCCGGGACCACCACCACACCGTTACACTCCCGTCTCTCTCTTTCCCCTTTCCTTTCAGGTTCGCCCCCTCTCTGCCCTCCCCCTCTCTCTCTCACTCCTTCCCCTCTCTCCCCTTAACATCTCTCTCCCCTTCCTCCCACTCTCTCCCCTGCCTCTCTCTCTTCCTCCCTGTCTCCCCATCCCCTTCCTCTTCCCCTTCCACTCTCTCTCACTCCTTTCACTCTCTCTTTTCCCTTCCACTCTCTTTCCTGCTCCTTCCCCTGTATTTTCCAGTGCAGGTGGCTCCATAGAACAGGGGTTAGAGTGCTGGTCTAGTAAACCAGTGGTTGTGAGTTTAAATCTCATGGGGACCTACTCAAAATTAGCTCAGTTATTTAAATTTACTGTCAATTAACAAAGAGTTTAATTATAAATATTGAACAGCTCTGAGATTGATCCTGGAACAACAGGCTCTGTCTCTCTTCCCATTCAAATCTCTCACTCCCTGACCCATTCAACAACTCTTTCCTGCAATCTCTTGTTCTCCTATTCTCTCTCTACTTTCATTCTTACCCCACTCCTTCTCCTCGATCTGACCTTTCTCTCTTGCCCCTTCCTTTCAGATTCTCCCCTTCTCCCTCTCTCCCCTCCCCCTCTCTTTCTCTCCCAGTGGGATTAGGCTGGGTAGCTCTTGGTCGGCCGGCGTGGACACGATGGGCCGAATGGCCTCTTCCCGTGCTGTAAATGTTTATAATTCTCTGATTCTCTCTCTCACTCCTTCCCACATTCTACTCACGTAAACTAGAGGTGATCCAAAACTCGGCTGCCTCCGTGTCCTAACTCACACCAAGTCCCGCTCACCCATCACCCCCTGTGCTCACTGCCCACGTGTCCTAACTCACACCAAGTCCCGCTCACCCATCACCCCCTGTGCTCGCTGACCCGTGTCCTAACTCGCACCCAGTCCCGCTCACCCATCACCCCCTGTGCTCGCTGACTCATGTCCTAACTCGCACCGAGTCCCACTCACCCATCACCCGCTGTGCTCGCTGACCCCATGTCTTAACTCGCACCCAGTCCCACTCACCCATCACCCCCCTGTGCTCGCTGACCTACATTGGCTCCCGGTTAAGCAATGCCTCGATTTCAAAATTCTCATCCTTGTTTACAAATCCCTCCATGGCCCCTCACTGCTCACTATCTCTGTAACCTCCTCCAGCCCCTACACCCCTCCCTATCTCTGTAACCTCCTCCAGCCCCACAACCCCCCGAGATGTCTGCACTCCTCTATATCTGCCCTCCTGACCATCCCTGATTATAATCGCTCCACCATCAGTGGCCTTGCCTTCTGTTGCCTGGGCCCCAAGCTCAGGAACTCCCTCCCTCAACCTCTCCGCCTCTCTACCTCTCTTTCCTCCTTCAAGACTCTCCTTAAAACCGACCTCTTCACCTGCGCTAATTTCTACTTTTGTGGTCGGTGTCAAATTTTTATCCCATAATCCTCCTGTGGAGCATCTTGGGCCATTTCACTACGTTAAAGGCGCTATATAAATATACATTATTGTTGATGTTCCTTCTGTCTCTCCTCTTCCCCGTCTCTCTCTCACTCCTTCCCCTCACTCTCCCCTTCCCTCTCTCTCACTCCTTCCGCTCACTCTCCCCTTCCCTCTCTCTCACTCGTTCCCCTCACTCTCCCCTTCCCTCTCTCTCACTCCTTCCCCTCACTCTCCCCTTCACTCTCTCTCACTCCTTCCCCTCACTCTCCCCTTCCCTCTCTCTCACTCCTTCCCCTCACTCTCCCCTTCCCTCTCTCTCACTCCCCTCTCATTTCCTCTAATAAAGCCCCACCTAGTGGACTATCGATGTAATAACAACTACTGACAGGCACCTCTCTCTCTCCATCTCTCTCTCTCTCTCTCTCCCCTTCCCCCTCTCACTCGCTCCTTCCCTCTCCCTGTCCCTTTACCCCACTTTCTCCATTCCCCCACTCTCCGCTCCTCTCTCTCCACTCACTCCTCAATCTGGCTCCTCCCTCTCTCTCTCTCTCTCTCTCCTTTCCCTTCTTACTTTCCCCTTCACCCTCTCTAACCCCTTCCGGCTCGAGAGACAGTGAGCGACAGAGAGAAAGTGACAGAGAGACAGAGATTGAGAGACACAGAGAGACAGAGAGACAGAGCCAGAGTGTGACTGAGTTGCCTTGGGATGTTTTACTACGTGAAAGACCCGATATATCGATGTTGAGAGGTGAATATTGAAGAGACGGAGGCAGGGGTCTGGGGGATGAGACACAATCTGAGCGTTTCACTGACCCCTCCTCATTCTTCAAACACACAGCACTAACTGGGGAATGACCCACAGCCCAGGGCAGGTGGTTCCATAGCTCAGGGGTTAGAGCACTGCTCTAGTAAACCAGGGGTCGTGGGTTCAAATCTCACTGGGACCTACTCAAAATTAGCTCAGTATTTAAATTCACTGTCAATTAACAAGGGCTTTAATTAGAAATATTAAACAGTTCTGAGACCGACCCTGGAACAACAGGCTCCTGTTCTACATCTTTTTCCCACTATCTCGTTTTCCATGTCTCTCACTCATTCCCTTCTCCCCCCTTCTCCCGCTCTCTCTCCGCTATCCACTCTCTCCGCTCACTCTGTCTCTTTCGCCAACCTAGTCTCTCCACCCTCTCTCCCCTTCCCCTCGCCTTTTCACTCTCCACTTCCCTCCCTCCCCTCCTTCCTTTCTCGCTCTCTTTTCCCTTTCTTTTCAGAGTCTCCCGTTCTCCCTCTCTCTCCCCTTCCTTTCTCTCTCCCTTGCCTCCTCCCTTTCTTGCCTTCCCACCTCTCCCCTTCCCCCCTCTCCCCTTCCCCTCTCTCCCCTTCCATCACTTACTCTGCCCTTCCCCTCTCTTCCCTTCCATCTCTTACTCTCCCCTTCCGCTCTCATCCATTATCCTCTCTCACTCACTCCATTGCCACCCTTCTCCTCCCTCTCTTTCCCCTTCCCCCTCTCTCTCTCATTCCTTCCACTCTCTTTTTTCCCTTCCCCTCTTTTTCCTGCTCCTTCCCCTGTCTTTTTTAAAGCAGGTGGCTCCATAGGTCAGGGGTTAAAACACTGGTTTAGTAAACCAGGGGTCGTGGATTCAAATTTCGCTGGGGCCTACTCAAAATTAGCTCAGTATTTAAACTCACTGTCAATTAACAAATGCTTTAATTATAAATATTGAACAGCCCAGAAACAACAGGCTCCCTGCGTACCCTTCCCCCTCTCTTACACTCTCTCCTCCCTTCCCATTGTAACCCATTCAACAACTTTTTCCCAGTCTCACACTCATTCCCCTCTCTCACCCTCTCCCCTACCCACTCTCTGTGTCTCTTCTCCCTTTCTTTTCAGATTCTACGATAAAAACAACAGAACATAAGAAATAGGAGCAGGAGTAGGCCATACGGCCCCTCGAGCCTGCTCCGCCATTTAATACGATCATGGCTGATCCGATCATGGACTCAGCTCCACTTCCCTGCCCGCCCCCATAACCCCTTATCCCCTTATCGGTTAAGAAACTGTCTATCTCTGTCTTAAATATATTCAATGTCCCAGCTTCCACAGCTCTCTGAGGCAGTGAATTCCACAGATTTACAACCCTCTGAGAGAAGAAATTCCTCCTCATCTCAGTTTTAAATGGGCGGCCCCTTATTCTCAGACCATGCCCCCTAGTTCTAGTCTCCCCCATCAGTGGAAACATCCTCTCTGCATCCACCTTGTTGAGCCCCCTCATAATCTTCTACGTTTCGATAAGATCACCTCTCATTCTTCTGAACTCCAATGAGTAGAGGCCCAACCTCCTCAACCTTTCCTCATAAGTCAACCCCCTCATCCCCGGAATCAACCGAGTGAACCTTCTCTGAACTGCCTCCAAAGCAAGTATACCCTTTCATAAATATGGAAACCAAAACTGCACGCAGTATTCCAGGTGTGGCCTCACCAATACCCTGTATAACTGTAGCAAGACTTCCCTGCTTTTATACTCCATCCCCTTTGCAATAAAGGCCAAGATTCCATTGGCCTTCCTGATCATTTTTTTGCTGTACCTGCATACTAACCTTTTGTGTTTCATGCACAAGTAACCCCCAGGTCCCGCTGTACTGCGGCACTTTGCGATCGTTCTCCATTTAAATAATTACTTGCTCTTTGATTTTTTTTCTGCCAAAGTGCATGACCTCACACTTTCCAACATTATACTCCATCTGACAAATTTTTGCCCACTCACTTAGCCTGTCTATGTCCTTTTGCAGATTTTTTGTGTCCTCCTCACACATTGCTTTTCCTCCCATCTTTGTATTGTCAGCAAACTTGTCTACGTTACACTCAGTCCCTTCTTCCAAGTCGTTAATATAGATTGTAAATAGTTGGGGTCCCAGCACTGATCCCTGCGGCACACCACTAGTTACTGGTTGGTAACCAGAGAATGAACCTGTTGTGTTCCTAACACAGATGAGACTGCACACAGGGAGGTTAAAGTAACAGTGACCTCAGTCTTTATTAAGACACTCCAGAGTGAGGAACAGGCCTTAGGGCCCGGCTGAAATACCATGCTCCCAAGGGATGCTGGGATCCCTTGGGACTTCAGGGGATGTGCTCCCTGGTGGCGGAAGATGGGAGTGCATGCTTTACAGATACACAACAGAACCATCTATTCTTCTCTCTCCCCTTCCCTCTCTCAGTCCTTCCGCTCTCTCTCCCCCCTTAACTCTATCTCTTCCTCCCTGCTCTTTCCCCCTCCCCCTCTCTCTCTCCCCTTCCCCTCCCACATTACCATTCCCCTCGCTCACTCCCCTTCCCCTCCCTCTCTCCCCTTTCCTCTCTACTGTCATTCTCCCCCCACTCCTTCCCCTCTCTCTCCTCCCTCCTCTCTCTTGCCTCTCTCTCCCCTCCCCCTCTCTCCCCCCTCTCTCCCCTTCCCCCTCTGCTTTTTCACTCTCCCTTTCACTCTCCCTCTCCCCTTCCACTCTCTTCCCTCCCCTCCCTCCACTCTCTCTTTACCATTCTTTTCCGATTCTCCCCTTCGCCCTCTCTGTCTCCCCTTCCTTTCTCTCTCCCCTGCCTCCTCCCTCTCTCGTCTTCCCATCTCTCTCCCCTTCCCGTCTCTCCCCTCCCCCTCTCCTTCTCTCCCATTCCTCTCTCTCTCACTCCGTCTCCCTCTCTCTCCCCTTCCTCTCTTTCCCCTTCCCCATCTCTCTCACTCCTTCCACGCTCTCTTTTCCCTTCCCCTCTCTTTCCTGTTCCTTCCCCTGTAACTCCTCAAACAGGAGGCTCCATAGCTCAGGGGTTAGAGCACTGGTCTTGTAAACCAGCGGTCATGAGTTCAAACCGCAATGGGGCCTCCTCAAAGTTAACTCAATATTTAAATTCACCCTCAATTAACAAGGCTATTAAACAGCTTTGAGACTGACCCTGGAGCAACAATCTCCTTTTGTCTCCAGTAATATCGCTCTCCCTTCCCGTTCTGCATCTTTTTCCCGCAATTGAGCTTTCCCCGTCCCTCACAGACTCCCCTCCCCCTCTCTCCCCCATCCTTCCACTCTCTCTCTCTCCGTCCCCTCTCTTTCCCCTCGCCCCTCTTTCTCTCTCCCTTTCCCCTTCACTTCTCTTTCCAACTCCTCCACGATCACCTTCCCCTTCCCGCCTCTCTCTAACCCTTCCCTTTTCTCGCTCTCCACTTCCCCTCTCTCCCCTTCTCTCTCACTTTCATTCACCGCGCACTCCTTCCCTCTCTCTCCTTCCTCCTCTATCTTCCCTCTCTCTCCCCTCCCCCTCATTCCACTACCCACTCTCTCCACCCTCTCTCCCCCTCCCGTTCTGCCTTTTCACTCTCCCTTTCCCTCTCCCCTCCCCTCTCTCTCCTCCCCTACCTCCTCTGTCTCTTCCTTTTCCCTTTCTTTTCAGATTCTCCCCTTCTCCCTCTCTTTCTCGTTCCCATCTCTCCTCTCCCCATCTCTCTCCTCTCCCCCTCTCTATCTCCCCTTCCCTTCTCTCTCTTCCTCCATGTCTCCCCTTCACCCTCTCTCTCTCCTTCCACTCTCTCTCCACTTCCCCTCTCTCTCTCAATCCTCCCCTCTCTTCCACTCCCCTCCCCCTCTCACTCCTTCTACTCTCTCCCTCCCTTCCACACTCTCTCCCTCCCTTCCACACTCTCTCTCCCCTTTCCCCCTCTCACTCCTTTCCCTCCCTCTCTTCCTCTTCCCCCTCCTTCCCCCTCTCTCTCACTCCTTCCTTCTCTGTCTCCCCTTCCCCCTCTCTCTCACTCCTTCCACTCTCTCTTTTCCCTTCCCCTCTCTTTCCTGCTCCTTCCCCTGTCTTTCCCAGAGCTGGTGGCTCCATAGCTCAGGGGTTAGAGCACTGGTCTAGTAAACCAGGGGTTGTGAGTTCAAATCTCACTGGGGCCTCCTCAAGATCAGCCTATTTATTAAATTCACCGTCAATTAACAAGGGCTTTAATTATAAATATTAACCAGCTCTGAGACCGACCCTGGAACAACAGGCTCCCCTCTCCTCCCCTTGTCTCCCTCACACTCTCTCTCCCCTTCCAAATCTTTCTCTGCCCTCCCCATCACTGTTATGTTCAGAATAAATCCACGGGACCGTATCGTAAGCTGAAACTATTGTGACCTTGGTCTCTTTATTGAGACCCCAGAGTGGGGAAGCAGCATGGTGGATCACCTTATGTACCTGCTTGTCCCAGGGTGCACAAGTGACCCTTAGGCCTCCCACAGGTGTGCCCCCTAGTGGCAAGTCTGACATATTGGTGAGGTTTAGGTGCATACATAACATCACTCCCCCCCCCGCCCCCTCCAAAGGCTTATGTACCAGTTATTTGCAAGTTGAGGCGATATGACGCCCTGTGTCCCCGGGTCGATCACCTGATTTGAATTCCTGGCCTGGGTGAGTTGGTCGGAACGTTGCTGCCCGGCCGAGTGCCTGGTGTGATGGGACAGACGTGGCCAGGTCCTTTCACAATGGTGGCCTGCTTATCGATAGTTTGCAGTCTGGTCTGGTCCAAACGCTTTCTGCGTTTGCTCAGTACATGGTTTCACAACCAAACACTCCATTTTCATCACACACACACACACACTCCATTCCCCTCTTTGTCTCACACAGTGCTCTCGGCCCCATCTGGGGGCCCTGAATATTGTCCACGTCACTTATTCTGATGTGGCGTGGAGGGGGGCCGTACGATCATGGTGCATTCTCTGCTGATAGCAGACGGAAGGTTCGGTCCTGATCGACTCTGTCCGGTGACTGCGTAGCAACCCGGGACAGCCGGGGTCTGTAGGGAGTCTACCGCGACACGTGTGGTGCTCGGCTTGGTGATCTGGGCTGCCCGCTGCGGACTATTGTCGCTGACCCTAAGGCCTGGAGAGCCCAGGATGGGCCGATACGGCCCTGAGACTTTCAGTGGTAGCGGGAGGCCGTGTGGTCCCCCGTGGATCCTGGGACGTAGTACGGAGGTTCCCGCACCACCGACTGTGTGTAGCCTCCCTGCCTTTCTTTGTAACATGTTGCAGGGTTTGTCCCACAGGGGGGGGGGGCAATCTGATGGGATGAGCATTACGTCTTTGCGACGGATAAGCTGCAACACTCCCGTCTGGCGGTTCGCCGTGAGCAGGCGGTAATGTGATAACACATCACTTGCTACAAGTACTTTGTCAGATACATATACAACTGGTTGGTGTTTGCCCGCTACTTTGGCTTGTTTTAACGTACTCCCGACCCCATATGATAGTACATCATTGGCCGCGAAAGAACGCTCACATGGGTTCCACAGTGCAAACAACTTATTGGAACATAGTGGGTTCCTGGCCTTCTCAGCGGCCCCCCCCTTTACCTTTGCCCCAAACCCAGTGGCCTTCCTCGCTGGCCAACACATGCCTCTGTTCCGTTGCGGCCACATCCCGTGGTCTGGACGTTTCTCTCGACCCGTGGTCTGGACGCTTCTCTCGACTGCCGCCATCTTCCTCCCCAGGGATTCCCGCCTCTGGCGTCGGGAAGACACATTCGGATGGTTTCGGCCGGAGCCCCGCTCCGCTTGGTCGACCTGGAGCCTCTTCCGTCGCCGCCAAGAGGTCGTCGGCTTCGGGTGCTGGGTACCCTCCGTCTGTAACCGCTGCTCGGTTGATCTTCGCCTCCTGGTGGTCGCGATGAGCGGCCTGTGCCTCGGGGGTCTGCAAATGGATCTGCACTTCGACGCCTGGTTCAGCTGAAGGTGGGGGGCTTGCTCAGCCTTTGAGCAAGGGGAGAGGTTGTTCGCCAGAGAAGGTACACAGAGGTCTTCCCAGTTCCATCGAATCTTCCCCATCCACCTTCTACCAAGCAGCATTGGCCCATCACCTGAAACAATCCACAGAGGTAAATCGCGCACCGCTCCCTCATGGGATACCCTTATGCCCGCACTACCAATAACTGGTCTCAGTTCCTTGGTGCAGGTGCCCAGCTTTGCCTGAATCAGTATTTAAATTAACCGTCAATTAACAAGGGATTTAATTATAAATATTAAACAGCTCTGAGATTGACCCTGGAACTACAGGCTCCTGTCACACCTTTCCCTGTCTCTCTGCTTTCCAGATCACGACCCGTTCTACATTTTCTTTTTACTCCTCTCTCACTTTCCCGTGATCTCACTTTCTCCATCTCTCTCTCCTCTTCCCCTCTCTCTCTCCCCTTCCCCTCTCTCTCCTTCCGCTCCCTCCCCTCACTCCTCTCTCTCACTCTTTTGCCTTTCTTTTCAGATTCTCCCCTGCTCCCTCCCTCTCCCCTTCCTTTCTCTCTCCCTGCCTCCTCCCTCTCTTTCTCCTTCCCCTCTCTCTCCCTCCTTCCACTCGCTCTTTTCCCTGTCCCTCTCTTTCCTGCTCCTTCCCGTATTTTTTCCAGAGCAGTTTGCTCCATAGCTCAGGGGTTAAAGAACTGGTTTTGTAAACCAGCGGTTGTGAGTTCAAATCCCACTGTTGGTTAATTTTAGTTTTTAGATACCTGTCTCTCATTCCTCCCACTCTCTTCCCCCTTGAAAGGGTGCAAAATTCAGAAGAACCCCCTCACAGTGTTTGGGCTCATTCGAAAGGAAATTTAATTTGGGACTATCCATCAGAAAGTTTGGAACCCTAAAGTGCTTATGGAAGAAACGACGAACTTGAATAGAATTTTGGAATTTTTAAAGACAAATTCAAGGCTGTGTGCGGGCCTAAAGAACTGACAGGAGACAACTTGATTATTGAGGCTGTCTGGGTGTTGGGACTAACATAACTTGTCTGGAGAAATGGGTATTCGAGAATCCTTCTCCACAAGAGATATTAACATTACAACAAATAACCCAGAGATAGCCAACCATCAACCTGAATCTGGAAAACCATTTCAGCATACGCATCACAAAGAGGCCCAATCCAGCCTGTATGCGAAAAACTAAGCACAAATGGACAGTGCGATTACCAAACTAATATTTCCATCAGGAAACAGTTTATCGAACATCAACCCACCCAAAACATTAACTTTTAATGAGCCCGCCAAAATATTACAAAGAGTCAAGCCTGCCAAATACAAACAAAGAATCCTGGACTGATTTGGCGCGAAGATTAGAACCACTCAAACCGTATAACTGGCCCCTGTTTTAACAGAGGGTGTGACATACTTTGCCATACAACCGAGACCATGCTTGTGTCATCAAGAAGGTAGAGAAACCAACGCGACCGTTGTAAACTAACTTCTCCAGCCTCGAAGTCCTGAAGTCCTGAAGGAAGAACATCACCATCGCAGCAACAACTGACCACAGCCAACGTGTTATCAATGAAAAACCACCGCGATCGACCAAACTACAAATAAACTCCAACTGGAAGAAACCGAAGAATCGAAAGTTTCCAATCTACAATCTAAGCCCTGACTACCAACAGGTGAAAACATTACCTAAAGAGACTTTGAACCTATTTCTAACGAAGAAAACCGGGTACTTACCCCATAGATCCAAAACGTGCCTTACCGCATCAGTGGACTCAACCCAACTGAAGATTGTGCAGCTAGAAGTCTTCTCCGACGTTCGGGGTACGGCAAGCAGAATCTACACAATTCAAGGAACCCCGAAACCGCGAACTACCGCTAACTGACCAGAAAGGATTGGTAAGCATAGTCCCTGCCTGCCCTGGAGTCTAACCTAGCTAGGATTAGGTATGGGGAGGTGGGAGGTGTCATTTTACTGTACACCCCCTTTGAATGTGTAATGTATTGTTCTTTATCAGAGTGATAAAAAGTTTTGACATTGTATTTTCTTGTCTTTAATAAAATCAAAGTTCTTTTGCACCAAACCAGTGACCTTTGCACTTTGTCACCCCCCCCCCAAATAAATCCAGAGTCTCGAACCCAAGGGAGTGGGGGCGATTCGAACCGCTCAAGTAGGTCAGAGGTGAACCTGACCCCCGGGACCACCATCACACTCTTACACTCCCGTCTCTCTCTTTTCCCTTTCCTTTCAGGTTCTCCCCCTCTCTGTCCTTCCCCTCTCTCTCTCACTCCTTCCTCCTCTCTCCCCTTAACATCTCTCTCCCCTTCTTCCCTCTCTCTCCCCTGCCCCTCTCTCTTCCTCCCTGTCTCCCCATCCCCTTCCCCTCCTACTCGCTCCTCTCCCTCTCTCTCTCCCACTCCTTCCCCTCTCTCTCCCCCCTTCCACACTCTCCCTCTCTCCATTCCCTCCCTCTTTTGCCCCACCTCCCTCTCTTCCCCACTCTCTCCCCTTCCCCTCTCTCTCGCCTTCCGCCTCTCTCTCACTCCTTCCACTCGCTCTTTTCCCTTCCCCTCTCTTTCCTGTTCCTTCCCCTGTATTTCCTCAAGCAGATGGCTCCATAGCTCAGGGGTTAGAGCACTGGTCTTGTAAATCAGGTAATGTGATTTCAAATCTCACGGGGGCTGACTCAAAATTAGTCTCAGTATTTAAATTCACCGTCAATTAACAAGGGCTTTAATTATAAATATTAAACAGCTCTGAGACTGACCCTGGAACTGCAGGCTACCCTCTTGTCTCTCTTGCACTCTCTCTCCCCTTCCCCACTCTCTCCCTCTCCCCTTCCCCCTCTCTCTCACTCCTTCCACTAACTCTTTTTCTTTCCTGCTCCTTCCCGTGTCTTTCTCAAAGCAGGTGGCTCCATAGCTCAGGGGTTAGATAATTGGTCCAATAAACCAGGGGTCATGAGTTCAAAACTCCCAGGGGCCTCCTCAAAATTCACTGTCTATTCGGAAAAGTTTCAATCATAAATCTTAATAAGGGTTTTAATGATAAATATTAAACAGCTCCAGGACCGACCCTCCAACAACAGGCTTTTGTCTCTGTTACACTTTCTATCCATCCAAATCTCTCTCTGCCTTCCCCATTCGACATCTTTTTACCCCGCTCTCCCTTTCCCGCTATTTCGCTCTCCCTGTCTCTCACTCATTCCCCCCTCGCCACACCCTCTCTCCCCTCACTATCTATCCTTTCCCGTCTCTCTCTCTCTCCCCTTCCCTCTCTCACTCCTTCCCCTCAATCTCTCCATCCCCTCCCAGCCCCTCCATCCCCTTTCCGCTGTCTCTCACTTCTTCCTACATTATACCCGACGTAAACTAGAGGGGATCTAAAACTCGGCTGCCCCCATATCCTAACTCGCACTGAGTCCCACTCACCCATCACCCCCTGTGCTCACTGCCCCCATATCCTAACTCGCACCGAGTCCCACTCACCCATCACCCCCTGTGTTCGCTGCCCCGTGTCCTAACTCACACCGAGTCCCGCTCACCCATCACCCCCTGTGCTCACTGACCCCGTGTCCTAACTCGCACCCAGTCCCACTCACCCATCACCCCCTGTGTTCGCTGCCCTCTGTCCTAACTCGCACCGAGTCCCACTCACCCATCACCCACTGTGCTCGCTGCCCCCTGTCCTAACTTGCACCGAGTCCCGCTCACCCATCACCCCATGTGCTCGCTGCCCCCTGTCCTAACTCGCACCGAGTTCCACTCACCCATCACCGCCTGTGCTCGCTGCCCTGTGTCCTAACTCACACCGAGTCCCGCTCACCCATTACCCTTTGTGCTCACTGCAACGTGTCCTAACTCACACCCAGTCCCACTCACCCATCACCCACTGTGCTCGCTGCCCCGTGTCCTAACTCACACCGAGTCCCACTCACCCATCACCCCCTGTGCTTACTGCCCCCGTGTCCTAACTTGCACCCAATCCCGCTCACCCATCACCCCCTGTGCTCACTGCCCCCGTGTCCTAACTCGCACCCAGTCCCGTTCACCCATCACCCTCTGTGCTCACTGCCCCTGTGTCCCAACTCACACCGAGTCCCACTCACCCATCACCCCCTGTGCTCACTGCCCTGTGTCCTAACTCACACCCAGTCCCACTCACCCATCACCCACTGTGCTCGCTGCCCCGTGTCCTAACTCACACCGACACCCGCTCACCCATCACCCGCTGTGCTCGCTGACCCGTGTCTTAACTCACACCCAGTCCCGCTCACCCATCACCCCCTGTGCTCACTGCCCCGTGTCCTAACTCGCACCCAGTCCCACTCACCCATCACCCCCTGTGCTCACTGCCCCCGTGTCCTAACTCACACCCAGTCCCACTCACCCATCACCCCCTGTGCTCGCCGACCAACATTGGCTCTCGATTAAGCAACACCTCGATTTCAAAATTCTCATCCTTGTTTACAAATCCCTCCTAGGCCCTCGCCCCTCCCTATCTCTGTAATCTCCTCCAGCCCCTACACCCCTCCTTATCTCTGTAACTTTCTCCAGCACTACACCCCTCCCTATCTCTGTAACCTCCTCCAGCCCCTACACCCTCCCTATCTCTGTACCCTCCTCCTGCCCCTACACCCTTCCCTATCTCTGTAACATCCTCCAGCCCCTACACCCCTCCCTATCTCTGTAACCTCCTCCAGCCCCTACACCCCTCCCTATCTCTGTAACCTCCTCCAGCCCCTACACCCCTCCCTATCTCTGTAACCTCCTCCAGCCCCGACACCCCTCCCTATCTCTGTAACCTCCTCAAGCCTCTACACCCCTCCCTATCTCTGTAACCTCCTCCAGCCCCTCGCCCCTCCCTATCTCTGTAACCTCCTCCAGCCCCTACACCCCTCCCTATCTCTGTAACCCCCTCCAGCCCCTCGCCCCTCCCTATCTCTGTAACCTCCTCCAGCCCCACAACCCCCCGAGATGTCTGCACTCCTCTAATTCTGCCCTCCTGACCATCCCTGATTATAATCGCTCCACCATCGGTGGCCGTGCCTTCTGTTGCCCGGGCCCCAAGCTCTGGAACTCCCTCCCTAAACCTCTCCGCCTCTCTACCTCTCTTTCCCCTCTCTCCCCTTCCCCTCTCTCTCACTCCTTCCCCCTCTCTCTCATTTCTTCCCCCTCTCTCCACTTCCACTTCCTCTCTCCCCTTCCCCCTCTCACTCCCCTTCCCCCCTGTCACTCCCCTTCCCCCCTGTCACTCCCCTTCCCCCCTCTCTCGCCCCTTCCTCACTCTCCCCCGTTCCCCTCTCTCTCCCCTTCGCCTCTCTCTCCCCTTCCCCTCTCTCTCCCCTTCCCCTCTCTCTCCCCTTCCCCACTCTCTCCCCTTCCCCTCTCTCTCCCCTTCCCCACTCTCTCCCCTTCCCCTCTCTCTCCCCTTCCCCTCTCTCTCCCCTTCCCCACTCTCTCCCCTTCCCCTCTCTCTCCCCTTCCCCACTCTCTCCCCTTCCCCTCTCTCTCCCCTTCCCCACTCTCTCCCCTTCCCCTCTCTCTCCCCTTCCCCACTCTCTCCCCTTCCCCTCTCTCTCCCCTTCCCCACTCTCTCCCCTTCCCCTCTCTCTCCCCTTCCCCTCTCTCTCTCCTTCCCCTCTCTCTCCCCTTCCCCACTCTCTCCCCTTCCCCTCTCTCTCCCCTTCCCCACTCTCTCCCCTTCCCCACTCTCTCCCCTTCCCCACTCTCTCCCCTTCCCCTCTCTCTCCCCTTCCCCACTCTCTCCCCTTCCCCTCTCTCTCCCCTTCCCCTCTCTCTCCCCTTCCCCTCTCTCTCCCCTTCCCCTCTCTCCCATTCCCCACTCTCTCCCATTCCCCTCTCTCTCCCCTTCCCCACTTTCTCCCCTTCCCCTCTCTCCCCTTCCCCACTCTCTCCCCTTCCCCTCTCTCCCCATCCCCACTCTCTCCCCTCCCTCTCTCTCCCCTTCCCCCTCTCTCTCACTCCTTCCCCACTCTCTCTCTCCCCTTCCCCTCCCTCTCTCTCCCCTTCCCCCTCTCTCTCACTCCTTCCACTCTCTCTTTTCCCTTCCCCTCTCTTTCCTGCTCCTTCCCGTGTTTTTCCAAAAGCAGGTGGCTCTGTAGCTCAGGGGGTTAGAGAGCTGGTCTTGTAAACCAGCGGTTGTGAGTTCAAATCTCACTCGAACGTAATCAAAATTAGCTCAGTATTTAAATTCACTGTCAATTAACAAGGGCTGTAATTAGAGAAATATAAAAAATAGGTGCAGGAGCAGGCCCTTCTAACCTGCACCACCATTCAATGAGGTCATGACTGAACATGCAACTTCAGTACCCCATTCCTGCTTTCTCACCATACCCCTTGATGCCCCGAGTAATGAGGACTTCATCTAACTCCTTTTTGAATATATTCAGTGAACTTGCCTCAACAACTTTCTGTGGAAGAGAATTCCACAGGTTCACCACTCTCTGGGTGAAGAAGTTTCTCCTCATCTCGGTCCGAAATGGCTTACCCCTTATCCTTAGACTGTGAACCCTGGTTCTGGACTTCCCCAACATCGGGAACATTCTTCCTGCATCTAACCTGTCTAAACCATCAGAATTTTAAACGTTTCTATGAGATCCCCTCTCATTCTTCTGAACTCCAGTGAATACAAGCCCAGTTGATCCAGTCTTTCTTGATAGGTCAGTCCCGCCATCCTGGGAATCAGTCTGGTGAACCTTCGCTGCACTCCCTCAATAGCAAGAATGTCCTTCCTCAAGTTAGGAGACCAAAACTGTACACAATACTCCAGGTGTGGCCTCACCAAGACCCTGTACAACTGTAGCAACACCTCCCTGCCCCTGTACTCAAATCCCCTCGCTATGAAGGCCAACATGCCATTTTCTTTCTTAACCGCTTGCTGTACCTGCATGCCAACCTTCAATGACTGATGTACCATGACACCCAGGTCTCTTTGCACCTCCCCTTTTCCTAATCTGTCACCATTCAGATAATAGTTTGTTTCTCTGTTTTTACCACCAAAGTGGATAACCTCACATTTATCCACATTATACTTCATCTGCCATGCATTTGCCCACTCACCTAACCTATCCAAGTCGCTCTGCAGCCTCATAGCATCCTTCTCGCAGCTCACACTGCCACCCAACTTAGTGTCATCCGCAAATTTGGAGATATTACATTTAATCCCCTCGTCTAAATCATTAATGTACAAAGTAAACAGTGGGACCCCAGCACAGAACCTTGCGGTACCCCACTAGTCACTGCCTGCCATTCTGAAAAGTACCCATTTACTCCTACTCTTTGCTTCCTGTCTGACAACCAGTTCTCAATCCACGTCAGCACACTACCCCCAATCCCATGTGCTTTAACTTTGCACATGAATCTCTTGTGTAGGACCTTGTCGAAAGCCTTCTGAAAGTCCAAATATACCACATCAACTGGTTCTCCCTTGTCCACTCTACTGGAAACATCCTCAAAAAATTCCAGAAGATTTGTCAAGCATGATTTCCCTTTCACAAATCCATGCTGACTTGGACCTATCGTATCACCTCTTTCCAAATGCACTGCTACGACATCCTTCATAATTGATTCCATCATTTTACCCACTACCGATGTCAGGCTGACCGGTCTATAATTCCCTGTTTTCTCTCTCCCTCCTTTTTTAAAAAGTGGGGTTACACTGGCTACCCTCCACTCCATAGGAACTGATCCAGAGTCAATGGAATGTTGGAAAATGACTGTCAATGCATCCACTATTTCCAAGGCCACCTCCTGAAGTACTCTGGGATGCAGTCCATCAGGCCCTGGGGATTTATCGGCCTTCAATCCCATCAGTTTCCCCAACACAATTTCCCGACTAAAAAGGATTTCGCTCAGTTCCTCCTCCTTACTAGACCCTCCGACCCCTTTTATATCCGGAAGATTGTTTGTGTCCTCCTCAGTGAATACCGAACCAAAGTACTTGTTCAATTGGTCCGCCATTTCTTTGTTCCCCGTTATGACTTCCCCTGATTCTGACTGCAGGGGACCTACGTTTGTCTTTACTAACCTTTTTCTCTTTACATATCTATAGAAACTTTTGCAATCCGTCTTAATGTTCCCTGCAAGCTTCTTCTCGTACTCCATTTTCCCTGCCCTAATCAAACCCTTTGTCCTCCTCTGCTGAGTTCTAAATTTCTCCCAGTCCCCGGGTTCGCTGCTATTTCTGGCCAATTTGTATGCCACTTCCTTGGCTTTAATACTATCCCTGATTTCCCTTGATAGCCACGGTTGAGCCACCTTCCCTTTTTTATTATTACGCCAGACAGGAATGTACAATTGTTGTAGTTCATCCATGTGGTCTCTAAATGTCTGCCATTGCCCATCCACAGTCAACCCCCTAAGTATCATTCGCCAATCTATCCTAGCCAATTCACGCCTCATACCTTCAAAGTTACCCTTCTTTAAGTTCTGGACCATGGTCTCTGAATTAACTGTTTCATTCTCCATCCTAATGCAGAATTCCACCATATTATGGTCACTCTTCCCCAAGGGGCCTCGCACAATGAGATTGCTAATTAATCCTCTCTCATTACACAACACCCAGTCTAAGATGGCCTCCCCCCTAGTTGGTTCCTCGACATATTGGTCTAAAAAACCATCCCTTATGCACTCCAGGAAATCCTCCTCCACCGTATTGCTTCCAGTTTGGTTAACCCAATCTATGTGCATATTAAAGTCACCCATTATAACTGCTGCACCTTTATTGCACGCACCCCTAATTTCATGTTTGATGCCCTCTCCAACATCACTACTACTGTTTGGAGGTCTGTACACAACTCCCACTAACGTTTTTTGCCCTTTGATGTTCTGCAGCTCTACCCATATAGATTCCACATCATCCAAGCGAATGTCCTTCTGAACTATTGCCTTAATTTGCTCCTTAACCAGCAATGCTACCCCACCTCCTTTTCCTTTTATTCTATCTTTCCTGAATGTTGAATACCCCTGGATGTTGAGTTCCCAGCCCTGATCATCCTGGAGCCACGTCTCCGTAATCCCAATCACATCATATTTGTTAACATCTATTTGCACAGTTAATTCATCCACCTTATTGCGGATACTCCTTGCATTAAGACACAAAGCCTTCAGGCTTGTTTTTTTAACACCCTTGGTCCTTTTAGAATTTTGCTGTACAGTGGCCCTTTTTGTTCTTTGCCTTGGGTTTCTCTGCCCTCCACTTTTCCTCATCTCCTTTCTGTCTTTTGCTTTTGCCTCCTTTTTGATTCCCTCTGTCTCCCTGCATTGGTTCCCATCCCCCTGCCATATTAGTTTAACTCCTCCCCAACAGCACTAGCAAACACTCCCCCTAGGACATTGGTTCCGGTAATTATAAATATTAAACAGCTCTGAGACCGACCCTGGAATTACAGCTCCCCTCTCCTCTTCTCATCCTGGTTTACTCTCTCTCCCACATTAAAAATCTCTCTTTCCCTTCCCCATCATGACCCATTCTGCATCTTTTTTTCACTCATTCTTCTTTCTTATCCTCTCTCCTTCCCATCACTCCCTCCTTCCCCTCCCTGTTCTCACCACCCCTCTCTCTCCTTCCCCTCCCTCTCTTTCCCCTTCCCCTCTCTCTCTTTCCCTTTCCTCGCTCTCCCCTTCCCCTCTCACTCTCCCTCTTTCCCCTCTCTCTCCTCTCTCCCCTTCCCTCTCTACTTTCATTCTCTCCCCACTCCTTCCCCTTCTCTCCCCTTCCGCTCTCTCCCCTTCCCTCTCGACTTTCATTCTCACCCCACTCCTTCCCCTTCTCTCCCCTTCCCCTCTCTCCCTTTCCCCCTCGAGAGACACACAGAGAGAAAGTGAGAGTGTGTGAGAGAGACAGAGAAAGAGTGAGAAAGTGTTGTGTGTGCAATAACTCAACAGACAGATTACTGTAAACTCCGAACAGGTACACACCTGGCTCTACTTTATTAGGGCCCAAAGTGATTACATTACAAGATGGCTGGCCTTTTATACCTGGGCCGAACACGCGTGTGTACAGCCCAATGACCTCCGACAGTGGCCCCACCTGGTGGCTAGTAACCCCAAGCACACATACATGACAGAAAGAGAGAGACAGAGAGACAGAGAGATTGGGACAGTGTGTGACTGAGTTGCCTTGGGATGTTTTATGACGTGAAAGACCCGATATATCGATGTTGAGAAGCGAATATTGAAGAGACGGAGGCAGGAGTCTGGGGGATGAGACACAATCTGAGCGTTTCACTGACCCCTCCTCATTCTTCAAACACACAGCACTAACTGGGGAATGACCCACAGCCCAAGGCAGGTGGTTCCATAGCTCAGGGGTTAGAGCACTGGTCTAATAAACTAGGGCTCGTGGGTTCAAATCTCACTGGGGCCTTTTCTAAGTTAGTTCAGTATTTAAATACACCGTCAATTAACAAGGGGTTTAATTATAAATATTAACAACTCTGAGACTGACCCTCAAACAACAGCCATCTGTCTTGCTGACACTCTCTCTGCTTTCCAGGTCACGATCTGCTCTGCATTTTTTTTTCCTGCAATCTCACTTTCTCCTTCTCTCTCTCCCCTTTCCCTCTCTCTCCCCTTCCGCTCCCTCCCCTCCCTCCTCTCTCTCCCTCCCCTCCCTCCTCTCTCTCCCTCTTTTGTCTTTCTTTTCAGATTCTCCCCTGCACCCTCTCTCTTCCCTTCCTTTCTCTCTCCCCTGCCTCCTCCCTCTCTCGACTTCCCATCTCTCTCCCCTCCCCCACTCGCTCTCCCCCAATCCGCTCTCTCCCATTCCCCTCTGGCTGACTCCTTCCCCCTCTCTCTCCCATTCCCTCTCCCACTCATTCCCCTCTCTCCCTCCTTTTACAACTTCCAAGCACTAATCTCTCTCACAGAGCAGACACAGACACGATGGGCTGAATGGCCCTCCTTGTGTGCTGTAAGATTCTGTGAATGTTCAGGGATGAATCACCAAGAATGATTATTCGGGCCCCACCTCCTTGTTAACAATAGTAAGATGTAAACAGGAGCTGATGTTACAGGTGGCTCCATAGCTCAGGTGTTAGAGCACTGGTCTTGTAAATCAGGGGTCGTGGGTTCAAATCTCACTGGGGCCTACTCAATTTTGGCTTCTGTTACTGAATTGACCGTCAATCGACGACAGGCCGACACCATCAACAGGAACCACTCACTCTGCACTTTACAATCTGCCCACAGCACTTTCACTTCCCACCCCCAGTCTGTATCCCACCTTTTCCACATCCAGTCTTAGAGACATCGATATATCATCGACTCATAGAAACTTACAGCAGGGAAGGAGACCATTTCGGCCCATCGTGTCCGCACCAGCCGACCAAGAGCTATCTGCTGGGCAGGGCCACATAGTCCGCATGTCCCAGACACGAGACTCCCCAAAGCAAGCGCTCTACTCGGAACTCCTTCACGGCAAGCGAGCCAAAGGTGGGCAGAGGGAACGTTACAAGGGACACCCCTCAAAGCCTCCCTGATAAAGTGCAACATCCCCACCGACACCTGGGAGTCCCTGGCCAAAGACCAGTCCCGCCCGAAGTGGAGGAAGTGCATCCGGGAGAGCGCTGAGCACCTCGAGTCTCGTCGCCGAGAGCGTGCAGAGACCAAGCGCAGGCAGCGGAAGGAGCGTGCGGCAAACCAGTCCCACCCTCCCCTTCCCTCAACGTCTATCTGTCCCACCTGTGACAGGGACTGTGGTTCCCGTATTGGGCTGTTCAGTCACCTCAGGACTCATGTTTCGAGTGGGAGCAAGTGTTCCTCGATTCCGAGGGACTGCCGATGATGATGATATGATCCCAGCCTGATCCCACTTTCCAGCTCTCGGTCCGTAGCCCTGTAGCTTACGGCACTTCAAGTGCACATCCAAGTACCTTTTAAATGTGGTGAGGGTTTCTGCCTCTACCACCCTTTCAGGCCGTGAGTTCCAGACCCCCACCATCCTCTGGGTGAAGGAATAGAGGTCTCCCCTCAGCCTCCTCTGTTCCAAAGAAAACAACCCCAGCCGATCCAATCTTCCCTCGTCGCTAAAATTCTCCAGTCCCGCCAACATCCTGGTAAATCTCCTTTGCACCCTCTCCAGTGCAATCACATCCTTCCTGTGATATCCTGACATTTCCCAGTTCCTGCCTTCGCTGGTTTTAGGCTCAAGATGCGGCAATGGACACAAGATGATCCAGTTGGGATTTTCCACAAATAATGAATCCCACGGCCACATCGGTTTGACCCTCGGAGGGCACTCTGTAAATTCACCAAATTTATTAAATGCACACCTTACCCCCGCCCTGTGGTTACGCTCGAACTGTACACAACACTGGTTAGGCCACAGCTGGAGTACTGCGTGCAGTTCTGGTCACCACATTACAGGAAGGATGTGATTGCACTGGAGAGGGTGCAGAGGAGATTTACCAGGATGTTGCCGGGACTGGAAAACTTTAGCCATGAGGAAAGATTGGATAGGCTGGGGTTGTTTTCCTGGGAACAGAGGAGGCTGAGGGAAGATTTAATTGAGGTGTATAAAATTATGAGGGGCCTGGATAGAGTGAATAGGAAGGACCTATTTCCCCTTAGCAGAGAGGTCAATAACCAGGGGGCACAGATTTAAAGTAATTGGGGGGAGGTTTAGAGGGGATTTGAGGGGAAATATCTTCACCCAGAGGGTGGTGGGGGTCTGGAACTCACGGCCTGAAAGGGTGGTAGAGGCAGAAACCCTCACCACATTTAAAAAGTACCTGGATGTACACTTGAAGTGTCGTAACCTACAGGGCTACGGACCGAGAGCTGGAAAGTGGGATTAGGCCGGGTAGCTCTTGGTCGGCCGGTGTGGACACGATGGGCCGAATGGCCTCCTCCCGTGCTGTAAATGTTTATGGTTCTCTGATTCTCTCTCTCACTCCTTCCCACATTCTACCTGTCGTAAACTAGAGGTGATCAAAAACTCGGCTGCCCCATGTCCTAACTCGCACCGAGTCTCACTCACCCCTCACCCCCTGTGCTCACTGACCCGTGTCCTAACTCACACCCAGTCCCACTCACCCATCACCCACTGTGCTCACTGCCCCCGTGTCCTAACTCGCACCCAGTCCCGCTCACCCATCACCCCCTGTGCTCACTGCCCCATGTCCTAACTCACACCCAGTCCCACTCACCCATCACCCACTGTGCTCACTGCCCCGTGTCCTAACTCGCACCGAGTCCCACTCACCCATCACCCCCTGTGCTCACTGCCCCCCGTGTCCTAACTCACACCCAGTCCCGCTCACCCATCACCCCCTGTGCTCACTGCCCCGTGTCCTAACTCACACCGAGTCCCGCTCACCCATCACCCCCTGTGCTGACTGACCCGTGTCCTAACTCACACCGAGTCCCGCTCACCCATCACCCCATGTGCTCATTGCCCCGTGTCCTAACTCGCACCGAGTCCCGCTCACCCATCACCCCCTGTGCTCACTGACCCATGTCCTAACTCGCACCAAGTCCCACTCACCCATCACCCCTGTGCTCACTGCCCCGTGTCCTAACTCGCACCGAGCCCCACTCACCCATCACCCCCTGTGCTCGCTGCCCCGTGTCCTAACTCGCACCGAGTCCCACTCAGCCATCACCCACTGTGCACGCTGCCCCGTGTCCTAACTCGCACCGGGTCCCGCTCACCCATCACCCCCTGTGCTCGCTGCCCCGTGTCCTAACACGCACCGAGTCCCGCTCACCCATCTCCCTCTGTGCTCACTGCCCCGTGCCCTAACTCTCACCGAGACCCGCTCACCCATCTCCCCCTGTGCTCACTGACCTACATTGACTCCCGGTAAAGCAACCCCTCGATTTCAAAATTCTCATCCTTCTTTAAAATCTCTCCATGGCCCCTCACAACTCCCTATCTATGTAATCTCCTCCGGCCCCACAACCCTCACTATCTCTGTAACCTCCTCCAGCCCCTACACCCCTCCCTATCTCTAACCTCCTCCAGCATCTACACCCCTCGAGATGTCTGCACTCCTCTAATTCTGCCATCTGACCATCCCTGATTATAATCGCTCCACCATCGATGGCCGGGCCTTCTGTTGCCTGGGCCCCAAGCTCTGGAACTCCCTCCCTAAACCTCTCCACCTCTCTCCCCCTCTTTCCTCCTTCAAGACGCTCCTTAAAACCGACCTCTTCACCTGCCCTAATATCTCATTTTGTGGCTCGGTGTCAAATTTTATCCCATAATCCTCCTGTGGAGCACCTTGGGACGTTTCACTACGTTAAAGGCGCTATATAAATATACATTATTGTTGGTGTTCCCTCTGTCTCTCCTCTTCCCCGTCTCTCTCTCACTCCTTCCCCTCACTCTCCCCTTCCCTCTCTCTCACTCCTTCCCCTCACTCTCCCCTTCCCTCACTCTCACTCCTTCACCTCACTCTCCTCTTCCCTCTCTCTCATTTCTTCCCCTCACTCTCTCCTTTCCGCTCTCTCACTCCTTCCCCTCATTCTCCACTTCCCTCTCTCTCCCTCCTTCCCCACACTCTCCCCTTCTCTCTCTCTCACTCCTTCCCCTCACTCTCCCCTTCCCTCTCTCTCATTCCTTCCCCTCACTCTCTCCTTTCCGCTCTCTCACTCCTTCCCCTCACTCTCCCCTTCCCTCTCTCTCACTCCTTCCCCTCACTCTCCCCTTCCCTCTCTCTTGTTCCTTCCTCTCACTCTCTCCTTCCCTCTCTCTCCCTCCTTCCCCTCACTCTCCCCTTCCCTATCTCTCACTCCTTCCCCTCACTCTCCCCTTCCCTCTCTCTCACTCCTACCCCTCACTCTGTCCTTCCCTCTCTCTCACTCCTTTCCCTCACTCTACCGTTCCCTCTCTATCACTCCTTCCCCTCACTCTCCCCTTCCCTCTCTCTCACTCTTTCCCCTCACTCTCCCCTTCCCTGTCTCTCATTCCTTCCCCTCACTCTCTCCTTCCCTCTCTCTCATTCCTTCCCCTCACTCTCCCCTTCCCTCTCTCCCACTCCTTCCCCTCACTCTCCCCTTCCCTCTCTCTCACTCCTTCCCCTCACTCTCCCCTTCCCTCTCTCTCAATCCTTCCCCCTCACTCTTCCCTTCCCTCTCTCTCACTCCTTCCCCTCACTCTCCCCTTCCCTCACTCTCAATCCTTCCCCCTCACTCTCCCCTTCCCTCTGTCTCATTCCTTCCCCTCACTCTCCCCTTCCCTCTCTCTCACTCCTTCCCCTCACTCTCTCCTTCCCTCTCTCTCACTCCTTCCCCTCACTCTCAATCCTTCCCCCTCACTCTCCCCTTCCCTCTCTCTCATTCCTTCCCCTCACTCTCCCCTTCCCTCTCTCTCACTCCTTCCCCTCACTCTCCCCTTCACTCTCTCTCACTCCTTCCCCTCACTCTCCCCTTCCCTCTCTCTCATTCCTTCCCCTCACTCTCTCCTTCCCTTCTCACTTTCCCCTTCCCCCTCTCCAACCTGTTCCGGCTCGAGAGACAGTGAGTGACAGAGAGAAAGTGATCGAGAGACAGAGAGAGAGAGACAGTGATACAGAGACAGAGAGACAGAGCCAGAGTGTGACTGAGTTGCCTTGGGATGTTTTACTACATGAAAGACCCGATATATCGATGTTGAGAAGTGAATATTGAAGAGACGGAGGCAGGAGTCTGGGGGATGAGACACAATCTGAGCGTTTCACTGACCCCTCCTCATTCTTCAAACACACAGCACTAACTGGGGAATGACCCACACCCCAGGGCAGGTGGTTCCATAGCTCAGGGGTTAGAGCACTGGTCTAGTAAACCAGGGGTCATGGGTTCAACTCTCACTGGGGCCTTCTCAAGATTCGTTCAGTATTTAAGTTAGCAAGGGCTTGAATTGTAAATATGGTCAAATACTTTATTAAGATGGAGAATGACAGAGGTAATTCAGAAATGAGGGGCCTGAAGTTCAGAAAAGGTAACTTTGATGGTATGAGACTAGAATAGACTGGCCAGTGATCCTGAAAGGGTTGATGTTGGATTGACAATGGCAAACAATTAAAGATCACATGGATGAACTCCAACAATTGTACATCCCTGTCTGGAGTAAAAATAAAACGGGGAAGGTGGCTCAACTGTGGCTAACAAGGGAAGGATAGTGTTAAATCCAAGGAAGAGGCATATCAATTGGCCAGAAAAAGCAGCAAACCTGAGGATTGTGGGAGTATTTTGTAACACAGCAGAGGAGGACAAAGGGTTTAACCAGGAGGGGGGGGAAATAGAGAATGAGAGGAAGCTTGCAGGCTTCTAAAAAAATTAGTGACGACAAACAGAGATCCCTTGCAGTCAGATTCAGGTGAATTTATAATGGGGAACAAAGAAATGGCGGACCAGTTAAACAAATACTTTGGTTCTGTCTTCACGAAGGAAGACACAAATAAGTTTCCGGAAGTACTAGGGGACTCGGGGGGGTCCAGTGAGAAGGGGGAACTGAAGGATATCCTTATTAGGTAGGTACTTGTGTTCGGCAAATTGATGGGATTGAAGGCAGATAAATCCCCGGGCCTGATAGCCTGCATCCCAGAGTACTTAAGGAAGTGGCCCTCAAAATAGTGGATGCATTGGTGATCATTTTCCAACAGTCTATTGACTCTGGATCAGTTCCTATGGACTGGAGGGTAACTAATGTTATGCCGCTGTTTAAAAAAGGAGGGAGAGAGAAAGCGGGTAATTATAGACCGGTTAGCCTGACATCGGTAGTGGGGAAAATGATGGAATCAATTATTAAACATGAAAAAGCAGCACATTTGGAAAGCAGTGACAGGATCGGTCCAAGTCAGCATGGATTTATGAAAGGGAAATCATGCTTGACAAATCTTCTGGAATTTTTTGAGGATGTAACTAGGAGAGTGGACAAGGGAGAACCAGTGGATGTGGTGTATTTGGACTTTCAAAAGGCTTTTGACAAGGTTCCACACAAGAGATTAGTGTGCAAAATTAAAGCACATGGTATTGGGGGTAATGTATTGACGTGGATAGAGAACTGGTTGGCAGACAGGAAGCAAAGAATCGGGATAAACGGGTCGTTTTCAGAATGGGAGGCAGTGACTAGTGGAGTGCCACAGGGCTCAATATACATCAATGATTTAGATGCAGGAATTGAGTGTAATATCTCCAAGTTTGCAGATGACACTAAGCTGGGTGGCGGTGTGAGCTGTGAGGAGGATGCTAAGAGGCTGCAGGGTGACTTGGACAGGTTAGGTGAGTGGGCAAATGCATGGCAGATGCAGTATAATGTGGATAAATGTGAGGTTATCCACTTTGGTGGCAAAAACAGGAAGGCGAATATTATCTGAATGGCGGCAGATTAGGAAAAGGGGAGGTGCAACGAGACCTGGGTATCATTGTACATCAGTCATTGAAAGTTGGCATGCAGGTACAGCAGGTGGCGAAGAAGGCAAATGGTATGTTGGCCTTCATAGCGAGAGGATTTGAGTATAGGAGCAGGGAGGTGTTGCTACAGTTGTACAGGGCCTTAGTGAGGCCTCACCTGGAATATTGTGTTCAGTTTTGGTCTCCTAGCCTGAGGAAGGACGTTCTTGCTATTGAGGGAGTGCAGCGAAGGTTCACCAGACTGATTCCCAGGATGGCCGGACTGTCATATGAGGAGAGACTGGATCAACTGGGCCTGTATTCACTGGAGTTTAGAAGGATGAGAGGGGATCTCATAGAAACGTATAAAATTCTGACGGGACGGGACAGGTTAGATGCAGGAAGAATGTTCCCGATGTTTGGGAAGTCCAGAACCAGGGGACACAGTCTAAGGATAAGGGGTAAGCCATTTAGGACCGAGATGAGGAGAAACTTCTTCACTCAGAGAGTTGTTAACCTGTGGAATTCTCTACCGCAGAGAGTTGTTGATTCCAGTTCATTGGATATATTCAAGAGGGAGTTAGATATGGCCCTTACGGCTAAAGGGATCAAGGGGTATGGAGAGAAAGCAGGAATGGGGTACTGAGGGAATGATCAGTCATGATCATATTGAATGGTGGTGCTGAATGGCCTGCTCCTGCACCTATTTTCTGTGCTTCTATATTCCTATGTAAGACAGAACCAAAGTATTTGTTCAATTGATCTGCCATTTCTTTGTTCCCCATTATAAATTCACCTGATTCTGACTGCAAGGGAGCTACATTTGTCTTCACTAATTGTTTTCTCTTCACATATCTATAGAAGCTTTTGCAGTCAGTTTTTATGTTCCCTGCAAGCTTACTCTGATACTTTACTTACCCCCTCCTAATTAAACCCTTAGTCCTCCTCTGCTGAATTCTAAACAACAGACTCCCCTCAGACCCTTCCCCCTCTCCTCTTCTCGTCTCTCTGACACTCTCAATCCCCTTCCAAATCTCTCTCTCCCTTCTCCATCATGTCCCGTTCTACATCATTTTACCCCCTCTGCCTTTCCCGCAATCTCACTTTCCACATCTGTCATTCATTCCCTTCTCCCCCCTTCCCCCTCCCTCACCTCACCCTCTCTCCTTCCCCCTCTCTCTCTTCCCCCTCTCTCCTTTCATTCTCTCCCCACTCCTTCCTCTCTCTCCTTTCTCCTCTATCTTCCCTCTCTCTCTCTCCGCTCCCTCTCTCTCTTTCCCCGCCCGCTCTTTCCCCGACTCAGTCTCTCCCCACTCTCTCCCCTTCCCCTCTGCCCTTTCACTCTCCTCTCTCTTTTCCCTTTCTTTTCCCTTTCTTTTCAGATTCTCCCCTTCTCCCTCTCTCTCCCCTTCCTTTCTCTTTCACCTGACTCCCCTCTTTCTCCCCTCCACCTCTCTCTCACTCCTTCCACTCTCTCCCCTTCCCCCTCTATCTCACTCCTTCCACTCTCTCTTTTCCCTTCCCCTCTCTTTTCTGCTCCTTCCCCTGTTTTTCCCAAAGCATTTGGCTCCATAGCTCAGGGGTTAGAGCAGTGGTCTTGTAAACCAGGGGTTCTGAATTCAAATCTCACTGGGGCCGACTCAAAATCAGTTCAATATTTAAATTCAATGTCAATTAATAAGTGTTTTAAACATAAATATTAAACAGCTCCGAGACTGACCCTGCAGCAATCGTCTCCTCTTGTCTCCAGTAATCTCTCTCTCCCTTCCCATTCTACATCTTTTTCCTGCTGTATAACTTTCCTCGTCTTTCACACACTCCACTCTCCCCCGCTCACCCTCTCTCCTTCCCCCTGTCTCTCCCCTTCCCCTCTCTCCTCCCCCATCCTTTCACTCTCTCTCTCTCCGTCCCCCCTCTCTATCCCCTCGCCCCTCTATCTCTCTCCCCATTCCCTGCTCTCTTTCCCCTTCACGTCTCTTTCCCACTCCTCCACTCTCGCTCTCCCATTCCCCTCCCACATTCACCTTCCTGCCTCTCTCTCACTCTCCACTTCCCCTCTCTCCCCTTCTCTCTCACTTTCATTCACCCCCCATTCCTTCCCTCTCTCTCCCCTCCCACTCATTCCCCGACCACCCTCTCTCCCCTTCCCCCTCTGCCTTTTCACTCTCCCTTTCCCTCTCCCCTCCCCTCTCTCTCCTCCCCGACCTCCTCCGTCTCTCTCGTTTCCCTTTCTTTTCACATTCTCCCCTTCTCCCTCTCTTTCCCGTTCCCATCTCTCCTCTCCCCTTCTCTCTCTCCCCTTCCCTTCTCTCTCTTCCTCCATGTCTCCCCTTCCCCCTCCCTCTCATTCCTTCTACCTCTCTCTCACTCCTTTCACTCTCTCTCTCCGCTTCCCCCTCTCTCTACCCTTCCACTCTCTCTCTCATTCCTTCCCCCTCTTTTTCCCTTTCCCCCCTCTTTCCCCTGCCACACCGCTCCCTTCCCCCCCTCTCTCTCCCCTTCCCGCTCTCTTCCTCCCTGTCTCCATTCCCTCTCTGTCCCCATCCCTCTCTCACTCCTCCCCTCTCTTCCCCTCCCCCTCTTTCCCCTCTCCCCTCTCTCCCTCCCTTCCACACTCTCTCTCTCCCCTTCTGCTCCCTCTCTCTCTCTCTCCCCTCCCTCTCTCTCTCCCCTTCCCCCTCTCTCTCACTCCTTCCCCCTCTCTCTCTCCCCTTCCCCCTCTCTCTCACTCCTTCCCCCTCTCTCTCTCCCCTTCCTCCTCTGTCTCCCCTTCCCCCTCTCTCTCACTCCTTCCACTCTCTCTTTTCCCTTCCCCTCTCTTTCCTGCTCCTTACCCTGTCTCCATAGCTCAGGGGCTAGAACACTGGTCTAGTAAACCAGCGGTCGTTAGTTCAAATCTCACTGGGGCCTACTTGAAATTAGTTCAGTATTTAAATTCGCTGTCAATTAACAAGTGTTATAATTATAAATATTAAACAGCTCTGAGACTGACCCTGGAATAATAGGCTACTCTCTCCCCTTCCAAATCTCTCTCTGTCTTCCCCATCATGACCCGTTCTACATCTTATTTCTGGCTTTCCGCTCTCTCCACTTCCCTCTGTAATTACATTCTCTCTCTCCTTCCTCCTCCATCTTCCCCCTCGAGAGATGGCGAGTGAGAGATTGAGGCAGAGTGTGACTGAGTTGCCTTGGGATGTTTTACTACGTGAAAGGCCCGATATTTGTTGGAATTCAGAAGAATGAGAGGTGATCTTATCGAAATGTTTCAGATTATGAGGGGGCTTGACAAGGTGGATGCAGAGAGGATGTTTCCACTGATGGGGGAGACTAGAACTAGGGGGCATGATCTTAGTATAAGGGGCCTCCCATTTAAAACTGAGATGAGGAGAAATTTCTTCTCTCAGAGGGTTGTAAATCTGTGGAATTCGCTGCCTCAGAGAGCTGTGGAAGCCGGGACATTGAATAAATTTAAGACAGAGATAGACAGTTCCTTAACCGATAAGGGGATAAGGGGGCGGGCGGGGAAGTGGAGCTGAGTCCATGATCGGATCAGCCATGATCGTATTAAATGGCGGAGCAGACTCGAGGGGCCGTATGGCCTACTCCTGCTCCTATTTCTTATGTTGCCCTCTCTCTCCCCTTCCCCTCCCTCTCTTTTCCCTTCCCCCCTCTCTCTCACTACACTTCTGCTCTCTCCCCTTCCCCACTCCTTCTCACTCCTTCCCCTCTCTCTTCCCCTCGCTCTTTTTCCCACTCCTTCCCGTCTCTCTCACCCGCTTCCCCTCTCTCTTCCACCCTCTCTCCCCTTCCCCTTATTTCTCTCTCCCCTTGCAGTCTCTCTCTCCCTTCCCCTTCACGACCTGTTCTTAATCTTGTTACCCCTCTCTCACTTTCCCGCTATCTCACTTTCCCCGTCTCTCACTCATTCCCCTCTTCCCCCTTCACCCTCCCTCGCCCCACCTTCTTCCCTTCCCTCCTCTCACTCCTTCCCCCTCTCTCACTCCATCCCCCTCTCTCCCCTCCCTCTCCCCCTCTCCCCCCTTCACCTCTGCCATTTCACTCTCCCTCCCCTCTCTTTCCTCCCCTCCCTCCTCTCTCTCTTTCCTTTCTTTTCAGATTCTCCCCTTCTCCCTCTCTCTCCCCTTCCTTTCTCTCTCCCTACCTCCTCCTTCTCTCCTCATCCCCTCTCTCCCCTTCCCCTCTCTCTCACACCTTCCCCCTCTTTCTCACTCCTTCCACCTCTCTCTCACTCATTCCCTCTCTCTCCCCTTCCCTCTCACTTTCCCCTTCCCCTCTCTCTCTCCCCTTCCCTCTCTCTATCCCCTTCCCCTCTCTCTCACTCCTTCCATTCTCTCTTTTCCCTTCCCCTCTCTTTCCTGCTCCTTACCCCTGTCGTTCCCAGAGTAGGTGGCTCCATAGGTCAGGGGTCCAGGGGTTAGAGCACTGGTCTTGTAAACCAGGGGTTGTGAGTTCAAATCTCACTGGGGCTCACTCAAGATTTAAATTCACTGTCAATTTACAAGGGCTTTAATTATAAATATTACCAGCTCTGAGACCGACCCTAGAACAACAGGCTCCCCTCTCCTCTCCTTGTCTCCCTTACACTCTCTCTCCCCTTCCAAATCTTTCTCTGCCACCCCCATCACTGTTATGTTCAGAATAAATCCACGGGACCGGATCGTAAGATGACTCACTGGGGCCTACTCAAAATTAGATCAGTATTTAAATTCACCGTCAATTAATAAGGGATTTAATTATAAATATTAAACATCTTTGAGACTGATCCTGAAACTGCTCTTGTATTCACTGGAGTTCAGAAGAATGAGAGCGGAACTCATAGAAATGTTTAAAATTCTGACGGGGTTAGACAGGTTATAGATGCAGGAAGAATGTTCCCAATGTTGGGGAAGTCCAGAACCAGGGGACACAGTCGAAGGATAAGGGGGAAGCCATTTAGGACCGAGATGAGGAGGAATTTCTTCACCCAGAGAGTGGTGAACTTGTGGAATTCTCTACCACAGAAAGTTGTTGAGGCCAATTCACTAAATATATTCAAAAAGAGTTAGATGAAGTCCTTACTACTAGGGGGATCAAGGGGTATGGTGAGAAAGCAGGAATGGGGTACTGAAGTTGTATGTTCAGCCATGAACTCATTGAATGGCGGTGCAGGCTAGAAGGGCCGAATGGCCTACTCCTGCACCTAGTTTCTATGTTTCTATGAAACTATTGTGACCTTGGTCTCTTTATTGAGACCCCAGAGTGGGGAAGCAGCATGGTGGATCACCTTATGTACCTGCTTGTCCCAGGGTGCACAAGTGACCCTTAGGCCTCCCACAGGTGTGCCCCCTAGTGGCAAGTCTGACATATTGGTGAGGTTTAGGTGCATACATAACATCACTCCCCCCCCGCCCACCCCTCCAAAGGCTTATGCACCAGTTATTTGCAAGTTGAGGCGATATGATGCCCTGTGTCCCCGGGTCGATCACCTGATTTGAATTCCTGGCCTGGGTGAGTTGGTCGGAACGTTGCTGCCCGGCCGAGTGCCTGGTGTGATGGGACAGACGTGGCCAGGTCCTTTCACAATGGTGGCCTGCTTATCGATAGTTTGCAGTCTGGTCTGGTCCAAACGCTTTCTGCGTTTGCTCAGTACATGGTTTCACAACCAAACACTCCATTTTCATCACACACACACACACACTCCATTCCCCTCTTTGTCTCACACAGTGCTCTCGGCCCCATCTGGGGGCCCTGAATATTGTCCACGTCACTTATTCTGATGTGGTGTGGAGGGGGGCCGTACGATCATGGTGCATTCTCTGCTGATAGCAGGCGGAAGGCTCGGTCCTGAGCGACTCTGTCCGGTGACTGCGTAGCAACCCGGGACAGCCGGGGTCTGTAGGGAGTCTACCGCGACACGTGTGGTGCTCGGCTTGGTGATCTGGGCTGCCCGCTGCGGACTATTGTCGCTGACCCTAAGGCCTGGAGAGCCCAGGATGGGCCGATACGGCCCTGAGACTTTCAGTGGTAGCGGGAGGCCGTGTGGTCCCCCGTGGATCCTGGGACGTAGTACGGAGGTTCCCGCACCACCGACTGTGTGTAGCCTCCCTGCCTTTCTTTGTAACACGTTGCAGGGTTTGCCCCACAGGGGGGGGGGCAATCTGATGGGATGAGCATTACGTCTTTGCGACGGATAAGCTGCAACACTCCCGTCTGGCGGTTCGCCGTGAGCAGGCGGTAATGTGATAACACATCACTTGCTACAAGTACTTTGTCAGATACATATACGACCGGTTGTTGTTTGCCCGCTACTTTGGCTTGTTTTAACGTACCCCCGACCCCATATGATAGTACACCATTGGCCGCGAAAGAACGCTCACATGGGTTCCACAGTGCAAACAACTTATTGGAACATAGTGGGTTCCCGGCCTTCTCAGCGGCCCCCCCCCTTTACCTTTGCCCCAAACCCAGTGGCCTTCCTCGCTGGCCAACACATGCCTCTGTTCCGTTGCGGCCACATCCCGTGGTCTGGACGTTTCTCTCGACCCGTGGTCTGGACGCTTCTCTCGACTGCTGCCATCTTCCTCCCCAGGGATTTCCGCCTCTGGCGTCGGGAAGACACATTCGGATGGTTTCGGCCGGAGCCCCACTCCGCTTGGTCGACCTGGAGCCTCTTCCGTCGCCGCCAAGAGGTCGTCGGCTTCGGGTGCTGGGTACCCTCCGTCTGTAACCGCTGCTCGGTTGATCTTCGCCTCCTGGTGGTCGCGACGAGCGGCCTGTGCCTCGGGGGTCTGCAAATGGATCTGCACTTCGACGCCTGGTTCAGCTGAAGGTGGGGGGGCTTGCTCAGCCTTTGAGCAAGGGGAGAGGTTGTTCGCCAGAGAAGGTACACAGAGGTCTTCCCAGTTCCATCGAATCTTCCCCATCCACCTTCTACCAAGCAGCATTGGCCCATCACCTGAAACAATCCACAGAGGTAAATCGTGCACCGCTCCCTCATGGGATACCCTTATGCCCGCACTACCAATAACTGGTCTCAGTTCCTTGGTGTAGGTGCCCAGCTTTGCCTGAATCGGGATCAGCTTGGGTCCTTGTGCTCTGTCGCCCCCCCCCACAGCCTCTCGAATGCCTTCTGGCTCATTATTGATTGACCCGCCCCCGTGTCTAGTTCCATGGAGACTGGAGTACCGTTAGGTCCAACTTTTCACATTATCGGAGGGCTTTTGGTGGTGAAGGTGTGTACCCCATGTACTTCCCCTTCAGCCTCAGGTTGAGTTGCCTCTCCTGCTCGTTCAGCGTGACCCTCGCTGGATCGATGGTCCTCTCCTGACTCTGCCACGTGGTGAGTCACAGACCGTTTGCACATTCGCTGGAGGTGCCCCATTGTTCCACGGCCCTTGCACACACAGGGCTTGAATCGACATTGATGGGCTCGATGGCTGACCCCAGCAGTGCCAACATGGTGCTAATGGATACGCATTCACGGCCCACGGCGGACTCTGAGTCACTCGAGGCCTAGGTCTGGCCTCTGCGGTCATGTGGGCCCTGTCCTGTGCCGTTCTGCCTGCTGAATACATTATTTTATGCACAGTACTTGCCGGTGAGCTTCGAATCTGTTTCGTGTTATCGCTCGTGGATATGAAGGCCTGGGCTGTCGTGATGGCCTTGCTCAGCTAGAAACATAGAAACAGAGAAAATAGGTGCAGGAGTAGGCCATTCGGCCCTTCGAGCCTGCACCACCATTCAATAAGATCATGGCTGATCATTCACCTCAGTACCCCTTTCCTGCTTTCTCTCCATACCCCTTGATCCCTTTAGCCATAAGGGCCATAACTAACTCCCACTTGAATATATCCAATGAACTGACCTCAACAACTCACTGTTGTAGAGAATTCCACAGGTTAACAACTCTCTGAGTGAAGAAATTTCTCCTCATCTCGGTCCTAAATGGCCTACCCCTTATCCTTAGATTGTGTCCCCTGGTTCTGGACTTCCCCAACATCGGGAACATTCTTCCTCCATCTAACTTGTCCCGTCCCGTCAGAATCTTATATGTTTCTATAAGATCCCCTCTCATCCTTCTAAACACCAGTGTATAATGGTTCAGTTTATCCAGTCTCTCCTCATATATCAGTCCAGCCATCCCGGGAATCAGTCTGGTGAACCTTTGCTGCACTCCCTCAATAGCAAGAATGTCTTTCCTCAGATTAGGAGACCAAAACTGAACACAATATTCCAGGTGAGGCCTCACCAAGGCCCTGTACAACTGCAGTAAGACCTCCCTGCTCCTATACTCAAATCCCCTCGCGATGAAGGCCAACATACCATTTGACTTCTTCACCGCCTGCTGTACCTGCATGCCAACTTTCAATGACTGATGAACCATGACACCCAGGTCTCGTTGCACCTCCCCTTTTCCTAATCTGTCACCATTCAGATAATATTCTGCCTTCCTGTTTTTGCCCCCAAAGTGGATAACCTCACATTTATCCACATTATACTGCATCTGCCATGTATTTGCCCACTCACCTAACCTGTCCAAGTCACCCTGCAGCCTCTTAGCATCCTCCTCACAGCTCACACCGCCACCCAGCTTAGTGTCATCTGCAAACTTGGAGATATTACATTCAATTCCTGCATCTAAATCATTGATGTATATTGTAAATAGCTGGGGTCCCAGCACTGAGCCCTGCGGTACTCCACTAGTCACTGCCTCCCATTCCGAAAAGGACCCGTTTATCCCGGGATCCGGCAGACAGCAGCTTGCGAAGGATGACCTCGTGACCGATTCCGAGCACGAAACCGTTCGGCAACATTTCCCGCAAAGATCCCGCAAAAACCGTACTGCCCCGCAAGGAATCTTCTGGCCCTGGGAGCGCCGGTGGGTGTAAAAGTGATACCTGGCCTTTAAGGTGCTCTCCTTCGGCTTGAGGCGTTCCCACACCAGCACACACAGCTCTGTGTAAGTCTTCTCCTCTGGTTTGACCGGTGCCAGCAGGTTTTTGAGCAGGCCGTATACCGGAGACCCACATACGGTGAGGAGAATCGCCCCGGTCTTGATCGCCCTCTCTCAGCCTCGTCCTGTTCATTGGCGACGTAGTACCGGTCGGGACGCTCAACGAAGGCTTCCCAAATCATCACCCTCAACAAATCCCTCAACAAGACCAACGGCAGCCATTACCGTGTGAAGGTTGGTGATCCGTTACTCGTCGCCAGTGAGTGATGTTCAGAATAAATCCACAGGACTGTATTGCAAGCTCAAACTGTGGTGACCTTGTGCTCTTTATTCAGGCTCCAGGGTGGGGAAGCAGTATGGTGAGTCACCTTATATACCTGCTTGTCCCAGGGTGTACAGGTGACCATTGGGTCTCCCACAGGTGTGCCCCCTAGTGGCAAGTCTTACATATTGGTGACGTTTACATGTGTACACAACAATCACGACCCGTTCCACATCTTTTTATTCCTCTCTCACTTTCCCGCTATCTCGCTTTCCCCGTCTCTCACTCATTCCCCTCTCCCCCTTTCCCCTCCCTCGCCTCACCCTCTTCCCGTCCCACTCTCTCCCCTTCCGACTCTGCCTTTCCACTCTCCCTCTCCCTCCTCCTTCTCCGCTCCCTTTCCTCCCCTCCCTCCTCTCTCTCTCTCCTTTCCCTTTCCTTTCAGATTCTCCCCTTCTCCCTCTCTCCCCTTCCCCTTTCTCTATCCCCTTCCTCGCTCTCTCACTCCTTCCCCTCTCTCTCTCACTCCTTCCCCATCACTCCTCTTAACATCTCTTTCACCTTCCCCCCCCTCTCTCTCCCCTTCCTACTCTTGCCCCTCCCCTCTCTTGCTCTCCCCTTCCCCGTCTCTTTCCCCTTCCCACTCTTTCCCCTCCCCCTCTTGCTCTCCCCTTCCCCCTCTCTCTCTCCCCTTCCCCTCTCGCTCACTCCTTCCCCTCTCCCTTTTCATTTTCTCCCCTCCTCTCTCTCTCCTCCCTCTCCTTCTCCCTCCCCTCCACAGTCTCCACTCCCCTCCATCCTCCCTTTCATTCCTTCGCTCTCGCTCTCCACTTTCCCATCAGACTCTCCCCCTCCCCATCTCTCCAATCCCCCCCCTCTCTTCCCTTCTCCCTCTCTCTCCCCTTCCCCCGCTACACCCTCCCCCCTCGAGGGACCGAGTGAGAAGGTGAGAGACAGAAAGAAAGAGACAGAGCCAGAGTGTGACTGAGTTGCCTTGGGATGTTTTACGACGTGAAAGACCCGATATATCGATGTTGAGAGGCGAATATTGAAGAGACGGAGGCAGGTGTCTGGGGGATGAGACACAATCTGAGCGTTTCACTGACCCCTCCTCATTCTTCAAACACACAGCACTAACTGGGGAATGACCCACAGCCCAGGGCAGGTGGTTCAATAGCTCAGGGGTTAGAGCACTGGTCTAGTAAACCAGGGGTTGTGGGTTCAAATCTCACTGGGCCCTACTCAAAATTAGCTCAGTATTTAAATTCACTGTCAATTAACAAGGGCATTTATTATAAATATCCCATTCCCCTCTGGATGACTCCTTCTCCCGACTTTTCCAACTTCCAAGCACTAATCTCTCTCACAGAGCCGACACAGACACGATGGGCCGAATGGCCCTCCTTGTGTGCTGTAAGATTCTGTCAATGTTCGGGGATGAATCACCGAGAATGATTATTCGGGCCCCACCTCCTTGTTAACAATAGTAAGATGTAAACAGGAGCTGGTGTTACAGGTGGCTCCATAGCTCAGGGGTTAGAGCACTGGTCTTGTAAACCAGGGGTCGTGGGTTCAAATCTCACTGGTGCCTACTCAATTTTGGCTTCTGTTACTGAATTGACCGTCAATCGACGACAGGCCGACACCATCAACAGGAACCGCTCACTCCGCACTTTATAATCTGCCCACAGCACTTTCACTTCCCACCCCCAGTCTGTATCCCACCTTTTCCACATCCAGTCTCAGAGACACCGATATATCATCGACTCATAGAAACTTACAGCAGGGAAGGAGACCATTTCGGCCCATTGTGTCCGCACCAGCCGACCAAGAGCTATCTGCTGGGCAGGGCCACATAGTCCGCATGTCCCAGACACGAGACTCCCAAAGCAAGCGCTCTCCTCGGAACTCCTTCACGGCAAGCGAGCCAAAGGTGGGCAGAGGGAACAACCTCAAAGCCTTCCTGATAAAGTGCAACATCCCCACTGACACCTGGGAGTCCCAGGCCAAAGACCAGTCCGTCCGGTGTGGAGGAAGTGCATCCGGGAGGGCGCTGAGCACCTCGAGTCTCGTCGCCGAGAGCGTGCAGAAACCAAGCGCAGGCAGCGGAAGGAGCGTGCGGCAAACCTGTCCCACCCTCCCCTTCCCTCAACGTCTATCTGTCCCACCTGTGACAGGGACTGTGGTTCCCGTATTGGGCTGTTCAGTCACCTAAGGACTCATGTTAAGAGTGGAAGCAAGTCTTCCTCAATTCCGAGGGACTGCCTATGATGATGATATGATCCCAGCCTGATCCCACTTTCCAGCTCTCGGTGCGTAGCCCTGTAGCTTACGGCACTTCAAGTGCACATCCAAGTACCTTTTAAATGTGGTGAGGGTTTCTGCCTCTACCACCCTTTCAGGCCGTGAGTTCCAGACTCCCACCACCCTCTGGGTGAAGGAATGGAGGTCTCCCCTCAGCCTCCTCTGTTCCAAAGAAAACAACCCCAGCCGATCCAATCTTTCCTCGTGGCTAAAATTCTCCAGTCCCGCCAACATCCTGGTAAATCTCCTCTGCACCCTCTCCAGTGCAATCACATCCTTCCTGTGATATCCTGACATTTCCCAGTTCCTGCCTTCGCTGGTTTTAGGCTCAAGATGCGGCAATGTACACAAGATGATCCAGTTGGGATTTTCCACAAATAATGAATCCCACGGCCACATCTGTTTGACCCTCGGAGGGCACTCTGTAAATTCACCAAATTTATTAAATGCACACCTTACCCCCGCCCTGTGGTTACGCTCGAACTGTACACAACACTGGTTAGGCCACAGCTGGAGTACTGCGTGCAGTTCTGGTCACCACATTACAGGAAGGATGTGATTGCACTGGAGAGGGTGCAGAGGAGATTTACCAGGATGTTGCCGGGACTGGAAAACTTTAGCCATGAGGAAAGATTGGATAGGCTGGGGTTGTTTTCCTGGGAACAGAGGAGGCTGAGGGAAGATTTAATTGAGGTGTATAAAATTATGAGGGGCCTGGATAGAGTGGATAGGAAGGACCTATTTCCCCTTCGCAGAGGGGGTCAATAACCAGAGGGCACAGATTTAAAGTAATTGGGGGGAGGTTTAGAGGGGATTTGAGGGGAAATGTCTTCACCCAGAGGGTGGTGGGGGTCTGGAACTCACGGCCTGAAAGGGTGGTAGAGGCAGAAACCCTCAGCACATTTAAAAAGTACTTGGATGTACACTTGAAGTGTCGTAACCTACAGGGCTACGGACCGAGAGCTGGAAAGTGGGATTAGGCTGGGTAGCTCTTGGTCGGCCGGTGCGGACACGATGGGCCGGAATGTCCTCCTTCCATGCTGTAAATGTTTATGATTCTCTGATTCTCTCTCTCACTCCTTCCCACATTCTACCCGACGTAAACTAGAGGTGATCCAAAACTCGGCTGCCCCATGTCATAACTCGCACCCAGTCCCACTCACCCATCACCCCATGTGCTCACTGCCCCCGTGTCCTAACTCACACCGAGTCCCGCTCACCCATCACCCCCTGTGCTCGCTGACCCCGTGTCCTAACTCACACCGAGTCCCACTCACCCATCACCCCCTGTTCACTGCCCCGTGTCCTAACTTGCACCGAGTCCCACTCACCCATCACCCCCTGTTCACTGCCCCGTGTCCTAACTCACACCGAGTCCCGCTCACCCATCACCCCCTGTGCTCACTGCCCCCCGTGTCCTAACTCGCACTCAGTCCCGCTCACCCATCACCCCTTGTGCTCATTGCCCCGTGTCCTAACTCGCACCGAGTCCCACTCACCCATCACCCGCTGTGCTCACTGCCCCCGTGTCCTAACTCGCACCGAGTCCCACTCACCCATCACCCCCTGTGCTCACTGCCCCGTGTCCTAACTTACACCGTGTCCCACTCACCCATCACCCACTGTGCTCACTGACCCTGTGTCCTAACTCACACCGAGTCCCGCTCACCCATCGCCCCCTGTGCTCGCTGCCCCCGTGTCCTAACTCGCACCGAGTCCCGCTCACCCATCACCCCCTGTGCTCGCTGCCCCGTGTCCTACCTCACACCGAGTCCCACTCACCCATCACCCCCTGTGCTCACTGCCCCGTGTCCTAACTCGCACCGAGTCCCACTCACCCATCACCCACTGTGCTCACTGCCCCCGTGTCCTAACTCGCACAGAGTCCCACTCACCCATCACCCACTGTGCTCACTGCCCCCGTGTCCTAACTCGCACCGAGTCCCACTCACCCATCACCCCCTGTGCTCACTGACCTGTGTCCAAACTCGCACCCAGTCCCACTCACCCATCACCCCCTGTGCTCGCTGACCTACATTGGCTCCCGGTTAAGCAACGCCTCGATTTCAAAATTCTCATCCTTGTTTACAAATCCCTCCATGGCCCCTACACCCCTCCCTATCTCTGTAACCTCCTCAAGCCCCTACACCCCTCCCGATCTCTGTAACCTCCTCCAGCCCCACAACCCCCCGAGATGTCTGCACTCCTCTAATTCTGCCCTCCTGACCATCCCTGATTATAATCGCTCCACCATCGATGGCCGTGCCTTCTGTTGCCTGGGCCCCAAGCTCTGGAACTCCCTCCTTAAACCTCTCCGCCTCTCTACCTCTCTTTCCTCCTTCAAGACATTCCTTAAAACCGACCTCTTCACCTGCGCTAATTTCTACTTTTGTGGCTCGGTGTCAAATTTTTATCCCATAATCCTCCTGTGGAGCACCTTGGGACGTTTCACTACGTTAAAGGCGCTATATAAATATACATTATTGTTGGTGTTCCCTCTGTCTCTCCTCTTCCCCGTCTCTCTCTCACTCCTTCCCCTCACTCTCCCCTTCCCTCTCTCTCACTCCTTCCCCTCACTCTCCCCTTCCCTCTCTCTCACTCCTTCCCCTCACTCTCCCCGTCTCTCTCTCTCACTCCTTCCCCTCACTCTACCCTTCCCTCTCTCTCACTCCATCCCCTCACTCTCCCCTTCCCTCTCTCTCACTCCTTCCCCTCACTCTTCCCTTCCCTCTCTCTCACTCCATCCCCTCACTCTCCCCTTTCCTCTCTCTCACTCCTTCCCCTCACTCTCCCCTTCCCTCTCTCTCACTCCTTCCCCTCACTCTCCCCTTCCCTCTCTCTCATTCCTTCCTCTCATTCTCCCCTTCCCTCTCTCCCACTCCTTCCCCTCACTCTCCCCTTCCTTCTCTCTCACACCTTCCCTTCACTCTCCCCTTCCCTCTTTCTCACTCCTTCCCCTCACTCTCCCCTTCCCTCTCTCTCACTCTTCCCCTCACTCTCCCCTTCCCTCTCTCTCACTCCTTCCCCCACTCTCTGCTTCTCTCTCTCTCACTCCTTCCCCTCACTCTCCCCTTCCCTCTCTCTCACTCCTTTCCCTCACTCTCCCTTTCCTTCTCTATCACTCCTTTCCTTCACTCACCTCTTCCCTCTCTCTCACTCCTTCCCCTCACTCTCCCCTTCCCTCTCTCTCACTCCTTCCCCTCACTCTCCCCTTCCCTCTCTCTCACTCCTTCCTCTCACTCTCCCCTTCCCTCTCTCTCACTCCTTCCCCTCACTCTCCCCTTCCCTCTCTCTCACTCCTTCCCCTCACTCGCCTCTTCCCTCTCTCTCACTCCTTCCTCTCATTCTCCCCTTCCCTCTCTTTCACTCCTTCACCTCACTCTCCCCTTCCCTCTCTCTTCCTCGAATAGACCCCACCTAGTGGACTATCGATGTAATAACAACTACTGACACGCTCCTCTCTCTCTCCATCTCTCTGTCTCTCTCTCTCTCTCGCCTTGCCCCCTCACTCACTCCTTCCCTCTCCCTGTTCCTTTCCCCCACTTTCTCCCCTTCCCACTCTCCGTTCCTCTCTCTCTACTCACTCCTCAATCTCTCCCCTCCCTCTCTCTCTCTCTCTCTCTCCTTTCCTTCTGACTTTCCCCTTCCCCCTCTCTAACTCCTTCCGGCTCAAGAGACAGTGAGCGACAGAGAGAAAGTGATAGAGAGACAGAGAGAGAGACTGAAAAAGAGAGAGAAACAGAGAGAGAGTGAGTGAGAGAGAGAGAGAGAGAGGCAGAGAGACAAAGTGATTGAGAGACAGAGAGAGAGTGAGAAAGAAAGACAGAGAGAGAGAGAGACTGAGAAAGATACACAGAGGCACAGAGAGACTGAGAGAGAGACTGAGAGATTGAGGCAGAGTGTGACTGAGTGGCCTTGGGATGTTTTACTACGTGAAAGACCCGATATATCGATGTTGAGAGGCGTATATTGAAGAGACGGAGGCAGGAGTCTGGGGGATGAGACACAATCTGAGCGTTTCACTGACCCCTCCTCATTCTTCAAACACACAGCACTAACTGGGGAATGACCCACAGCCCAGGGCAGGTGGCAGCATAGCTCAGGTGTTAGAGCACTGGTCCAGTAAACCAAGGGTTGTGAGTTCAAATCTCACTAGAGCCTATCCAAGATTAGCTCAGTATCTAATTTCATAAAGTTCATTAAAAAGGACTTTATTTATTAATATTACACAGCTCTGAGTCCAATCATGAAACAACAAGCTCCCCTCTTATTTCACTTTCTCTGCATCCAAATCTCTCTCTGCCTTCCTCATTCAACAGCTTTTCCCGCTATCTCACTTTCCCCGTCCCTCACTCCATCCCTTCCCCCTCTCTCTCACTTCTTCCGACATTCTCCCCAATGTCAACTGGAGGTGATCCAAAACCTGGCTGCCCCCGTGTCCTACCTCACACCCAGTCCCGCTCACCCATCACCCCCTGTGCTCACTGCCCCCGTGTCCTAACTCACACCCAGTCCCGCTCACCCATCACCCCCTGTGCTCACTGCCCCCGTGTCCTACCTCACACCCAGTCCCGCTCACCCATCACCCCCTGTGCTCACTGCCCCCGTGTCCTAACTCACACCGAGTCCCGCTCACCCATCACCCCCTGTGCTCACTGCCCCCGTGTCCTAACTCACACCGAGTCCCGCTCACCCATCACCCCCTGTGCTCACTGCCCCCGTGTCCTAACTCACACCGAGTCCCACTCACCCATCACCCCCTGTGCTCGCTGCCCCGTGTCCTAACTCACACCAAGACCCGCTCACCCATCACCCCCTGTGCTCGCTGCCCCCGTGTCCTAACTCACACCAAGTCCCGCTCACCCATCACCCCCTGTGCTCGCTGCCCCCGTGTCCTACTCACACCAAGTCCCGCTCACCCATCACCCCCTGTGCTCGCTGCCCCCGTCTCCTAACTTGCACTGAGTCCTGCTCACCCATCACCCCCTGTGCTCGCTGATCCACATTGGCTCCCGGTTAAGCAACGCCTCGATTTCAAAATTCTCATCCTTGTTTACAAATCCCTCCATGGCCCTCGCCCCACCCTATCTCTGTAATCTCCTCCAGCCCCTACACTCCTCCCTATCTCTGTAACCTCCTCCAGCACTACACCCCTCCCTATCTCTGTAACCTCCTCCAGCACTACACCCCTCCCTATCTCTGTAACCTCCTCCAGCCCCTACACCCCTCCCTATCTCTGTAACCTCCTCCAGCCCCTACACCCCTCCCTATCTCTGTAATTCCCTCCAGCCCCACAACCCCCCGAGATGTCTGCACTCCTCTAATTCTGCCCTCCTGACCATCCCTGATTGTAATCGCTCCACCATCGGTGGCCGTGCCTTCTGTTGCCTGGGCCCCAAGCTCTGGAACACCCTCCCTAAACCTCTCCGCCTCTCTACCTCTCTTTCCTCCTTCAAGACTCTCCTTAAAACCGACCTCTTCACCTGCGCTAATTTCTACTTTTGTGGCTCGGTGTCAAATTTTTATCCGATAATCCTCCTGTGGAGCACCTTGGGACGTTTCACTACGTTAAAGGCGCTATATAAATATACATTATTGTTGGTGTTCCCTCTGTCTCTCCTCTTCCCCGTCTCTCTCTCACTCCTTCCCCTCACTCTCCCCTTCCCTCTCTCTCACTCCTTCCCCTCACTCTCCCCTTCCCTCTCTCTCACTCCTTCCCCTCACTCTCCCCTTCCCTCTCTCTCACTCCTTCCCCTCACTCTCCCCTTCCCCGTCTCTCTCTCACTCCTTCCCCCACTCTCCCCTTCCCTCTCTCTCACTCCATCCCCTCACTCTCCCCTTCCCGCTCTCTCACTCCTTCCCCTCACTCTCCCCTTCCCTCTCTCTCATTCCTTTATCTCACTCTCCTCTCCCCTCTCTCTCACTCCTTCCCCTCACTCTCCCCTTGCTTCTCTCTCACTCCTTTCCTTCACTCACCTCTTCCCTCTCTCTGGCAGAAGTCTGGGGGATGAGACACAATCTGAGCGTTTCACTGACCCCTCCTCATTCTTCAAACACACAGCACTAACTGGGGAATGACCCACAGCCCAGGGCAGGTGGCTCCATAGCTCAGGGGTTAGAGCACTGGTCTAGTAAACCAGGGGTCGTGAGTTCAAATCTCACTGGTGCCTACTCAAAATTAGCTCAGTGTTTCAATGCAGTGTCAATTAACAAGGGCTTTAATTATAAATATTAACAACTCTGAGACTGACTCTGGAACAACAGGCTCCCCTCACAACCTTCTCTCGATCTCTGCCTGACATGTATTACATCTTTTTTCTGCTATCTCGCTTTTCCCGTCTCTCACATTCCCATCTCTCACCCTCTTCCGTCCCCCACTCTCCCCTGCCCTCTCTCCCCTCCCCTCCCTCCTCTCTCTTTTCCCTTTTATTTCAGATTCTCCCATTCTCCCTCTCTCTCCCCTTCCTTTCTCTCTCTCCTCTGTCTCCTCCCTCTCTCCTCTTCCCTTCTCTCTCTCCCCTTCCCCTCCCTCTCTCGCCTTCCCCTCCCTCTCTCGCCTTCCATCTCTTTCTCTCCCCTTCCGCTCTCTCCTTTTCCCCTCTCTCACTCCTTTCCTCTCGCTCTATCTCTCTCCTTCCCCCTCTCTCTGTCCCCTCCCTCTCTTTCCCCTCCCCCTCTCTCTCTCCCCTTCCGCTCTCTCTTCCTCCCTGTCTCCCATTTCCAACTCTCTCTCACTCCTTCCTACCTCTCTCCCTTTCCCACTATCTCGCTTTCCCCGTCTCTCACTGTGATATATTCACAGAGCACAGCACACACAGCTCCTAACAAGGCAGGCAGCTCTCTCGGAAGCCTCTGGAAATCTGCCTGGTTCAGTTTAATTATTAACTCTGCAGTTGCAGTACACAATATGTCCACATCCACAGTGTGGAGCTACAAACATTACAAGCTTACAGACATTACACTCACTCATTCCCCTCTCCAACCCTCTCCCCTCACTGTTTCTCCTTCCCCCTCTCTCCGCTTTTCACTCTCCGCTTCCCTCTCCTTCCTCCCTCTCTTTCGTCCCCTCCCAGCCCTTCCTCCTCTCTCTCTCTCTCTTTTTTCCATTTCTTTTCAGATTTCCCCCTTCTCCCTCTCTCTCCCCTTCACCACCCGCTTTTTCCCCTTCCCCCTCTATCACTCCTTCCCCCTCTCTCTCACTCCTTCCACTCTCTCTTTCCCCTTCCCCTCTCTTTCCCACTCCTTCCCCTCTCTATCTCTCCCCTTCCCCTCCCGCTCTTTCACATTCCCAACTTTCTCTTTTCCCTTCCCCTCTCTTTCCCTCTCCTTCCCCACTCTCTCTCTCCCCTGCCCCTCTCTCGCTCTCTACTTCCCCTCTCTCCCCTTCCCTCTCTACTTTCATTCTCTCACTCCTTCCCCTCTCTCTTCTTCCTCCTCTATCTTCCCTCTCTCTCCCCTTCCCCTTCCCTCCCTCCCCTCCTCTCTCTCTCTCTCTCTTCTCCCTTCCTTTTCAGATTCCCCCCTTCTCCCTGGTGTGAACGGTTTTGATCCTGGCCCAATTGCTAGACGGATGTTTCTAATCGCCCTCACCTTACGAAAGTTCTGTACCCGGGGATTATTATTCAGAGTGTAAATGGAATGAGTTACAGACAGGAAAGCCTCGGTGAAACACCGTTACTGATATTTATTAGGTCTAACGTACACTGGGTAAAACATGCACTACTAAACGCAATCACTGTCTGTGTGGAGATTAATATCCAGGTTACAAACAACATACACACAGTACGGAACTGAGGACCGGTCCCATGCAGTCATTCCCTTGTTGCTACGGTGGATTCGAACTCCACCCTGAACAACGAATTACCTCATCACACAAGCCCCTTCCCCTGGCTCAACCAAACAAAGCTCCCTCCCCAGAATCGCCCCGAAAAAGCTTCACTTCTGAGAAAGAACCCTGAGCCGTTACACCTCACCTGGGCCACCTCTGGTTACTGGCTTGGGACACCCGCGACCATGTTCACCAGCACACACACAGTCGCTCTCGATCGCTCAGCTCAGCCGTGGGAAGTCACTGCCCTGGAGGTCGTACCCCGTGAGGGGTACGTGGTTCTCAGTCTCAGCGCCTTCTTCTGTCGAACTGTGGCTTCCCCCTCTGGTACGTCTTCTTGTTCCGTCGATCTCGGTGGAGCGAGAGCGAGAGGGAGCACGAGAACGGTGGAAAAGTGACGATCTTTATCGGAGTCGAGCTACCCCTATCTGTCCCACCAAACTTTTGTTTCGAAGCGCTCCGCTGCTTAGTCAGTGATGGGCCATCATCAGACCCACGTGTGTTCTGTGATTGGACGAATGGCCCTGAGTCTGGGACATATCTCGCTCGGTGTGTTGGGAAAAAACTGGCTCCTCTTCACCTGGCCAGGCTGTGGGTTCATTGTTCAGCTTCCCGTCTGAGACTGGAGATGGGAAGTGCTTTCGCGTTCGAGTGGCTTTCTAATCTGGTCACTGGCTTCACGTGAACGGGTGCCTCAGGTTCCTGAGCCCCTTTGTCAGTGGCCCCCCCCTTCCTTTTGCTGGGACTGACGGGTGAACCTTTACATCCTGGGTTTTGTCACAGACAGCCGCCATGTGGTCTCCAGAGTTTTAAACAAACCAGCGTTTTCACGTACCTGCACAGGGAGATCCCATCACAGGGAAAATACCCTCAGAGACAAACCCTACAAAGTCCACGCAATATTCTCGACTGAGTCCATTCTTTAACCAGAGACTTTGCGATATCTTCACTCTCTCTCCCCTTCCCATCTCTCTCCCTCTCTTTCCCCTCCCCCTCTCTCTCTCCCCTTTCCCTCTCTTTCTCTCCCCTTCCCCCCTCTCCCCTTCCCTCTCTACATTCATTCCCTCTTCACACGTTCCCCTCTCTCTCCTTCCTCCTCTAACTTCCCTCTCTCTCCCCTCCCCCTCTTTCCACTACCCAATCTCTCCCCCTTCTCTCCGCTTACCCCATTGCCTTTTCACTCTCCCTTTCCCTCTCCCTTCCCCTCCGTCCGCTCTCTCGCTTTCTCTTCCCTTTCTTTTCAGATTCTCCACTTCTCCCTCTCTCTCCCCTTCCTTTCTCTCTCTGTCACTTCCCTCTCTCCCCTTCCCCTCTCTCTCACTCCTTCCCCTTCTCTCTCACTCCTTCCCCCACTCTCTCCCCTTCCCCTCTCTCTCACTCCTTTCCCCTTTCTCTCCCCTTCCCCTCTCTCTCGCTCCTTCCACCACTCTCTCCCCTTCCCCTCTCTCTCACTCCTTCCCCCTCGGTCTCCCCTTCCCCTCTCTCTCACTCCTTCCCCCCTCTCTCACTCCTTCCCCTATCTCTCTCCCCTCCCCCTCTCTCTCACTCCTTCCCTCTCTCTCTCACTCCTTCCCCCACTCTCTCCCCTTCCCCTCTCTCTCGCTCCTTCCACCACTCTCTCCCCTTCCGCTCTCTGTCACTCCTTCCCCCCTCTCTCTCCCCTCACCCTCTCTCTCACTCCTTCCCCCTCTCTCTCCCCTCCCCCTCTCTCTCACTCCTTCCCTCTCTCTCACTCCTTTCCCCTTTCTCTCCCCTTCCCCTCTCTCTCGCTCCTTCCCCCTATCTCTCTCCCCTTCCCCTCTCTCTCACTCCTTCCCCCTATCTCTCTCCCCTCCCCCTCTCTCTCACTCCTTTCCCCTCTCTCTCACTCCTTCCCCCACTCTCTCCCCTTCCCCTCTCTCTCACTCCTTCCCCCCTCTCTCTCCCCTCACCCTCTCTCTCACTCCTTCCCCCTCTCTCTCCCCTCCCCGTCTCTCTCCCCTTCTCCTCCCTCTCTCACTCCTTCCCCGTCTCTCTCACTCCTTCCACTCTCTCTTTTCCCTTCCCCTCTCTTTCCTGCTCCTTCCCCTGTCTTTCCCAAAACAGGTGGCTCCATAGCTCAGGGGTTAGAGCACTGATCTAGTAAACCAGGGGTCATGAGTTCAAATGTCACTGGGGCCTATTCACAATTAGTTCTATATTTAAATTTGCAGTCAATTAACAAGGGTTTTAATTATAAATATTAAAAAGCTCCGAGACCGACCCTGAAACAACAGGTTCTCATCTCTCTTACACTCTCTCTCTCTCCCTTCCCCATCACGACCCGTTCTACATCTTTTTACCCCTCACTGCCAGTCCTGCTATCTCGCTTTCCCCGTCTCTCACTCATTCCCCTCTCTCCCGTTCCACGACCCCCTCACTCTCTCTCCTTCCCCTCCCCGTTCTCACCCCCGCTCTCTCTCTTTCCCTTTCCTCACTCTCCCCTTCCCCTCTCACTCTCCCTCATTCCCCTCTCTCTCCTCTCTCCCCTTCCCTCTCTACTTTCATTCTCTCCCCACTCCTCCCCCCCCTCTCTCCCCTTCCCCTCTCTCCCCTTCCCTCTCTACTTTAATTCTCTCCTCACTCCTTCCCCCTCTCTACCCTTCCCCTCTCTCCCCTTCCCTCTCTACTTTCATTCTCTCCCCACTCCTTCCCCCTCTCTCCCCTTCCCCTCTCTCCCCTTCCCTCTCTACTTTCATTCTCTCCCCACTCCTTCCCCCTCTCTCCCCTTCCCCTCTCTCCCTTTCCCCCTCGAGAGACACACAGAGAGAAAGTGAGAGTGTGTGAGAGAGACAGAGAGAGTGAGAAAGTGTTGTGTGTGCAATAACTCAACAGACAGATTACTGTCAACTCCGAACAGGTACACACCTGGCTCTACTTTATTAGGGCCCAAAGTGATTACATTACAAGATGGCTGGCCTTTTATACCGAGGCCACACACGCGTGTGTACAGCCCAATGACCTCCGACAGTGGCCCCACCTGGTGGCTAGTAACCCCAAGCATACATACATGACAGAAAGAGAGAGACAGGGAGACAGAGAGACTGAGAGATTGAGGCAGAGTGTGACTGAGTTGCCTTGGGATGTTTTACTACGTGAAAGACCCGATATATCGATGTTGAGAGGTGAATATTGAAGAGACGGAGGCAGGAGTCTGGGGGATGAGACACAATCTGAGCGTTTCACTGACCCCTCCTCATTCTTCAAACACACAGCACTAACTGGGGAATGACCCACATCCCAAAGCAGGTGGCTCCATAGCTCAGGGGTTAGAGCACTGGTCTAGTAAACCAGGGGTCGTGGGTTCAAATCTCACTGGAGCCTACTCAAAATTAGTTCAGTATTTAAATACACTGTCAATTAACAAGGGGTTTAATTATAAATATTAACAACTCTGAGACTGACCCTCAAACAACAGGCCTCTGTCTTGCAGACACTCTCTCCGCTTTCCAGGTCATGATCCGTGCTGCATTTTTTTTTTCCTGCAATCTCACTTTCTCCATCTCTCACTCCTTCCCCTCTGTCTCCCCTTTCCCTCTCTCTCCCCTTCCCCTCTCTCCCCTTCCGCTCCCTCCCCTCCCTCCTCTCTCTCCCTCTTTTGCCTTTCTTTTCAGATTCTCCCCTGCTCCCTCCCTCTCCCCTTCCTTTCTCTCTCCCCTGCCTCCTCCCTCTCTCGACTTCCCATCTCTCTCCCCTCCCCCACTCGCTCTCTCCCATTCTGCTCTCTCCCATTCCCCTCTGGCTGACTCCTTCCCCCTCTCTCTCCCATTCCCTCTCCCACTCATTCCCCTCTCTCCCTCCTTTTACAACTTACAAGCACTAATCTCTCTCACAGAGCCGGCACAGACACGATGGGCCGAATGGCCCTCCTTGTGTGCTGTAAGATTCTGTGAATGTTCAGGGATGAATCACCAAGAATGATTATTCGGGCCCCACCTCCTTGTTAACAATAGTAAGATGCAAACATGAGCTGGTGTTACAGGTGGCTCCATAGCTCAGGGGTTAGAGCACTGGTCTTGTAAACCAGGGGTCGTGGGTTCAAATCTCACTGGGGCCAACTCAAAATTATATCAGTATTTAAATTAGCAAGGGCTTTAATTGTAAATATGGTTGAAAACTTTATTAAGATGGAGAGTGACAGAGTTAATTCAGAGATGAGGGCCCTGAAGTTTAGGAAACTTTGATGGTGTGAGATGTGAATAGACTGGCCAGTGATCCTTGTTGGATTGACAATGGCAAACATTTAAAGATCACATGGATGAACTCCAACAATTGCACATCCCTGTCTGGAGTAAAAATAAAATGGGCAATGTGGCTCACAAGGGAAATGAAGGATAATGTTAAATCCAAGGAAGAGGCATATAAATTGGCCAGAAAAAGCAGCAAACCTGAGGACTGGGGGAATTTTGTAATACAGCAGAGGAGGACAAAGGGTTTAACCAGGAGGGGGGAAATAGAGTATGAGAGAAAGCTTGTAGGCTTCTAAAAAAATTAGTGACGACAAACAGGTCAGATTCAGGTGAATTTATAATGGGGAACAAAGAAATGGCAGACCAGTTAAACAAATACTTTGGTTCTGTCTTCATGAAGGAAGACACAAATAATCTTTTGGAAATCCCCATGGGCCTGATAGTCTGCATCCCAGAGTACTTAATGAAGTGGCCCTTGAAATAGTGGGTGCATTGGTGATCATTTTACAACAGTCTATCGACTCTGGATCAGTTCCTATGGACTGGAGGGTAACTAATGTTATGCCGCTGTTTAAAAAAGGAGGGAGAGAGAAAGCGGGTAATTATAGACCGGTTAGCCTGACATCGGTAGTGGGGAAAATGATGGAATCAATTATTAAAGATGAAATAGCAACACATTTGGAAAGCAGTGACAGGATCGGTCCAAGTCAGCTTGGATTTATGAAAGGGAAATCATGCTAGACAAATCTTCAAGAATTTTTTGAGGATGTAACTAGTAGAGTGGACAAGGGAGAACCAGTGGATGTGGTGTATTTGGACTTTCAAAAGGCTTTTGACAAGGTTCCACACAAGAGATTGGTGTGCAAAATCAAAGCACATGGTATTGGGGGTAATGTACTGACGTGGATAGAGAAATGGTTGACAGACAGGAAGCAGAGAGTCGGGATAAACGGGTCCTTTTCAGAGTGGCAGGCAGTGACTAGTGGGGTGCCGCAGGGCTCAGTGTTGGGACCCCAGCTATTTACAATATACATTAATGATTTGGATGAGGGAATTGAGTGTAATATCTTCAAGTTTGCAGATGTCACTAAGCTGGGTGGCAGTGTGAGCTGTGGGGAGGATGCTAAAAGTGTGTTGGGTGACTTGGACAGGTTAGGTGAGTGGGCAAATGCATGGCAGATGCAGTATAATGTGGATAAATGTGAGGTTATCCACTTTGGTGGCAAAAACATGAAGGCGAATATTATCTGAATGGTGACAGATTAGGAAAAGGGGAGGTGCAACGAGACCTGGGTGTCATGGTACATCAGTCATTGAAAGTTGGCATGCAGGTACAGCAGGTGGTGAAGAAGGCAAATGGTATGTTGGCCTTCATAGCGAGAGGATTTGAGTAGAGGAGCAGGGAGGTCTTACTGCAGTTGTACAGGGCCTTGGTGAGGCCTCACCTGGAATATTGAGTTCAGTTTTGGTCTCCTAATCTGAGGAAGGACATTCTTGCTATTGAGGGAGTGCAGCGAAGGTTCACCAGACTGATTCCCGGGATGGCTGGACTGACATATGAGGAGAGACTGGATCGACTGGGCTTATATTCACTGGAATTTAGAAGGATGAGAGCGGATCTCATAGAAACATATAAAATTCTAACGGGACTGGACATGTTAGATACAGGAAGAATGTTCCCGATGTTCGGGAAGTCCAGAACCAGGGGTCACAGTCTAAGGATAAGGCGTAAGCCATTTAGGACTGAGATGAGGAGAAACTTCTTCACTCAGAGAGTTGTTAACCTGTGGAATTCCCTGCCGCAGAGAGTTGTTGATACCAATTCACTAAATATATTCAAAAAGGAGTTAGATGAAGTCCTTACTACTAGGGGGATCAAGGGGTATGGTGAGAAAGCAGGAATGGGGTACTGAAGTTGCATGTTCAGCCATGAACTCATTGAATGGCGGTGCAGGCTAGAAGGGCCGAATGGCCTACTCCTGCACCTAGTTTCTATGTTTCTATGTTTCTATGAAACTATTGTGACCTTGGTCTCTTTATTGAGACCCCAGAGTGGGGAAGCAGCATGGTGGATCACCTTCTGTACCTGCTTGTCCCAGGGTGCACAAGTGACCCTTAGGCCTCCCACAGGTGTGCCCCCTAGTGGCAAGTCTGACATATTGGTGAGGTTCAGGTGCATACATAACATCACTCCCCCCCCCCGCCCCCTCCAAAGGCTTATGTACCAGTTATTTGCAAGTTGAGGCGATATGACGCCCTGTGTCCCCGGGTCGATCACCTGATTTGAATTCCTGGCCTGGGTGAGTTGGTCGGAACGTTGCTGCCCGGCCGAGTGCCTGGTGTGATGGGACAGACGTGGCCAGGTCCTTTCACAATGGTGGCCTGCTTATCGATAGTTTGCAGTCTGGTCTGGTCCAAACGCTTTCTGCGTTTGCTCAGTACATGGTTTCACAACCAAACACTCCATTTTCATCACACACACACACACACTCCATTCCCCTCTTTGTCTCACACAGTGCTCTCGGCCCCATCTGGGGGCCCTGAATATTGTCCACGTCACTTATTCTGATGTGGCGTGGAGGGGGGCCGTACGATCGTGGTGCATTCTCTGCTGATAGCAGACGGAAGGCTCGGTCCTGAGCGACTCTGTCCGGTGACTGCGTAGCAACCCGGGACAGCCGGGGTCTGTAGGGAGTCTACCGCGACACGTGTGGTGCTCGGCTTGGTGATCTGGGCTGCCCGCTGAGGACTATTGTCGCTGACCCTAAGGCCTGGAGAGCCCAGGATGGGCCGATACGGCCCTGAGACTTTCAGTGGTAGCGGGAGGCCGTGTGGTCCCCCGTGGATCCTGGGCCGTAGTACGGAGGTTCCCGCACCACCGACTGTGTGTAGCCTCCCTGCCTTTCTTTGTAACACGTTGCAGGGTTTGCCCCACATGGGGGGGCGCAATCTGATGGGATGAGCATTACGTCTTTGCGACGGATAAGCTGCAACACTCCCGTCTGGCGGTTCGCCGTGAGCAGGCGGTAATGTGATAACACATCACTTGCTACAAGTACTTTGTCAGATACATATACGACCGGTTGGTGTTCACCCGCTACTTTGGCTTGTTTTAACGTACCCCCGACCCCATATGATAGTACATCATTGGCCGCGAAAGAACGCTCACATGGGTTCCACAGTTGCAAACAACTTATTGGAACGCAGTGGGTTCCTGGACTTCTCAGCGTCCCTCCGCTTTACCTTTGCACCAAATCTCACTGGGGCCTATTCAATTTTGGCTTCTGTTACTGAATTGACCGTCAAGAGGCGACAGGCCGACACCATCAACAGGAACCACTCACTCCGCACTTTACAATCTGCCCACAGCACTTTCACTTCCCACCCCCAGTCTGTATCCCACCTTTTCCACATCCAGTCTCAGAGACACCGATATATCACCGACTCATAGAAACTTACAGCACGGAAGGTGACCATTTCAGTCACCTCAGGACTCATGTTTCGAGTGGGAGCAAGTCTTCCTCGATTCCGAGGGACTGCCTATGATGATGATATGATCCCAGCCTGATCCCACTTTCCAGCTCTCGGTCCGTAGCCCTGTAGCTTACGGCACTTCAAGTGCACATCCAAGTACCTTTTAAATGTGGTGAGGGTTTCTGCCTCTACCACCCTTTCAGGCCGTGAGTTCCAGACCCCCACCACCCTCTGGGTGAAGGAATGGAGGTCTCCCCTCAGCCTCCTCTGTTCCAAAGAAAACAACCCCAGCCAATCCAATCTTCCCTCGTGGCTAAAATTCTCCAGTCCCGCCAACATCCTGGTAAATCTCCTCTGCACCCTCTCCAGTGCAATCACATCCTTCCTGCGATACCCTGACATTTCCCAGTTCCTGCCTTCGCTGGTTTTAGGCTCAAGATGCGGCAATGGACACAAGATGATCCAGTTGGGATTTTCCACAAATAATGAATCCCACGGCCACATCGGTTTGACCCTCGGAGGGCACTCTGTAAATTCACCAAATTTATTAAATGCACACCTTACCCCCGCCCTGTGGTTACGTGCGAACTGTACACAACACTGGTTAGGCCACAGCTGGAGTACTGCGTGCAGTTCTGGTCACCACATTACAGGAAGGATGTGATTGCACTGGAGAGGGTGCAGAGGGGATTTACCAGGATGTTGTCGGGACTGGAAAACTTTAGCCATGAGGAAAGATTGGATAGGCTGGGGTTGTTTTCCTGGGAACAGAGGAGGCTGAGGGGAGATTTAATTGAGGTGTATAAAATTATGAGGGGCCTGGATAGAGTGGATAGGAAGGACCTATTTCCCTTAGCAGAGGGGGTCAATAACCAGGGGGCACAGATTTTAAAGTAATTGGGGGGAGGTTTAGAGGGGATTTGAGGGGAAATGTCTTCACCCAGAGGGTGGTGGGGGTCTGGAACTCACGGCCTGAAAGGGTGGTAGAGGCAGAAACCCTCACCAAATTTAAAAAGTACTTGGATGTACACTTGGAGTGTCATAACCTACAGGGCTACGGACCCAGAGCTGGAAAGTGGGATTAGGCTGGGTAGCTCTTGGTCGGCCGGTGTGGACACGATGGGCCGGAATGTCCTCCTTCCATGCTGTAAATGTTTATGATTCACTGATTCTCTCTCTCACTCCTTCCCACATTCTACCCGTCGTAAACTAGAGGTGATCCAAAACTCGGCTGCCCCATGTCCGAACTCGCACCGATTCCCACTCACCCATCACCCCCTGTGCTCACTGACCCCGTGTCCTAACTCACACCCAGTCCCACTCACCCATCACCCCCTGTGCTCACTGCCCCGTGTCCTAACTCGCACCCAGTCCCGCTCACCCATCACCCCCTGTGCTCACTGACCCCGTGTCCTAACTCACACCGAGTTCCACTCACCCATCAACCCCTGTGCTCACTGACCCCGTGTCCTAACTCACACCGAGTCCCACTCACCCATCACCCCCTGTGCTCACTGACCCCGTGTCCTAACTCACACCGAGTCCCACTCACCTATCACCCCCTGTGCTCATTGCCCCGTGTCCTAACTCGCACCGAGTCCCACTCACCCATCACCCCCTGTGCTCACTGCCCCCGTGTCCTAACTCGCACCCATCCCCGCTCACCCATCACCCTCTGTGCTCACTGCCCCCGTGTCCTAACTCGCACCCAGTCCCACTCACCCATCACCCTCTGTGCTCACTGCCCCCGTGTCCTAACTCGCACCCAGTCCCACTCACCCATCACCCCCTGTTCTCGCTGACCCCATGTCCTAACTCGCACCCAGTCTCGCTCACCCATCACCCCCTGTGCTCACTCCCGTGTCCTAACGCGCACCGAGTCCCGCCCTCCCATCAGCCCTGTGCTCATTGCCCCGTGTCCTAACTCGCACCGAGTCCCACTCACCCATCACCCTCTGTGCTCACTGCCCCGTGTCCTAACTCGCACCGAGTCCCACTCACCCATCACCCCCTGTGCTCACTTCCCCGTGTCCTAACTCGCACCTAGTCCCGCTCACCCATCACCCCCTGTGCTCACTGACCCCGTGTATTAACTCACACCCAGTCCCACTCACCCATCACCCCCTGTGCTCACTGCCCCCGTGTCCTAACTCGCACCGAGTCCTGCTCACCCATCACCCCCTGTGCTCACTGACCCCGTGTCCTAACTCACACCCAGTCCCGCTCACCCATCACCCCCTGTGCTCACTGCCCCGTGTCCTAACTCGCACCCAGTCCCACTCACCCATCACCCACTGTGCTCACTGACCCGTGTCCTAACTCACACCCAGTCCCGCTCACCCATCACCCCCTGTGCTCACTGCCCCGTGTCCTAACCCGCACCCAGTCCCGCTCACCCAGCACCTCCTGTGCTCACTGACCTACATTGACTCCCGGTAAAGCAACGCCTCGATTTCAAAATTCTCATCCTTGTTTACAAATCTCTCCATGGCCCCTACACCCCTCCCTATCTCTGTAATCTCCTCCAGTCCCTACACCCCTCCCTATCTCTGTAACCTCCAGCCCCTACACCCCTCCCTATCTCTGTAACCTCCTCCAGCCCCTACACCCCTCCCTATCTCTGCAATCTCCTCCGGCCCCACAAGCCTCCGTATCTGTGTAACTTTCTCCAGCCCCTACACCTCTCCCTATCTCTGTAACCTCCTCCAGCCCCTCGCCCCTCCCTATCCCTGTAACCTCCTCCAGCCCCACAACCCCCCGAGATCTCTGTAACCTCCTCCAGCCCCTACAGCCCTCCCTATCTCTGTAATCTCCTCCAGCCCCTACACCCCTTACTATCTCTGTAACCTCCTCCAGCCCTACACCCCTCCCTATCTCTGTAACCTCCTCCAGCCCCTACACCCCTCCCTATCTCTGTAATCTCCTCCAGCCCCACAACCCCCCGAGATGTCTGCACTCCTCTAATTCTGCCCTCCTGACCATCGCTGATTATAATCGCTCCACCATCGGTGGCCGGGCCTTCTGTTGCTTGGGCCCCAAGCTCTGGAACTCCCTCCTTAAACCTCTCCGCCTCTCTACCTCTCTTTCCTCCTTCAAGACGCTCCTTAAAACCGACCTCTTCACCTGCGTTAATTTCTACTTTTGTGGCTCGGTGTCAAATTTTTATCCCATAATCCTCCTGTGGAGCACCTTGGGACGTTTCACTACGTTAAAGGCGCTATATAAATACACATTATTGTTGGTGTTCCCTCTGTCTCTCCTCTTCCCCGTCTCTCTCTCACTCCTTCCCCTCACTCTCCCCTTCTCTCTCTCTCACTCCTTCCCCTCACTCTCCCCTTCCCTCTCTCTCACTCCTTCCCCTCACTCTCCCCTTCCCTCTCTCTCACTCTTTCCCCTCACTCTTGCCCCTTCCCTCTCTCTCACTCCTTCCCCTCACTCTCCCCTTCCCTCTCTCTCACTCCTTCCCCTCACTCTCGCCTTCCCTCTCTCTCACTCTTTCCCCTCACTCTCCCCTTCCCTCTCTCTCACTCCTTCCCCTCACTCTCCCCTTCCCTCTCTCTCACTCCTTCCCCTCACTCTCGCCTTCCCTCTCTCTTCCTCTAATAGACGCTCACCTCGTGGACTGTCGATGTCATGACAACTACTGACACACTCCTCTCTCTCTCCTTCTCTCTCTCTTTCTCTCCCCTTCCCTGTCCCTTTCCCCCGCTTTCTCCCCTTCCCCACTCTCCGCTCCTCTCTCTCCACTCACTCCTCAATCTCTCTCCTCCCTCTCTCTCTCTCTCTCTCCTTTCCCTTCTGACTTTCCCCTTGCCTCTCTCTAACTCCTTCCAGCTCGAGAGACAGAGAGCGACAGAGAGAAAGTGATGGAGAGACAGAGAGAGAGCGTAAGAGAGATATAGTGAGCGACAGAGAGACTGAGAGATTGGGACAGAGTGTGACTGAGTTGCCTTGGGATGTTTTACTATGTGAAAGACCCGATATATCGATGTTGAGAGGTGAATATTGAAGAGACGGAGGCAGGAGTCTGGGGGATGAGACACAATCTGAGCGTTTCCCTGACCCCTCCTCATTCTTCAAACACACAGCACTAACTGGGGAATGACCCACACCCATAGAAAGTGGCTCCATAGCTCAGGGGTTAAAGCACTGGTCTTGTAAACCAAGGGTTATGAGTTCAAAGCTCCCTGGGGCCTATTCTAAAGTAGCTCAATATTTAAGTTCACTGTCAATTAACAAGGGCTTTAATTATAAATATTAAACAGCTCCGAGACCGACCATGGAACTGCAAGTTCTCGTCTCGCTTACACTGTCTCTCCATCTGCCTTTGCTATTTTACATCCTTTTACCCCTCTCTCCCTTTTCCGCTATCTCACTGTGATATATTCACAGAGCATAAGCACACACAGCTTCCAACATGGCAGGCAGCTCTCTCGGAAGCCTCCGGTAATCTGCCTGGTTCTGTTTATTATTAACTATGCAGTTGCAGTACACAATACGTCCACATCCACAGAGTGGAGCTATAAACATTACAAGCTTACAGACATTGCACTTCTCCCTCCTCAATGAAGAAGTTATTATAACAAACATCATACATAATTTTCATGTTTATACATAACACAGGATATAAACTTATTCTTTTTTCCATATTTACAAATTTAACTTTACCACTTGTTTTCTGTTTTGAAGAGGATTTCTTCGCTCTTGAACAGAACCTTCCAAACATGGTGTTGATTTCACACTCATTCGAGGCTCATCCTGAAGAACGTTTTCCTCACGGAATTTCCTTGATTTTCATTTGAGCTCACTCTAACTTCAGGCTCTTTGTTTTCCTGACTCGGACTCAGACTTTCATTCTGATTCTCTCCTGGATTTGTTTCCAGTACATTGGATTTAGGATTTGCTACTGGTGTATCAAAACTATCTGATGAGTCAGAAATAATTGAATCATTCTCACCTTCAACTCCTTCCATGTCTGTAGGTAAAATATGATCAATATGAACAAACCTAACCTGCCCATTATCAAACATCCTTACCAAATATGTGCGCGGACCACATATCTTCATCACTCTTCCTGGTAACCACTTTAAACATTTATGGTGATGGTTCTTCACTCTCACCTTCTGGTTCAATTTCACACTTCTCTCTTTTACTCTACCTCTATCATGGTTCTCTTTCTGTCTTAATTGTGTCTCTTCTACGGACTGCCAAATTTGGCTTTAACAACGAGAATCTGGTTCGTGGCTGTCGTTTGAGAAACAACTCTGCTGGTGTTCTACCAGTAGTTGTATGAGGAGTATTTCAATATGGAATCAAAAAATTAACCAATTTGTGATCCAATGACAATTGTCGTTTCCTTGGATTTGGATCTAACATTTGTTTTGTGAGGACACGTTTTACAATTTGTACAGTGCGCTCTGCTGCACCATTCGAAGCAGGATGGTATGGTGGAACCTTGGTATGTTTCACACCATTTTTGCTCGTGAATTGTGCAAATTCTTCTGAACGAAATTGTGGTCCAGTATCTGAAACAATTTCTTCAGGGAGGCCAAATGAAGAAAATAATTTTAGTTTTACTTGTTGTTATTTTCCACATTGGAAACACCTCGACCCACTTCGAATGGCTATCAATCACAATGAACAATTGTTGTCCTTCTAACTCAGCAAAATCAATATGTAGCCTTTGCCACACCCTGGGAGTGGGTGCATTCCTAATTGCATCCAGCTTTCCCATGGTTGGATGTAAACTATCTTTGTCTACTCTGTACCCTAAGTACTCAACTGAGTTTTTAAATAACTCACACTTACGAGCAGACACTCGCACTCTGTGCTTCTCAAGCCTTTTGAGGACTTCATTCAATATGTTATTGTGAATTTGTCTATTTGATGCTGAAATTCGTATGTCATCTAAATAACATACTAACCCTTCAATACCTTGCAAAATCTGGTTCATCACCCCTTGGAATATGGCAGGGGCGGAAGACACTCCAAACGGTAGCCTATTAAATTGATTTCGGCATAGATGAGTATTTATAGTCAAACATGACTTGGACTCCTCATCTAGTTCAAGCTGGAAATCACGCAATTTGTCGATGTACAGCGACTCCGCTATTACACTCACGGATGCACCCGTGTCAATTTCCATTGATATCTCTCACTCCATCCACTCTCTCTCCCCTTCCCCCCATTCCCCACTCTCTCTCTCCCCTTCCCCCTCTCTCTCACTCCTTGCACTCTCTCTTTTCCCTTCCCCTCTCTTTTCTGTTCCTTCCCCTGTCTTTCACAGAGTAGGTGGCTCCATAGCTCAGGGGTTAGAGCACTGGTCTTGTAAACCAGGGGTTGTGGGTTCAAATCTCACTGGGGCCTACTCAAAATTAGCTCAGTATTTTAATTAACAAGGGCTTTAATTATAAATATTAAACAGCTCCAAGACCGACTCTGCAACAACAGGCTCCCTTCCCCCTCTCCTCTTCTCGATTCTATTTCCCCTTCCAAATCTCTTTCTCCCTTCCTCATCATGACCTGTTCTATATCTTTTTACCCCTCTCTCCTTTCCCGCTATCTCGCTTTCCCCGTCTCTCACTCATTCCCCTTTCCCCCCTTCCCTTGCCTCACCCTCTCACTCCTCTTGCTCTCCCCTTTCCTCTCTACTTTCATTCTCTCCCCACTCCTTCCTCTCTCTCCTTCCTCGTCTATCTTACTTCTCTCCCTAACCCCTCTGTCCGCTAACCACTCCTTCCCCCTCTCTCCCCTTCCCTCTCTCACTCCTTCCACTCTCTCCCCACCATTCCAGACACTCTCTCCACTTACCCCCTCTTTCCTCTCCCCCTCTGACTCTCCCTTCCCCTCACTCTTCCTACCTGTCTCCCCTTCCCTCTCTCTCACTCCTTCCCCTCTCTCTCCCCTTTTCCTCTCTCTCTCTCCCCTCTCTCTCTCCCCTTCCCTGATACGTCCTTACTGCACAGTATAAATGCACACGAGGCCCATGCTTGAGAGAAGGTCAGTCTGTGACCTGTCCTTTATTCCACAGCACTCAAGTGATGGAAGTGGGTGGAGCTTCCACTTTTATACCTGAAGATCCAGGTTAGGAGTGTCTCCCACAAGTTCACCCCCTTGTGGTCAATGTTCTCATAGTGTACAACTTTGGTCAGATGAGACATGGTTAAAATGCTGGTTGAATAAATGACAATTCCCCTCTCTCTTCCTCCTTGCACTCTCTCTTTTCCCTTCCCCTCTCTTTCCTGCTCCTTCCCCTGTCTTTCTCAAAGCAGGTGGCTCCATAGCTCAGGGGTTAGAGCACTGATCTAATAAACCAGGGGTTGTGAGTTCAAATCTCCCTGGGGCCTACTCAAAATTAGTTCAGTATTTAAGTTCACTGTCAATTAACAAGGGCTTAAATTATAAATATTAAACAGCTCTGAGACCGACCCTTGAAAAACAGGCTTCTCTCTACCCTTCCAAACCTCTCTCTTCCTTCCCCATCACAATCTGTTCTGCATCTTTTTACCCTCTCTCCCGCTATCTCTCTTTCCCCATCTCTCACTCCTTCCCCTCTCTCCCCTCACTCTCTATCCTTTCACCTATCTCGCCCCTTCTGCTCTCTCCTTGCTGATCTTTCTCCTCTTCCCCCTCTCTCTCAGCTTCCCCCCTCTCTCCCTCTCCTTCCCCCCCTCGCTCCCCATTCTGCTCTCTCTCCCCTTCCCCTCTCGCTCACTCCTTCCTCTCTCCCTTTTCATTTTCTCCCCTCCTCGCTCTATCTTCCCTCTCCTTCTCCCTCCCTTCACCTGTCTCCACTCCCCTCCCTCCTGACTTTCTCTCCTTCCCTCACTCTCGCTCTCCCCTTTCCCATCAGACTCTCCCCCTCCCCATCTCAACAATTCTCCCCTTCTCCCTCTCTCCCCTTCCTCCGCTCTGCACAGAAAGAGAGAGACAGTGAGAGAGAGAGAGAGAGAGATCAAGAGACTGAGAGACAGAGAGACAGAGAGAAAGACAGAGAGACAGAGAGATTGAGGCAGAGTGTGACTGAGTTGTTTTGGGATGTTTTACTACGTGAAAGACCCGATATATCGATGTTGAGAGGCGAATATTGAAGAGACGGAGGCTGGAGTCTGGGGGATGAGACACAATCTGAGCGTTTCACTGACCCCTCCTCATTCTTCAAACACACAGCACTAACTGGGGAATGACCCACAGCCCAGAGCAGGTGGTTCCATAGCTCAGGGGTTAGAGCACTGGTCTATTATATCAGGGGTAGTGGGTTCAAATCTCACTGGGGCCAACTCAGAATTAACTCAGTATTTAAATTAGCAAGGGCTTTAATTGTAAATATGGATCAAATACTTTATTTAGATGGAGAGTGACAGAGTTAATTCAGAGATGAGGGCCTTGAAGTTCAGGAAAGATAACTTTGATGGTGTGAGATGTGAATAGACTGGCCAGTGACCCTTAAAGGGTCGATGTTGGATTGATAATGGCCAACATTTAAAGATCACATGGATGAACTCCAACAATTACACATCCCTATATGGAGTAAAAATAAAATGGGGAATGTGGCTCACAAGGGAAATGAAGGATAGTGTTAAATCCAAGGAAGAGGCATATAAATTGGCCAGAAAAAGCAGCAAACCTGAGGACTGGGAGAATTTTGTAACACAGCAGAGGAGGACAAAGGGTTTAACCAGGAGGGGGAAAATAGAGTATGAGAGGAAGCTTGCAGGCAACATAAAAACTGACTGCAAAAGCTTCGAAAAAGATTAGTGACGACAAACATAGATCCCTTGCAGTCAGATTCAGGTGAATTTATAATGGGGAACAAAGAAATGGCAGACCAGTTAAACAAATACTTTGGTTCTGTCTTCACGAAGGAAGACACAAATAAGTTTCCGGAAGTACGAGGGGACTGCGGGGGGGGGAGGGTCGAGTGAGAAGGGGGAACTGAAGGATATCCGTATTAGGTGGGAAATTGTGTTCGGGAAATTGATGGGATTGAAGGCTGATAAATCCCCAGGGCCTCCCAGAGTACTTAAGGAAGTGGCCCTCAAAATAGTGGATGCATTGGTGATCATTTTCCAACAGTCTATCGCCTCTGGATCAGTTCCTATGGACTGGAGGGTAACTAATGTTATGCCGCTGTTTAAAAAAGGAGGGAGAGAGAAAGCGGGTAATTATAGAGCGGTTAGCCTGACATCGGTAGTGGGGAAAATGATGGAATCAATTATTAAACATGAAAAAGCAGCACATTTGGAAAGCAGTGACAGGATCGGTCCAAGTCAGCATGGATTTATGAAAGGGAAATCATGCCAGACAAATCTTCTCGAATTTTTTGAGGATGTAACTAGTAGAGTGGACAGGGATGTGGTGTATTTGGACTTTCAAAAGGCTTTTGACAAGGTCCCACAAAAGAGATTAGTGTGCAAAATTAAAGCAGATGGTATTGGGGGTAATGTATTGACGTGGATAGAGAACTGGTTGGCAGACAGGAAGCAAAGAATCGGGAAAACGGGTCGTTTTCAGAATGGCAGGCAGTGACTAGTGGAGTGCCGCAGGGCTCAGTGCTGGGACCCCAGCTATTTACAATATACATTAATGATTTGGATGAAGGAATTGAGTGTAATATCTTCAAGTTTGCAGATGACACTAAGCTGGGTGGCAGTGTGAGCTGTGGGGAGGACACTAAAAGTGTGTTGGGTGACTTGGATAGGTTAGGTGAGTGGGCAAATGCATGGCAGATGCAGTATAATGTGGATAAATGTGAGGTTATCCACTTTGGTGGCAAAAACATGAAGGCGAATATTATCTGAATGGCGGCAGATTAGGAAAAGGGGAGGTGCAACGAGACCTGGGTGTCATGGTACATCAGTCATTGAAAGTTGGCATGCAGGTACAGCAGGTGGTGAAGAAGGCAAATGGTATGTTGGCCTTCATAGCGAGAGGATTTGAGTAGAGGAGCAGGGAGGTCTTACTGCAGTTGTACAGGGCCTTGGTGAGGCCTCACCTGGAATATTGAGTTCAGTTTTGTTCTCCTAATCTGAGGAAGGACATTCTTGCTATTGAGGGAGTGCAACGAAGGTTCACCAGACTGATTCCCGGGATGGCTGGACTGACATATGAGGAGAGACTGGATCGACTGGGCTTATATTCACGGGAATTTAGAAGGATGAGAGGGGATCTCATAGAAACATATAAAATTCTAACGGGACTGGACAGGTTAGATGCAGGAAGAATGTTCCCGATGTTCGGGAAGTCCAGAACCAGGGGACATAGTCTAAGGATAAGGCGTAAGCCATTTAGGACTGAGATGAGGAGAAACTTCTTCACTCAGAGAGTTGTTAACCTGTGGAATTCCCTGCCGCAGAGAGTTGTTGATACCAGTTCATTGGATATATTCAAGAGGGAGTTAGATATGGCCCTTACGGCTAAAGGGATCAAGGGGTATGGAGAGAAAGCAGGAATGGGGTACTGAGGGAATGATCAGTCATGATCTTATTGAATGGTGGTGCAGGCTCGAAGGGCCGAATGGCCTACTCCTGCACCTATTTTCTGTGTTTCTATGTTTCTATGTAAGAAAGAACCAAAGTATTTGTTCAATTGGACTGCCATTTCTTTGTTCCCCATTATAAATTCACCTGATTCTGACTGCAAGGGACCTACATTTGTCTTCACTAATTGTATTCTCTTCACATATCTATAGAAGCTTTTGCAGTCAGTTTTTATGTTCCCTGCAAGCTTACTCTCATACTTTACTTACCCCGTCCTAATTAAACCCTTAGTCCTCCTCTGCTGAATTCTAAACAACAGACTCCCCTCACACCCTTCCCCCTCTCCTCTTCTCGTCTCTCTGACACTCTCCCCTTCCAAATCTCTCTCTCCCTTCTCCATCATGTCCCGTTCTACATCATTTTACCCCCTCTGCCTTTCCCGCTATCTCGCTTTCCACATCTGTCATTCATTCCCTTCTCCCCCCTTCCCCCTCCCTCACCTCACCCTCTCTCCTTCCCCCTCTCTCTCTTCCCCCTCTCTCCTTTCATTCTCTCCCCACTCCTTCCTCTCTCTCCTTTCTCCTCTATCTTCCCTCTCTCTCTCTCCGCTCCCTCTCTCTCTTTCCCCGCCCGCTCTTTCCCCGACCCAGTCTCTCCCCACTCTCTCCCCTTCCCCTCTGCCCTTTCACTCTCCTCTCTCTTTTCCCTTTCTTTTCCCTTTCTTTTCAGATTCTCCCCTTCTCCCTCTCTCTCCCCTTCCTTTCTCTTTCACCTGACTCCCCTCTTTCTCCCCTCCACCTCTCTCTCACTCCTTCCACTCTCTCCCCTTCCCCCTCTATCTCACTCCTTCCACTCTCTCTTTTCTTTTCCCCTCTCTTTTCTGCTCCTTCCACTGTATTTCCCAGAGCAGTTGGCTCCATAGCTCAGGGGTTCGAGCACTGGTCTTGTAAACCAGGGGTTCTGAATTCAAATCTCACTGGGGCCTACTCAAAATCAGTTCAATATTTAAATTCAATGTCAATTAATAAGTGTTTTAAACATAAATATTAAACAGCTCCGAGACCGACCCTGCAGCAATCGTCTCCTCTTGTCTCCAGTAATCTCTCTCTCCCTTCCCATTCTACATCTTTTTCCTGCTATATAACGTTCCCCGTCTTTCACACACTCCACTCTCCCCCGCTCACCCTCTCTCCTTCCCCCAGTCTCTCCCCTTCCCCTCTCTCCCCCCATTCTTTCACTCTCTCTCTCTCTCCGTCCCCCCTCTCTTTCCCCTTGCCCCTCTATCTCTCTCCCCATTCCCCGCTCTCTTTCCCCTTCACGTCTCTTTCCCACTCCTCCACTCTCGCTCTCCCATTCCCCTCCCACATTCACCTTCCTGCCTCTCTCTCGCTCTCCACTTCCCCTCTCTCCCCTTCTCTCTCACTTTCATTCACCCCCCACTCCTTCCCTCTCTCTCCCCTCCCACTCATTCCCCGACCACCCTCTCTCCCCTTCCCCCTCTGCCTTTTCACTCTCCCTTTCCCTCTCCCCTCCCCTCTCTCTCCTCCCCGACCTCCTCCGTCTCTCTCTCGTTTCCCTTTCTTTTCACATTCTCCCCTTCTCCCTCTCTTTCCCGTTCCCATCTCTCCTCTCCCCTTCTCTCTCTCCCCTTCCCTTCTCTCTCTTCCTCCATGTCTCCCCTTCCCCCTCCCTCTCATTCCTTCTACCTCTCTCTCACTCCTTTCACTCTCTCTCTCCGCTTCCCCCTCTCTCTACCCTTCCACTCTCTCTCTCACTCCTTCCCCCTCTTTTTCCCTTTCCCCCCTCTTTCCCCTGCCACACCGCTCCCTTCCCCCCCTCTCTCTCCCCTTCCCGCTCTCTTCATCCCTGTCTCCATTCCCTCTCTGTCCCCATTCCTCTCTCACTCCTCCCCTCTCTTCCCCTCCCCTCTTTCCCCTCTCCCCTCTCTCCCTCCCTTCCACACTCTCTCTCTCTCCCCTTCTGCTCCCTCTCTCTCCCCTTCCCTCCCTCCCTCTCTCTCTCCCCTCCCTCTCTCTCTCCCCTTCCCCATCTCTCTCACTCCTTCCCCCTCTCTCTCTCCCCTTCCTCCTCTGTCTCCCCTTCCCCCTCTCTCTCACTCCTTCCACTCTCTCTTTTCCCTTCCCCTCTCTTTCCTGCTCCTTCCCCTGTCTCCATAGCTCAGGGGTTCGAACACTGGTCTAGTAAACCAGCGGTCGTTAGTTCAAATCTCACTGGGGCCTACTTGAAATTAGTTCAGTATTTAAATTCGCTGTCAATTAACAAGTGTTCTAATTATAAATATTAAACAGCTCTGAGACTGACCCTGGAATAATAGGCTACTCTCTCCCCTTCCAAATCTCTCTCTGTCTTCCCCATCATGACCCGTTCTACATCTTATTTCTGGCTTTCCGCTCTCTCCACTTCCCTCTGTAATTACATTCTCTCTCTCCTTCCTCCTCCATCTTCCCCCTCTCTAATGACATTCTCTCACTCCTTCCTCCTCGATCTTCTCTCTCCCTTTCCGCTCTCTCCACTTCCCTCTCTAATTACATTCTCTCACTCCTTCCTCCTCCAGCTTCCCCCTCGAGAGATGGCGAGTGAGAGATTGAGGCAGAGTGTGACTGAGTTGCCTTGGCATGTTTTACTACGTGAAAGGCCCGATATTCGTTGGAATTCAGAAGAATGAGAAGTGATCTTATCGAAACGTATAAGATTATGAGGGGGCTTGACAAGGTGGATGCAGAGAGGATGTTTCCACTGATGGGGGAGACTAGAACTAGGGGGGCATGATCTTAGTATAAGGGGCCGTCCATTTAAAACTGAGATGAGGAGGAATTTCTTCTCTCAGAGGGTTGTAAATCTGTGGAATTCGCTGCCTCAGAGAGCTGTGGAAGCCGGGACATTGAATAAATTTAAGACAGAGATAGACAGTTCCTTAACCGATAAGGGGATAAGGGGGCGGGCAGGGAAGTGGAGCTGAGTCCATGATCGGTTCAGCCATGATCGTATTAAATGGCGGAGCAGACTCGAGGGGCCGTATGGCCTCCTCCTGCTCCTATTTCTTATGTTGCCCTCTCTCTCCCCTTCCCCTCCCTCTCTTTTCCCTTCCCCCCTCTCTCTCACTACACTTCTGCTCTCTCCCCTTCCCCAATCCTTCTCACTCCTTCCCCTCTCTCTTCCCCTCGCTCTCTTTCCCACTCCTTCCCGTCTCTCTCACCCGCTTCCCCTCTCTCTTCCACCCTCTCTCCCCTTCCCCTTATTTCTCTCTCCCCTTGCAGTCTCTCTCTCCCTTCCCCTTCACGACCTGTTCTTAATCTTGTTACCCCTCTCTCACTTTCCCGCTATCTCACTTTCCCCGTCTCTCACTCATTCCCCTCTTCCCCCTTCACCCTCCCTCGCCCCACCTTCTTCCCTTCCCCCCTCTCACTCCTTCCCCCTCTCTCACTCCGTCCCCCTCTCTCCCCTCCCTCTCCCCCTCTCCCCCTTCACCTCTGCCATTTCACTCTCCCTCCCCTCTCTTTCCTCCCTTCCCTCCTCTCTCTCTTTCCTTTCTTTTCAGATTCTCCCCTTCTCCCTCTCTCTCCCCTTCCTTTCTCTCTCCCTACCTCCTCCTTCTCTCCTAATCCCCTCTCTCCCCTTCCCCTCTCTCTCACACCTTCCCCCTCTTTCTCACTCCTTCCACCTCTCTCTCACTCATTCCCTCTCTCTCCCCTTCCCTCTCACTTTCCCCTTCCCCTCTCTCTCTCCCCTTCCCTCTCTCTATCCCCTTCCCCTCTCTCTCACTCCTTCCATTCTCTCTTTTCCCTTCCCCTCTCTTTCCTGCTCCTTACCCCTGTCGTTCCCAGAGTAGGTGGCTCCATAGGTCAGGGGTCAGGGGTTAGAACACTGGTCTTGTAAACCAGGGGTTGTGAGTTCAAATCTCACTGGGGCTCACTCAAGATTTAAATTCACTGTTAATTTACAAGGGCTTTAATTATAAATATTACCAGCTCTGAGACCGACCCTAGAACAACAGGCTCCCCTCTCCTCTCCTTGTCTCCCTTACACTCTCTCTTCCCCTTCCAAATCTTTCTCTGCCACCCCCATCACTGTTATGTTCAGAATAAATCCAGATGACTCACTGGGGCCTACTCAAAATTAGATCAGTATTTAAATTCACCGTCAATTAATAAGGGATTTAATTATAAATATTAAACATCTTTGAGACTGATCCTGAAACTGCTCTTGTATTCACTGGAGTTCAGAAGAATGAGAGGGGACCTCATAGAAACGTTTAAAATTCTGACGGGGTTAGACAGGTTAGATGCAGGAAGAATGTTCCAATGTTGGGGAAGTCCAGAACCAGGGGACACAGTCTAAGGATAAGGGGGAAGCCATTTAGGACCGAGATGAGGAGGAATTTCTTCACCCAGAGAGTGGTGAACTTGTGGAATTCTCTACCACAGAAAGTTGTTGAGGCCAATTCACTAAATATATTCAAAAAGGAGTTAGATGAAGTCCTTACTACTAGGGGGATCAAGGGGTATGGTGAGAAAGCAGGAATGGGGTACTGAAGTTGCATGTTCAGCCATGAACTCATTGAATGGCGGTGCAGGCTAGAAGGGCCGAATGGCCTACTCCTGCACCTAGTTTCTATGTTTCTATGTTTCTATGAAACTATTGTGACCTTGGTCTCTTTATTGAGACCCCAGAGTGGGGAAGCAGCATGGTGGATCACCTTATGTACCTGCTTGTCCCAGGGTGCACAAGTGACCCTTAGGCCTCCCACAGGTGTGCCCCCTAGTGGCAAGTCTGACATATTGGTGAGGTTTAGGTGCATACAGAACATCACTCCCCCCCCGCCCCCTCCAAAGGCTTATGTACCAGTTATTTGCAAGTTGAGGCGATATGACGCCCTGTGTCCCCGGGTCGATCACCTGATTTGAATTCCTGGCCTGGGTGAGTTGGTCGGAACGTTGCTGCCCGGCCGAGTGCCTGGTGTGATGGGACAGACGTGGCCAGGTCCTTTCACAATGGTGGCCTGCTTATCGATAGTTTGCAGTCTGGTCTGGTCCAAACGCTTTCTGCGTTTGCTCAGTACATGGTTACACAACCAAACACTCCATTTTCATCACACACACACACACACTCCATTCCCCTCTTTGTCTCACACAGTGCTCTCGGCCCCATCTGGGGGCCCTGAATATTGTCCACGTCACTTATTCTGATGTGGCGTGGAGGGGGGCCGTACGATCGTGGTGCATTCTCTGCTGATAGCAGACGGAAGGCTCGGTCCTGAGCGACTCTGTCCGGTGACTGCGTAGCAACCCGGGACAGCCGGGGTCTGTAGGGAGTCTACCGCGACACGTGTGGTGCTCGGCTTGGTGATCTGGGCTGCCCGCTGCGGACTATTGTCGCTGACCCTAAGGCCTGGAGAGCCCAGGATGGGCCGATACGGCCCTGAGACTTTCAGTGGTAGCGGGAGGCCGTGTGGTCCCCCGGGGATCCTGGGACGTAGTACGGAGGTTCCCGCACCACCGACTGTGTGTAGCCTCCCTGCCTTTCTTTGTAACACGTTGCAGGGTTTGTCCCACAGGGAGGGGGGGGCAATCTGATGGGATGAGCATTACGTCTTTGCGACGGATAAGCTGCAACACTCCCGTCTGGCGGTTCGCCGTGAGCAGGCGGTAATGTGATAACACATCACTTGCTACAAGTACTTTGTCAGATACATATACGACCGGTTGTTGTTCGCCCGCTACTTTGGCTTGTTTTAACGTACCCCCGACCCCATATGATAGTACACCATTGGCCGCGAAAGAACGCTCACATGGGTTCCACAGTGCAAACAACTTATTGGAACATAGTGGGTTCCTGGCCTTCTCAGCGGCCCCCCCCTTTACCTTTGCCCCAAACCCAGTGGCCTTCCTCGCTGGCCAACACATGCCTCTGTTCCGTTGCGGCCACATCCCGTGGTCTGGACGTTTCTCTCGACCCGTGGTCTGGACGCTTCTCTCGACTGCCGCCATCTTCCTCCCCAGGGTTTCCCGCCTCTGGCGTCGGGAAGACACATTCGGATGGTTTCGGCCGGAGCCCCGCTCCGCTTGGTCGACCTGGAGCCTCTTCCGTCGCCGCCAAGAGGTCGTCGGCTTCGGGTGCTGGGTACCCCCGTCTGTAACCGCTGCTCGGTTGGTCTTCGCCTCCTGGTGGTCGCGATGAGCGGCCTGTGCCTCGGGGGTCTGCAAATGGATCTGCACTTCGACGCCTGGTTCAGCTGAAGGTGGGGGGCTTGCTCAGCCTTTGAGCAAGGGGAGAGGTTGTTCGCCGGAGAAGGTACGCAGAGGTCTTCCCAGTTCCATCGAATCTTCCCCATCCACCTTCTACCAAGCAGCATTGGCCCATCACCTGAAACAATCCACAGAGGTAAATCGCGCACCGCTCCCTCATGGGATACCCTTATGCCCGCACTACCAATAACTGGTCTCAGTTCCTTGGTGTAGGTGCCCAGCTTTGCCTGAATCGGGATCAGCTTGGGTCCTTGTGCTCTGTCGCCCCCCCCCACAGCCTCTCGAATGCCTTCTGGCTCATTATTGATTGACCCGCCCCCGTGTCTAGTTCCATGGAGACTGGAGTACCGTTAGGTCCAACTTTTCACATTATCGGAGGGCTTTTGGTGGTGAAGGTGTGTACCCCATGTACTTCCCCTTCAGCCTCAGGTTGAGTTGCCTCTCCTGCTCGTTCAGCGTGACCCTCGCTGGATCGATGGTCCTCTCCTGACTCTGCCACGTGGTGAGTCACAGACCGTTTGCACATTCGCTGGAGGTGCCCCATTGTTCCACGGCCCTTGCACACACAGGGCTTGAATCGACATTGATGGGCTCGATGGCTGACCCCAGCAGCGCCAACATGGTGCTAATGGATACGCATTCACGGCCCACGGCGGACTCTGAGTCACTCGAGGCCTAGGTCTGGCCTCTGCGGTCATGTGGGCCCTGTCCTGTGCCGCTCTGCCTGCTGAATACATTATTTTATGCACAGTACTTGCCGGTGAGCTTCGAATCTGTTTCGTGTTATCGCTCGTGGATATGAAGGCCTGGGCTGTCGTGATGGCCTTGCTCAGATAGAAACATAGAAACAGAGAAAATAGGTGCAGGAGTAGGCCATTCGGCCCTTCGAGCCTGCACCACCATTCAATAAGATCATGGCTGATCATTCACCTCAGTACCCCTTTCCTGCTTTCTCTCCATACCCCTTGATCCCTTTAGCCTTAAGGGCCATAACTAACTCCCTCTTGAATATATCCAATGAACTGGCCTCAACAACTCTCTGCGGCAGGGAATTCCACAGGTTAACAACTCTCTGAGTGAAGAAGTTTCTCCTCATCTCGGTCCTAAATGGCCTACCCCTTATCCTTAGATTGTGTCCCCTGGTTCTGGACTTCCCCAACATCGGGAACATTCTTCCCGCATCTAACCTGTCCCGTCCCGTCAGAATCTTATACGTTTCTGTGAGATCCCCTCTCATCCTTCTAAACTCCAGTGTATAAAGGCCCAGTTGATCCAGTCTCTCCTCATATATCAGTCCAGCCATCCCGGGAATCAGTCTGGTGAACCTTCGCTGCACTCCCTCAATAGCAAGAATGTCCTTCCTCAGATTAGGAGACCAAAACTGAACACAATATTCCAGGTGTGGCCTCACCAAGGCCCTGTACAACTGCAGTAAGACCTCCCTGCTCCTATACTCAAATCCCCTCGCTATGTCGGCCAACATACCATTTGCCTTCTTCACCGCCTGCTGTACCTGTATGCCAACTTTCAATGACTGATGTACCATGACACCCAGGTCTCGTTGCACCTCCCCTTTTCTTAATCTGTCACCATTCAGATAATATTCTGCCTTCCTGTTTTTGCCTCCAAAGTGGATAACCTCACATTTATCCACATTATACTGCATCTGCCATGCATTTGCCCACTCACCTAACCTGTCCAAGTCACCCTGCAACCTCTTAGCATCCTCCTCACAGCTCACACCGCCACCCAGTTTAGTGTCATCTGCAAACTTGGAGATATTACATTCAATTCCTGCATCTAAAGCATTGATGTATATTGTAAATAGCTGGGGTCCCAGCACTGAGCCCTGCGGTACCCCACTAGTCACTGCCTCCCATTCCGAAAAGGACCCGTTTATCCCGGGCTCCGGCAGACAGCAGCTTGCGAAGGATGACCTCGTGACCGATTCCGAGCACGAAACCGTTCGGCAACATTTCCCGCAAAGATCCCGCAAAAACCGTACTGCCCCGCAAGGAATCTTCTGGCCCTGGGAGCGACAGTGGGTGTAAAAGTGATACCTGGCCTTTAAGGTGCTCTCCTTCGGCTTGAGGCGTTCCCACACCAGCACACACAGCTCTGTGTAAGTCTTCTCCTCTGGTTTGACCGGTGCCAGCAGGTTTTTGAGCAGGCCGTATATCGGAGACCCACATACGGTGAGGAGAATCGCCCTGGTCTTGATCGCCCTCTCTCAGCCTCGTCCTGTTCATTGGCGACGTAGTACCGGTCGGGACGCTCAACGAAGGCTTCCCAAATCATCACCCTCAACAAATCCCTCAACAAGACCAACGGCAGCCATTACCGTGTGAAGGTTGGTGATCCGTTACTCGTCGCCAGTGAGTGATGTTCAGAATAAATCCACAGGACTGTATTGCAAGCTCAAACTGTGGTGACCTTGTGCTCTTTATTCAGACTCCAGGGTGGGGAAGCAGTATGGTGAGTCACCTTATATACCTGCTTGTCCCAGGGTGTACAGGTGACCATTGGGTCTCCCACAGGTGTGCCCCCTAGTGGCAAGTCTTACATATTGGTGACGTTTACATGTGTACACAACAATCACGACCCGTTCCACATCTTTTTATTCCTCTCTCACTTTCCCGCTATCTCGCTTTCCCCGTCTCTCACTCATTCCCCTCTCCCCCTTTCCCCTCCCTCGCCTCACCCTCTTCCCGTCCCACTCTCTCCCCTTCCGACTCTGCCTTTCCACTCTCCCTCTCCCTCCTCCTTCTCCGCTCCCTTTCCTCCCCTCCCTCCTCTCTCTCTCTCCTTTCCCTTTCCTTTCAGATTCTCCCCTTCTCCCTCTCTCCCCTTCCCCTTTCTCTATCCCCTTCCTCGCTCTCTCACTCCTTCCCCTCTCTCTCTCACTCCTTCCCCATCACTCCTCTTAACATCTCTTTCACCTTCCCCCCCCTCTCTCTCCCCTTCCTACTCTTTCCCCTCCCCTCTCTCACTCTCGCCTTCCCCCCTCTCTCTCCCCTTCTCCCTCTCTCCCTTTCCCTTCCCTCTCTTTCCCCTCCCCTCTCTTGCTCTCCCCTTCCCCCCTCTCTTTCCCCTTCCCACTCTTTCCCCTCCCCCTCTTGCTCTCCCCTTCCCCCTCTCTCTCTCCCCTTCCCCTCTCGCTCACTCCTTCCCCTCTCCCTTTTCATTTTCTCCCCTCCTCTCTCTCTCCTCCCTCTCCTTCTCCCTCCCCTCCACAGTCTCCACTCCCCTCCATCCTCCCTTTCATTCCTTCGCTCTCGCTCTCCCCTTTCCCATCAGACTCTCCCCCTCCCCATCTCTCCAATCCCCCCCCTCTCTTCCCTTCTCCCTCTCTCTCCCCTTCCCCCGCTCTGCCCTCCCGCCTCGAGAGACAGAGTGAGAAGGTGAGAGACAGAAAGAAAGAGACAGAGACAGAGAGACAGAGAGACAGAGAGATTGGGACAGACTGTGACTGAGTTGCCTTGGGATGTTTTACTACGTGAAAGACCCGATATATCGATGTTGAGAAGTGAATATTGAAGAGACGGAGGCAGGAGTCTGGGGGATGAGACACAATCTGAGCGTTTCACTGACCCCTCCTCATTCTTCAAACACACAGCACTAACTGGGGAATGACCCACAGCCCAGGGCAGGTGGTTCCATAGCTCAGGGGTTAGAGCACTGGTCTAGTAAACCATGGGTCGTGGGTTCAAATCTCACTGGGGGCAATTCAAAATTAGATCAGTATTTAAATTCACCATCAATTAATAAGGGATTTAGTTATAAATATTAAACATCTTTGAGACTGATCCTGAAACTACTGTCTCTCTGCCTTTCCCATGATGACATGTTCAACATCTTTTTCCTCTCTCGTTCTCCCCTTCCCTCTCGAATTTCATTCTCTTCCCACTCCTTCCTCCCCTCTCTCCCCTATCCACTCTCCCCTCTGCCTTTTCACTTCCCCATCTTCCCTCCCCTCTCTCCTCTCTCTCTCTTTTCCCTTTCTTTTCAGATTCTCCCCATTCTCCCTCTCTCGCCTTTCCATCTCTGTCCCCTTCTCCTCTCTCCCCTTCTAATCTCTCCCCTCCCACTCTCTTTCTCTCCCATTCTGAGTTCTCCCATTCGTCTCTCTCACTCCTTCCACTCTCTCTTTCCCCTTCCCCTCTCTTTCCTTCCCCTTGACCTGTCTTTCCCAGCGCAGGTGGCTCCATAGCTCAGGGGTTAGAGCACTGGACTCGTAAACCAGTGGTTGTGAGTTCAAATCTCACTGGGTCTTACTCAATTTTGGCTTCTGTTTCTGAATTGACCGTCAAGAGGCCGACACCATCAACAGAAACCGACTCAATCCGCACTTTACAATCTGCCCACAGCACTTTCACTTCCCACCCCCGGTCTGTATCCCACCTTTTCCACATCCAGTCTCAGAGACACCGATATATCACCGACTCATAGAAACTTACAGCAGGGAAGGAGACCATTTCGGCCCATCGTGTCCGCACCAGCCGACCAAGAGCTATCTGCTGGGCAGGGCCACATAGTCCGCATGTCCCAGACACGAGACTCCCAAAGCAAGCGCTCTACTCGGAACTCCTTCACGGCAAGCGAGCCAAAGGTGGGCAGAGGAAACACTCTCAAAGCCTCCCTGATAAAGTGCAACATCCCCACCGACACCTGGGAGTCCCAGGCCAAAAACCAGTCCGCCCGGAGTGGAGGAAGTACATCCGGGAGGGCGCTGAGCACCTCGAGTCTCGTCGCCGAGAGCGTGCAGAAACCAAGCGCAGGCAGCGGAAGGAGCGTGCGGCAAACCAGTCCCACCCTCCCCTTCCCTCAACGTCCATCTGTCCCACCTGTGACAGGGACTGTGGTTCCCGTATTGGACTGTTCAGTCACCTCAGGACTCATGTTAAGAGTGGGAGCAAGTCTTCCTCGATTCCGAGGGACTGCCTATGATGATGATATGATCCCAGCCTGATCCCACTTTCCAGCTCTCGGTGCGTAGCCCTGTAGCTTACGGCACTTCAAGTGCACATCCAAGTACCTTTTAAATGTGGTGAGGGTTTCTGCCTCTACCACCCTTTCAGGCCGTGAGTTCCAGAACCACACCACCCTCTGGGTGAAGGAATGGAGGTCTCCCCTCAGCCTCCTCTGTTCCAAAGAAAACAACCCCAGCCGATCCAATCTTTCCTCGTGGCTAAAATTCTCCAGTCCCGCTAACATCCTGGTAAATCTCCTCTGCACCCTCTCCAGTGCAATCACATCCTTCCTGCGATATCCTGACATTTCCCAGTTCCTGCCTTCGCTGGTTTTAGGCTCGAGATGCGGCAATGGTCACAAGATGATCCAGTTGGGATTTTCCACAAATAATGAATCCCACGGCCACATCTGTTTGACCCTCGGAGGGCACTCTGTAAAATCACCAAATTTATTAAATGCATACCTTAACCCCGCCCTGTGGTTACGCTCGAACTGTACACAACACTGGTTAGGCCACAGCTGGAGTACTGCGTGCAGTTCTGGTCACCACATTACAGGAAGGATGTGATTGCACTGGAGAGGGTGCAGAGGGGATTTACCAGGATGTTGCCGGGACTGGAAAACTTTAGCCATGAGGAAAGATTGGATAGGCTGGGGTTGTTTTCCTGGGAACAGAGGAGGCTGAGGGGAGATTTAATTGAGGTGTATAAAATTATGAGGGGCCTGGATAGAGTGGATAGGAAGGACCTATTTCCCCTTAGCAGCGGGGGTCAATAACCAGGTGGCACAGATTTAAAGTAATTGGGGGGAGGTTTAGAGGGGATTTGAGGGGAAATGTCTTCACCCAGAGGGTGGTGGGGGTCTGGAACTCACGGCCTGAAAGGGTGGTAGAGGCAGAAACCCTCACCACATTTAAAAAGTACTTGGATGTGCACTTGAAGTGTCGTAACCTACAGGGCTACGGACCCAGAGCTGGAAAGTGGGATTAGGCTGGGTAGCTCTTGGTCGGCCGGTACGGACACGATGGGCCGGAATGTCCTCCTTCCATGCTGTAAATGTTTATGATTCACTGATTCTCTCTCTCACTCCTTCCCACATTCTACCCGTCGTAAACTACAGGTGATCCAAAACTCGGCTGCCCCGTGTCCTAACTCGCACCGAGTCCCACTCACCCATCACCCCCTGTGCTCACTGCCCCGTGTCCTAACTCGCACCGAGTCCCGCACACCCATCACCCCCTGTGCTCACTGCCCCGTGTCCTAACTCGCACCGAGTCCCACTCACCCCTCACCCACTGTGCTCACTGACCCCGTGTCCTAACTCGCACCGAGTCCCGCTCACCCATCACCCCCTGTGCTCACTGACCCCGTGTCCTAACTAACACCCAGTCCCACTCACCCATCACCCCCTGTGCTCGCTGACCCCATGTCCTAACTCGCACCCAGTCCCGCTCACCCATCACCCCCTGTGCTCACTGCCCCGTGTCCTAACTCGCACCGAGTCCCGCTCACCCATCACCCCCTGTGCTCACTGCCCCGTGTCCTAACTCGCACCGAATCCCACTCACCCATCACCCGCTGTGCTCACTGCCCCGTGTCCTAACTCGCACTGAGTCCCGCTCACCCATCACCCACTGTGCTCGCTGACCCGTGTCCTAACTCGCACCGAGTCCCGCTCACCCATCACCCGCTGTGCTCGCTGCCCCCGTGTCCTAACTCACATCCAGTCCCGCTCACCCATCTCCCCCTGTGCTCACTGCCCCCGTGTCCTAACTAACACCCAGTCCCACTCACCCATCACCCCCTGTTCTCGCTGACCCCATGTCCTAACTCGCACCCAGTCCCGCTCACCCATCACCCCCTGTGCTCACTCCCGTGTCCTAACGCGCACCGAGTCCCGCCCTCCCATCAGCCCTGTGCTCATTGCCCCGTGTCCTAACTCGCACCGAGTCCCACTCACCCATCACCCTCTGTGCTCACTGCCCCGTGTCCTAACTCGCACCGAGTCCCACTCACCCATCACCCGCTGTGCTCGCTGCCCCCGTGTCCTAACTCGCACCGAGTCCCACTCACCCATCACCCTCTGTGCTCTCTGACCCCGTGTCCTAACTCGCACCGAGTCCCACTCACCCATCACCCCCTGTGCTCACTGCCCCGTGTCCTAACTCGCACCCAGTCCCGCTCACCCATCACCCCCTGTGCTCACTGCCCCGTGTCCTAACTCGCACCCAGTCCCGCTCACCCATCACCCCCTGTGCTCACTGCCCCGTGTCCTAACTCGCACTGAGTCCCACTCACCCATCACCCCCTGTGCTCACTGACCCGTATCCTAACTCGCACCCAGTCCCACTCATCCATCACCCCCTGTGCTCACTGACCCGTGTCCTAACTCGCACCCAGTCCCGCTCACCCATCACCCTCTGTGCTCACTGCCCCCGTGTCCTAACTCGCACCCAGTCCCACTCACCCATCACCCTCTGTGCTCACTGCCCCCGTGTCCTAACTCGCACCCAGTCCCGCTCACCCATCACCCCCTGTGCTCACTGACCTACATTGACTCCCGGTAAAGCAACGCCTCGATTTCAAAATTCTCATCCTTGTTTACAAATCTCTCCATGGCCCCTACACCCCTCCCTATCTCTGTAATCTCCTCCAGCCCCTACACCCCTCCCTATCTCTGTAACCTCCAACCCCTACACCCCTCCCTATCTCTGTAACCTCCTCCAGCCCCTACACCCCTCCCTATCTCAGTAATCTCCTCCGGCCCCACAAGCCTCCGTATCTGTGTAACTTCCTCCAGCCCCTACACCTCTCCCTATCTCTGTAACCTCCTCCAGCCCCTCGCCCCTCCCTATCCCTGTAACCTCCTCCAGTCCCACAACCCCCCGAGATCTCTGTAACCTCCTCCAGCCCCTACACCCCTCCCTATCTCTGTAACCTCTTCCAGCCCCTACACCCCTCCCTATCTCTGTCACCCCCTCCAGCCCCTACACACCTCCCTATCTCTGTAACCTCCTCCAGCCCCTACACCCCTCCCTATCTCTGTAACCTCCTCCAGCCCCTACACCCCTCCCTATCTCTGTAACCTCCTCCAGCCCCACAAGCCCCCGAGATGTCTGCACTCCACTATATCTGCCCTCCTGACCATCCCTGATTATAATCGCTCCACCATCGGTGGCCGGGCCTTCTGTTGCCTGGGCCCCAAGCTCTGGAACTCCCTCCCTAAACCTCTCCGCCTCTCTACCTCTCTTTCCTCCTTCAAGACGCTCCTTAAAACCGACCTCTTCACGTGCGCTAATTTCTACTTTTGTGGCTCGGTGTCAAATTTTTATCCCATAATCCTCCTGTGGAGCACCTTGGGACGTTTCACTACGTTAAAGGCGCTATATAAATATACATTATTGTTGGTGTTCCCTCTGTCTCTCCTCTTCCCCGTCTCTCTCTCACTCCTTCCCCTCACTCTCCCCTTCTCTCTCTCTCACTCCTTCCCCTCACTCTCCCCTTCCCTCTCTCTCACTCCTTCCCCTCACTCTCCCCTCCCCTCTCTCTCACTCCTTCCCCTCACTCTCCCCTTCCCTCTCTCTCACTCTTTCCCCTCACTCTTGCCCCTTCCCTCTCTCTCACTCCTTCCCCTCACTCTCCCCTTCCCTCTCTCTCACTCCTTCCCCTCACTCTCGCCTTCCCTCTCTCTCACTCTTTCCCCTCACTCTCCCCTTCCCTCTCTCTCACTCCTTCCCCTCACTGTCCCCTTCCCTCTCTCTCACTCCTTCCCCTCACTCTCGCCTTCCCTCTCTCTCACTCCTTCCCCTCACTCTCGCCTTCCCTCTCTCTTCCTCTAATAGACGCTCACCTCGTGGACTGTCGATGTCATGACAACTACTGACACACTCCTCTCTCTCTCCTTCTCTCTCTCTCTCTCTCCCCTTCCCTGTCCCTTTCCCCCGCTTTCTCCCCTTCCCCACTCTCCGCTCCTCTCTCTCCACTCACTCCTCAATCTCTCTCCTCCCTCTCTCTCTCTCTCTCCTTTCCCTTCTGACTTTCCCCTTGCCTCTCTCTAACTCCTTCCAGCTCGAGAGACAGAGAGCGACAGAGAGAAAGTGATGGAGAGACAGAGAGAGAGCGTAAGAGAGATATAGTGAGCGACAGAGAGACTGAGAGATTGGGACAGAGTGTGACTGAGTTGCCTTGGAATGTTTTACTACGTGAAAGACCCGATATATCGATGTTGAGAGGCGAATATTGAAGAGACTGAGGCAGGAGTCTGGGGGATGAGACACAATCTGAGCGTTTCACTGACACCTCCTCATTCTTCAAACACACAGCACTAACTGGGGAATGACCCACAACCCAAAGCAGGTGGTTCCATAGCTCAGGGGTTAGAGCACTGGTCTAGTAAACCAGGGGTTATGAGTTCAAAGCTCCCTGGGGCCTATTCTAAAGTAGCTCAATATTTAAGTTCACTGTCAATTAACAAGGGCTTTAATTATAAATATTAAACAGCTCCGAGACCGACCATGGAACTGCAAGTTCTCGTCTCGCTTACATTGTCTCTCCATCTGCCTTTGCCATTTTACATCTTTTTACCCCTCTCTCCCTTTTCCGCTATCTCACTGTGATATATTCACAGAGCATAAGCACACACAGCTTCCAACATGGCAGGCAGCTCTCTCGGAAGCCTCCGGAAATCTGCCTGGTTCTGTTTATTATTAACTATGCAGTTGCAGTACACAATACGTCCACATCCACAGAGTGGAGCTATAAACATTACAAGCTTACAGACATTGCACTTCTCCCTCCTCAATGAAGAAGTTATTATAACAAACATCATACATAACTTTCATGTTTATACATAACACAGGATATAAACTTATTCTTTTTTCCATATTTACAAATTTAACTTTACCACTTGTTTTCTGTTTCGAAGAGGATTTCTTCGCTCTTGAACAGAACCTTCCAAACATGGTGTCGATTTCACACTCATTCGAGGCTCATCCTGAAGAACGTTTTCCTCACGGAATTTCCTTGATTTTCATTTGAACTCACTCTAACTTCAGGCTCTTTGTTTTCCTGACTCGGACTCAGACTTTCATTCTGATTCTCTCCTGGATTTGTTTCCAGTACATTGGATTTAGGATTTGCTCCTGGTGTATCAGAACTATCTGATGAGTTAGAAATAATTGAATCATTCCCACCTTCAACTCCTTCCATGTCTGTCGGTAAAATATGATCAATATGAACAAACCTAACCTGTCCATTATCAAACATCCTTACCAAATATGTGCGCGGACCACATGTCTTCACCACTCTTCCTGGTAACCACTTTAACCATTTATGGTGATGGTTCTTCACTCTCACCTTCTGGTTTAATTTCACACTTCTCTCTTTTACTCTACCTCTATCATGGTTCTCTTTCTGTCTTAATTGTGTCTCTTCTACGGACTGTGCCAAATTTGGCTTTAACAACGAGAATCTGGTTCATGGCTGTCGTTTGAGAAACAACTCTGCTGGTGTTCTACCAGTAGTTGTATGAGGAGTATTTCAATATGGAATCAAAAAATTAACCAATTTGTGATCCAATGACAATTGTCGTTTCCTTGGATTTGGATCTAACATTTGTTTTATGAGGGCACGTTTTACAATTTGTACAGTGTGCTCTGCTGCACCATTCGAAGCAGGATGGTATGGTGGAACCTTGGTATGCTTCACACCATTTTTGCTCGTGAATTGTGCAAATTCTTCTGAACGAAATTGTGGTCCAGTATCTGAAACAATTTCTTCAGGGAGGCCAAATGAAGAAAATAATTTTCGTAAAATGTCCACTGTTTTACTTGTTGTTATTTTCCACATTGGAAACACCTCGACCCACTTCGAATGGCTATCAATCACAATGAACAATTGTTGTCCTTCTAACTCAGCAAAATCAATATGTAGCCTTTGCCACACCCTGGGAGTGGGTGCATTCCGAATTGCATCCAGCTTTCCCATGGTTGGATGTAAACCATCTTTGTCTACTCTGTACCCTAAGTACTCCACTGAGTTTTTAAATAACTCACACTTACGAGCAGACACGCGCACTCTGTGCTTCTCAAGCCTTTTGAGGACTTCATTCAATATGTTATTGTGAATTTGTCTATTTGATGCTGAAATTCGTATGTCATCTAAATAACATACTAACCCTTCAATACCTTGCAAAATCTGGTTCATCACCCCTTGGAATATGGCAGGGGCGGAAGACACTCCAAACGGTAGCCTATTAAATTGATATAGGCCTAGATGAGTATTTATAGTCAAACATGACTTGGACTCCTCATCTCGTTCAAGCTGGAAATCACGCAATTTGTCGATGTACAGCGACTCCGCTATTACACTCACGGATGCACCCGTGTCAATTTCCATTGATATCTCTCACTCCATCCACTCTCTCTCCCCTTCCCCCCATTCCCCACTCTCTCTCTCCCCTTCCCCCTCTCTCTCACTCCTTGCACTCTCTCTTTTCCCTTTCCCTCTCTTTCCTGTTCCTTCCCCTGTCTTTCATAGAGTAGGTGGCTCCATATCTCAGGGGTAAGAGCACTGGTCTTGTAAACCAGGGGTCGTGGGTTCAAATCTCACTGGGGCCTACTCAAAATTAGCTCAGTATTTCAATTAACAAGGGCTTTAATTATAAATATTAAACAGCTCCAAGACCGACTCTGCAACAACAGGCTCCCTTCCCCCTCTCCTCTTCTCGATTCTCTTTCCCCTTCCAAATCTCTTTCTCCCTTCCTCATCACGACCTGTTCTATATCTTTTTACCCCTCTCTCCTTTCCCGCTATCTCGCTTTCCCCGTCTCTCACTCATTCCCCTTTCCCCCCTTCCCTTGCCTCACCCTCTCACTCCTCTTGCTCTCCCCTTTCCTCTCTACTTTCATTCTCTCCCCACTCCTTCCTCTCTCTCCTTCCTCGTCTATCTTACTTCTCTCCCTAACCCCTCTGTCCGCTAACCACTCCTTCCCCCTCTCTCCCCTTCCCTCTCTCACTCCTTCCACTCTCTCCCCACCATTCCAGACACTCTCTCCACTTACCCCCTCTTTCCTCTCCCCCTCTGACTCTCCCTTCCCCTCACTCTTCCTACCTGTCTCCCCTTCCCTCTCTCTCACTCCTTCCCCTCTCTCTCCCCTTCCCCTCTCTCTCTCCTCTCTCTCTCTCCCCTTCCCTGATACGTCCTTACTGCACAGTATAAATGCACACGAGGCCCATGCTTGAGAGAAGGTCAGTCTGTGACCTGTCCTTTATTCCACAGCACTCAAGTGATGGAAGTGGGTGGAGCTTCCACTTTTATACCTGAAGATCCAGGTTAGGAGTGTCTCCCACAAGTTCACCCCCTTGTGGTCAATGTTCTCATAGTGTACAACTTTGGTCAGATGAGACATGGGTTAACATGCTGGTTGAATAAATGACAATTCCCCTCTCTCTCACTCCTTGCACTCTCTCTTTTCCCTTCCCCTCTCTTTCCTGCTCCTTCCCCTGTCTTTCTCAAAGCAGGTGGCTCCATAGCTCAGGGGTTAGAGCACTGGTCTAGTAAACCAGGGGTTGTGAGTTCAAATCTTACTGGGGCCTACTCAAAATTAGTTCAGTATTTAAGTTCACTGTCAATTAACAAGGGTATAAATATTAAACAGCTCTGAGACCGACCCTTGAAAAACAGGCTTCTCTCTACCCTTCCAAACCTCTCTTTTCCTTCCCCATCACAATCCGTTCTGCATCTTTTTACCCTCTCTCCCGCTTTCTCTCTTTCCCCGTCTCTCACTCCTTCCCCTCTCTCCCCTCACTCTCTATCCTTTCACCTATCTCGCCCCTTCTGCTCTCTCCTTGCTGATCTTTCTCCTCTTCCCCCTCTCTCTCAGCTTCCCCCCTCTCTCCCTCTCCTTCCCCCCTCGCTCCCCATTCTGCTCTCTCTCCCCTTCCCCTCTCGCTCACTCCTTCCTCTCTCCCTTTTCATTTTCTCCCCTCCTCGCTCTATCTTCCCTCTCCTTCTCCCTCCCTTCACCTGTCTCCACTCCCCTCCCTCCTGACTTTCTCTCCTTCCCTCACTCTCGCTCTCCCCTTTCCCATCAGACTCTCCCCCTCCCCATCTCAACAATTCTCCCCTTCTCCCTCTCTCCCCTTCCTCCGCTCTGCACAGAAAGAGAGAGACAGTGAGAGAGAGAGATCGAGAGACTGAGAGACAGAGAGAAAGAGAGAGAGACAGAGAGATTGAGGCAGACTGTGACTGAGTTGCCTTGGGATGTTTTACTACGTGAAAGACCCGATATATCGATGTTGAGAGGCGAATATTGAAGAGATGGAGGCTGGAGTCTGGGGGATGAGACACAATCTGAGCGTTTCACTGACCCCTCCTCATTCTTCAAACACACAGCACTAACTGGGGAATGACCCACGGCCCACAACAGGTGGCTCCATAGCTCAGGGGTTAGAGCACTGGTCTAGTAAACCAGGGGTCGTGGGTTCAAATCTCACTGGGGCCAACTCAAAATTAGCTCAGTATTTAAATTAGCAAGGGCTTTAATTGTTAATATGGGTCAAATACTTTATTAAGATGGAGAGTGACAGAGTTAATTCAGAGATGAGGGCCTTGAAGTTCAGGAAAGATAACTTTGATGGTGTGAGATGTGAATAGACTGGCCAGTGATCCTGAAAGGGTTGATGTTGGATTGACAATGGCAAATATTTAAAGATCACATGGATGAACTCCAACAATTGGACATCCCTGTCTGGAGTAAAAATAAAATGGGGAATGTGGCTCACAAGGGAAATGAAGGATAGTATTAAATCCAAGAAAGAGACATATAAATTGGCCAGAAAAAGCAGCAAACCTGAGGACTGGGAGAATTTTGTAATACAGCAGAGGAGGACAAAGGGTTTAACCAGGAGGGGGAAAATAGAGTATGAGAGGAAGCTTGCAGGCAACATAAAAACTGACTGCAAAAGCTTCTAAAAAGATTAGTGACGACAAACATAGATCCCTTGCAGTCAGATTCAGGTGAATTTATAATGGGGAACAAAGAAATGGCGGACCAGTTAAACAAATACTTTGGTTCTGTCTTCATGAAGGAAGACACAAATAAGTTTCCGGAAGTACTGGGGGACGAGTGAGAAGGGGGAACTGAAGGATATCCGTATTAGGTGGGAACTTGTGTTCGGGAAATTGATGGGATTGAAGGCTGATAAATCCCCAGGGCCTGATAGTCTGCATCCCAGAGTACTTAAGGAAGTGGCCCTCAAAATAGTGGATGCATTGGTGATCATTTTCCAACAGTCTATTGACTCTGGATCAGTTCCTATGGACTGGAGGGTAACTAATGTTATGCCTCTGTTTAAAAAAGGAGGGAGAGAGAAAGCGGGTAATTATAGACCAGTTAGCCTGACATCGGTAGTGGGGAAAATGATGGAATCAATTATTAAACATGAAAAAGCAGCACATTTGGAAAGCAGTGACAGGATCGATCCAAGTCAGCATGGATTTAAGAAAGGGAAATCATGCCAGACAAATCTTCTCGAATTTTTTGAGGATGTAACTCGTAGAGTGGACAAGGGAGAACCAGTGGATGTGGTGTATTTGGACTTTCAAAAGGCTTTTGACAATGTTCCACACAAGAGATTAGTGTGCAAAATTAAAGCACATGGTATTGGGGGTAATGTACTGACGTGGATAGAGAACTGGTTGGCAGACAGGAAGCAAAGAATCGGGATAAATGGGTCGTTTTCAGAATGGCAGGCAGTGACTAGTGGGGTGCCGCAGGGCTCAGTGCTGGGACCCCAGCTATTTACAATATACATTAATGATTTGGATGAGGGAATTGAGTGTAATATCTCCAACTGGGTGGCAGTGTGAGCTGTGGGGAGGACACTAAAAGTGTGTAGGGTGACTTGGACAGGTTAGGTGAGTGGGCAAATGCATGGCAGATGCAGTATAATGTGGATAAATGTGAGGTTATCCACTTCGGTGGCAAAAACATGAAGGCGAATATTATCTGAATGGCGGCAGATTAGAAAAAGAGGAGGTGCAACGAGACCTGGGTGTCATGGTACATCAGTCATTGAAAGTTGGCATGCAGGTACAGCACTTTTCTCTGCCCTCCCCATCACTGTTATGTTCAGAATAAATCCACGGGACCGTATCGTAAGCTGAAACTATTGTGACCTTGGTCTCTTTATTGAGACCCCAGAGTGGGGAAGCAGCATGGTGGATCACCTTATGTACCTGCTTGTCCCAGGGTGCACAAGTGACCCTTAGGCCTCCCACAGGTGTGCCCCCTAGTGGCAAGTCTGACATATTGGTGAGGTTTAGGTGCATACATAACATCACTCCCCCCCCCGCCCCCTCCAAAGGCTTATGTACCAGTTATTTGCAAGTTGAGGCGATATGACGCCCTGTGTCCCCGGGTCGATCACCTGATTTGAATTCCTGGCCTGGGTGAGTTGGTCGGAACGTTGCTGCCCGGCCGAGTGCCTGGTGTGATGGGACAGACGTGGCCAGGTCCTTTCACAATGGTGGCCTGCTTATCGATAGTTTGCAGTCTGGTCTGGTCCAAACGCTTTCTGCGTTTGTTCAGTACATGGTTTCACAACCAAACACTCCATTTTCATCACACACACACACACACTCCATTCCCCTCTTTGTCTCACACAGTGCTCTCGGCCCCATCTGGGGGCCCTGAATATTGTCCACGTCACTTATTCTGATGTGGTGTGGAGGGGGGCCGTACGATCATGGTGCATTCTCTGCTGATAGCAGACGGAAGGCTCGGTCCTGAGCGACTCTGTCCGGTGACTGCGTAGCAACCCGGGACAGCCGGGGTCTGTAGGGAGTCTACCGCGACACGTGTGGTGCTCGGCTTGGTGATCTGGGCTGCCCGCTGCGGACTATTGTCGCTGACCCTAAGGCCTGGAGAGCCCAGGATGGGCCGATACGGCCCTGAGACTTTCAGTGGTAGCGGGAGGCCGTGTGGTCCCCCGTGGATCCTGGGACGTAGTACGGAGGTTCCCGCACCACCAACTGTGTGTAGCCTCCCTGCCTTTCTTTGTAACACGTTGCAGGGTTTGCCCCACAGGGGGGGGGGGCAATCTGATGGGATGAGCATTACGTCTTTGCGACGGATAAGCTGCAACACTCCCGTCTGGCGGTTCGCCGTGAGCAGGCGGTAATGTGGTAACACATCACTTGCTACAAGTACTTTGTCAGATACATATACGACCGGTTGTTGTTTGCCCGCTACTTTGGCTTGTTTTAACGTACCCCCGACCCCATATGATAGTACACCATTGGCCGCGAAAGATCGCTCACATGGGTTCCACAGTGCAAACAACTTATTGGAACATAGTGGGTTCCTGGCCTTCTCAGCGGCCCCCCCCTTTACCTTTGCCCCAAACCCAGTGGCCTTCCTCGCTGGCCAACACATGCCTCTGTTCCGTTGCGGCCACATCCCGTGGTCTGGACGTTGCTCTCGACCCGTGGTCTGGACGCTTCTCTCGACTGCCGCCATCTTCCTCCCCAGGGATTCCCGCCTCTGGCGTCGGGAAGACACATTCGGATGGTTTCGGCCGGAGCCCCACTCCGCTTGGTCGACCTGGAGCCTCTTCCGTCGCCGCCAAGAGGTCGTCGGCTTCGGGTGCTGGGTACCTCCCGTCTGTAACCGCTGCTCGGTTGATCTTCGCCTCCTGGTGGTCGCGATGAGCGGCCTGTGCCTCGGGGGTCTGCAAATGGATCTGCACTTCGACGCCCGGTTCAGCTGAAGGTGGGGGGCTTGCTCAGCCTTTGAGCAAGGGGAGAGGTTGTTCGCCGGAGAAGGTACGCAGAGGTCTTCCCAGTTCCATCGAATCTTCCCCATCCACCTTCTACCAAGCAGCATTGGCCCATCGCCTGAAACAATCCACAGAGGTAAATCGCGCACCGCTCCCTCATGGGATACCCTTATGCCCGCACTACCAATAACTGGTCTCAGTTCCTTGGTGTAGGTGCCCAGCTTTGCCTGAATCGGGATCAGCTTGGGTCATTGTGCTCTGTCGCCCCCCCCACAGCCTCTCGAATGCCTTCTGGCTCATTATTGATTGACCCGCCCCCGTGTCTAGTTCCATGGAGACTGGAGTGCCATTAGGTCCAACTTTTCACATTATCGGAGGGCTTTTGGTGCTGAAGGTGTGTACCCCATGTACTTCCCCTTCAGCCTCAGGTTGAGTTGCCTCTCCTGCTCGTTCAGCGTGACCCTCGCTGGATCGATGGTCCTCTCCTGACTCTGCCACGTGGTGAGTCACAGACCGTTTGCACATTCGCTGGAGGTGCCCCATTGTTCCACGGCCCTTGCACACACAGGGCTTGAATCGACATTGATGGGCTCGATGGCTGACCCCAGCAGCGCCAACATGGTGCTAATGGATACGCATTCACGGCCCACGGCGGACTCTGAGTCACTCGAGGCCTAGGTCTGGCCTCTGCGGTCATGTGGGCCCTGTCCTGTGCCGTGCTGCCTGCTGAATACATTATTTTATGCACAGTACTTGCCGGTGAGCTTCGAATCTGTTTCGTGTTATCGCTCGTGGATATGAAGGCCTGGGCTGTCGTGATGGCCTTGCTCAGATAGAAACATAGAAACAGAGAAAATAGGTGCAGGAGCAGGCCATTCGGCCCTTCGAGCCTGCACCACCATTCAATAAGATCATGGCTGATCATTCACCTCAGTACCCCTTTCCTGCTATCTCTCCATACCCCTTGATCCCTTTAACCGTAAGGGCCATAACGAACTCCCTCTTGAATATATCCAATGAATTGGCCTCAACAACTCTCTGCGGCAGGGAATTCCACAGGTTAACAACTCTCTGAGTGAAGAAATTTCTCCTCATCTCAGTCCTAAATGGCCTACCCCTTATCCTTAGATTGTGTCCCCTGGTTCTGGACTTCCCCAACATCGGGAACATTCTTCCCGCATCTAACCTGTCCCGTCCCGTCAGAATCTTATACGTTTCTGTGAGATCCCCTCTCATCCTTCTAAACTCCAGTGTATAAAGGCCCAGTTTATCCAGTCTCTCCTCATATATCAGTCCAGCCATCCCGGGAATCAGTCTGGTGAACCTTCGCTGCACTCCCTCAATAGCAAGAATGTCCTTCCTCAGATTAGGAGACCAAAACTGAACACAATATTCCAGGTGTGGCCTCACCAAGGCCCTGTACAACTGCAGTAAGACCTCCCTGCTCCTATACTCAAATCCTCTCGCTATGTCGGCCAACATACCATTTGCCTTCTTCACCGCTTGCTGTACCTGCATGACAACTTTCAATGACTGATGTACCATGACACACAGGTCTCGTTGCACCTCCCCTTTTCCTAATCTGTCACCATTCAGATAATATTCTGCCTTCCTGTTTTTGCCCCCAAAGTGGATAACCTCACATTTATCCACATTATACTGCATCTGCCATGCATTTGCCCACTCACCTAACCTGTCCAAGTCACCCTGCAGCCTCTTAGCATCCCCCTCACAGCTCACACCGCCACCCAGCTTAGTGTCAGCTGAAAACTTGGAGATATTACATTCAATTCCTGCATCTAAATCATTGACGTATATTGTAAATAGCTGGGGTCCCAGCACTGAGCCCTGCGGTACCCCACTAGTCACTGCCTCCCATTCCGAAAAGGGCCCGTTTATCCCGGGATCCGGCAGACAGCAGCTTGCGAAGGATGACCTCGTGACCGATTCCGAGCACGAAACCGTTCGGCAACATTTCCCGCAAAGATCCCGCAAAAACCGTACTGCCCCGCAAGGAATCTTCTGGCCCTGGGAGCGCCGGTGGGTGTAAAAGTGATACCTGGCCTTTAAGGTGCTCTCCTTCGGCTTGAGGCGTTCCCACACCAGCACACACAGCTCTGTGTAAGTCTTCTCCTCTGGTTTGACCGGTGCCAGCAGGTTTTTGAGCAGGCCGTATATCGGAGACCCACATACGGTGAGGAGAATCGCCCTGGTCTTGATCGCCCTCTCTCAGCCTCGTCCTGTTCATTGGCGACGTAGTACCGGTCGGGACGCTCAACGAAGGCTTCCCAAATCATCACCCTCAACAAATCCCTCAACAAGACCAACGGCAGCCATTACCGTGTGAAGGTTGGTGATCCGTTACTCGTCGCCAGTGAGTGATGTTCAGAATAAATCCACAGGACTGTATTGCAAGCTCAAACTGTGGTGACCTTGTGCTCTTTATTCAGACTTCAGGGTGGGGAAGCAGTATGGTGAGTCACCTTATATACCTGCTTGTCCCAGGGTGTACAGGTGACCATTGGGTCTCCCACAGGTGTGCCCCCTAGTGGCAAGTCTTACATATTGGTGACGTTTACATGTGTACACAACAATCACGACCCGTTCCACATCTTTTTATTCCTCTCTCACTTTCCCGCTATCTCGCTTTCCCCGTCTCTCACTCATTGCCCTCTCCCCCTTTCCCCTCCCTTGCCTCACCCTCTTCCCGTCCCACTCTCTCCCCTTCCGACTCTGCCTTTCCACTCTCCCTCTCCCTCCTCCTTCTCCGCTCCCTTTCCTCCCCTCCCTCCTCTCTCTCTCTCCTTTCCCTTTCCTTTCAGATTCTCCCCTTCTCCCTCTCTCCCCTTCCCCTTTCTCTCTCCCCTTCCTCACTCTCACTCCTTCCCCTCTCTCTCTCACTCCTTCCCCATCACTCCTATTAACATCTCTTTCATCTTCCCCCCCAACTCTCTCCCCTTCCTACTCTTTCCCCTCCCCTCTCTCGCTCTCGCCTTCCCCGCTCTCTCTCCCCTTCCCTCTCTTTCCCCTCCCCTCTCTCGCTCTCGCCTTACCCCTCTCTCTCCCATTCCCCTCTCGCTCACTCCTTCCCCTCTCCCTTTTCATTTTCTCCCCTCCTCTCTCTCTCCCCACCCTCTCCTTCTCCCTCCCCTCCCCAGTCTCCATCCCCTCCATCCTCCCTTTCATTCCCTAGATCTCGCTCTCCCCTTTCCCATCAGACTCTCCCCCTCCCCATCTCTCCCATCCCCCCCCTCTCTCCCCTTCTCCCTCTCTCTCCCCTTCCCCCGCTCTAGCCTCCCCGCTCGAGGGACAAAGTGAGAAGGTGAGAGACAGAAAGAAAGAGAGAGAGACAGAGAGAAAGAGAGACAGAGCCAGAGTGTGACTGAGTTGCCTTGGGATGTTTTACGACGTGAAAGACCCGATATATCGATGTTGAGAGGTGAATATTGAAGAGACGGAGACAGGAGTCTGGGGGATGAGACACAATCTGAGCGTTTCACTGACCCCCTCCTCATTCTTCAAACAGTATTTAGTAAACCAGGTATCGTGGGTTCAAATCTCACTGCAACCTACTCAAAATTAGCTCAGTATTTAAATTCACCGTCAATTCACAAAGGCATTGATTATAAATATTAAACAGCTCTGAGATTGACCCTGGAACTACAGGCTCCCCTCACACCTTTCCCTGTCTCTCTGCTTTCCAGATCACGACCCGTTGGACATTTTTTTTTTTAACTCCTCTCTCACTTTCCCGCAATCTCACTTTCTCCATCTCTCTCTCCCCTTTCCCTCTCTCTCTCCCCTTCTACTCCCTCTCCTTCCGCTCCCTCCCCTCACTCCTCTCTCTCCCTCTTTTGCCTTTCTCTTCAGATTCTCCCCTGCTCCCTCTCTCTCCCCTTCCTTTCTCTCTCCCCTGCCTCCTCCCTCTCTCGACTTCCCATCTCTCTCTCCTCCCCCGCTCGCTCTCTCCCATTCCGCTCTCTCCCATTCCCCTCTGGCTGACTCCTTCCCCCTCTCTCTCCCATTCCCTCTCCCACTCATTCCCCTCTCTCCCTCCTTTTACAACTTCCAAGCACTAATCTCTCTCACAGAGCCGACACAGACACGATGGGCCGAATGGCCCTCCTTGTGTGCTGTAAGATTCTGTCAATGTTCAGGGATGAATCACCGAGAATGATTATTCGGGCCCCACCTCCTTGTTAACAATAGTAAGATGTAAACAGGAGCTGGTGTTACAGGTGGCTCCATAGCTCAGGGGTTAGAGCACTGGTCTTGTAAACCAGGGGCCGTGAGTTCAAATCTCACTGGGGCTTACTCAATTTTGGCTTCTGTTACTGAATTGACCGTCAATCGACGACAGGCCGACACCATCAACAGGAACCGCTCACTCCGCACTTTACAATCTGCCCACAGCACTTTCACTTCCCACCCCCAGTCTGTATCCCACCTTTTCCACATCCAGTCTCAGAGACACCGATATATCATCGACTCATAGAAACTTACAGCAGGGAAGGAGACCATTTCGGCCCATCGTGTCCGCACCAGCCGACCAAGAGCTATCTGCTGGGCAAGGCCACATTGTCCGCATGTTCCAGACACGAGACTCCCCAAAGCAAGCGCTCAACACGGAACTCCTTCACGGCAAGCGATCCAAAGGTGGACAGAGGAAACGTTACAAGGGACACCCTCAAAGCCTCCCTGATAAAGTGCAACATCCCCACCGACACCTGGGAGTCCCTGGGCCCAAAGACCAGTCCCGCCCGGAGTGGAGGAAGTGCATCCGGGAGGGCGCTGAGCACCTCGAGTCTCGTCGCCGAGAGCGTGCAGAAACCAAGCGCAGGCAGCGGAAGGAGCGTGCGGCAAACCAGTCCCACCCTCCCCTTCCCTCAACGTCTATCTGTCCCACCTGTGACAGGGACTGTGGTTCCCCTATTGGACTGTTCAGTCACCTCAGGACTCATGTTTAGAGTGGGAGCAAGTCTTCCTCGATTCCGAGGGACTGCCTATGATGATGATATGATCCCAGCCTGATCCCACTTTCCAGCTCTCGGTGCGTAGCCCTGTAGCTTATGGCACTTCAAGTGCACATCCAAGTACCTTTTAAATGTGGTGAGGGTTTCTGCCTCTACCACTCTTTCAGGCCGTGAGTTCCAGACCCCCACCACCCTCTGGGTGAAGGAATGGAGGTCTCCCCTCAGCCTCCTCTGTTCCAAAGAAAACAACCCCAGCCGATCCAATCTTCCCTCGTCGCTAAAATTCTCCAGTCCCGCCAACATCCTGGTAAATCTCCTCTGCACCCTCTCCAGTGCAATCACATCCTTCCTGTGATATCCTGACATTTCCCAGTTCCTGCCTTCGCTGGTTTTAGGCTCAAGATGCGGCAATGGACACAAGATGATCCAGTTGGGATTTTCCACAAATAATGAATCCCACGGCCACATCTGTTTGACCCTCGGAGGGCACCCTGTAAAGTCACCAAATTTATGAAATGCACACCTTACCCCCGCCCTGTGGTTACGCTCGAACTGTACACAACACTGGTTAGGCCACAGCTGGAGTACTGCGTGCAGTTCTGGTCACCACATTACAGGAAGGATGTGATTGCACTGGAGAGGGTGCAGAGGGGATTTACCAGGATGTTGCCGGGACTGGAAAACTTTAGCCACGAGGAAAGATTGGATAGGCTGCGGTTGTTTTCCTGGGAACAGAGGAGGCTGAGGGGAGATTTAATTGAGGTGTATAAAATTATGAGGGGCCTGGATAGAGTGGATAGGAAGGACCTATTTCCCTTAGCAGAGGGGGTCAATAACCAGGGGGCATAGATTTAAAGTAATTGGGGGGAGGTTTAGAGGGGATTTGAGGGGAAATTTCTTCACCCAGAGGGTGGTGGGGGTCTGGAACTCACGGCCTGAAAGGGTGGTAGAGGCAGAAACCCTCACCACATTTAAAAAGCACTTGGATGTGCACTTGAAATGTCGTATCCTACAGGGCTACGGACCGAGAGCTGGAAAGTGGGATTAGGCTGGGTCGCTCTTGGTCGGCCCGTGTGGACACGATGGGCCGAATGGCCTCCTCCCGTGCTGTAAATGTTTATGATTCTCTGATTCTCTCTCTCACTCCTTCCCACATTCTACCCGTCGTAAACTAGAGGTGATCCAAAACTCGGCTGCCCCATGTCCTAACTCACACCGAGTCCCACTCACCCATCACCCCCTGTGCTCACTGCCCCGTGTCCTAACTCACACCGAGTCCCACTCACCCATCACCCCCTGTGCTCACTGCCCCGTGTCCTAACTCGCACCGAGTCCCACTCACCCATCACCCACTGTTCTCGCTGCCCCGTGTCCTAACTCGCACCGAGTCCCGCTCACCCATCACCCCCTGTGCTCACTGCCCCGTGTCCTAACTCGCACCAGTCCCGCTCACCCATCACCCCCTGTGCTCACTGCCCCGTGTCCTAACTCGCACCGAGTCCCGCTCACCCCTCAACCGTTTTGCTTGCTGCCCCCGTGTCCTAACTCGCACCCAGTCCCACTCACCCATCACCCCCTGTGCTCGCTGCCCCCGTGTCCTAACTCACACCCAGTCCCACTCACCCATCACCCCCTGTGCTCACTGCCCCGTGTCCTAACTCGCACCGAGTCCCGCTCACCCATCACCCCCTGTGCTCACTGCCCCGTGTTCTAACTCGCACCGAGTCCCGCTCACCCATCACCCCCTGTGCTCGCTGCCCGGTGTCCTAACTCGTACCCAGTCCCGCTCACCCATCACCCGCTGTGCTCACTGCCCCGTGTCCTAACTCGCACCGAGTCCCGCTCACCCATCACCCCCTGTGCTCACTGACCTACATTGGCTCCCGCTTAAGCAACGCCTCGATTTCAAAATTCCTATCCTTGTTTACAAATCTCTCCATGGCCCATGGCCCTCCCTATCTCTGTAATCTCCTCCAGCCCCAACAACCCTCCCTATCTCTGTAACCTCCTCCAGCCCCAACAACCCTCCCTATCTCTGTAACCTCCTCCACCCCCAACAACCCTCCCTATCTCTGTAACCTCCTCCAGCCCCTACACCCCTCCCTATCTCTGTAACTTCCTCCAGCCCCTTGCCCCTCCCTATCTCTGTAATCTCCTCCAGCCCCACAACCCCCCGAGATGTCTGCACTCCTCTAATTCTGCCCTCCTGACCATCCCTGATTATAATCGCTCCACCATCGGTGGCCATGTCTTCTGTTGCCTGGGCCCCAATATCTGGAACTCCCTCCCTAAACCTCTCCACCTCTCTACCTTTCTTTCCTCCTTCAAGACGCTCCTAATAACCGACCTCTTTGACCAAGCCCTGCCCTAATATCTCATTTTGTGGCTCGGTGTCAAATTTTTATTGCATAATCCTCCTGTGGAGCACCTTGGGACATTTTACTACGTTAAAGGCACTGTATAGATATATATTATTGTTGTTGTTCCCTCTGTCTCTCCTCTTCCCCGTCTCTCTCTCACTCCTTCCCCTCACTCTCCCCTTCCCTCTCTCTCACTCCTTCCCCTCACTCTCCCCTTCCTTCTCTCTCACTCGTTCGCCCCCCCTCTCCCCTTCCCTCTCTCTCACTCCTTCCCCTCACTCTCCCCTTCCCTCTCTCTCACTCCTTCCCCTCACTCTCACCATCCCCTCTCTCTCTTTCCCCCCGCAACAACTCTCTCTTTCTCCCTGTCTCACCTTCCCTCTCTCACTTCATCCACTCTCTCTCCCCTTACGTCTTTCTCTCTCCCCTTCCCCACTCTCCTTCCCTTCGCTCTCTCTCTCCTTCACCCTCTCTCTCATTCCTCCCACTCTCTTCCCCCTTTTCCCTCCAGCCTCCCTCTTTTCCCTTTCCTTTCAAGTTCCCCCCCTCTCTTTCCCCTTCCCCACTCTCTCCCCTTCCCCACTCTCTCCCCTTCCCCTTCCTTTCACTCACCCGTTCCCTCTTTCGCCTCTACCCATTTCCTCCTCTCTGTCTCACTCCTTCCCCTATCTCTCCCCTTCCCTCACTCTCTTTTCACGCTCACTATCCCCCTCTCTCGCTCCCCTTCACCCTCTCTCTCCCTTTCCTCCCTTCTCCCTCTCCCCTTCTCTCGCTATCTCTCCCCTTCACCTCCCTCTCTCCCGTTCCCCTCCCTCTCTTTCCCCTTCCCCCTCTCTCTCACCCGTTCCCTCTCTCTTTTCTACCCATTTTCTCCTCTCTCTCCCCTTCCCCCTCACACTCCCCTTCTCCTCTCTTACTCTCCTTCCCCTCTTCTCCCCTTCCCTCACTCACTTACACCTTTTCCTTCCCTCCTGTCTCCCTCCTTTCCCTTTCCTTTCAGGTTCTCCCCCTCACTCTCCCCCTCCCTCTCTCTCACTCTTTCCCCTCCTACTCCCCTCCTACTCCCTTTCTCCCCATTCCCCTCTCTCTTCCTCCCTGCCTCATCTTCCCTCTCTCACTCCATTCACTCTCTCTCCCTTTCCCCCTTTCTCTCCCCTTTCCCACTCTCTTCCCTTCCCCTCTCTCTCCCCCTTCCACACTCTCTCTCTCTCCATCCCCTCCCTCTCGTTTCCCACCTCCCTCTCTTTCTCGCTGTCTTCCCTTCCCTCTCTCTCACTCCTTCCCAACTCTCTCCCCTTCCCTTCCCTCTCTTTCCCCTTTCCACTCTCTCTCCCTCCTTCCACTCTCTCTTGTCCCTGTCCCTCTCTTTCCTGCTCCTTCCCCTGTTTTTCTCAGAGCAGGTGGCTCCATAGCTCAGGGGTTAGAGCACTGGTCTAGTTAAACCAGGGGTCGTGAGTTCAAATCTCACAGGGGTATAATTTTAGTATTTAGATACCTGTCTCTCATTCCTCCCACTCTCTTCCTCCTTGAAAAGATGCAAAATTCAGAAGAACCCCCTCACAGTGTTTGGGCTCATTCGAAAGGAAATTTAATTTGGAACTATCGATCGGAAAGTTTGGAACCCTAAAGTGCTTATGGAAGAAACTATGAACTTCAAAAGAATTTTGGACTTTTTGAAGACAAATTCAAGGCTGTGTGCGGGCCTAAAGAACTGACAGGAGACAACTTGATTATTGAGGCTGTCTGGGTGTTGGGACTAACATAACTTGTCTGGAGAAATGGGTATTCGAGAATCCTTCTCCACAAGAGACATTAACATTACAACAAATAACCCAGAGATAGCGAACCATCAAACTGAATCGGGAAAACCATTTCAGCATATACATCACAAAGAGGCCCAATCCAGCCTGTCTGCGAAAAACTAAGCACAAAAGGATATTGCGATTACCAAACTAATATTTGCACCAGGAAGCATTTTATCGAACATCAACCCACACAAAACATATTAACTTTTAACGAGCCCGCCAAAATATTTCAAAGAGGAGTCAAGCCCGCCAAATTCAAACAAAGAATCCTGGACTGATTTGGCACGAAGATTAGAACCACTCAAACCGTATAACTGGCCCCTGCTTTAACAGAGGGTGTGACATTCTTTGCCATACAATCGAGACCACGCTTGTGTCATCAAGAAGGGAGAGAAACCAACGCGACTGTTGTAAACTAACTTCTCCAGCCTCGAAGTCCTGAAGTCCTGAAGGAAGAACATCACCATCGCAGCAACAACTGACCACAGCCAACGTGGTATCAATGAAAAACCACTGCGATCGACCAAACTACAAATAAACTCCAACTGGAAGAAACCGAAGAATCGAAAGTTTCCAGTCTACAATCTAAGGCCTGACTACCAACAGGTGAAAACATTACCTAAAGAGACTTTGAACCTATTTCTAACGAAGAAAACCGGGTACTTACCCCATAGATCCAAAACGTGCCTTACCGCATCAGTGGACTCAACCCAACTGAAGATTGTGCAGCTAGAAGTCTTCTCCGACGTTCGGGGTACGGCAAGCAGAACCTACACAATTCAAGGAACCCCGAAACCGTGAACTACCGCTAACTGACCAGAAAGGATTGGTAAGCATAGTCCCTGCCTGCCCTGGAGTCTAACCTAGCTAGGATTAGGTATGGGGAGGTGGGAGGTGTCATTTTACTGTACACCCCCTTTGAATGTGTAATGTATTGTTCTTTATTCGAGTGATTACAAGTTTTGACATTGTATTTTCTTGTCTTTAATACAATCAAAGTTCTTTTGCACCCAACCAGTGACCTTTGCACTTTGTCACACCCCTCCAAATAAATCCAGAGTCTCGAACCCAAGGGAGTGGGAGCGATTCGAACCGCTCAAGTAGGTCAGAGGTGAACCTGACCCCCGGGACCATCACCACACCGTTACACTCCCGTCCCTCTCTTTTCCCTTTCCTTTCAGGTTCCCCCCCTCTCTGTCCTCCCCCTCTCTCTCTCACTCCTTCCTGCTCTCTCCCCGTAACATCTCTCTCCCCTTCCTCCCTCTCTCTCCCCTGCCCCTCTCTCTTCCTCCCTGTCTCCCCATCCCCTTCCCCTCCCACTCTCCTCTCCCTCTCTCTCTCCCACTCCTTCCCCTCTCTCTCCCCCCTTCCACACTCTCCCTCTCTCCATTCCCTCCCTCTTTTGCCCCACCTCCCTCTCTTCCCCACTCTCTCCCCTTCCCCTCTCTCTCGCCTTCCGCCTCTCTCTCACTCCTTCCACTCTCTCTTTTCCCTTCCCCTCTCTTTCCTGTTCCTTTCCCTGTGTTTCACCAAACAGGTGGCTCCATAGCTCAGGGGTTAGAGCACTGGTCTCGTAAATCAGGGAATGTGAGTTCAAATCTCACTCGGGCTAACTCAAAATTCGTCTCAGTATTTAATTTCAACGTCAATTAACAAGTGCTTTAATTATAAATATTAAACAGCTCTGAGACTGACCCTGGAACTGCAGGTTCTCATCTCTCTCTCTTCCCTTGCCCACTCTCTCCCCTTCCCGCTCTCTTTCTCTCCCCTCCCCCCTCTCACTCACTCTTTTCCCTTCCCCCTCTCTTTCCTGCTCCTTCCCGTGTCTTTCCCAAAGCAGGTGGCTCCAGAGCTCAGGGGTTAGAGAACTGGTCCAATAAACCAGGGGTCATGAGTTTAAAACTCCCAGGGGCCTCCTCAAAATTCACTGTCTATTCGGAAAAGTTTCAATCATAAATATTAATAAGGGTTTTAATGATAAATATTAAACAGCTCCAGGACCGACCATCCAACAACAGGCTTTTGTCTCTGTTACACTTTCTATCCATCCAAATCTCTCTCTGCCTTCCCCATTCGACATCTTTTTACCCCGCTCTCCCTTTCCCGCTATTTCGCTCTCCCTGTCTCTCACTCATTCCCCCTCGCCACACCCTCTCTCCCCTCACTCTCTATCCTTTCCCGTCTCTCTCTCTCTCCCCTTCCCTCTCTCACTCCTTCCCCTCAATCTCTTCATCCCCTCCCCGCCCCTCCATCCACTTTCCCCTGTCTCTCACTTCTTCCTACATTATACCCGACGTAAACTAGAGGTGATCTAAAACTCGGCTGCCCCCATATCCTAACTCGCACTGAGTCCCACTCACCCATCACCCCTTGTGCTCGCTGCCCCCTGTCCTAACTCGCACCGAGTCCCACTCACCCATCACCCCCTGTGCTCACTGACCCCGTGTCCTAACTCACACCGAGTCCCGCTCACCCATCACCCTCTGTGCTCACTGCCCCGTGTCCTAACTCACACCCAGTCCCGTTCACCCATCACCCTCTGTGCTCACTGCCCCCGTGTCCTAACTCGCACCCAGTCCCACTCACCCATCACCCCCTGTGCTCACTGCCCCGTGTCCTAACTCGCACCCAGTCCCGCTCACCCATCACCCGCTGTGCTCGCTGCCCCGTGTCCTAACTCGCACCGAGTCCCACTCACCCATCACCCCCTGTGCTCGCTGCCCCTGTGTACTAACTCGCACCCAGTCCCGCTCACCCATCACCCCCTGTGCTCGCTGCCCCCGTGTCCTACTCACACCGAACCCCGCTCACTCATCACCCGCTGTGCTGACTGACCCCGTGTCCTAACTCACACCGAGTCCCGCTCACCTATCACCCCCTGTGCTCCCTGCTCCCGTGTCCTAACTCACACCCAGTCCCACTCACCCATCACCCCCTGTGCTCACTGCCCCCGTGTCCTAACTCACACCGAGTCCCGCTCACCTATCACCCCCTGTGCTCCCTGCTCCCGTGTCCTAACTCACACCCAGTCCCGCTCACCCATCACCCCCTGTGCTCCCTGCTCCCGTGTCCTAACTCACACCCAGTCCCACTCACCCATCACCCCCTGTGCTCACTGCCCCCGTGTCCTAACTCACACCGGGTTCCGCTCACCCATCACCCCCTGTGCTCACTGCCCCGTGTACTAACTCGCACCCAGTCCCACTCACCCATCACCCCCTGTGCTCGCTGCCCTGTGTTCTAACTCGCACCGGGTCCCGCTCACACATAAACCCTGTGCTCTCTGACTCCGTGTCCTAACTCGCACCGAGTCCCGCTCACCCATCACCCCCTGTGCTCACTGACCCGTGTCCTAACTCGCACCCAGTCCCGCTCACCCATCACCCCCTGTGCTCGCTGCCCCCGTGTGCTAACTCACACCGAGTCCCGCTCACCCATCACCCCCTGTGCTCTCTGACCCCGTGTCCTAACTCGCACCCAGTCCCAATCACCCATCACCCCCTGTGCTCACTGCCCCGTGTCCTAACTCGCACCCAGTCCCGCTCACCCATCACCCCCTGTGCTCGCTGCCCCATGTCCTAACTCGCATCCAGTCCCGCTCACCCATCACCCCCTGTGCTCGCTGCCCCCATGTCCTAACTCGCACTGCGTCCCGCTCACCCATCACCCCCTGTGCTCGCCGACCAACATTGGCTCCCGGTTTAGCAACGCCTCGATTTCAAAATTCTTATCCTTGTTTACAAATCCCTCCTAGGCCCTCGCCCCTCCCTATCTCTGTAACTTCCTCCAGCCCCTACACCCCTCCCTATCTCTGTAATCTCCCTGAGGCCCACAACCCCCCGAGGTGTCTGCACTCCTCTAATTCTGCCCTCCTGACCATCCCTGATTATAATCGCTCCACCATCGGTGGCCGTGCCTTCTGTTGCCTGGGCCCCCAAGCTCTGGAACTCCCTCCCTAAATCTCTCCGCCTCTCGACCTCTCTTTCCCCTCTCTCCCCTTCCCCTCTCTCTCACTCCTTCCGCCTCTCTCTCATTTCTTCCCCCTCTCTCCACTTCCACTTCCTCTCTCCCCTTCCACTTCCTCTCTCCCCTTCCCCCTCTCACTCCCCTTCCCCCTTGTCACTCCCCTTCCCCCCTCTCGCTCCCCTTCCCCACTCTCCCCCGTTCCCCTCTCCCTCCCCTTCGCCACTCTCTCCCCTTCCCCTCTCTCTCCCCTTCCCCACTCTCTCCCCTTGCCCTCTCTCTCCCCTTCCCCGCTCTCTCCTTCCCCACTCTCTTCCCTTCCCCACTCTCTCCCATTCCGCACTCTCTCCCCTTCCCCTCTCTCTCCCCTTCCCCACTCTCTCCCCTTCCCCACTCTCTCCCATTCCCCACTCTCTCCCCTTCCCCTCTCTCTCCCCTTCCCCACTCTCTCCCATTCCCCTATCTCTCCCCTTCTCCACTTTCTCCCCTTCCCCTCTCTCCCCTTCCCCTCTCTCCCCATCCCAACTCTCTCCCCTGCCCCTCTCTCCCCTTTTCCACTCTCTCCCCTTCCTCTCTCTCCCCTTCCCCCTCTCTCTCACTCCTTCCCCACTCTCTCTCTCCCCTTCCCCTCCCTCTCTCTCCCCTTCCCCCTCTCTCTCACTCCTTCCACTCTCTCTTTTCCCTTCCCCTCTCTTTCCTGCTCCTTCCTGTGTTTTTCCAAAAACAGGTGGCTCTGTAGCTCAGGGGGTTAGAGAGCTGGTATTGTAAACCAGTGGTCGTGAGTTCAAATCTCACTAGAACGAAATCAAAATTAGCTCAATATTTAAATTCACTGTCAATTAACAAGGGCTGTAATTAGCAAAATATAGAAAATAGGTGCAGGAGTAGGCAATTTGGCCCTTCTAACCTGCACCACCATTCAATGAGTTCATGGCTGAACATGCAACTTCAGTATCCCATTCCTGCTTTCTCACCATACCCCTTTATGCCCTGAGTAATAAGGACTTCATCTAACTCCTTTTTGAATATATTCAGTGAACTTGCCTCAACAGCTTTCTGTGGTGGAGAATTCCACAGGTTCACCACTCTCTGGGTGAAGAAGTTTCTCCTCATCTTGGTCTGAAATGGCTTACCCCTTATCCTTGGACTGTGACCCCTGGTTCTGGACTTCCCCAACATCAGGAACATTCTTTCTGCATCTAACCTGTCTAACCCGTCAGAATTTTAAACGTTTCTATGAGGTCGCCTCTCATTCTTCTGAACTCCAGTGAATACAAGCCCAGTTGATCCAATCTTTCTTGATAGGTCAGTCCCGCCATCCCGGGAATCAGTCTGGTGAACCTTCGCTGCACTCCCTCAATAGCAAGAATGTCCTTCCTCAGGTTCGGAGACCAAAACTGTACACAATACTCCAGGTGTGGCCTCACCAAGACCCTGTACAACTGTAGCAACACCTCCCTGCCCCTGTACTCAAATCCCCTCGCTATGAAGGCCAACATGCCATTTGCTTTCTTAACCGCCTGCTGTACCTGCATGCCAACCTTCAATGACTGATGTACCATGACACCCAGGTCTCTTTGCACCTCCCCTTTTCCTAATCTGTCACCATTCAAATAATAGTCTGTTTCTCTGTTTTTACCACCAAAGTGGATAACCTCACATTTATCCACATTATACTTCATCTGCCATGCATTTGCCCACTCACCTAACCTATCCAAGTCGCTCTGCAGCCTCATAGCATCCTCCTCGCAGCTCACACTGCCACCCAACTTAGTGTCATCTGCAAATTTGGGGAGACTATATTTAATCCCCTCGTCTAAATCATTAATGTACAATGTAAACAGTGGGACCCCAGCACAGAATCTTGCGGTACCCCACTAGTCACTGCCTGCCATTCTGAAAAGTACCCATTTACTCCTACTCTTTGCTTCCTGTCTGACAACCAGTTCTCAATCCACGTCAGCACACTACCCCCAATCCCATGTGCTTTAACTTTGCACATTAATCTCTTGTGTGGGACCTTGTCGAAAGCCTTCTGAAAGTCCAAATTTACCACATCAACTGGTTCTCCCTTGTCCACTCTGCTAGAAACATCCTCAAAAAATTCCAGAAGATTTGTCAAGCATGATTTCCCTTTCACAAATCCATGCTGACTTGGACCTATCATATCACCTCTTTCCAAATGCACTGCTATGACATCCTTAATAATTGATTCCATCATTTTACCCACTACCGATGTCAGGCTGACCGGTCTATAATTCCCTGTTTTCTCTCTCCCTCCTTTTTTAAAAAGTGGGGTTACATTGGCTACCCTCCACTCCATAGGAACTGATCCAGAGTCAATGGAATGTTGGAAAATGACTGTCAATGCATCCACTATTTCCAAGGCCACCTCCTTAAGTACTCTGGGATGCAGTCCATCAGGCCCTGGGGATTTATCGACCTTCAGTTTCCCCAACACAATTTCCCGACTAATAAGGATTTCCCTCAGTTCCTCCTCCTTACTAGACCCTCCGACCCCTTTTATATCCGGAAGGTTGTTTGTGTCCTCCTCAGTGAATACCGAACCAAAGTACTTGTTCAATTGGTCCGCCATTTCTTTGTTCCCCGTTATGACTTCCCCTGATTCTGACTGCAGGGGACCTACGTTTGTCTTTACTAACCTTTTTCTCTTTACATACCTATAGAAACTTTTGCAATCCGCCTTAATGTTCCCTGCCCTAATCAAACCCTTTGTCCTCCTCTGCTGAGTTCTAAATTTCTCCCAGTCCCCGGGTTCGATGCTATTTCTGGCCAATTTGTATGCCACTTCCTTGGCTTTAATACTATCCCTGATTTCCCTTGATAGCCACGGTTGAGCCACCTTCCCTTTTTTATTTTTACGCCAGACAGGAATGTACAATTGTTGTAGTTCATCCATGCGGTCTCTAAATGTCTGCCATTGCCCATCCACAGTCAACCCCTTCAGTATCATTCGCCAATCTATCCTAGCCAATTCACGCCTCATACCTTCAAAGTTACCCTTCTTTAAGTTCTGGACCATGGTCTCTGAATTAACTGTTTCATTCTCCATCCTAATGCAGAATTTCATCATATTATGGTCACTCTTCCCCAACGGGCCTCGCACAACGAGATTTCTAATTAATCCTCTCTCATTACACAACACCCAGTCTAAGATGGCCTCCCCCCTAGTTGGTTCCTCGACATATTGGTCTAAAAAACCATCCCTTATGCACTCCAGGAAATTCTCCTCCACCGTATTGCTTCCAGTTTGGTTAACCCAATCTATGTGCATATTAAAGTCACCCATTATAACTGCTGCACCTTTATTGCACGCACCCCTAATTTCATGTTTGATGCCCTCCCCAACATCACTACTACTGTTTGAAGTCTGTACACAACTCCCACTAACGTTTTTTGCCCTTTGATGTTCTGCAGCTCTACCCATATAAATTCCACATCATCCAAGCTAATGTCCTTCTGAACTATTGCCTTAATTTGCTCCTTAACCAGCAATGCTACCCCACCTCCTTTTCCTTTTATTCTATCTTTCCTGAATGTTGAATACCCCTGGATGTTGAGTTCCCAGCCCTGATCATCCTGGAGCCACATCTCCGTAATCCCAATCACATCATATTTGTTAACATCTATTTGCACAGTTAATTCATCCACCTTATTGTGGATACTCCTTGCATTAAGACACAAAGCCTTCAGGCTTGTTTTTTTAACACCCTTGGTCCTTTTAGAATTTTGCTGTACAGTGGCCCTCTTTGTTCTTTGCCTTGGGTTTCTCTGCCCTCCACTTTTCCTCATCTCCTTTCTGTCTTTTGCTTTTGCCTCCTTTTTGATTCCCTCTGTCTCCCTGCATTGGTTCCCATCCCCCTGCCATATTAGTTTAACTCCTCCCCAACAGCACTAGCAAACACTTCCCCTAGGACATTGGTTCCGGTAATTATAAATATTAAACAGCTCTGAGACCGACCCTGGAATTACAGCTCCCCTCTCCTCTTCTCATCCTGGTTTACTCTCTCTCCCACATTAAAAATCTCTCTTTCCCTTCCCCATCATGACCCATTCTGCATCTTTTTTTCACTCATTCTTCTTTCTTATCCTCTCTCCTTCCCGTCTCTCCCTCCTTCCCCTCCCTGTTCTCACCACCCCTCTCTCTCCTTCCCCTCCCTCTCTTTCCCCTTCCCCTCTCTCTCTTTCCCTTTCCTCGCTCTCCCCTTCCCCTCTCACTCTCCCTCTTTCCCCTCTCTCTCCTCTCTCCCCTTCCCTCTCGACTTTCATTCTCTCCCCACTCCTTCCCCTCCTCTCTCCCCTTCCCCTCTCTCCCCTTCCCTCTCTACTTTCATTCTCTCCCCACTCCTTCCCCTTCTCTCCCCTTCCCCTCTCTCCCTTTCCCCCTCGAGAGACACACAGAGAGAAAGTGAGAGTGTGTGAGAGAGACAGAGAGAGTGAGAAAGTGTTGTGTGTGCAATAACTCAACAGACAGATTACTGTAAACTCCGAACAGGTACACACCTGGCTCTACTTTATTAGGGCCCAAAGTGATTACATTACAAGATGGCTGGCCTTTTATACCTAGGCCACACACGCGTGTGTACAGCCCAATGACCTCCGACAGTGGCCCCACCTGGTGGCTAGTAACCCCAAGCACACATACATGACAGAAAGAGACAGAGAGACAGAGAGACAGAGAGATTGGGACAGAGTGTGACTGAGTTGCCTTGCGATGTTTTACTACGTGAAAGACCCGATATATCGATGTTGAGAGGCGAATATTGAAGAGACGGAGGCAGGAGTCTGGGGGATGAGACACAATCTGAGCATTTCACTGACCCCTCCTCATTCTTCAAACACACAGCACTAACTGGGGAATGACCCACAACCCAGGGCAGGTGGTTCCATAGCTCAGGGGTTAGAGCACTGGTCTAGTAAACCAGGGGTCGTGAGTTCAAATCTCACTGGGGCCTACTCAAAATTAGCTCAGTATTTAAATTCACTGTCAATTAACAAGGGCTTTAATTATAAATATTAAACAGCTCTGAGATTGATCCTGCAACGACAGGCTCCCCTCACACCTTTCCCTGTCCCTTTGCTTTCCAGATCACGACCAGCTCTACATTTTTTTTTTAACTCCTCTCTCACTTTCCAGCGATCTCATTTTCTCCATCTCTCTCTCCCCTTCCCCTCTCTCTCTCCCCTTCCCCTCTCTCTCCTTCCGCTCCCTCCCCTCACTCCTCACTCTCCCTCTTTTGCCTTTCTCTTCAGATTCTCCCCTGCTCTCTCCCTCTCCCCTTCCTTTCTCTCTCCCCTGCCTCCTCCCTCTCTCGACTTCCCATCTCACTCCCCTCCCCCTCTCGCGCTCTCCCATTCCGCTCTCTCCCATTCCCCTCTGGCTGACTCCTTCCCCCTCTCTCTCCCATTCCCTCTCCCACTCATTCCCCTCTCTCCCTCCTTTTACAACTTCCAAGCACTAATCTCTCTCACAGAGCCGGCACAGACACGATGGGCCGAATGGCCCTCCTTGTGTGCTGTAAGATTCTGTCAATGTTCAGGGATGAATCACCGAGAATGATTATTCGGGCCCCACCTCCTTGTTAACAATAGTAAGATGCAAACAGGAGCTGGTGTTACAGGTGGCTCCATAGCTCAGGGGTTAGAGCACTGGTTTTGTAAACCAGGGGTCGTGGGTTCAAATCTCACTGGGGCCATTCAATTTTGGCTTCTGTTACTGAATTGACCGTCAAGAGGCGACAGGCCGACACCATCAACAGGAACCGCTCACTCCGCACTTTACAATCTGCCCACAGCACTTTCACTTCCCACCCCCAGTCTGTATCCCACCTTTTCCACATCCAGTCTCAGAGACACCGATATATCATCGACTCATAGAAACTTACAGCAGGGAAGGAGACCATTTCGGCCCATCGTGTCCGCACCAGCCGACCAAGAGCTATCTGCTGGGCAGGGCCACATAGTCCGCATGTCCCAGACACGAGACTCCCCAAAGCAAGCGCTCGACTCGGAACTCCTTCATGGCAAGCGAGCCAAAGGTGGGCAGAGGAAACGTTACAAGGGACACCCTCAAAGCCTCCCTGATAAAGTGCAACATCCCCACTGACACCTGGGAGTCCCTGGGCCAAAGACCAGTCCGCCCGGAGTGGAGGAAGTGCATCCGGGAGGGCGCTGAGCACCTCGCGTCTTGTCGCCGAAAGCGTGCAGAGACCAAGCGCAGGCAGCGGAAGGAGCGTGCGGCAAACCAGTCCCACCCTCCCCTTCCCTCAACGTCTATCTGTCCCACCTGTGACAGGGACTGTGGTTCCCGTATTGGACTGTTCAGTCACCTCAGGACTCATGTTTAGAGTGGGAGCAAGTCTTCCTCGATTCCGAGGGACTGCCTATGATGATGATATGATCCCAGCCTGATCCCACTTTCCAGCTCTCGGTGCGTAGCCCTGTAGCTTACGGCACTTCAAGTGCACATCCAAGTACCTTTTAAATGTGGTGAGGGTTTCTGCCTCTACCACCCTTTCAGGCCGTGAGTTCCAGACCCCCACCACCTTCTGGGTGAAGGAATGGAGGTCTCCCCTCAGCCTCCTCTGTTCCAAAGAAAACAACCCCAGCCGATCCAATCTTTCCTCGTGGCTAAAATTCTCCAGTCCCGCCAACATCCTGGTAAATCTCCTCTGCACCCTCTCCAGTGCAATCACATCCTTCCTGTGATATCCTGACATTTTAGGGAGAAAAAAATCTGAGAAACATAGAAACGTAGAAAATAGGTGCAGGAGTAGGCCATTCAGCCCTTCGAGCCTGCACCGCCATTCAATATGATCATGGCTGATCATTCACCTCAGTACCCCTTTCCTGCTTTCTCTCCATACCCCTTGATTCCTTTAGCCGTAAGGGCCATATCTAACTCCCTCTTCAATATATCCAATGAACTGACCTCAACAACTCTCTGCGGCAGGGAATTCCACAGGTGAACAACTCTCTGGGTGAAGAAGTTTCTCCTCATCTCAGTCCTAAATGGCCTACCCCTTATCCTAAGACTGTGTCCCCTGGTTCTGGACTTCCCCAACATCGGGAACATTCTTCCCGCATCGAACCTGTCCCGTCCCGCCAGAATCTTATATGTTTCATCCTTCGAAACTCCAGTGTATAAAGGCCCATTTGATCCAGTCTCTCCTCATATATCAGTCCAGCCATCCCGGGAATCAGTCTGGTGAACCTTCGCTGCACTCCCTCAATAGCAAGAATGTCCTTCCTCAGATTAGGAGACCAAAACTGAACACAATATTCCAGGTGAGGCCTCTCCAAGACCCTGTACAACTGAAGTAAGTCCTCCCTGCTCCTATACTCAAATCCTCTCGCTATGAAGGCCAACGTACCATTTGCCTTCTTCACCGCCTGCTGTACCTGCATGCCAACTTTCAATGACTGATGTACCATGACACCCAGGTCTTGTTGCACCTCCCCTTTTCCTAATCTGTCACCATTCAGATAATATTCTGTCTTCCTGTTTTTGCCCCCAAAGTGGATAACCTCACATTTATCCACATTATACTGCATCTGCCATGTATTTGCCCACTCACCTAACCTGTCCAAGTCACCCTGCAGCCTCTTAGCATCCTCCTCACAGCTCACACCGCCACCCAGCTTAGTGTCATCTGCAAACTTGGAGATATTACATTCAATTCCTGCATCTAAATCATTGATGTATATTGTAAATAGCTGGGGTCCCAGCACTGAGCCCTGCGGTACCCCACTAGTCACTGCCTCCCATTCCGAAAAGGACCCGTTTATCCCGGGATCCGGCAGACAGCAGCTTGCGAAGGATGACCTCGTGACCGATTCCGAGCACGAAACCGTTCGGCAACATTTCCCGCAAAGATCCCGCAAAAACCGTACTGCCCCGCAAGGAATCTTCTGGCCCTGGGAGCGCCGGTGGGTGTAAAAGTGATACCTGGCCTTTAAGGTGCTCTCCTTCGGCTTGAGGCGTTCCCACACCAGCACACACAGCTCTGTGTAAGTCTTCTCCTCTGGTTTGACCGGTGCCAGCAGGTTTTTGAGCAGGCCGTATATCGGAGACCCACATACGGTGAGGAGAATCGCCCTGGTCTTGATCGCCCTCTCTCAGCCTCGTCCTGTTCATTGGCGACGTAGTACCGGTCGGGACGCTCAACGAAGGCTTCCCAAATCATCACCCTCAACAAATCCCTCAACAAGACCAACGGCAGCCATTACCGTGTGAAGGTTGGTGATCCGTTACTCGTCGCCAGTGAGTGATGTTCAGAATAAATCCACAGGACTGTATTGCAAGCTCAAACTGTGGTGACCTTGTGCTCTTTATTCAGACTCCAGGGTGGGGAAGCAGTATGGTGAGTCACCTTATATACCTGCTTGTCCCAGGGTGTACAGGTGACCATTGGGTCTCCCACAGGTGTGCCCCCTAGTGGCAAGTCTTACATATTGGTGACGTTTACATGTGTACACAACAATCACGACCCGTTCCACATCTTTTTATTCCTCTCTCACTTTCCCGCTATCTCGCTTTCCCCGTCTCTCACTCGTTCCCCTCTCCCCCTTTCCCCTCCCTCGCCTCACCCTCTTCCCGTCCCACTCTCTCCCCTTCCGACTCTGCCTTTCCACTCTCCCTCTCCCTCCTCCTTCTCCGCTCCCTTTCCTCCCCTCCCTCCTCTCTCTCTCTCCTTTCCCTTTCCTTTCAGATTCTCCCCTTCTCCCTCTCTCCCCTTCCCCTTTCTCTCTCCCCTTCCTCACTCTCTCACTCCTTCCCCTCTCTCTCTCACTCTTTCCCCATCACTCCTCTTAACATCACTTTCACCTTACCCCCGCTCTCTCTCCCCTTCCCTCTCTCGCTCTTGCCTTACCCCTCTCTCTCCCATTCCCCTCTCGCTCACTCCTTCCCCTCTCCCTTTTCATTTTCTCTCCTCCTCTATCTCTCCCCACCCTCTCCTCCCCAGTTTCCATCCCCTCCATCCTTCCTTTCATTCCCTCGCTCTCGCTCTCCCCTTTCCCATTGGACTCTCCCCCTCCCCATCTCTCCCATCCCCCCCCTCTCTCCCCTACTCCCTCTCTCTCCCCTTCCCCCGCTCCAGCCTCCCCGCCCGAGGGACAAAGTGAGAAGGTGAGAGACAGAAAGAAAGAGAGAGAGACAGAGACACAGAGAGAAAGAGAGACAGAGCCAGAGTGTGACTGAGTTGCCTTGGGATGTTTTACTACGTGAAAGACCCGATATATCGATGTTGAGAGGCGAATATTGAAGAGACAGAGGCAGGAGTCTGGGGGATGAGACACAATCTGAGTGTTTCACTGACCCCTCCTCATTCTTCAAACACACAGCACTAACTGGGGAATGACCCACAGTCCAGGGCAGGTCGTTCCGTTGCTCAGGGGTTAGAGCACTGGTCTAGTAAATCAGGGGTCGTGGGTTCAAATCTCACTGGGGCCTACTCAAAATTAGTTCAGTATTTAAATTCACTGTCAATTAACAAGGGCTTTAATTATAAATATTCAACATCTCTGAGATTGACCCTGGAACTGCAGGCTCCCCTCACACCTTTCCCTGTCTTTCTGCTTTCCAGATCACAACCTGTTCTACATTTTTTTTTAACTCCTCTCTCACTTTCCCGCGATCTCACTTTCTCCATCTCTCTCTCCCCTTTCCCTCTCTCTCTCCCCTTCCCCTCTCTCTCCTTCCACTCCCTCCCCTCACTCCTCTCTCTCCCTCTTTTGCCTTTTTTTTCAGATTCTCCCCTGCTCCCTCTCTCTCCCCTTCCTTTCTCTCTCCCCTGCCTCCTCCCTCTCTCGACTTCCCCTCTCTCTCCCCTTTCCCTCTCCTCCCTCCTCTCTCTCACTCTTTTGCCTTTCTTTTCAGATTCTCCCTACTCTCTCCCTCTCCCCTTCCTTTCTCTCTCCCCTGCCTCCTCCCTCTCTCTCTCGGCTTCCCATCTCTCTCCCCTGCACTCTCCCTCTCCCCTTCCTTTCTCTCTCCCCTGCCTCCTCCCTCCCTCTCTCGGCTTCCCATCTCACTCCCCTCCCCGCTCTCGCTCTCTCCCATTCGGCTCTCTCCCATTCCCCTCTGGCTGACTCCTTCCCCCTCTCTCTCTCCCATTCCCTCTCCCACTCATTTCCCTCTCTCCCTCCTTTTACAACTTCCAAGCACGAATCTCTCTCACAGAGCCGACACAGACACGATGGGCCGAATGGCCCTCCTTGTGTGCTGTAAGATTCTGTCAATGTTCAGGGATGAATCACCAAGAATGATTATTCGGGCCCCAACTCCTTGTTAACAATAGTAAGATGCAAACAGGAGCTGGTATTACAGATGGCTCCATAGCTCAGGGGTGAGAGCACTGGTTTTGTAAACCAGGGGTCATGGGTTCAAATCTCACTGGGGCCTCCTCAATTTTGGCTTCTGTTACTGAATTGACCGTCAATCGACGACAGGCCGACACCATCAACAGGAACCGCTCACTCCGCACTTTATAATCTGCCCACAGCACTTTCACTTCCCACTCCCAGTCTGTATCCCACCTTTTCCACATCCAGTCTCAGAGACACCGATATATCATCGACTCATAGAAACTTACAGCAGGGAAGGTGACCATTTCGGCCCATTGTGTCCGCACCAGCCGACCAAGAGCTATCTGCTGGGCAGGGCCACATTGTCCGCATGTCCCAGACACGAGACTCCCAAAGCAAGCGCTCTACTCGGAACTCCTTCACGGCAAGCGAGCCAAAGGTGGGCAGAGGGAACGTTACAAGGGACACCCTCAAAGCCTCCCTGATATAATCGCTCCACCATCGGTGGCCGGGCCTTCTGTTACCTGGGCCCCAAGCTCTGGAACTCCCTTCCTAAACCTCCCCGCCTCTCGACCTCTCTCTCCTCCTTCAAGACGCTACTTAAACCGACCTCTTTGACCCAGCTTTTGGTCACCTGCCCTAATATCTCCTTTTGTGGCTCTGTTTCAAATTTTTATCCCATAATCCTCCTGTGGAGCACCTTGGGACGTTTCACTACGTTAAAGGCGCTATATAAATAAACATTATTGTTGTTGTTCCCTCTGTCTCTCCTCTTCCCCATCTCTCTCACTCCTTCCCCTCACTCTCCCCTTCCCTCTCTCTCACTCCTTCCCCTCACTCTCCCATTCCCTCTTTCTCCCTCCTTCCCCTCACTCTCCCCTTCCCTCTCTCTCACTCCATCCCGCCACTCTCCCCTGCCCTCTCTCTCACTCCTTCCCCTCACTCTCCCCTTCCCTCTCTCTCACTCCTTCCCCTCACTCTCCCCTTCCCTCTCTCTCACTCCTTCGGGTCACTCTCCCCTTCCCTCTCTCTCACTCCTTCCCCGTTCTCTCCCCTTCCCCATTCTCTCCCCTTCCCCATTCTCTCCCCTTCCCCTCTCTCTCCCCTTCCCCTCTCTCTCCCCCCTTCCCCTCTCTCTCCCCTTCCCCACCCCCTCCCCTTCCCCACTCTCTCCCCTACCCCACTCTCTCCCCTTCCCCATCCCCTCCCCTTCCACACCCCCTCCCCTTCCCCTCTCTCTCCCCTTCCCCACTCTCTCCCCTTCCCCATCCCCTCCCCTTCCCCACTCTCTCCCCTTCCCTACTCTCTCCCCTTCCTCTCTTTCTCCCCTTCCCCTCTCTCTCCCCTTCCCCTCTCTCTCCCCTTCCCCTCTCTTTCCCCTTCCCCCTTCCTCTCACTCTCATCCGTTCCCTCTCTCTCCTCTACCCATTTCCTCCGCTCTCTCTCCCCTTCCCCTCTCAGCCCTCCCTCTCCCTCTCATTCCTTCCCCCTCCCTCTCATTCCTTCACCTACTCTCTCCCCTTCCCCCTCTCTCTCACACCTTCCACTCTCTCTTTTCCCTTCCCCTCTCTTTCCTGCTCCTTCCCCTGTCTTTTCCAGCGCAGGTGGCTCCATAGCTCAGGGGTTGGAGCACTGGTCTAGTAAACCAGGGGTCGTGGGTTCAAATCTCACTGGGGCCTACTCAAAATTAGCTCAGTATTTAAATTCACTGTCAATTAACAAGGGATTTAGTCATAAATATTAAACAGCTCTGAAACCGACCCTGGAATTACAGCTCCCCTCTCCTCTTCTCATCCTGGTTTCCTCTCTCTCCCACATTAAAAATCTCTCTTTCCCTTCCCCATTCTACATCTTTTTCTCACTTTCCCCGTCTCTCACTCATTCCCCTTTCTTATCCTCTCTCCTTCCCCTCTCTCTCTCCTTCCCCTCCCTGTTCTCACCCCCTCTCTTTCCCCTTTCCCTTTCCTCGCTCTCCCATTCCCCTCTCTCTCTTTCCCTTTCCTCGCTCTCCCCTTCCCCTCTCACTCTCCCTCTTTCCCCTCTCTCTCCTCTTTCCCCTTCCTTCTCTACTTTCATTCTCTCCCCACTCCTTCCCCTCCTCTCTCCCCTTCCCCTCTCTCCTCTTCCCCTCTCTACTTTCATTCTCTCCCCACTCCTTCCCCCTCTCTCCCCTTCCCCTCTCTCCCTTTCCCCCTCGAGAGACACACAGAGCGAAAGTGAGAGTGTGTGAGAGAGACAGAGAAAGAGTGAGAAAGTGTTGTGTGTGCAATAACTCAACAGACAGATTACTGTAAACTCCGAACAGGTACACACCTGGCTCTACTTTATTAGTACCCAAAGTGATTACATTACAAGATGGTTGGCATTTTATACCTGGGCTGTACACACGTGTGTACAAACCCAATGACCTCCGACAGTGGCCCCACCTGTTGGCTAGTAACCCCAAGCATACATACATGACAGAAAGAGAGAGACAGGGAGACTGAGAGACAGAGAGACAGAGCCAGAGTGTGACTGAGTTGCCTTGGGATGTTTTACTACGTGAAAGACCCGATATATCGATATTGAGAGGCGAATATTGAAGAGACGGAGGCAGGATTCTGGGGGATGAGACACAATCTGAGCGTTTCACTGACCCCTCCTCATTCTTCAAACACACAGCACTAACTGGGGAATGACCCACAGCCCAGGGCAGGTGGTTCAATAGCTCAGGGGTTAGAGCCCTGGTCGAGTAAACCAAGGGTTGTGGGTCCAAATCTCACTGGGGGCCGACTCAAAATTAGTTTAGTTTTTAAATTCACTGTCAATTAACAAGGGCTTTAATTATAAATATTAAACAGCTCAGAGACCAACCCTGGAACAACAGGCTCCCTGTGCACTCTGACACTCTCTCCTCCCGACCCATTCAACATATTTTTCCCAGTCTCTCACTCATTCCCCTCTCTCACCCTCTCCCCTCACCCTCTGTCCCCTACCCACTCTCTGTGTCTCTTCTCCCTTTCTTTTCAGATTCACCGATAAAAACATAAGAACATAAGAAATAGGAGCAGGAGAAGGGCATACGGCCCCTCGAGCCTGCTCCGCCATTTAATACGATCATGGCTGATCCGATCATGGACTCAGCTCCACTTCCCTGCCCGCCCCTTATCCCCTTATCGGTTAAGAAACTGCCTATCTCTGTCTTAAATATATTCAATGTCCCAGCCTCCAAAGCTCTCTGAGGCAGCGAATTCCACAGATTTACAACCCTCTGAGAGAAGAAATTTCTCCTCATCTCAGTTTTAAATGGGCGGCCCCTTATTCTAAGACCATGCCCCCTAGTTCTAGTCTCCCCCATCAGTGGAAACATCCTCTCTGCATCCACCTTGTCAAGCCCCCTCATAATCTTATACGTTTCGATAAGATCACCTCTCATTCTTCTGAATTCCAATGAGTAGAGGCCCAACCTCCTCAACCTTTCCTCATAAGTCAACCCCCCTCATCCCCGGAGTCAACCGAGTGAACCTTCACTGAACTGCCTCCAAAGCAAGTATATCCTTTCGTAAATATGGAAACCAAAACTGCACGCAGTACTCCAGGTGTGGCCTCACCAATACCCTGTATAGCTGCAGCAAGACTGCCCTGCTTTTATACTCCATCCCCTTTGCAATAAAGGCCAAGATACCATTGGCCTTCCTGATCACTTGCTGTACCTGCATACTAACCTTTTGTGTTTCATGCACAAGTACCCCCAGGTCCCGCTGGACTGCAGCACTTTGCGATCGTTCTCCATTTAAATAATTACTTGCTCTTCAATTTTTTTCTGCCAAAGTGCATGACCTCACACTTTCCAACATTATACTCCATCTGACAAATTTTTGCCCACTCACTTAGCCTGTCTATGTCCTTTTGCAGATTTTTTGTGTCCTCCTCACACATTGCTTTTCCTCCCATCTTTGTATCGTCAGCAAACTTGACTACGTTACACTCAGTCCCTTCTTCCAAGTCGTTAATATAGATTGTAAATAGTTGGGGTCCCAGCACTGATCCCTGCGGCACACCACTAGTTACTGGTTGGTAACCAGAGAATGAACCTGTTGTGTTCCGAACACAGATGAGACTGCACACAGGGAGGTTAAAGTAACAGTGACCTCAGTCTTTATTAAGACACTCCAGAGTGAGGAACAGGCCTTAGGGCCCGGCTTATATACAGTGCTCCCAAGGGATGCTGGGATCCCTTGGGACTTCAGGGGATGTGCTCCCTGGTGGCGGAAGATGGGAGTGCATGCTTTACAGATACACAACAGAACCATCTATTCTTCTCTCTCCTCTTCCCTCTCTCAGTCCTTCCGCTCTCTCTCCCCCCCTTAACTCTATCTCTTCATCCCTGCTCTTTCCCCCTCCCCCTCTCTCTCTCCCCTTCCCCTCCCACATTACCATTCCCCTCGCTCACTCCCCTTCCCCTCTCTCTCTCTCTCTCCCCTTTCCTCTCTACTGTCATTCTCCCCCCACTCCTTCCCCTCTCTCTCCTCCCTCCTCTATCTTGCCTCTCTCTCCCCTCCCCCTCTCTCCCCCCTCTCTCCCCTTCCCCCTCTGCTTTTTCACTCTCCCTTTCACTCTCCCTCTCCCCTTCCACTCTCGTCCCTCCCCTCCCTCCACTCTCTCTCTTTACCATTCTTTTCCGATTCTCCCCTTCGCCCTCTCTGTCTCCCCTTCCTTTCTCTCTCCCCTGCCTCCTCCCTCTCTCGTCTTCCCATCTCTCTCCCCTTCCCGTCTCTCCCCTCCACCTCTCCTTCTCTCCCATTCCTCTCTCTCTCACTCCGTCTCCCTCTCTCTCCCCTTCCTCTCTTTCCCCTTCCCCATCTCTCTCACTCCTTCCACGCTCTCTTTTCCCTTCCCCTCTCTTTCCTGTTCCTTCCCCTGTAACTCCTCAAACAGGAGGCTCCATAGCTCAGGGGTTAGAGCACTGGTCTTGTAAACCAGCGGTCATGAGTTCAAATCTCAATAGGGCCTCCTCAAAATTAACTCAATATTTAAATTCACCCTCAATTAACAAGGCTATTAAACAGCTTTGAGACTGACCCTGGAGCAACAATCTCCTTTTGTCTCCAGTAATATCGCTCTCCCTTCCCGTTCTGCATCTTTTTCCCGCTATCGAGCATTCCCCGTCCCTCACAGACTCCCCTCCCCCTCTCTCCCCCACCCTTTCACTCTCTCTCTCTCTCCGTCCCCTCTCTTTCCCCTCGCCCCTCTTTCTCTCTCCCTTTCCCCTTCACTTCTCTTTCCAACTCCTCCATGATCACCTTCCCCTTCCCGCCTCTCTCTAACCCTTCCCTTTTCTCGCTCTCCACTTCCCCTCTCTCCCCTTCTCTCTCACTTTCATTCACCGCGCACTCCTTCCCTCTCTCTCCTTCCTCCTCTATCTTCCCTCTCTCTCCCCTCCCCCTCATTCCCCTACCCACTCTCTCCACCCTCTCTCCACCTCCCGTTCTGCCTTTTCACTCTCCCTTTCCCTCTCCCCTCCCCTCTCTCTCCTCCCCTACCTCCTATCTCTCTCCCTTTTCCCTTTCTTTTCAGATTCTCCCCTTCTCCCTCTCTTTCTCGTTCCCATCTCTCCTCTCCCCATCTCTCTCCCCTTCCCCCTCTCTCACTCCTTCCACTCTCTCTCCACTTCCCCTCTCTCTCTCTCACTCCTCCCCTCTCTTCCCCTCCCCTCCCCCTCTCACTCCTTCTACTCTCTCCCTCCCTTCCACACTCTCTCCCTCCCTTCCACACTCTCTCTCCCCTTTCCCCCTCTCACTCCTTTCCCTCCCTCTCTTCCTCTTCCCCCTCCTTCCCCCTCTCTCTCACTCCTTCCTTCTCTGTCTCCCCTTCCCCCTCTCGCTCACGCCTTCCACTCTCTCTTTTCCCTTCCCCTCTCTTTCCTGCTCCTTCCCCTGTCTTTCCCAGAGCAGGTGGCTCCATAGCTCAGGGGTTAGAGCACTGGTCTAGTAAACCAGGGGTCGTGAGTTCAAATCTCACTGGGGCCTCATCAAGATCAGCTTATTTATTAAATTCACCGTCAATTAACAAGGGCTTTAATTATAAATATTAACCAGCTCTGAGACCGACCCTGGAACACCAGGCTCCCCTCTCCTCCCCTTGTCTCCCTCACACTCTCTCTCCCCTTCCAAA